>NC_090439.1:609419271-610044271 GCF_031143425.1 Pleurodeles waltl
CAACACTATGTTAAGGTATTGCAAATGTTCCTCCCATGTGGCACTGAAGACAGCAATGTCATCCAGGTAGGCAGCACTGAACTCATCCAGCCCAGCCAACACCTGGTTGACCAACCTCTGAAAAGTGGCAGGGGCATTTTTCATCCCAAATGGCATCACCTTAAAGTGAAAGTGCCCACCTGGGGTAGAAAATGCAGACCTCTCTTTGGCCCCCTCAGTCAAGGCAATCTGCCAATACCCAGACATTAAATAAAACGTGCTGAGGTATTTGGCAGCTCCCAGATGATCTATGAGCTCATCAGCTCAGGGAATGGGGTGCACGTCAGTTTTGGTGACTGCATTGAGACCCCAGAAGTCCACACAGAACCAGAGTTCTGGGGTGGCACCAGGAGCAGCAGCTTTTGGGACCAAAACCACAGGGCTGACCTAAGGACTGCTGGAATGCTCAATAACCCCTAGGGTTAAGATCTTAGATACCTCATCTGTGATGCTATCCCTGACCTTGTCAGTCACTCTGTAAACCTTCTGTTTAATGGGTGTACTGTCCCCAGTGTCCACATCATGTGTGCACAAATGTGTGACCCTTGGGATAAAAGAGAACAGTGAGGCGAACTGTCTCAGGACCTGGCGACAGTCTCTCTGCTGCTCTGCAGTCAGGGAGGGGGAGAGGATCACTCCCTCCACAAACCCCTCTTTCTCTCCTGCAGACAGAAGGTCAGGAAAAGGCTCACTCTCCTCCTCTACCAAGTCATCTGTCGCGAGCAGCATGAACAATTAAGTTCGCTCAAAGTGTGGCTTGAGACGGTTCACATGCAGGACCCTCAAATGGTTCCTGGGAGTGTGCAAGTCCACCAGGTAGGTGACTTCACTCTTGTGCTCTACCACCTCAAATGGCGCAGTCCACTTGTCCTGGAGCACCCTACGCTCCACTGGTGCCATCATCCACACTTCCCGACCAGGTTGAGACTCGACCAGAGTGGCATTCTGGTCATATCCTCCTGGCTTGCTTCTAGGTTCTCCTGTGTGAGACCCCTGAAGTTGGCAGTCTGGTTTCTCAGAGCCAGCATGTAACTGAATACCTCCTTGGGAGGTTTACTAAGTGTTTTTTCTAAAGCTGCTTTTACCAGACTTAAAGGTCCCCTCACAAGGTGGCCATTTATCAGCTCAAAAGAACTAAAGCCAAGTCCCTTTTGAGGCACCTCCCTGTAAGCAAACAGAAGGCATGGCAAAAGGATATCCCACTTCCGCCGCAAGGGCTCTGACAGGCCCATTATCATGCCCTTCAAGGTGTGGTTGAGTATCTCAACTAGACCATTTCTTTGGGGGTGGTAAGGTGTGGTGAACTTGTACGTTACCCTTCACACCTTCCACAGAGACTTCATGTAAGTAGATATGAAGTTGGTACCCCTATCGGACACCACTTCCTTGGGGAACCCCATGTGGGTAAAAACTCCCATCAAGGCATGGCCCACCACAGGGGCAGTGATTGATCTTAAAGGAATGGCTTCTGGGTACCGGATGGCATGGTCCACCAAGACCAGGATAAACCTGTTGCCCATGGCTTTCTTTGGATCCAGGGGGCCCACATGGTCAATACAAACCCTTTCAGAGGGTGTACTAACAACAAGAAAAGGTTGAAGGGGAGCTTTGCATTTCCCCTCACTCTTGCCATTTGCCTGATAAGTTGGGCAAGACCTACAATGAGCATCTGAGTGCCTGTGCATTAGGGGCCAGTAAAAGTGGGTGACAAGCCTCTCAAAGGTCTTGTCCTGCCCCAAATATCCTGTTAAAGGCACATCATGAGCCAACCTCAGTAGGAAGGCCCTGAAGCACTGGGTTACCCACAGCACACATTCTGATTCAGGGTCAGGAATGTTAGGCTCACTATACAGGAGGTCATCCTCCCAGGAGATCAGGTGAAAGCCTGGCTCCTAGCCAGCTGCCTGGTCTGCAGCCAGCTGCCGCAAACCCACCAGAGTAGGGCATGACTTCTGTGCCTCACAGAATGCTACCCTGGTGGGCCTACCTTCCTGCTGACACTTTGACAGCTCAGGGACCTCACCCAGTTCAGCCACCTGTTCCCCTGTAGGCTCGAGGGCCTCCCCTTCAGGGTCAGACTCCTCCTGGACCGTGGGAACCTCTTGGGCCGGTTTCCCACGTCCCTTGCTCTTCCTCCTTCTGGCAGACACCTGGGCCACTCTTTTAGTCTTAACACAATAATAGTACACTGTTCCATGAGAGAAAAGAACGGACGGAAAACCCAGAGAGACCTGAGGTATCAGGAGTAGAAACCCTCAAGCATCATAATAGATGACTGGTATCATCATTGGGTAATACTCCACGCAAGGCCAGCAGTGCAATGCCTGACGGGCTCCCCGCAAGGAGGAGCACTGAACCGTATTGTTCTGATAGTTGTAGATGGATACTAACTAACTGAACAAGGTAAGTACTTCCATTCAAGCACTTATACCCAAAGGAGAGAACAAAAGCAATAAAAGTTAAAATTGGTATAGTAACCCTACATATATCATAATTTTAATCAATAGTCAGGGATGCCTCCAAGATTAAAAACAAGAGAAAGTAATACAATGAGTGTCAATGCTCAAATTACTTTCAATTAGCAGTAAACTCAGAGGAGAAGCCCATTAGGAGTCCTCATTAAACAAGGTCAACATGTTTCGCGTCGTGTGGTCCTCTCGGATTCGTGACGCTTCATCTGGACCAAAAAATCAAATATTCAAAATACGCTCTTCTCCAATTCGACAAATTAATTAACAAAGCCAGTCACTTACATTGAGGAGTAAAGGCTAGGTCACAGTCAGGTCGCCCACCCCCAAGTCGGGAACAGGCTCCTTAGTAAGCACGTCCCCTGGACTCGGCTATCAGATTCGTGCCGTCGGTCCAATCTACGGACCTACCCTCCGGGACGTGAAACCACTCTTTTAGTCTTCAGGGTCTCCTGATCACCCTGACGGGCTGCCATAGACCTGGACCCAACTTCTCCAAGTGTGACCTGTGTTCCACCTCCTTCCAAGGGCAATTCTCCAGGTTATTGCCAAGCAAACAATCTACAGGCATGGTTGGACTCACAGCTACCTTCAAGGAACCTGAGACCCCCTATTAAAAGGGAACCTGCGCCACTCTGCACAGGCACTCTGCAGAGTGTGCCATTCTGCACAGGCACTCTGAGTTGTCTACCGCAACTACTTGGTGAAGTACCTAGGGATCTATCTGCTCTTCAGATACCAGGTGACTCCTCACTGTAGTCACACTGGCTCTTGTGTCTCTCAGAGCATCCACCCTCTGTCCATTGATGGTCACCCACTGCCTGTACTTCTTAGTGTTATCAGGCACTAGGGGTCTCTGGACCATCTCACTGGGCCTTTAGTGAGACAAAGGTCATCTCAGCTAGCTCCCACCCACCTGGAACCAACTCCTCCCCAAGTGCTGCACTAGCCAAAACCTGGGACTGCGCACCAGTGGGTGCCGGTGTACTCTTGGGGCATTTCGGTCTCCCTTCACATGACTCACTTGGTCACATGCATAGCACTTAGGTGGGGGACCCCCTGTCACTGGTTTCCCTTTGGAGTACCATAGCTTCTTCTCACTGGGGGGCTGGTAATCCTTACCTTGGTAATCAGATTGGGGCCCTTTAGAGATCTCCCTTACCCCCCCCCTTTCTTCTGAAAGGGACCCTGCCCAGCCTTGGTGTGGTCTCCCACATACCTCTTCAGGACCCTGGTGCTCTCCCAGCGGTCGGCTTCCTGTGCACACTTTTTGGGGTCATTCAGCTTATTGTCAATTAGGTGCTGGCACAGCTCTGGAAAACATAAACTGAACAAGTGCTCCCAAGCAATCAATTTGTAAAGCCTCTCATACGCTGTCACCTTACTGCCCTTCACCCAACCATCCAGTGACCTTCAGAATGAATCAACACATTCCAACCATGTTTGGGATTCCTTCTTCTTATAGGACCTAAACTTGTCCTTATACTGATCAGGGGTGAGACCATACCTAGTGATCAGGGCGTCCTTCATGATAGGGTAAGTGAGCCCCTGGGGATCCCCTAAGGATGTCAGAGTATCCCTTCCCTCTACCTCAAAGTGCTTCCACAGACCCACCTCCCAATGAACTTCAGGGGCCAGATTCATATGGAGAGCAGACTAATACCCCTTGAACCACAACAGTATGTCATCTTCCCTCTTGTAATCCCTCACAAGGTCCTTAGGAATGTTCACCCTCCTCTCAGGCTGCACTGTGTTATTGCTGTCATCATTCCTACTAGATTGGCTCCTCTGATCCAGCTCCCTCAAGCTGAGCTCACCAGCCAACAATAACTTTGTCTCCTCTATGGCCATCCTCATTTTCTCGAACTCCAACTGGTGAGCCCTCTCTGCCTGTCTGTCCTGCAACTCTTCAGGAGTCAGACCCTTGGACGAGACATTGCTACCTGCCCTGGAGACCTCCCCCCCCAGACAGAACAGGCCCACCCACAATACCATTGTGAATACTCAGCACCTCCTCCTCCTTCCCCTCACCCTCATCCTCATCTTCTGTGTGCCCCTCAGCTTCCTTGGCTGCCACCAGGCCCTCAGTGCCTTTTGCATTTCCTCCTTCCTGGTGGAGCTCTTAATGGGGCAGGCAAGATCCTTACTGGACTGTTTCAATTGTGCCACTGTGTAACTCTCCAGTTTCCCTAAATCAAAAGCAACTCCCGCTGATGCATCTCCTGACTGAGACATGATGAAAAGTCAACAGAAGTGCAAAGTTCCAAAGGCAGAAAAACAGGTTCCCAAATGGAGTTCAAAAGTCAATCACAGACTACCACAAAATGGACGTAGGGAATAAATCCAAAAAAGAGAAAAAGCAACAAAAAAAAAAATCACAAGACAAGTAGTATATGGTCATGTAGTGGTCGGGACCGAAAACAGTAGTGTACACTTAATCACTGTATGTCAAGTACAAATACAAGTCCAATCCCAACCTCTGATCACCACTGTTTGAAAGGGGGCCTTTGGTTGGCAGTCAGGTTACACCCTGTCCAAGCAAGGACCCTCACTCTAGTCAGGGTAAGGGAGAATCACTCTCAGTTAACCCCCGCCCACCCCCTTGGTAGCTTGGCACAAGTAGGCAGGCTTAAGTTCAGAGTCTAGGTGTAAAGTATTTGTACCAACACACACACTAACGTAGTGAAAACACAACAAAATGACACAATACAGGTTTAGACAAATAAGTACTATTTATCTAAACAAAAGAAGACCAGAATGACAAGAATCCACCATACACAAGTCAAGTTATGAATTAAAGAGTAAAAAGAGTCTTAAATCCTTAGAAAACAGTGCTAACGCTGTTAGCATGAAAAAGTACCTGGGTTGCGTCAAAATAACACCGCACGGGTGAGTGAATGTCGAAAAAGGCCAGCGATGTGTCGATTTCTCACTCGCAAGCAAGAGTGTGCATTGTTCCTCCTCCGGTCAGGTTGACGTGCGTCGTTTTCCCTTTCTGCAGGAGAGCAATGTGTTGATCTGGACAAGCACCTCAGATCCAGGCAGGCTTTGCGTCGTTTTTCCGCACCCAGTGAGGTTTCATCAAAAATCCTGCCGTGTGGTATCAGAAAAACTGCGCTATGTGGGTTGCAACGTTATCAGCCTCCGTCAGTGGTTGTTGCGAGTGGTTTCTCCAGCAGCGCGCGTCGATCTTTCAGCTGCAATGCAGGTGGAGTGTTAATTTGAGCAGCGAGGCTGGCGGCGCGTCGTTTCTCAGCCGCGTCTCAGAAGGTGCGTCTAAAATTTCCCTGCACTGCCTTCTGTGCGTGGATTTCAGTCCTTGTTCTGCCAACTTCACCTTTCAAGGGCCCAGGGACTGGATAGGGCACGATTGGCAGGAAAGGAATCTCAGCAGAGAGTCCTGGTGCTGGCAGAGGAAGTCTGTGATGGCCCTGAGACTTCAAAACAGGAAGAAAGCTCACTTCAAGCCCTTGGAGATTCCTCTCAAGCAGGAATGCACAACAAAGTCCAATCTTTGTCACCTTTCACAGGCAGAAGCAGGAGCTGCAGGATATCCTAAAAAAAGCACAGTCACTGGCAGGAGCATCACTTCTCCTCAGCTCTTCTCCTTGGCAGAGGTACTTCTTGGTTCCAGAAGTGATCTAAAAGTCTGGTGTTTTGGGTCCACCACGTATACCCCTTTCTGCCTTTGAAGTAGGCAAACCTCAAAGGAAAGTCTCAGTTGTTTACAGGATCCTGCCTTGTTCAGGCCTGGCCCCAGACACACACCAGGGGGTTGGAGACTGCACTGTGTGAGGGCAGGCACAGCACATTCAGGTGTAAGTGACCACTCCTCCCTCCACTCCAGCTCAGATGGCTCATCAGGATATGCAGGCTACACCCCAGCTCCCATTTTGTCGCTGTCTAGAGGAGATTCACAAATAACCCAACTGTCAGTATGACCCAGTCAAGAATCCACAAACAGGCGGAGATCCAGATGGGTTGAATCAAGAAAATGCCTACTTTCTAAAAGTGTCATTTTCAAACTAACAAATTAAAAACAAACTTCACTAACCAATGTATTTTTGAATTGTGAGTTCAGAGACCCCAAACTCAACATTTCTATCTGCTCTCAAAGGGAATTTGCACTTTAGTAATATTTAAAGGCAGCCCCCACATTAACCTGTGAGAGAGATAGGCCTTTCAGCAGTGAAAATCACATTTGGATGTATTTCACTGTTAGGAAATGCAAAACACATTGGTATTTGTCCCACTTTTAACATACACTGCACCTTGCCCATGGGGCTACCTAGGGCCTACCTTACGGGTGTCTTACATGTGTAAAAGGGAAGGATTAGGCCTGGCAAGTGGGTAAACTTGCCAACTCGAATTGGCAGTTTAAAACTGCACTCACAGACACTGCAGTGGCAGGTCTGAGCCATGTTTTCAGGGCTACTAATGTGGGTGGCACAACCACTGCTGCAGGCCCACTAGTAGCATTTGATTTACAGGTCCTAGGAACCTCTAGTGCAGTTTACTAGGAACTTACTAGTAAATCAATTATGCCAGTCAGGAAGAACCAAATACACATACCATTTACACAGGAGCACTTGCACTTTAGCACTGGCTAGCAGTGGTAAAGTGCCCAGAGTACCAAAACCAGATCCCAGCACACAGTTAAAACATGGGAAGCAGAGACAAAAAAAAGACGGGAGACCACGCAAAGGATGCCTGGTCTAACACATGCCCCTCCCCCATCTGAAAGTGGGGAGAACTACCCAACCTCATGTTAGTTCTCATCACTAAGGAGGAAGAATCTGGACAGACCATCAGCATTGGTGTGCTCTTTTCCACGATGGTGTTCCACACTAAAGTCCATCCCCTGTAGGGAAATGGACCACCTCAACAGTTTTGGATTCTCACCCCTCATCTACATTAACCTTCTGAGGTGCCTGTGGTCAGTCTGAACTCGGAAGTGAGTCCCAAACAAGTAGGGTCTTAGCTTCTTCAGTGCCCAGACCACAGCAATAGCCTCACCCTCCAATGCACTCCACCTATGTTCCCAGGGAAGTAACCTCCTACTAATGAAAGCTACAGGCTGATCTAGGCCCTCTTCATTTAGCTGTGATAACACTACCACTACATGTAGGAGGCTGGCCCGGTTTTTAGTGGGTACCTAAGGTACTTACACCTTATACCAGTTCCAGTTATCCCTTATTAGTGGAATGTAGGCAGTGTATAGAAGCCAGGCTGTCTAGAGGTAGCTGTAGGCAGAGCAGCCAAGGCTGAACTAGGAGACATGCAAAGCTCTTGCAATACCACTTAAGTCACACAGTACTCTCACACAAGAAAGAAAATACTCAGTGTTATCAAAAATAGAGGTACTTTATTTTAGTGACACAATGCCAAAAATATCTTAGAGGCTATACTCTCTTCGGAGGTAAGTATTATACACAAAATATACACTAGTAACCAAAATCAGGTAAGTAAAAAGTAATAAAATAGTGCAAACAGTGAAAATCACCATAAGCTACAAAGGGCCTAGGGAGTACACAAACCATATGCTAAAATAGTGGAATGCAAATTTCGGTTTCCCACCTAGGCAAGAGTAGTGTGTAGGGGGTGCTGGGAGTGCAAGAAAACACCAAAGTAAGCAAAATACCCCACCCCAGAGCCCAGGAAAACAGGAGTAAAGTACAGCAAGTTTCCTCAGAGCACATTAGTGGTCATGATAAAGGATTATGCAAAAAACAAGCAAGACTGCAAGACACCAACAATGGATTCCTGGACCTCGATACCTGTGAGGAGAGGAGATCAAGTCCAAGAACAGATGAAGCGTCTAGGAGTAACAGGAGCCCCTGCTAACCTGGATGAAGTTGCAAAAGGGGATTCTCCGGTTAGAAGAAAAAGTCAGAAATGCACCAAAGAAGACAGCTGTAGGTTCGTGCTTGGTGCAGGAGATGACCCACGTTGAGGAGATGGATGCAATGCAGGCTGGTTTTCGTCATTGGATTCCACCAACAAGCCTTGGCTCACGCAAAAGACGCGTTTGGCAGGAAAAGGCACTACCTGAACCCAGGAGGGACCTAGGTGTCTCAGCTCAGACTGAGGAGGCAGAAGGGGCTCTCAGCACTTTAAAGAGCCCTCAGAAGACCAGGCAGCACCCACAGGAGTTCAGGACATGGGGACAAAGGAGTTGCAAATCACAGTCATTGCAGCACTACGCCAAGAGATCCCACGCCACCGGAGAACAACTCAGGGAGCTGAGCATCACAGGATGGAGTGCTGGGGACCTGGGCTACAATGTGCACAAAGTTGTCCTTGGAGAAGTGCACAGAAGCCCTAGGAGCTGCAAAACACACAGTGCAGAGGGGTACTGTCTGGCTAGGGGAGGCAAGCTCCTACCTCCACCAAATTTGGACAGCTGGACTTTTGGACTGTCAAGGTCACTTCGGTCTACCACCTGTGTTCCAGGGGCCAGGCTCGTTGTCAGGAGAGGGGACCCAGAGTACCAGTTGTCGCTGCAGAGCGGTGTCTGCTGAAGCAGGGAAGTTACTCCATCACTCCACTGGAGATTCCTTTGGTCCTTCTGGTGCAGGATTAAGACAGGCAGTCCTCAGAGCATAAATGACCTGGAAACTGTTGCAGTCATTTGGCAGGAGCTGAAGTTACAGAGTTGCAGTAGCCATCTTGGATACTTTGTTGCAGTCGTAAAGCTCCTGGAGCAGTTCTGCAGTTAATCCGACGGTAGAAGGTGAAGCAGAGGTTGCAGATGACTCCTGCTGGAGTCTTTCAAAACCTAATCTGAGGAAACACCCAGAGGAGAGACCCTAAATAGCTCTGAGAGGGGGATTGGCCCTGAGGGGTCTCTGACATCACCCGCTGGCACTGGCCACTCAGGTGCTTCTAGGTTATTCCAACACCTTGGAATCCAAGACGGCAAACACCAGGGATACTCTGGAGGAGCTCTGGGCACCACCCCTGGGGTGTTGATGGACATGGCAGTAGTCACTCCCCTTTCCTTTTTCCAGTTTCATGCCAGAGAAGGGACTGGGAGTCCCTGAAGTGGTGTAGACTGGATTATGTAAGGAGGGCACCCTTTGTGTCCTTCAAAGCACTTCCAGAGGCTCTGGGATGATACCCCTCCCATGCCTGTATCTCCTATTTCCCAAGGCAGAGGTTGTAACACCGCTTTCCCAAAGGAAATGCATTGTTCTGCCTTCCTGGGATTGGGCTTCTCAAGCCCCAGGAGGGTAGAAGCCTGTGAGTCTGTAAGGTGGCAGCAGCTGGGCTGTAGTGGAAATCTTAGAGAGCTGGTTTGGCAATACTGGGGTCCATGGTGGAGCCCCCAGGGTGCATAGAATTGGCCCCCCAATATCAGAATTCTCAATCCTAGACACATACATGGCCGTTTTTGGGGTTACCCTTGTGAAGCTACATGTATGTATTGACCTATATGTAGTGCACACTTAGAATGGCGTCCCTGCACTCACAAAGTCTGGGAAATTGGTCCTAGACAAAGTGGGTTCACCTCTGCTTCTTATCACCTAGCCTTCAAGAACTGAAGGTTATAGATATAGGTGACTTATAAGTTACTTGGTGCAGTGAAAATAGCTGTGAAATAGTGCTTTCACTATTTCACTCAGGCTGCAATGGCAGTCCTGAAGTAGTGTTTGTATGAGCTCCTTATGGTGGCAAAAGAAATGCTGCAGCCCATAAGGATCTCCTGGAACCCCAATGCCCTGAGTACCTAGGTACCATGTACTAGGGACTTACAAGGGGGGTCCAGTATGCCAATCTAAAGTGGAATATGGAGTCACTAGACTATATTGACAAATTTAGAAACAGAGAGAACATGAGCACTGGAGTTCTGGTTAGCAGAACTCCAGTGACACAGTCAAACAAACTGACAACACAGTAAAACATACTGACAAATATGCCACAAACTATGAGCACTGGGGTCCTGAATAGCAGGATCCCAGTGCGACATTAAACACACTGACAAACAGGCAGAAATTGGGGGTAACATGCCAAGAAAGATGGTACTTCCCTACACTACAGCATGCTCAGAAGCATCAGTCTGCATGACAAATTCTTTGGAGAAGTCAGGTGCTTTCAGCATGGGTGCCCTGCACATGGCTACCTTCAGGGCATCAAAAGCTTTCTGTTAGACATTTTAGCCTTGTCATGGTCTCCCTTAACTTTTTGCCTCTGTTTCCCACATTTTTGATATGTGCTGGACTCTGTTTTTGCTGTTTTTGCTACTCTGGGCACTTTACCACTGCTAACCAGTGCTAAAGTGCAAGTGGTCCTTTACAAAATGCGTATGTAATTGTCTCATCCGTGATTGGCATATTTAATTTAATAGTAAGTCCCTAGTACAGTGCACTAGAGGTGCCTAGGGCCTGTAAACCAAATGCTACTAGTGGCCTGCAGCACTGGTTGTGCCACCCACCTTAGTAGCCCTGTAATCATGACTCAGACCCGCCACTGCTGTGTCTGTGTGTGCAGTTTTAACTGTAAATTCGACTTGGCAAGTGTACCCACTTGCGAGGCCTAAACCTTCCCTTTTCTTACATGTAAGACACCCCTAAGGTAGGCCCGAGGTAGCCCCAAGGGCAGGGTGCAGTCTATGGTTAAGGTAGGACATATAGTGATGTGTTTTTTTATGTCCTGACAGTGAAATATTGCTAAATTTGTCTTTCCCTGTTGCAAGGCCTTTCCCACTCATAGGTTAACATAAGGGCTACCTTTAAATCTGATTAAAGTGTAGCTTCCCTTTGGGAGCGGATGGACATGTGGAGTTTGGGGTCACTGAGCACACAATTTAAAAATACATCTTTTAGTAAAGTTGATTTTAAGATTGTGTGTTTGAAAATGTCACTTTTAGAAAGTGAGCATTTTCTAGCTTATACCATTTCTGTGACTCTTCCTGTTTGTGGATTCCCTGTCAGGGTCAGTTTGACAGTTGGGCTGGTTGCACCTCACACTAGACAATGACACAAAGGGAGCTGGGGTGTAGTCTGCATTTCCTGATAAGCCATCTGTGCTAGGAGGGTGGGGAGGAGTGGTCACTTACACCTGAAAGGGCTGTGCCTGCCCTCACACAATGCAGTCTCCAACCCCCTGGTGAGTGTCTGGGGCCTGGCCTGGGCAATGCAGGATTTCACAATCAAGAGAGACTTTGCTTTGAAGTAGACCTACTTCAAAGGAGAAAATGGGAATAAGAAGGGCACCCAAAACCAGAGACTTCACAACACTTCTGGAAACCAAGAGGAACCTCTGCCTGGAGAAGAGCTGAAGAGCTGCCCTGACTGTGACTGTGCTTTGTGGAGCTATCCTGCAGTTGCTGCTTCTGCCAGAGTAAGAGGACAAAGACTGGACTTTGTGTTGCCTTCCTTCTTGTGAAGATCTCCAATGGCTTGATTTAGAGCTTGCCTCCTGTTATTTGAAGTCTCAGGGACTTCTCTCTGCTGGCACCTGGAGTCTCTGGAGAGACTCCTACTCAGCAACGTGGTGCCCATCCAGTTCCTGGGACCCTGAAAGGTGAAGCTGGCAGCCCAAACGTGAGAAATCCATGCACAGAACGCCGTGTGGGGGAAACATCTACGCAACTCTGACTGCAGCTGAAAAATCGACGTGCCGCCGGCTTTGTGGCTGAAAATCGACGCTCGCCTGCAACGCGACCCAAAGATCGACGCCCGGGGCTGGAGAAGCTACTCACAGCATCGCTGACAGAGGCTGGTGAGATCGCAACCCGCGCTGCGTGGTTTTCAGATCATCGTGCGTTTGGATTTTCGACGCAAGCACCGCTGGGCATGTAAATATGATACAAGGCCTGCCCGGACCCGAGAGTGCTGACCTGATCGACGCATCGCTGTCCTGAAGAGAGAGAAGAAACCATGCATGCTGACCCGACTAAAGGAGAAACCATGCAAGGTCTCACTTATGAGTGAAATTGACGCACTGCAAGCCCTTTTTGACGCACACTCGCCCGTGCGGGGTTATTTTTGATGCACCCAAGGTACATTTTCACGCTTACTGTGTTAGCGTTGTGTTTAAAACTACATGAAGACTCTTTTTGCTTTTTAATTGATAACTAGAATTGTGTAGTGTGGATTTTTCTCATTTTGGTCTTGTTTTGTTTAGATAAATCTTTTTCATTGTTCTAAATCTGTGTTGTGTCATTTTGTAGTGTTTTCATTAAGTTGCTGTGTGTATTGGTACAAATACTTTACACCCAGCTCTCTGAAGTTAAGCCTACTGCTCGTGCCAAGCTACCAAGGGGTAAGGCGGGGTTAGCTGAGGGGGATTCTCTTTTACCCTGACTAGATTGAGTGTCCTTGCGTGGACAGGGGGTAACCTGACTGCCAACCAAAGACCCCATTTCTAACACTGTCTGGTAAGACTCAGTACAGATCACCTCTCTAGGCTGCTTTTTGAAGGTTAACTCAGTCAAAGGAGCAACAATAGTGCCATACCCCTTGAGAAACCTCCTAAAGTAGCATGTGAGACCTAAAAAGAATCTCAGTCTGTGTCTTCGGGGCTCCCAAGCCAGAATGGTGTCCATCTTTGATTGTAAGGGTGCCACCTGGCCACTCCCCACCTGGTGCTCCAAGTACACCACAGAATCCTGCCCTATTTGGCACTTGCTTGCCTTAATAGTGATGCCTGCCTTCTGCAGGGCCTCCAACACTTTGCAGAGGTGCTGAAAGTGTTCCTCTCAAGTGGAGCTGAACACAGCAATGTCATTTAGATAGGCTGCGCTGAAGTCATCCCGTCCAGCCATCACCTGGTTGACCAACCTCTGAAAGGTGGCAGGGGCGTTCTTCATACCAAAAGGCATCACCCTAAACTGGTAGTGCCCATTTGGGTTGAAGAATGCAGACCTTTTCTTAGCCCCCTCAGTCAGAGCAATCTGCCAATATCCAGAGGTCAAGTCAAAATTACTTAGATATTTGGTAACCCCTAACTGATCAATGAGCTCATCAGCTCGGGGGATGGGGTGCGCGTCAGTCTTAGTAACCACATTGAGTCCCCAGTAATCCACACAGAACCGGAGTTCTGGAGTGGCACCAGGAGCAGCAAACTTTGGGACCAAGACCACAGGGCTGACCCAAGGACTACTGGAAAACTCAATAACCCCTGATGCTAACATCTTGGAAACCTCATCGTTTATGTTAGCCCTAACCTTGTCAGTCACTCCGTAAACTATATGTTTAACAGGAAAAATATCCCCGGTGTCTACATCATGTGTACACAGATGAGTGACCCCTGGTATCAAGAAAAATAGAGGGACAAACTGTCCCAACACTTGGTGACAGTCCTTCTGTTGCTCTGGGGTCAGTTAGAGGGAGAGGTTCACACCCTCCACTGAACCATCTTTCTCTTTGGCAGACAGGAGGTCAGGAAGATGCTTACTTTCTTCCTCCACCTCATAATCTGTTGCCAAGAGCATTGTTATCTCTGTCCTTTTAAAATGAGGCTTGAGGCGATTGATATGTAGGACCCTCAAAGGGTTCCGGGGAGTCCACAAGTTCACCAGATAGGTGACCTCACTCTTGCTCTCCACTATCTCAAATTCCCCCGTCCACTTATCCTGGAGAATCCTAGACTCCACTGGGGCCATCCCCCAAACCTTTTGACCAGGTTGGGACACAACCAGGGTGGCATTCTGGTTGTACCAGCGGTCATATGTTCCTGGCTTGCTTCCAGCTTGGCAGAGCAGTAGGCTTAACTTCAGAGTGCTAGGTGTATAGTATTTGTACCAACACACAGTAACTTAATGAAAACACTACAAAATGACACAACACCAGTTTAGAAAAATAGGAAATATTTATCTAAACAAAACAAGACCAAAACAACAAAAATCCAACATACACAACTCAAGTTATGAATTTTTAAAGATTAAACTCAAATATAGAACTTAAAAACACAAAATGCTTCGATGAGCTGTTAACACGGCGTTGTGACTGAGTCGTTCCCAACAATTTAGAAAAATCAAAAATAAAGTAATCATAAATTAGTCCAGATTTGAAAAATCAAAAATATTTTTTCTCTAGGTCATTTTAGAGGATTTATGACTTATTTCACTTAAAACTCTATTGTGACTTTAAACACAAGTACTGGATCCCACCACTGCGCACCAAAAATTGTTGGAAAGTGGATTATTGGTAAGGGCAGATAAGTACCTACAGTTAGCAATAGGCCACTAACCTCCACTTAAGTCCAGTTAGGTCTCAATAAATTAAACCCAGCTCAACCCCTGGTAGCTTTGCAATGAGCGAGAGGGCTTAACTTAGGATACAAGTGTGTAAGGCATTTAAAAATCACAAAACAGTAAATAAGTAAAACACAATAAAAATCCCACACCAATTTATGAAAATAGATTATATTTTTATCTATAAAACAACACCAAAACATTTAAAATCGGATAACAGGAACCAGAGAAATGAATTTTCAAAGAATTAATGTTTTCGAACACATAGAAATAAAAAGCACCAATCTGGTCGTCTGGTCACACCTTGACCAGGGCAAAGTCAAAGTTTAACGGCAACCACAATCGAGCCCTGCTCGGCTACAGCAAGCGGGAGGCCTCGGTCAAAAGTTGACCTTCAGACTTAGTCGATTTTCTTCAGTGGAACGAAGTCTTCAGTCCGATCCGACCTCCCTGGACCCCTTCCTCAGGTGTGTGTCACAGGAGATTTCTACATTTGGGCTTTGACGATTTTTGAAGATGAAAACCCTTTGACCGGGCCAAACCTGAATCTTGATCCGATGTCCCTGGAGACCTCTTCGGATACACTGCACAGGAGGTCCCAAGCAACTTTCTACGTTCAGACTAAGTCACTTTTTTGGAGATTTTCTTCTGTGGGACGAAACTGCAAGTCAGACTGGGTCACGGTTGAGGCAAGCTGGCTAGGCTCACTGCAGAGGGTCAGTCCCTCTATGAATCTTTTTCCAAAAAGTTCACCAATCTTCTCCAAACCTCTGGATCTTATTCCAGAAGGTCTTTGAAGGTCCTTTAGGAGTCAACAGCTCACCTCAAAGTTCCACAAGCTCTGAGTTGCTCCTTAAGGGTGTGGACCCCAACTCCCAGTTGCACCTGGTTCAGACCCCAAAATGGCCACTGGACAGTGGTCAGCTAGTCAGTTTCTTCAGGATTTGATTCAGGGGACTCTGGTTAGCTAATTTTCACCTGTAGCAAACAGGGAGTCCCTCATTGAACCAGTTGAAGCCAGGCAAAGTCCTCCTTGTGGTGAAGCCCAAGTGTGCAGCTGGTGCAGTCCTTCAGAGTGCAGTGTCCAGGTGCAGGTCTGGGGTCCAGCAGGGCAGTCCTTCTCCCGATGTTCTTCCTTGTAGGGATCTGAGGTCTGGGTGCAGCTCTGCCATATTTATCCTTGCTCCTGGGTGAAAAACAGGGGGGTCCTGGGTATCCAATAACAGGCAGGCTCCTTCCCCCTTTGATGACCACTTCCTGGGAAGTGTGGCAGAAAAGAATCCCAGGGAGCAACATTCCTCAAAACTCCAACTAGGCTGAAAGTGATTTTTGAAGGCTAGAACTGGTTGAGCGCACCCACTGGTGTGGCTAAAATCCTAAACATACCCCTCTCCTGCCCTCTCCTAATCTAATCAAGAGGGCACCTAATCGTCTGGGGTTGCAGGATGTGGGAAGGTGCTGGTCTGCTCCAGTTTAGGCACCCTCCTCCCCCATTCTGCTTCCTCATCCCCCAGTCACATCCTTTGTGTTCAGCCCCGGACATGCTCAGGGGCATCACTAATAACATCATCCAGCGAATGTAATTGTTGCATAAAAGATTTAGAGAGTTAAAGATATATCCTGGGATACTGCATACGTTAAATTACTAATCCTTTTCTACTACTGAGTGATACTATTTCTAATATGTCATCTGACTGGCACTGTAACTGTCTATCAGTGTGGGAGTAGGTTTGTGAGTACCTGTGTAGGTGAGTGATTGGGAGTGGCTGTTTGGGTGGGTTAGCATGTGAGTGAGTGGCTGTATAGGTGACTAGTGGCTGTGTGTGGCTGTATGGGTGGATGAATGTGTGTAAGTGGATGTATAGTTAAGTGAGTGGCTGTTTTGCTGGGTTTATGGGTTAGGGAGTGCATGTGTGAGTGGCTGTTTTGTACTGTAAGGGTGTGAGTGGCTGTATAGATGAGTGAGTGGTGCATGAGTGATTGTATTTATGTGTGAATAGGTATGTAAGTGGTTTTGTGGATGAGTAAATGGATGTGAGGGTGGCTGTGTGGGCGAGTGATTAGCTCTGCTGTATTGGTGAATGAGTAGCTGTGTGAGTGGCTGTATGAGTGAGTGGCTGTGTGAATGGGTGTGTTTCGTGGATGCATGGGTGTGAGTAGTTGTATGGGTGTGAGTGGTTTTGTGGGTCTGTGAGTAGCTTTATGGGTCTGTGTGGCTGTATGAATAAGTGATTGTGTGAGTGGCTGTATAAGCGAGTGAGTGTGTGTCAGAAGTTGTAAGGGTCTGTGACTGGAACGTGAGTGGTTGTATGAGTGAGTGTGTGAGAGGTTGTATGGGTGTGTGAGTGGTTCCATGGATGATGACATCGGTGATGTCATTTGAGCTGTCATCAATGATGTCATGGAGCATGTCATGAGTGATGTAAAAAGTGAGGCCATTACTAGTGCAATGCAGAGGCGTAAGCCATAGTTACCTCAGGTAGCTATAGCTGCTGAATTTCAAAAGTTTTGTATGAGTTATATTTGGGGCCAAAATATAACATCCTTGTAACTTTTTGTTCAGTGAATTTCAATTTTTTAAAATTTTATTTTGTAATTGTAACCCGTAACTGTTTGTTTTTTTAACTGACATTTTCATTTTTTATGATGGTTCTGAAGTGTTTATATTAACATGTTCAAATATTAAAATATATCATTTTTTTTAATATGTTTTGTGGAGTCACAAACCCGTCATGATTAATCGAGTGGGAGATGCAACTCCACCATATTTTCAATACTCCTAAAACAGATATGTGTGTGTGTGTCTATATATATATATATATATATATATATATACACATTTCATAGGCTTAGATTACATAAAGAGATTTATTTATAATGTATTGAGACAACTTTGCACAGAAAATTTATTTTGCCATTGGGCCCATACGCAACCTCTGCCGCAATGTAGTTCCGGAGTCAGGGTGAAGAAGTGACTCTATTGTACTGTTTACACTATCAAATTGACTATAAAGACAGTTTTAAAATATAATTTAAAGCGAGAGGTTTTCTAATAAAATATGAAAGCCCAGATTTATGGTGGCCTAGCTCCATTCCAACGCCACATTAGCGTAAAAAATACTGCAGCATATTTACAAAGTGGCATAATGCTTGCATTGTGCCACTTTGTAAACCCCTGGCGCTACATTATGCCTGCGCCAGGCATAATGTATGCAGTGGGTATTCCGGCGCTTGGGGGTAGGCATTAACATGATGCTCCCATTGTATTCAATGAGCCTCTGGGTACTTTGCAGGATTAGCAACATAATTTTTTAAGATAATCCTGCAAAGCATCGGACTAGCATAAAAAAATATGACACTAGTCCCAATGACTATTGCGTGGTGCACCATATTTTAAATACTGCGCACACATGGTGGCATTCGGGGGAACCAATGGGAGCAAGAAAAGTGGTGCTGCACTAGGTGAAGCACCACTTTTCATAAATCTACCCCTAAAAGTGGTATAAATGCAGACAATGGTTGTAAAGCTTGTTTTTATTAAATTTCACAAGTAAGCAAAGGACACCACATGTGGCTCACACAAAGCAGTATTTGATTGGTTGAACACCTTTACATTATTTGCAGAGGAATGCCCCACCTATTTTTACTCACCCCTCCAGTGTTTCACTGGGAACAGTCCTCTGTTTGTCTATAGCATTTTTGTTTTTGGAGTTTCACTGTTGGCAAATCTAGACCATCATCTGCTTCAGTACAGAATAAAGACATTCAAAGCAAACATTCTGACAAACAGGAACCACCAAAAAAAGAGTAAGGAAAGTATAGTGGGGCCCGTTTTAAAAATCCCCGAGGGAGAAAACAAGGTGAAAGCACAGAAGGTGAAATGCACATTGTTAAAAAAATGTACTGTCTAGGGTACCTTAGAGAAAATATTTCTGTTGAACTTCATCCATAATGAAGCATCTCTAAACCATCAACAGTGGATGCCTTGCCAGAGCACAGAGGGAAAGGGAACTCTCCTTTGGAACACCCAGAGAACATGATTCACAGCCAGGCACATCATCTGGCCCTGTGCTATCTACAGATCCACCAGTCACTTTCCCTGAATTAGCTGCTGTGGGATAATACTGCCTAAAATGTAAGGCCACTTTGAGTGTTGGGGGAGCAATAAATCCCGACCATCATTATTAGCATAAAAACTCATAAATGTTAGTTTTTTTTTTCTTCTCTTCTTCAAGGAAGATTTGTGCTGTTTGTTACGTAGCACAATGTTTTAAAGTTTTTTTTTGAAAAAAACATAACAAAATTATTTGAAAACACAAAATTTAAAAAAGTTGCAAAAAAGGTTCTTTTTTTTTTTAGAAACACCCATTCTGGTTAAAGAAGAATGGTGTTATATTTGTAATAGTCTGAATGCATGTTCTTTGCTTTGAGCTTGTCTGACTTTGTGTATGGGTTATTTACTGAGTTCATAAGTTGTGTATGGGTGAATCACAGAGTGCATGAGTGTGTATGTGTGAGTAAGTGCCTGAGTCCTGTATGGGTGACTGAGTGAGTATATGAGTGTATCCATATGTAATGGAGTGTATCAGTGGTGTATGGATGAGTGAATTAGTGCAAGAGCAGTGTATGGGTGATTGGGTGAGTGCATGAGCAATGAGTGAGTGCATGAGTGGCGTATGGATGATTGAGTGTATGACCACACCTATCGGTAAGTGACTGTATGAATGGTATATGGGTGGCTCAGTGAGTACATAAGTAGTGTATGGGTGATTAACTGAGTGTATGAGTGCCTGCATGTGCAAGTAAGTGAGTGCCTGAGTCCTGTATGAGTGATTAGGTGAGTCCATGAGTGTCTTCATATGTGAGTGAATGTATGAGTGGTTTATGAGGCACTGGGTTAATGTATGATAGGTCCATGGATGAGTGGGTTAGTGCATGAGTACTGTATGGATGAGTGGGTGACTCTATGAGTTGTGTATGGGTGACTAAAGGTGTATACGTGACGTATGGGTGTGTGAGTGCATGAGTGGTGTATGAGTGAGTGAGTTAGTGCATGAGTACTGTATGGGTGTTTGAGTACATGAGTCGTGTATGGGTGAGTGAGTTTATGAGTGGTATGTGAGTATGGCTGTGAATGAGTGAGTTAATGAGGTTATAGGTGGAAGATGTACAGTTGTGTAATTACTTACAAGGGAGAGTGACTGAGTGTGTGTGAAGTACTGTATGGGTGAGTGATAGAAAAACAAACTGGTGGCAAAGCATTTCATATCCGTAACTATCTGAATGAAATATTTCTCTGCCACTACTAGTATCTTGATACCTTTGATAACATATGTCTCCAAACACTGTTGGAAAAAAAAATGAACATAAATATGTTAGTATTTTGTTGAGAATAGTTCTGAAACAAAACTGTACACACTACATATGCTATCACACTATGACATTATAATAAAAAAAAATAAAAAAATACCACTTTTTCTGTTTCCAGGCTTTATAATAATACATATAAACAGAGTATTGTATAATTTTTGAACATTTGGGAAAACACAATCATGTAGATTTTAGAAAAAAACATAAGCCCACAGTATTTCACTACAAATAAGTGAGACTGTGAATTGCACTCACTACAGTTTCTAAATTATATAATTAAGCTACAGTTACTACACTAAGCAAAAGACCATGTGATTAAAATATTTTGTTTATTATACCCGGTACAATACTACTAACAGATATAATTCACAGCTGAAGTTTGCACATTTGTTTGTAAACATCACCCCTGATAGGCCTAATGAAGTGTTAAGCAGTAATGATTCACATAGTCTGAAGACAGTACCTCATATTTTTTCCACAAATCTGCATGAGAACTTTGGCTTAAGAAACCATAGGTATAAATTAGGAAGTGTGAAAAGTAGTTAGTTTATTTTAATTATAGACTGTCATTGTATTCTGTCCATTCATTTTGAGTCTTTAAATATGCAGTGTAATGTACAGATGTAATATTAAGGCCTTTATGGAAGATGATTGCTAAGGTAAGGTATGTTCTCCCAGAAATTGATATTTGTCCAGCTTTGAAGTTTGTAATTTCGGTGTCCAATTTTGAGCCATCTGCTCTGCATCCTTGAAACATTGCTATAATGTAGTTACCACTTCTCGACATAAGCAATGTAGACAATACAGTTGATTTACAATTTGGATAGTTCAAGTTTTGCTAACTCTTCTTTGTTAGTTTATCAAAATACACATTTTAGAATCCAGCATTTAAATAGAGAAATCTCTCTGATTGGATTTCAGTGCAGATGAGAGAGCAATATTCACACTCATGGTTACATGTCAGTCAAAATATGTAATCAATATTTTCATTTTCTTTTAAAACTCCAAGGATCACCATTATGAATTCCTGTGCATCATATTGAACAGTTAGAGTAAATACTATAGATCCACTATATATGTTTACTAGTTCTCAAATCCCTGAAGCAGAAAGGATTACAGTTCTTTCATTAGATAAGTGTTGAAAGCAATGAAACATTGCTGTGCATTATGTGTTCTGTGGTTTTTCCTGAATTGAATTTACAACATGTAGTAGGTGGAAGAGAACATTGAGAACAACATTAGCATAGCAGTTTACACCATTAGTGCTCTCCACTGGCAACCTACAATATCTCTATAATTTTCGAATTTTTTTTTCTAAGTACCTTTTGTTGCTCCTTGTTTACTGTGTTTTCAAGAAAATTCATAGATTCTTTTGTAAGTTTCCACTTAGGACATAATGGCCCTCATTACAACATTGGCGGTAAAACACACCGCCACAGCAGCGGAATTCCGCCACGGTCATTATGACCCACTGCTCGGAATCTGCCAAAATTCAGACACCCACAGAAGTCAGCCACACCAAAGGTCAGTGATAAACTGGCGAAAACTAAACCTCCACCGTCACGCTAACAGAAATATGCCCACACCATCACGACACACGAATCCACGCAGCGGTCTTTCAACCACGGTATTCCATTGGCAGTACACACCGCCGCGCTCAAAATACACACACATCTCCAAAACACAGCCACATTGGACAATTCGAAATACACACACCTGATACACATACACACACCACTCCCACACACCCACTACAATATAAAACACACACCCACATCACCCACAAAACCTTACGACCACAAATCACGAACGAAAGCCAGAGAGAGACACCACCATCAACAACACCAGCATCCACAGGCACACAACACCATCACCCACATAACTTCCACGCACCTCACACAACACACCACTACATATCAGCACACTTATCAACCCACACACCATCCCACACATCACCTACACCACCCCATGGCACGGCAAAGACACCCCAGGTTCTCGGAGGAGGAGCTCAGGGTCATAGTGGAGGAAATCGTTCGGGTAGAGCCACAGCTATTTGGATTACAGGTGCGGCACACCTCAATTGCAAGGAAGATGGAGCTATGGTGAAGAATAGTGGACAGGGTCAATGCAGTGGGACAGCACCCAAGAAATCGGGAGGACATCAGGAAGAGGTGGAACGACCTATGGGGGAAGGTGCGTTCCGTGGTCTCCAGACACCACCTGGTGGTTCAGCGGACTGGCGGCGGACTCCCACCTCCTCCCCCACAACTAACAACATGGGAGAAGCAGGTCTTGGCGATTCTGCATCCTGAGGGCCTCGCAGGAGTAGGTGGAGGAATGGACTCTGGTAAGTCAAATCTTAACTATTACATCCTCCACCCTACCTGCATGCCATCACATACCCCCACCCTCACCCTCACCCCCATCACTCCTAGTCCTCACAAATGTCCCACTATCACAACCCACCCATCCCAACACCAAGCCCTGCATGCAACAACAAAGCATGGACACCCATCACTAAAGCATGCCCACTGCACATACCCATACACCCCCCTAAACCATCATCACACAAGGTCCCACACAGGAATGCTAGCACTGGGGTACACGGTCACCCACCCATTGCACACCATGACACAGGCAGATGCAATAATCATGCCTTTATACCCCTGCAGGAGCCCTACCCAACGTCACCGGACAGGAGGGTCCAGACATGTCCACACCACCAACAGAAGAGGCCCACAGAGATGACAAAATTGAAGTAATTTGGATGCAGGAAACCAGGAAATAGTCATCTGTATTTATTGAAGAATTATTCTAAACCAAGAAAAGGAAACTCCAGCCACTCCTGCTCTGCTCCTTCACCAACTGTCCACACCAACATTCCAAACAGTCCCATTGATGGAGC
Source organism: Pleurodeles waltl (assembly GCF_031143425.1). Lineage (NCBI taxonomy): Eukaryota > Metazoa > Chordata > Amphibia > Caudata > Salamandridae > Pleurodeles > Pleurodeles waltl. The sequence goes on from NC_090439.1 coordinate 609,442,253, forward strand.
AGGGGCGGCCGGAAGAAACCAAGTAACATGTTACAAATAAACAAAGAGTAAAACAATGAAATACATTTACACAAGTAATATGATACATTTTAAATACATGAAAGTTATTTTTTCCTTACGTATTCTTAACACAATACCACACCACCTTCCTCTTCCAGAAAAATAAAAATATATGCATCTACATTACTTGACTTTGACAATTCTATTGAGATTCCACTCACGACCATCCTCTAATTTAACAGCACCACTGTAAACTTCAATAACTTTAAAAACTCTACTAAAGTGAGATTGCCCTCCTGTAATTTTCCCCGGTAACTTGACCTTTACAAAATCACCCACCTCAATATGTAACTCTTTTACAGATTTCCTCAAATCATACACTTGTTTTCTTTTCTCCTGACACGACAAATGTTTGCTCCTTGCTGAATCTCTCCTAATTTCATAATTGAGTTGTTCCTTAGTATAAACTTTAACCCATGGAGGATACACCATAGTATGTGGTATACGTTTCTTGAACATGACAAAAGGGGATTGGCCCGTGCTAGTGTGTGGCGTGAACCTATATTCCTCCACCTTCTTCTTAATCATGAATTCCCAATCACACCCTAACTGATTTGCCAATTGAATAGTCTCCTTTAATGTCCTGTTAAAACGTTCCACCATCCCATTTGTCTCAGGATGGTACAAGGCACTCTTTCTATGCAAAATCCCTCTTTTACTTAAAAACTCACGCATAAGTCTAGATGTGAATTGAACCCCATTATCAGTCATAATGGACTTGGGATTACCTTCTTTACTAAAAACATCTGTGAGAAATTCTACCACAGTCAAAGAGGACACTTCTGAAGAGATCATGATCTCTGGCCACCTAGAAAGCTCATCCATAAGAACTACAACAAATTTTGAATGTGATTTATAGTTCAATGGTCCTAGGATATCAATAGATACTGAGTCCCACACTTCATTAGGAGCTTTCTTGAGTATCATAGGTTGAGTTCTAACTTTCAACGACTTATCTGCAACATTACACTCCACACAATCACGTACTTTTCTTTCAATATTTAAGTCCATACCCGGCCACCAGTATACTCCTCTCAGTCTTTCTTTAGTTTTACAAATCCCATGATGACCACTATGGGCAAAATCCATGATGCGCTCACGCAAGTTACACGGGGGAATTAACCTTTCTCCTCTCAATACTATCCCATTCTGAATGGACAATTCATGCCAAATTTTACTATAATTCTCACTCATATTCTCATTTTTATTTAAGACCCGTCCATCCAAAAGTAAATCTCTGACACGGGAAAGATTTACATCATCCTTCATTCCTTGTAACCATTCATCCTCTGTAACACACCCATCAGTGACAGCACACACCTTAACATCCTCGTCAACCCACCAGGAATCATCAGAGTCATAACCATCCCAATCAACATTCTTCATTCTAGATAAACAGTCCGCTGCTTTGTTTTCACACCCCGGAACATACCTCACATCAAAATGGTAATCCTGTAATCCAACAATCCACTTACAAATGCGACCCGAAACATTATCCAACCCCTTTTTCTCAAAGATCTCACGTAGAGGTTTGTGATCAGTGCATACTTCAAACTTGACTCCCCACAGAAATTGTTTAAATTTTCTTACAGCCCAGAAAATTGCTAATGCCTCTTTTTCGATAGTCGAATATTTACACTCCGCACCACGTAAACTACGAGACGCAAATGCAATTGTATTAATTTTATCCTCATTAAACTGTCTTAAAACACATCCTAATCCTTTCTCAGATGCATCTGTGGTAATTGAGCAAGGTAGACCTGGTTGAAAACTATTAAGAAATTGAGCTGAAGACAAACCCATCTTTAAATCTTCAAATTCTCTCTGACACTCAGAGTCCCAGTTAAATTCAGATCGGTTCTTAAGTAAACTCCTAATAGCACAGGTTCTTTTAGCCAAATCAGGAATGAACTTAGCATAAAATTCCACCATACCCAAAAAAGACTGTACATCAGATTTACTTGCAGGTGCTGCTAGCTTTATAATGGTATGAACTAACTCCTCTTTAGGCTTTACTCCTTCCGCAGAAATTATGTGACCAAGATAGGAGATTTCTGTTCTAAAAAACTTACACTTCTCTTTTTTTAAGGTTATCCCCTTGTCTCGGAAAATGTTAAGCACACACCTGACAGATGTTCTATGCTGTTCAAAAGTATCTGAAAAAACAAGAACATCGTCCTGAAAAAATTTCACAAAAGGCAAATCACCTAATAACCCATTCATCAGCCTTTGAAAAACGGATGCCGCCGAACATAAGCCAAACGGCATCCTGTTGAATTTAAAAACACCAAAAGGAGTGATAAATGAAGTCAACAATTTAGATTCTTCGCACAGTGAAACCTGATGATAAGCTGAGCTGAGATCCAAAGTAGTGAAGAAACGAGCATTGCCCAAAGAACTTATCATTTCTGTAATGTTAGGTAAGGGAAATCTGTCCTCAACTATTTCTTTATTCAAATTTCGCAAGTCTATGCAAAGCCTAATATCTCCGTTGGCTTTAGAAGCAACTACAATTGGGGCCACCCATTCTGCAGCTTCCACCTTCTCAATAATATTTTCCAATTCTAATCTCTGAAGTTCCACCTTAACCTTGTCTCTTAAACTAAAAGGTATGTTCCTAACCTTACATGCTACAGGAATAGCTTCTTTTTTCAACACAATGCGGTGCTTGTATCCTTTTACACACCCAATCTTACCGGAAAAAACTTCAGGAAATTCATTCATAAGATCATCACTACCAGAGCAGACCTTTTGAACCTGAACTTGTGGAACCGCATTAGGGTTCAATACAATATTAAGTAATTTCTGATGGGGCCAACCCAAAATGGTATTCCCTACTATGGGAACATAAATCTTCCCTTCAATGGTATTCCCTTTGAACATGATCTTAGCATCAAAATATCCTCTCAACTCAATAGGTTTTCCCCCATAACTAAAAGGCAAAACATCTGGGGGTTGAAGAATAACCTTGTTCTCAAAATTTTTTTAAAAGTCTGACTGTGAAATCAGAGTCAATTTTGCACCTGAATCCATCATCATGGAAACCTTTACCCCATTAACATCAACCACATCAATAGGATATTCACATCGTACCTTAGCAATACAGTTTACATCATTTACAACTTGTAAAATGAATGACCTTTCTTCATCATTATCATCACTGCCCCCATCACCAACTTCATTCAACTTCACCACCCCTTTGTCTCCAGACTTACAACACCTAGCAAAGTGCCCTTTTTTACCACATTTTTTACATAACACCTTAAATGCTGGGCAATCTTTGCTATTGGCTAAGTGTGATGATGAATTACATCTATAACATAACAGTTTAGTTTTCGACGGACCAGAGTGTTTTTTAGTTGGCAACCTCGTCTCAACAATCTGAACAGACTTTAACGTATTCTTTGATTTTCTTAAATCTTCCACGCAGAGTTCTGAATGTTCAATTTGTTTTGCGACCATTAAAACCTCTTCCAAATTTGGATCACCTTTGGACCACAAGGCCTCTCTTATCTTGTCGCTTCTGCACTCCAACATAAATTGGTCTCTAATACGTTCCTCTACAGTGTCGCCAAACTTACACTGGGCCGCCAATTTGCGAAGATTTGTAACGAAATCTTCTACTGTCTCAGTTTCACCCTGTTTACATTTTCCAAAGTAAAATCTCTGTAATATAATTGACACTTTTGGTAAAAAGTGCCTATCTAATCTGAGTAATGTTAACTCAAACTCATTCAAGTTTGTATCCCCTTCTCCACCATCTGACGAATTGATAACAGGTAAATTCTCCAAAATTTCCTGTCCTTCTGCCCCAAGACAGTGTTGAAGAACAGAAGTCTTCCGGTCTGCAGACAAATTGCTTCCACACACACGAATGTATGTTAGAAAGACCTTCTTCCACTTACTCCACGGTATAGATGGTTCACCAGGCAAAGGCAAAAAAAATGGAGGTGGTGCAATGTTCTGCATGCTTTCTTCTTCCAACAATAATATAATTTATCAACAAAAAAAAACTCCAATTCCCTCAAAACATGTATGCCTCTTTAACAATAATTGTCCCAAAAAAAAAAAATATAGAACCAAAAAGTAATATATATATTTTGTAGCAGAGCCAGGTAAAATAAGAAAACCTTTCTCCAAAATATTTACAATGCTTAAATAAACAATTAAACAAAAGAAACTGCAGATTGTTAACAAAAATCAATCCTTAAAAAATATGCTCTAAGCTAAACCTTGGCAAGCAGCCAAACAAAATACACACGGCAATCCTTTTCTGTGCCAAGAAGCTTTGGCAAGCAGCCAGTAGAGACACGAAGTGTTGCCTAGCAACGTTAGTGTTGATCTGAGAGGAAATGTTGGCAGGCAGCCAAAGCAGTCCTGTAATAGCTCTCTTCATAAACAAATGATCTCACACTTCCTTGCTCAAGTAATTGACACACACGGCAATCCTTTTCTGTGCCGGAGAAGCTTTGGCAAGCAGCCAGTAGAGACACGAAGTGTTGCCTAGCAACGTTAGTGTCGATCTGAGAGGAAACGTTGGCAGACAGCCAAAGCAGTCCTTCCTTGCGCAAGTAATTGACCCAAAGCCTGAATAAAATCAATAATGTACAGTGCTGGAGTTTCCATGTACCGGTGAAATAAAATCTGACACGTGGAACGTTGGCAGGCAGCCAAAGCCGGTCTGTAATAGCTCTCTTCTTACAACGGCAGCTGCTGTGGAATAAACTCTGACGCGTGGTCCTCCAGACTGAAAGTCTTCACCCTCGTCGCCAAAATTGAAGTAATTTGGATGCAGGAAACCAGGAAATAGTCATCTGTATTTATTGAAGAATTATTCTAAACCAAGAAAAGGAAACTCCAGCCACTCCTGCTCTGCTCCTTCACCAACTGTCCACACCAACATTCCAAACAGTCCCATTGATGGAGCAGGGGCGGCCGGAAGAAACCAAGTAACATGTTACAAATAAACAAAGAGTAAAACAATGAAATACATTTACACAAGTAATATGATACATTTTAAATACATGAAAGTTATTTTTTCCTTACGTATTCTTAACACAATACCACAAGCACCTCTGTCCAACTGGATCTAGATGACCAGCCCGGCCCATCGGGGACCTCAGGACAGTCGGTTCCCCACACCCAGTCACAGGCCACTACAGAGCTTCCTCCCTCTGGAAACACCAGCACAGCACTCACCCAGCAGGCCCATACCTCTGTCCCCAGAACACGTCAATCAGCAGTGTGTCCACCACTACAGGGAACCCAGGCTAACCCACCACCCCAACAACAACAGGGACCTGGGGGAAGTGGTAGTGGGTGCACGGTGCAGGGGACAGAGGCCCAGGGGAACTGGGAGGGCTGCTGTGCGATAGGGGGCAGACAGGCCCAGGGAACCCACTCTCCACGAGGCCCTCTCCTCCATCATGGGAGCCTACCACCACTCCCAGCAGATGATGGCAACGGTACTGGCCAAGTTTCAGGAGACCCAGCGCCTGCAGGAGGAACAGTATTTGGGCTTCAGGGAGGAACTCAGAATCATCAATTCCACCATGGGCACCATCGTAGGGGTGCTGAAGGAAATACTCAACACCAGGAGGGACACTGTGGCACTACAAGGGGCACCTGACACTAGCCGTGATGATGAACTGGCCACCACCTCTGCCGGCGCTAGTGGACAGGAGGCACCGCCACAGGACCACCACACCAGCACCCCACCCCCTGCAGAGGGAGAACCACCCTGCAAACGGTCCCTGAGATCCAGGACAAAGACAAAGAACGATGCCAAGACCCCCGCCAAGAAATTAGACTACCCTGATTGTCATCCTACTGTCCCACTTTGTCACCCTGTCCATCCTTTAACTGCCCCAGCTCCACTTCCTATGGCCATTTGGGCAATGCACCTGTGAGACTAATAGACAGGACTCTGCCATGTACATTCCTCCGCCATCCCCCCTCACTATTTTACAACCCCCTCCAATATTGAGCATTTAAATAAACACCCTTAAAGCACAAAACAATCTGGAGTCTGTCTGTGATTTCGGAATACTGTATTAGCAATAACTGTGGCAAAAAGCTGTTTCATTGGTAATGTCAACATACCTATGTCACACAGCTCTAGTCCATGAGGAATCAAAGCAGATGTCACACAGTGGGACCCACATCTGTGAAATCGTAAGGGAAAGTGACAACTCATTGATCATACACTGGGTGAAAACGAGAGACAGTAGAGAGGTAGTAGTGTTTAAGTACATGTAGTAGGCAGGTTTGTATTCTTACCTGGGTCTCACTGGAAATATTGCTGGATCACTGAGTCCCTGTTGTCCATGTCTTCTTCCTCTGCTTCCTCGTCTTCACTGTCCACAGGCTCCACAGCTGCAACAACAACGCCATCTGGACCATCCTCCTGCCGAAAAGGCACCTGTCGTCGCAAAGCCAAGTTGGGAAGCATACAGCAGGCCACGATGATCTGGCACACCTTCTTTGGTGAGTAGAATAGGGAACCACCTGTCATATGGAGGCACCTGAACCTGGCCTTCAGGAGGCCGAAGGTCTGCTCGATCACCCTCCTAGTTCGCCCATGGGCCTCATTGTAGAGTTCCTCTGCCCTTGTCCTGGGTTTCCTCACTAGGGTCAGTAGCCATGACATGTTGGGGTAACCAGGGTCCCCTGCAAATGGCGAGGGACAACTGTTAGACACACACTAACCTGGAGGGATATCCCCAGACAACCATTCCCACTGACAAGCTTCCATGTGCTCACCTAATAGCCATACACGGTGCCTCTGGAATTGACCCATCACATAAGGGATGCTGCTATTCCGCAGGATGTAAGCATCATGCACTGAGTCAGGGAACATGGCATTCACATGGGAGATGTACTGGTCTGCCAAACATACCATCTGTACATTCATTGAATGATAACTCTTTCGGTTTCTGTACACCTGTTCACACCTGTGGGGCGGTACCAAAGCCACATGTGTCCCATCAATGGCACCTATGATGTTGGGGATATGTCCCAGGGCATAGAAATCACCTTTCACTGTAGGCAAATCCTCCACCTGAGGGAAAACGATGTAGCTCCGCATGGGTTTCAGCAGGGCAGACAACACTCTGGACAACACGTTGGAAAACATAGGCTGGGACATCCCTGATGCTATGGCCACTGTTGTTTGAAATGACCCACTTGCAAGGAAATGGAGTACTGGCAGCACATGCACTTGTGGGGGGATTCCTGTGGGATGGCGGATAGCTGACATCAGGTCTGGCTCCAACTGGGTACACAGTTCCTGGATTGTGGCACGGTCAAGCCTGTATGTGATTATCACATGTCTTTCCTCCATTGTCGACAGGTCTACCAACGGTCGGTACACCGAAGGATGCCGCCATCTCCTCACATGTCCCAGCGGACGGTGCCTATGAAGGACAACAGCTAGCACAGAGTCAAACAACTCAGAGGTACGTACCCACAGCTTACACAGAACACCATTCATAATCAAAAAGTGGCCTGTATGTGTGTTGAGTCTAGGTCTGGGTATGTGTGACGCAGTTGAAAATGAAGCCATGTGGGCCCCTGAAATGGCGGCTGCCTGACCTGTAAAGTGGGAAAATGGGATGTGAGGTAACTGCGCTGGCGTTGTACACCGTCGCGGTAGGCGGTCGAAGACCGCAGCGCAATGCTGCATTTGTTAACATTGGACCCTATGGGTCCCAGGAGCTAATGACGATGTATGCCGGCGGTGACGGTACGCACCGCCGCGGACGTGACTGCCATTTTCTATCTGTTCATTCACTCGATACCTGATCTTCGACAGGAGAGGACCTACACTGCAAGTGCTGCTGTGACCTCGGTCTGGAAGGGACAATAGCTCAAGAGTCTGGGAAAAGGGCCCCTGTCTTCACATCAGAGGAGATGGAGAAACTCGTGGATGGGGTCCTCCCCCAGTACACGCTACTCTACCGTCCTCCAGATCAACAGGTAAGTACACTGGGAGCATGATGTATGGGCTATGCCTGTGTGGAGTGGGGTGGATGTAAGAAGGAAGGGGGGAGAGTGCATGAAACGACGGTGAGTGCATGTGCCACATGGCAAGGGTAGGGATGGGGGCCAATCACTTTGACGGTGCAGTTGGTAATAACTTTCTCTTCCCCCTGTACAAATCATGTAGGTCAGCGCCCACCAGAAAAAAGATACTTGGCGTGCCATCGCCAAGGACGTCCGGACCCTGGGGGTCTACCACAGACGGAGCACCCACTGCCGGAAAAGATGGGAGGACATTCGCCGCTGGATCAAGAAGATTGCGGAGGCTCAGCTGGGGATGGCCTACCAACGTGGGAGGGGTGCCCGTCGCACCATGACCCCCCTGATGTTCAGGATCCTGGCGGTGGTGTACCCAGAGTTGGATGGGCGCTTGAGGGCATCACAGCAGCCGCAAGGGGGTGAGTACACTCGCATTCTGCTGACTTTGCGCGCAGTGGAGGGGTCTGGGTGGGGGAGGTGGGCTGTTGCTTTCCCTAGGCAAGGGCGAGTTCCGTAGGCAAGGTCCCTTCGTAAGGCAGGCCATGTGGCACCCCAGCCCACCTGTGTAGAGTGCCAAAATAAAGTAAATGATGATGATGATGATGAGTGCCAAGTACACCTAGTCATGCCCATGTGTCATCTATGTGTGCAGATGTCGTCCATAACCTTGTAGGCCATTTCCCAGGAATTGAACAGTGGAGCCCCAGAGCGCGGCGTAGTGCAGGGGGCTTCCGTGTCTGTCGTGTCCGCCAACGGTAGCGGTAATGCATGCATTCAACATGTCTTTCTTCTCTCGCCCCCCCTTTTTGTGGTCTCCCTGTTTTTGTGTGCATTAGCATCATCAGGCGGAGGAGCAGTGGCACCGGAGCACCAGGGGGCTGCATCCCACATTGCCATGGAGGGCCACACTACGGAATCGAACTTCACCAGTGGGACGGAGGGCGAGGGGAGCTCCACGGCAGGGACAGGAGTTGAGACCAGTGACACAGACTCATCCTCTGATGGGAGCTCCCTTGTGGTGGCGGCAACATCTGTGCCGCAACATCTAGGTCCCGAACTAGCACCTCAGCCACAACATCTCTGTGACCAGTGGTGCCTGTAGTCACCGGAATGTGGAGTGCACCGGCCACCAGGGCAGCCAGTGTGGCACGGAGCCACAGCACAGACAGTCCCCCACCTGTGAAGCATCAGAAGTTGGCCAGTGCCCGGCAGGAGAGGGGGAAGACTCCAGCCACCAAAGCCACTCCCAGGGGTACAGGTGGGAGTGTGGAGTCAGCTGCGACATCTTCCAAGGTGGGGAAGGGGCACAAGAAGGTCAGCAAGTCTGGGAAGAGTAGCACGGCGGAGAAGACTGCCATCATCCCAGCTGCCCAGGACGCCACCGCCAGCACAAGCCCAGCTGCCCAGGAGGCCCCCGCCAGCACCAGCCCAGCTGCCCAGGAGGCCACCGCCAGCACAAGCCCAGTTGCCCAGGAGGCCCCCGCCAGCACCAGCACAGCTGCCCAGGAGGCCACCGCCAGCACAAGCCCTGCTGGGCCATGAAGGACCGCCAGCAAAAGCCCCGCTGGGCCATGAAGGTGAACAGGGCACCGCCGCCTCAAGCACCGCTGAACAGGGCACCGCCACCTCAAGCACCGCTGAACAGGGCACCGCCACCTCAAGCACCGCTGAACAGGGCACTGCCGTCTCAAGCACCACTGAACAGGGCACCGCCGTCTCAAGCCTCGCTGAACAGGGCACCGCTGAACAGGGCACCGCTGAACAGGGCACCGCTGTCTCAAGCACCGCTGAACAGGGCACCACCGCCTCAAGCACCGCTGATCAGGGCACTGCCGTCTCAAGCACCACTGAACAGGGCACCGCCGCCTTATGCACCGCTGGCCCATGAACGCCAAGGGCACTGACGCTACTGAGTCCGTGACGGGCAGATTGAAGCACTCTGGGCACCATGCCCCCTCCAGAACCAGTGCAGAGATCCATCCACTACCTCTGTACTTAGCAGGATGAAGCACTCTGGGCACAATGCCCCCTCCAGAACCAGTGGAAAGATCCATCCACTACCTCTGTCCTTAGCAGGATGAAGCACTCTGGGCACTATGCCCCCTCCAGAACCAGTGGAGACTGTTATCCACTTGAGAGACTGTGGCTTTACACTCCCCGGGATTGAACAATGGGCAGCTCACCCCCTGTAGAGACTTGAGAGACTGTGGCTTTGCACTCCCAAGGATGGAACAGTGGGCAAACCACCCACTGTATAGACTTGAGAGACTGTGGCTTTGCACTCCCCAGGATGGAACAGTGAGCAATCCACCCACTTGTGAGAATTGAGAGACTGTGGCTTTGCACTCCCCAGGATGGAACAGTAGGCAACCCACCCACTGTAGAGACTTGAGAGACTGTGGCTTTGCACTCCCCAGGATTGTACACTGGGCATGTCGCCCCCTTGTGTATTTGCTCTCAAGGGGCTGAGGTGCCCCCCCCTTTCCCTCCCCCTGAGGTACCTGTTTTGTTGCTCTCTGATGCCCCTGCTGTGTTCTCTCCGTCATGGTCGGGGATCTTGTGTGGGCCTTGCCCGTACTGTGTGGGCCCAGTGTTCCACGGACTTAATTGGAGCACTACCAGGACTACCATGCTTGGTATATATTTTGTAAATGGTGTATATATATATATATATTTTTCCCTTCTTGATTTTAATATATTACAATGGTTACACTCATTTTCTATTGTCTTTGCATTCTTCCGGGGAGGGGTTGGGGGGTGTAACTGTGATGTATCAATATGCATTAGTGTGTGTGTTGTAGTGGGTGAGGGTGGGGGTGTTGCTTGTGTGTGTCCCTGTTTTTTCCCTCCCCCCCTCCCCTGTGTCGTAGGTGCAGTACTCACCGTGGTCTTCGCCGCCGGCGTTCGTACTCCTGGTAGAGGAGCAGGAAGGCTATCACAGGGGGAAATTTGGAGTTCCGGGTCCATGGTGTCCTCGTTCCTCGTGGGGTGTGTAGAGGTAAGCGTTTTCACTTCGGAATTCCAGTTTCCACTGTGTTTTTATCCGCGGTGAATCTGCCCCGGAAAAGGTGGCGGATTGGTGGGTTTTAATAGTATGGGCGGTACATTGTCTCCCGCCTGTCTGTTGGCAGTGACCGCCGCGCTGTTTGTTTGTACCACCGTGGCGGTCGGAGTGTTAAAGTGGCTGTCTTTGTTGACGGTTTCCGCAACGGTCGTGATTCAATTTATTTTATCGCTGGCCTTTTGGCGGTTTTACCGCCGCTTTAACACCGACCGCCAGGGTGGAATGACCACCAATATCCCTTTTTCATAAACAGGATACTGTCCTAAATGAGGAGTATATTTACTTCTTAATCTTGTGTAGCCTCTGACACATCTTGCATCTGCACTAAGCTTCTTATCAAAATCAACCAGAAACAAACCTGACAATGTTCAAAATAGGGACAATGCTATACATGACATTCCTTCTTTAAATAATGTAGGTCCAATATTTATAAATGCAGAATCTTCACTTAAGCCTTGTGATTTATGGATAGTTACAGCATATGTAAGACAGACTGGGAACTACCTCTACCAGACACACAAGTCTTTTACAAGTAGAACGAGTACAACACATTGTCTAATTTGCCTTATGCTATCAACCTAATCAAACTTTATAGCTAAAAATTCAACCTCATCATCGTTAGGGAATAAATAACTTTACCCATAGCAGCATATACCTGTCCTTCTTCAACATTTAAATGAAGTCTCGAAATTACTCTACAGTTTTTTAACACAAGTAAACACTTCTCCAGTCCAGCAGTCCTGGATACAGATTCCTCCAAAGAGTTCAATTTTTCTTGTAGTTTTACACTTAGCAGCACTGTCACTCCCTGGTGTTCCATTTTGTTGATAGCTGTAATTTCCAACACTTCTTCTTTCTCTAGTTTCAATAATTCGTAATTGAAATTGGCACACTCTCTTGAAGAGTAGGCACTAAAAAAACTATGGATATCCCCTCATTTCAAAAATTAAATATCAGCCCTGCAGCTGAGTTGTTAGAGGAAAACAGTTTCCTGCTAAGTTGACTAGCCAAGGTACATTGTCCCTCCTCTGTCAGAACTTCTACTCTAAAGTCTTTACAAATATTACCCTATTCCATGTCAGAGGCTTGACATATTTTTGACAGGTTGCTTGTATTTGTATTGCCAAATGTTTCGATTTCCAATACTACAAAATGAGTTCCAAGTTTCTTCATGCAAAAGAGTCTTGAAAACAGGCTATTATTTATAGGAGTTAGTTGCAGTAGGTCACCAAAAACAATTCAATGCTTTCCTCCAAACAAGATTTTGTATTCGTTTTTAAAATCTGTTGCATTCTCAAGTGAACAATGGCAAGTATTACATTTGAAACCATACTTACCTCATCAATAATTAAAAGCTTACATTTCTTCAAAACTCTTGCCACTTCATAACAAGCTTTACCAAATAACTTCTGGTATTCCAGTTCATTGCCATGTTCAACCAGTAGCATAAGTCGTCTATGTAAAGGTATTCCTTTGATATTTTGTGCAGCTAATCCAGTAGATGCTGTTACTACAAACAATATGTTTGATTCTGTAGGCTTATGTAGGTTAAGTGGAGATTAATTAAAAAGCCTTTCCTGGTACCAGCTTGACCACTAACATATGATGCACCAAAATTGGGTGATATTAAGACTCCATGCCTGCAGTTTGCTGATGATACTTTGCTATTATCCCAAACTGCCTCTGGATTATCTAGGCTTTTGGAAAAATTCTCGGATTTTTGTTAGGGCTACGGCCTACAAATAAACTGCACCAAAACCAAATGTATGGTATTTGGCGATCCAAAATTAAGGCTAAAGAAAAAAAAAATCCTTGATGGTGAGGTTCTTGAACGTGTCACTGATTTTGATTACTTGGCAATCAGGCTAGATAACTCCCATAACTGGACATCACACCTGTCAAAGTCTGTTATGTCCCTGAAACAAAAGACAGGAGGCATTTTGAGATTTGCTGCTAAAACGCCCACCTTTTCCATCACACCTGCATTGGATATTTATAAATTGCAAGCTAGAGCAGGCATCCTATATGGTGCTGAGCTCAGGGGGCATGGCATGCTCCATGACATGGAAGAGCAGAAAATCTTTTTATTAAAGCTCTACTAAAAGTTTCATCTAGTTCTCGAACCTTGCCCATCCAAATGGACATAAATTTGCACTCAATTGTGGATCTTGCAGCTTTGTGACCACTCAATACTGGATTCGGATCTGGTCCACAGTAGTGTTAGATCCTTATAGGATATGGCTACCAGCGCTCTTACAAGATCCTCAGGTTGATAATCCCATGGTGCAAGTATGTAAAAAGGGTTTTTTTAAAACTTGGTTTGGGTTCCTACTGGGTGGACCCCTTGCATCTCCCAAAAAATGCCCCCCAGAAGTTGAAGGATGCACAGTGGGAAAATATATATATGTTAACCCTAGCAGCTGTCCTGTCGTGTAGTTTGACAGAGAGCTTCTTATCTTTTAAGTGTCACTATGAGTTTGAGTACTTTTTAGACATTATTACACTCCCAGAGTCATGTGCACTTTATTTAAGGCTTAGACTGGGATCCTTACCAGTGTGTGATTTTACCGCTAGATGGAAGCAATCTACTAGTTTGGCAAATTTGTGCCCAATGGGATGTAACACCAGAAAAACTATTAGTCATCTTCTATTTCACTGTCCAGCATTTAAAACGCGAAGGGCCCGTTGGATAACACCTCTTTGCAAGACAATGGGCATTAGAGACCGTCACTCGGCCCTTAGGATTTGTAGTACAGATACCCATGGGCTGGTGGCATGTGCTGTGTCAAAGTTTTTGGCAGCTAGTTGGCGGCACAGAGCAGGTTTCATAAATTGACATCAAATGAACTAAAGGGTAGTGAATGCGTTTTGCTTGCTTATTATTTAAATTTTTAGACTTTGAATACATGTTTTATTATATTCAATGTTTTATTATTGAGAGTAGATCCATAGGTTTTGAGAACTTTTAGATGTAATTGCTCAAGTTTTATCTTGTGTTATTGTTTGAGAATCCATTTTTGCTCGAACACTTAGCATAGACTCAAAATTCCCGATAGAGACTTTTGGTGTGGGATTTCTACCCTCCTGATGTTGATAACGTGAAATATTGTTTTTAGTTGGAAGATACCACCATTTTTTTACATTGATTATTTATTATTCTGCTTTTATATATGTTCTTGTGAATTTGGTTTTATGTTTGTATTTGTTGCTTTTATGGTATTTGTGCCAAAATAAATCACTAATATAAAATAGAATGGGATTGAATGATGAACAATTGCAAGGTTTCTTCTTATGAAGAAATCCATGTTCTATTTTGCATTTTACTTCAATATAAATCTTTCTGTTCATTGTTGAGTTGTGCAACTATCTGTTCCAGATCTACAGATTCCTGTCTTGCTTGCTCCATTACAGTTTCTACTTCATCAATAGCTATTGCAGCTTTGTTTTCAATAATGGGTTGTCCAACAGGATCCTGACTCAGTGGTCCTGAACTATGGCTGTTTTGAGAACTATCCTTATCTACTTCAGCAGCAACCATTTCTTCTTGTTGTATTTCATCATTTTACATTTGTAAATAGTTTGTGAAAATTGAACACTGAATAGTATCTTTGACAGCATTGAAAGAATCTTCATAGCAGCCATAAGTTCATATTTATACTCTGTTTGCGCCGGATTTGCGTCATTTCTTTTAATGCAAATCCGCTGCAAACTTAACTCTGTATTTATATTTTGACGCTAGACCCGTCTAGCATCATCAAAAATATGGAGTTTGCGTCAGTTCAAGGATGCATGAAACTGCCTGGCGTCAATGAGATGCAAGGCAGGCGTTCCCATCCAAAAGAATTACTCAAACACCTTAGTGCCATATTTATCCAACAGGGCAAATATGACGCATGGGTGGGAGATGGACCAGAAAAATTTTGCTAAGCCCTATTTGCGTTAGATTTTAACGCCGGGGTCAGGGCAGGCATTAAAATGAGGCAAACACACCATTACTTAAGGAAAACACACACAAGCAACATCATTGCTCAATAAGGACAACATGGAGGTGCTACTGATGCAGCATCCTAGACGACGCAGAGCACAGGACCAACAGCAGCAGTAGCCACCACCACCCCAACATAGCCCCTAAGACACCGCAGAATGCAGGAGAGGGTCTTCAGGACTAGGACAACCCTCCAGGGACTCAGGGAACAGGAAATCATCCGGAGGTATAGACTCAACTGGCAAGCCATCCAGCAGCTGCTGCACCAAATTGAGCCACATATAACAGCCAGCCAGCCTGCCGACACCACCCAATATACCACCGGTGACCAAGCTGCTAGCTGTCCTGCATATGTTGGCAAGTGGCTCCTTCCAAACTACAGGTGCCCTGGTCGCTGGGGTATCACAGCCCTCATTCTTCACCTTCCTTCCCAAGGTCCTAGATGCCCTCATCTCTCTCACACTCCACCAAATCAGCTGCCCCAACACCCAGCAGAAGCAGCAGGAGATCAAACAGGGGTTTTATCAAATGCATGGATTCCCTCATTTGCTTGGTGCAATTGACTGCACCCATATCCGGATCGTACCACCTGCAGCAACAGGGCATCTATTCCGGAACAGAAAGCACACCCACTCCATCAATGTGCAGGCCATAGTTGACCACCAGGGCATGATGTTCCTTCAGAATTATACATATTGTTGATACAGATCATTCACACACAAAACTCACAGTCTATGTGTTGGAAAATGGGTTATTGGTAAGGGCAGGTAGGTACCTACACTTAGCAATAGGCCACTAACCTCCACTTAGGTCCAGTTAGGTCTCAGTAAATTAAACCCAGCTCAACCCTTGATAGCTTGGCAACGAGCGTCAAGGCTTAACTTAGGAGACAAAGCTTAAAGCATTCAAATATCACAAAACAGTAACTAAATAAAACACAGGAAACAGTTTAAAAATCCAAAACCAATTTTAAAAATAGATTTTATTTTTATCTTTGAAATGACACAAAAACAAATAAAATCGGATAAGGGGAACCGGAGATATGAATTTTTAAAGAATGATTGTTTTTTTAGCACCTAGAAACAAAAAGCGCCAATCGAGTCAAATGGTTGCACCTCGACAGGGGCAAAGTCAAAATTTAAGGCCGACCACGATGGAGCCCTGCTCAGCTACAGCTTGCGGGAGGCCTCAGTCACAAGTTTACCTTCGGACTTAGTCTCTTTTCTGAAGATTTTCTTCAGCGGGACGAACCTGCCAGTACAAACCGACCTCCTGGAACTCTTCTCCGGATACGCATCGCAGGAGCCCTCGTGGAGATTTATACCTTCGGACTTAGTCGTTTTTTCGAGGTGCAGGCCAGGGGTCCAGCAGGGCAGTCCTTCTTCTTCTGTAGTTCTTCCTGGTAGCGATGTGGTAGGGAACTGAGGTGTGGGTGCAGGTCTGCCAGTTTTACCCTTGCTCCTGGATGAAAAACAGTGGGGTCCTGATTTTCCAATCAGGTGCAGGGTCATTCCCCCTGTGATGACCTCTTCCTGGGAAGTATGGCAACAATCAATCCCAGGAGGCAACATTCCTCAAAAATCCATCATGGCTGAAAGTGATTTTTGGAGGTTACATCTGGCTGAACCCACCCACTGGTGTGGCTAAAAATCATAAACACACCCCTCTCCTGCCCTCTCATAATCTAATCAAAGGGGCACCTAGTTGTATAGGGTTGCAGGATGTGGGGCTGTTGATGGGTTGCTCCAAATGTCCTTCTCTGCCTTTGAAGACCAGTTTGGCAGCCCTCCCCCTTCCTGCCTCACCATCTGCCGAGGGGAGATTCCCTCCCACAGGCACATCTCTTTGTGTGAAGCCAGCCCACTTCACACCTCATCAAGGCAGCCTGGCCAGGCTGCCAGAGGCTGGTCAATCAGAGCCCAGCAGCAAAAACAATGCAGGGCTGAAATTGGCAACTTTTCAAGTAAAGTTTAAAACTCTTTACCTGAACAAGTTATATTAAATCCCACAACTGGAAGTTGTGGGATTTATTATAACAATTAATATGATACCAAACTTTTGGTATCCATTACTTACGGGGACTGTTAAAATTTAAATAAAGGGGGTCATTCTGACCCTGGCGGCCGGTGACCGCCAGGGTCACCGACCACGGGAGCACCGCCAACAGGCTGGCGGTGCTCCCGAGGGCATTCTGACCGCGGCGGTTCAGCCGCGGTCAGAAAGGGTAAACCGGCGGTCTCCCGCCGGTTTACCGCTGCCCCAATGAATCCTCCATGGCGGCGGAGCGCGCTCCGCCGCCATGGGGATTCAGACATCCCCTACCGCCATCCTGTTCATGGCGGGAAACCCGCCATGAACAGGATGGCGGTAGGGGGTGCTGCGGGGCCCCTGGGGGCCCCTGCAGTGCCCATGCCAATGGCATGGGCACTGCAGGGGCCCCCGTAAGAGGGCCCCGCAAAGTATTTCAGTGTCTGCTTTGCAGACACTGAAATACGCGACGGGTGCAACTGCACCCGTCGCACCCCTGCAACTACGCCGGCTCAATTCTGAACCGGCGTCCTCGTTGCAGGGGCACTTCTGCTGGGCCGGCGAGCGCTCTTTTGGAGAGCGCCCGCCGGCCCAGCGGAAATGTCTGAATGGCCGCCGCGGTCTTTTGACCGCGGTGCGGTCATTCGGCGGCGGAACCTTGGCGGACGGCCTCCGCCGTCCGCCAAGGTCTGAATCACCCCCAAAGTCTCCCCATTGTAGCCTATGAAGGCCATTTACTACAATGAGGGAAAAACAAATGTGGGTGTTTTTATCTCACCAGGACTTATGAAACTATTTTTATAAGGTCCCTGCTTATAGTTACATAGCACCCAGCCCTAGAGGCACATAGGGCACACCTTAGGGGCGACTTATCTGTAGAAATAAGGTAGTTTAAGACTTTGGAACTACTTTTAATTCCAAGTCAAATTTGCATATAACTTTAATTTAAAAGCAGCCAGCAAGGCAGTCCTGCCTTTAGAATGACACTGGGCACCTCAGCAGTGCACCTATGGGTGCGCTACCTATGCTGTGGTCCCTAAACCTACATGCCCTACCATATACTAGGGACTTATAGGTAGGTTGACTTAGCCGTTTATATTAGCCTAATTTGCATATTGATTTTACACTGAGCACAGGCCCTGGGACTGGTTAGCAGTACCCAGGGCACCATCAGAGCCAGGAAAACACCAGCAAAAAGTGGAAAATGGGGGCAAAAAGTTAGGGGGCCTCTGCAATCAGCCATGTTTTCTCAAACAAGCCCCCCCCCAACCCACACGCCCAGGAGACTCAGCCCAACCCTGGGAGAGTCCTCCTGGCTTGTCAGGTGAGGAAGACAGTGAAGAGAACAGGCTGTCCCTTTGCAGGGCCTACTCTGCCTTACATCCTCCTGCCGTGGTCACTCCCTCTGGGTAGTGAATTCATCCCAACAGTGAAAGGACCCATCTCAAACTGAAACTTCCATCTATGGGGGTCTTCCTCCTCTCTCTCTGCCAAAATGGGTAGTGAGGTGCCCACATCCCCTACTCCTAACTTTGCTAGGGCAGTACCTAGCTTACCCAAAGAGGTCCCCCAACACTTGAGCAAACCCACCATGACCAACAGGGTCAGGGGGCCTACTTTGCTGTTGGCCCTGGGGTCTGCCTCCCAGGCCAAGTACAGTGCTGCCAGGAAGGCTAGCACCCAGAAAAGGCTACTGACAGCTGTCAGTACCCAGAACCACACCCTAAGCTCTCCCCTGACAGGTGGCTGAGCTGCTTGGGGGGCAAATGTGGGGTCCTGGCACCCCTCTTGCTGTCTAGAGTGGGGGGGCTACCACCTCCGGTGGCAGACACCATCTTTCCACTCTCCCTTCTGTCAGTGTAGGGGCAACCCCCTGCATCTGGACAGCTGCCTGACTACTCAGGACTTCCTTGGGGTCAGGTGAGGCCTCACCAGTGCCAACTCTGGGCTCCCCCAACTGGGGCAGAAGGCCTTTGGCTCCCTGGAGCTCTCTTTAAGAGTGGCCCACCCTTCCTTTTCTTTTTTCCTTTTCTTGGGGACACCTGTCTCCTAACTGTAGGGACTGACTCCCCAGGACTTTGGGTTTGGGGGGCACCCTGGGCGACTGCCCCATCTGGGACCAGACTCACCTCTGGGAGGTCATTGCCCAGGATACAATCTAGGGGGAGGTCAGCACTGACTACCACCCTAAACCAGTCAAGGATACCCTCCCTCTCTAGGGGCACTATGGCTACAGGTTTGGAGGTGACCTCCCCTGTGGCTATCCTGACTTTCCTGGTCTCTCCTGGGACATACATGTCTGGGGTCACTAACAGGTCACTCGCTATAGTGAGACTGGCACAGGTGTCTCTCAGGCCAGTGGTAGGGATCTCATTCACCTGAATGGGGTGGAAGTGCCCACTCCCACCCTCAGGGATCACCAGCTTACCATCTGGTCCTATCTCCCAACTCAATGCTAGGAGGACTTCATCATCTGAGGAGTCCTCCTCCATGGCTACATTGGACAGCCCAGTGCTAACCACCTTATTGGGACAGGCTGCATCTCCTCTGAAATGACCTCTCTGCTGACAGTCAAAGCAAGCCTTACTGTCCAAGAGATTTTTTTAACCCTGCATCTCCCTGTCTCTGCTTGTCAGAGTGGGAGTGGGATTTACTTTCCTCGTTCTTCGGGTTCTGGGGTACAGAGGGAGTCTCTGTGGTGGGCTTACCACCTCTCTCCTTAGGTTTTTGGGGACCTGACCCCCCTTTCTTGGAGTCCCCCCCCAGGACTTGACAACCACCCTGGTTCTCAACCACTCATCAGCTGCCTCCCCTAGCTCTCTAGGGTTGGTCAGCTTAGAGTTCACTAGGTGCTGGAGTAACCTTTCTTGGGTACAATTGGTCAAGATGTGCTCTCTCATGATCAGATTGTATAACCCCTCATAATTATTGACTTTGTTACCAATAATCCAGCCCTCTAGTGCCTTAAGTGAGGTGTCTACAAAGTAAACCCAAGACTGGGTATTGACCTTCTGGGTGTCCCTGAACTTCATCCTATACTGCTCTGGGGTCAGACCAAACTTCTTGGTTAAGCATCTCTTCATACTAGGGTATAACCCTGCCTCCTCCCCCTCAAGTTGAGGAGCCTATCCCTCCCGGAGTTGGGGACCAACTCCCAAAGAAGTGAACCCCAGTATTGAGGCCTAACCCTTCTCATTTGGAGTACCCTCTCAAAGGCCTCCAACCACTTGTCTATGTTGTCCCCCTCTACATAAGCAGGAACCACCCCCTTGGGTAATCCGGGCAAAACCCTCCACCCATGGACACCTCAGCTTCTCTGTCGCTGCCACCATATCTTTTCTCTTTCTTTATCCACTTTTTCTCTTCTAGGGCCAGCTTCTGTGCCTCCAAAGCTATAAATGCTAGCTGGGCCTCCATCTCTCTTTCTCTGAGGAATAGGTTCTCTCCTCCTTAAGGGACCCCCAACTAGCTTTGGGTCTGCCCCTAGTGACTGTATGTAATGAGGACCGGTCTTCCTCATCCTCTCTTAGGCTCAGATGCCCTCCCTCCCCTGAGTGGTTAGAGATAGCATCCTCCCCTACTTCTCCCTCCTCTGGAGCTTCCTCTGAGTCTACCTCTTGGGCCTCAGCCCATGCTGTCAGGGATTTGATCAGGACATGTTTCCTGAGGTCAGTGGTTGCATGCAACCCCCTTGCAGTACACAGCCCCCTAAGCTGGACTACTGTCAGTGTGGGTAGGCTAGCCAGATCAAGCTACATGGTTCCCTAGTTTTGTGTCAACAAAAACGTTTTGCAAAAATTGGAAACAAGAATTTAGAAAAATCTCAAAAATTCAATAATTGAAATTAATCCAAATTAAAAATTGAAAACAATGTTTGCACTAGGACAATTTAAATGATTTTTAATTTGTTTTACTTAAAACTGTAATGTGATACTGAACACAAGTACAGGATCCCACCACTGTGCACCAAAAACTTTGGAAAATGGGTTATTGGTAAGGGCAGGTAGGTACCTACACTTAGCAACAGGCCACTAACAACCACGGTGAGTACTGTACCTACGACACAGGGGAGGGAAAAAAGAGTGACACACACACGCAACACCCCCACCCACACCGTCACCCACTACAACACACACACTAATACATATTGATACATTACAGTTACACCTCCCAACCCCCCTGGAAGAATGCAAAGACAAAAGGAAATTATTTGTACGTTTGTAATCTATTAAAATCCAGTACTCAAAAATATATATACACTACAAACAAATATATACACCAAGAGTCCAGGTATTGCACCATTAAAGTCTGTGGTCCACTGGGCCCAAAATGCATGGGCGAGGGCCACACTCAATACCCAATCAAAACGCAGAGAACACTGCTGGGGCATCAGATAGAAATACAACAGGCACCTCAGGGGGAAGGGAAAGGGGGCATCTCAGCCGGATGAGTGTACGACGCCAGATCCACGAGGGAGCTCCATGCCCACTGCTGTATCCTGGGGAGTGCAAAGCCACAGTCTCACAAGTCTCTCCAGTGGGTGGGTTGCCCACTGCTTTATCCTGGGGAGTGCAAAGCCACAGTCTCACAAGTCTTTTCAGTGAGTGGGTAGACCACTGCTTTATCCTGGGGAGTGAAAAGCCACAGTCTCACAAGTATTTTCAGTGGGTGGGTTCCCCACTGCTTTATCCTGGGGAGTGCAAAGCCACAGTCTCACAAGTCTTTTCAGTGGGTGGGTTTCCCACTGCTTTATCCTGGGGAGTGCAAAGCCACAGTCTCTCAAATCTTTTCAGTGGGTGGGTTGCACACTGCTTTTTCCTGGGGAGTGCAAAGCCACAGTCTCTCAAGTGGATAACAATCTCCACTGGTTCTGGAGGGGGCTTTGTGCCCAGAGTGCTTCATCCTGCCAAGGACAGAGGTAGTGAATATCTTCCTCCACTGGTTCTGGATGAGGCTTTGTGCCCAGAGTGCTTCATCCTGCCAAGGACAGAGGTAGTGGATGTCTTCCTCCACTGGTTCTGGAGGGGGCTTTGTGCCCAGAGTGCTACAACCTGCTTGTGGCGGACTCAGTAGCGTCGGAGCTTTCTGCGCTCATTGGCCTGCGGTGCTGGTGGCGGAGGTGTCCTGTGAAGCGGTGCTGGTGGCGGCAGTGTCCTTGGCAGCAGTGCTGGTGGCGGCGGTGTCCTTGGCAGTGGTGCTGGTGGCGGCGGTGTCCTTGGCTGCGGTGCTGGTAGCAGCGGTGTCCTTGGCAGCAGTGCTGGTGGCGGTGGTGTCCTGTGAAGCGGTGCTGGTGGTGGCGGTGTCCGTGGCAGTGGTGCTGGTGGCGGTGGTGTCCTGTGAAGCGGTGCTGGTGGCGGCGGTGTCCTTGGCAACGGTTCTGGTGGCGGTCTTGTCCGCCGTGCAGGTTTGCGGCGACTTGCCTTTCTTTCTGTGCCCCTTCCCCACCTTGGATGGTGGTGCAGCTGTCTTCACACTCCCAACTGTACTCCTGGGAGAGCCTTTGGTGCCAGATGTGTTGCCTTTCTCCCTCCGGGCAGTGATCAACTTTTTATGCTTCTGAGGTGGGGGACTGTCCGTTGTCTGGCTCCTTGGCACACTGGCTGCCCTGCTGCTTGGTGCACTCCAGAAGCCGGTTACTGCTGGCACCACTGTTCCCGGTGATGTAGTGGCTGAGGTGCTGGGTTGGGACCTGGAAAGGCAGGCCCTAGGAGACTTAAGGGGTGGGGGAGGTGAGGGGAAGAGGTCAAGGTTGGACAGGAAAAGTTTTTGGGACACACTGGGATGGGTAGATGGAGGGGGTTTGGGAGTGGAGGAAGAGGTAGTGGTTGTAGGAGGTGTACGTTTGCTGACTTTGGGTGAAGGTGCATGGGTTGGAGGCTGTCGTGCCGTGTGTGGCTGCGTTTGTGTAGTTTGGGAGGAGGGCTCACAGACACACTGGGAAAGGACATAGGGGATATGTGAATGGTAGTGGGGGTGGTGAGTGCATGTGAGTGGGGTGTGGCGATGGGTGTGCTAGTGATGGACGTAGTGGCTGAAGATGTAGTGCATGCAGATGTGAGTGGAGACGAGACTGGGAGGGAGGAGGGAGACGAGGAGGAGGGGGACACAGTGGAGGCAGTGGATGTTGGTATGTGTGCATGGGTATGATGCTTGTGTGAGTGCCTGTGGGATATGTGGTGCTTATATTTGCCAGAGCTTCCTTGTGTGTTGAGGTGTGTGCATGGGATAGGCTGAGGTACAGGGGATTTGTGCTGGGTGGAGGAAGTGGAGGGTGGATGCTGGACACAGGGACAATGGCTGCCATCAGTGCTGAGGCCAGAGTCTGAAAAGCTCACTGTTGGGCTGCCTGACCAGAATGAATGCCCTCCAGGTATGCATTGGTCTGTTGCAACTGCCTCTCTACAACCTGGATGGCATTCAAAATGGTAGACTGCCCAACAGTGAGGGATCTGAGGAGGTCAATGGCCTCCTCACTGAGGGCAGCAGGGCTGACTGGGCAGGGGCCTGAGGTGCCTGGGGCAAAGGAGATGCCCACCCTCCTGGGTGAGCGGACACGGAGCACACGCTGAGGGGCTGCTGGGAGGGCAGTGCTGGTAGGGGGGTTGGCGGCTGTACCTGTGGATGCGGGGGGCACAGAGGGGCCGCCACCGCAAGGGAGCTCCCATCAGAGGAAGAGTCTATGTCGCCGGTCTCAGCTCCTGTCCCTGCCGTGGAGCTCCCCTCGCCCTCCATCCCACCGGTGGCTTCAGAGTCCGTTGTGTCGCCCTCCAGGGCCATGTGGGATGAAGCTCTCTCCTGCTCTGGTGGCACAGCTCCTCCACCTGATGATGCTAATGCACACAAGAACAGGGAGACCACAAAAAGGGGAGGGAAGACAGAAGAAAGACATGTTAAGTGCATGCAATGCCGCTACCGTCGGCGGACACTACAGACACAGAAGCCCCCTGCACTACGCCGTGCACTTTGAGTACCCTAATTAATCACATGGACATGGGTTACAAGGCCTATGCCTGACTAGGTGTAGTTGCCTCTGAACACAGGTGGGGGGGTGCCACATGGCCTGCCTTATAAATGGACCTTGCCTACTAAACACGCCCTGGCCTAAGGGAACCCACAGCCCACCTCCCCCACCCAGACACCTCCAATGCGCACTGAATCAGCTGAATGAGAATGTACTCACCCCCTTGTGGCTGCTTTGATGCCTTCAAGCGCCCATCCAACTCCGGATACGCCACCACCAGGATCCGGAACATCAAGGGGGTCATGGTGCGACGGGCACCCCTCCCACGTTGGGAGGCCACCCCTAGCTGGGCCTTCGCCATCTTCTTGCTCCAGCAGTGAATGTCCTCCCATCTTTTCCGGCAGTGGGTGCTCCGTCTGTGGTGGACCCCCAGGGTCCGTACATCCTTGGCGATGGCACACCAAATATCCTTCTTCTGGTGGGCGCTGACCTACAGGAATAGTACAGAGGAAAAGGAGAAAATATAACCGTCTGCACCGTCAAAGTCATTGGCCCGCATCCCTACCCTTGCCATGACGCACATCCACTCACCGTCGTTTCATGCACGCCTCATTCTCCCCCCACTATCTTCCCTCCACCCCACTCCACTCCACACAGGCATTGCCCATACAGCATGCTCACAGTGTACTTACCTGTTTGTCTGGAGGACCGTAGAGTAGCGTGTACTGGGATAGGACCCCATCCACTAGTTTCTCCAACTCCTCCGTGCTGAAGGCAGGGCCCCTTTCCCCAGACACATGAGCCATTGTCTCTTCCAGACTGAGGTCACAGCAGCAATTGCAGTGTAGGTCCTCTCCTGTCGAAGATCAGGTATCAAGTGAGTGAACAGAGAGAAAATGGTGGTCACATCCGCGGCGGTGTCTACCGTCACCGCCGGCATACATCGTCATTGGCTCCTGGGACCCATAGGGTCCAATGTTACCCAATGCAGGATTGCGCGCGGTCTTCAACCGCCTACCGCGACGGTGTACAACGCCAGTGCAGTTACCTCATCTCCACTTGTCCCACATTACAGGTCATGCAGCCGCCATTTCAGGGGACCACATGGCATTAATTTTAAATGCGTCACACATATCTAGGCCTTGCATACACACTAATACAGACACATAGCGGATTTAAAAATTTGTGGAATAAAGTTGTGTTTTCGTACCTCAGTGTTGGCTGACTCTGCTCGCTGTTCTCCTCCATAGAACACGTCTGCTGGGGCAGGTGGGGAGATGGCGGCATCCTCCGGTGTACAGACCGCTGGTGGACCTGTCGACAATGGAAGAGCGACATGCAATTGTCACTTACAGACTGGACCGTGCCACAATCCAGGAACTTTGTGCCCAGTTGAAGCCAGACCTGATGTCAGCTATCCACCATCCCACAGGAATCCCCCCTCTAGTGCAGGTCCTGTAAGTACTATATTTCATGGAAAGTGAGTCTTTTCAGACGACAGTGGTCATAGCATCAGGGATGTCCCAGCCTATGTTCTCCAACGTGTTGTCCAGAGTGTTGTCTGCCCTACTGAAACACATGCACAGCTACATCGTTTTCCCTCAGGTGGAGGATTTGCCTACAGTCAAAGGTGACTTCTATGCCCTGGGACATATCCCCAACATCATTGGTGCCATTGATGGGACACATGTGTCCTTGGTCCCCCCTGCAGGAGTGAACAGGTGTGCAGAAACCGGAAGAGTTACCATTCAATGAATGTGCAGATGGTGTGCTTGGCCGACCAGTCCATCTCCCATGTGAGTGCCAAGTTTCCTTGATCAGTGCATGACGCTTACATTCTGAGGAATAGCAGCATCCCTTATGTGATGGGGCAACTCCAGAGGCACCGTGTGTGGCTATTAGGTAAGGACATGGACACTATACAGTGTAACTAGGTGTCTGGGGATAGCCCTAAGAGTTAGTGTGTGTCTAACAGATTGCCCTCGACATTTGCAGGTTACTCTGGTTACCCCAACCTGTCATGGCTACTGACCCCAGTGAGGAATCCCAGGACAAGGGTAGAGGAATGCTACAGTGAGGCCCATTGGTGAACTAGGAATGCTATATAGTGGACCTTCAGCCTCCTGAAGGCCAGGTTCAGGTGCCTCCATCTGACAGGTGGTTCCATATTCTACACACCAAAGAAGGTGTGCCAGATAATCGTGGCCTGCTATATGCTTTACAACTTGGCTTTGCGATGACAGGTGCCTTTACTGCAGGAGGATGTTGCAGATGCAGGTCTTGTGGCAGCTGTGGAGCCTGTGGACAGTGAAGACGAGGAAGCAGAAGAAGAGGATATCGACAACAGAAACACGGTGATTCATCAATACTTCCAGTGAGACACAGGTAAGAAGACATCACTGCCTGCTACATCTGATACCCTTGTTCTACCTCTCATCTGTCTGTCACTTTCACCCAGTGTATGGACCCTGAGTTTTCACTTTCCCTTTCAATTTCACAGATGTGGCTCCCACTGTGTGACATCTGCTTTGGGCTGGGAATAGATGTGGTGTCTGTGGTGCCTGAGTATATGTCTTGTGTGTTCAGTGGTATAGAAGGGGAAAAAAAATGGATGAAGTGTGATGAGGAGGATTTGGTATTACAAGAATTTAGGAAGTACTTGAAGTGTGGATGGCCTTGTAAAAATAGGATTTCAGAAGAAATGGCATCTTTCTACAAAGTAAGAGATGAATTGGAGGTTGAGAATGCACTGGTGTTCAAGAGGAGAAGTGTATTCCACCTAGAGGTATGCAAGGAACTATTTTAAAACTTGCGCATGAGGGTCATCCTGGTATGTCGTCTATGAAAAGGTTGATACGTACATGTTTTTGGTGGCCAGGTCTGGATAAAATGGCGGACACAGTGGTGAGGGAGTGTTGTGTGTGTGTGTTAATGCTGAAAAGATGTTGAGGACAGTGCCGGCTCTTCTACGTCCTGTGTTGTTGCCGGACTCGGCCTGCCACAAATTAGGGTTTGATATTTTTGGTATTTTTTATTAATTGCCTGCTGAAGCTCATTATGCTTTAGTCTTGACTCATTATCATTCTAAATGGACTGTACTATTAATTAATTTTAAAAAGAAGTGTTTGCTAGAGAAGGGTATCCGGAAATGCTAATATCTGACAATGGCGTTCAGTTGGTGGCAAAAGAGATGCAAGGGTTTCTCAAATAATGCAACATTAAAGATGTCAGCACTCCTCTGTACGAACCCTAAGGGTATGGACAAGTTGAAAGGTTGAACCGTGTTCTGAAGGAAAGCATTAGCTGGGCATGATGTTTTGGAGGACAGTGGAAGGAAAAGCTGAGGGAGAAACTGTGGCACTACTATATCACTCCTCAGAGCACACCTGAAGTTAGTCCTTTCAAATTGTTAAGAGAAAGCCATCCAGTGCCTAAACTATGCCCATGGTGGTTTCAGAAGAAGCAAGGGAATGATTGGGAGAACGTGTGTATGAAGGATGTTAGGGATAGAGTGAGAATAAAGCCGGAGAAGTATAGGATACATATGATATTAGATGGAAAGTGAAGGAACCCTCAATTGCAGTAGGAGATTGAGTTAAAATACGCAAACCAGGATTTGTGAGCAAAGGAACATCAGAGTTTGGCGGATCCAAAAGGGTAATCAAAGTGTATAATAAGAGTGTGGTCAGACAGGATGGGAAAGTTTGGAATGTGAGGAGATTGGCAAAGAGTAATGCTGGTTGGGAACTTGCACCTAATGATAGTATTGCAGGTTCTTTGGTGAAAGTAAGAATGGGGAGTAATGAGAAGGTAGAGCCATCTTTTAGGAATGTGAGAGTGAATGGTAGCCAAAATGAGATAATGTTAGAGGAGAATTTATTGTGTGAGGAGGAAATATATAATGCTACCAATAATAATGATAATATGACAATGGAGGATGATTCTATGACATCACGAGTGAAATCTAGCGCTCAAACAAATTGTGTGCCATCAAAACTAGTAGACTTTGTATGATGTGGTAGTATTTTATCAATATGTGAAAATTGTGAATATTGTACTGTTTCCTGTTTTTCTTATGCATTTTATTGTTTGATAAAACAGGGCATTTGTATTGTGGTGTATCCTTTATGGAACTATGTGGTAGAATGTGGGGATGAAAGGGAATGAGCATTAAGGCTGAGGAGACTTGAGAGAAGGAGTGCTGTGCTGTTGATGAATAAAGACACCTTTTCTATTCAACTGTGTGGATTTGGATACCTTACACATATGAAATTCTATGCATTTATTTACAAATATATGCATAGGGTACCCGGAAATATCTTTAGTGACATGTTGAAATCATGACTCCCAAAATTCAGTACTCCACATAGAACATCACAAAACAAAGGGGTGTAGTCTTACATGAAGCAGGCTTATTGTCACCACATAATATAAGTGGTGCGTATTGGCTTTATAAAGAGGTCAATACATTATAGGAACAAGAATCACTTTTTTTAAAACATCACCATCATATCACTGGAATCAATAACCAAGTTTTAACATACTCATTATTCATAATAATAATAAACACATTGCAATGGTTACCAAAAATCATTCTCAGAAATATACTTTAAATAAACCACTGAAAATCAATGTAACATGTGTCTGTGTTTAATTTTACACCGTGAGGCCACATAAAATGCAACCATAGGACCAACCTCTAGAGGTCTCCAGACCTCCAAGCTGTAGTACAGAAGCTCAAGCCTAAGAAATAATTTAAAACACTGAGCCCCTTTCCTGGGGATTTTAAAATCCAAGTGCCCGGAAACTTGGGACAAGTTTGTTAAATTATTTCTGGGTGCCTGTAGCACTCATGCCAGCCCCCTACAATGCATCAGAATTACGTTGCTATTGTTCCTTCCCTCTTTTGGGTACCACAAAGCACAAATAAAACTCAGATTTATGCCTACGGGGCATTATGGGATGCTCCCATGTTGGATAAAATGCCTACTTCATTAGGGCGTTAGACCACTTTGTTTTTCCTGTGTGGCATCACTGCATGTTTTTTTGTTTTCTTTTGGTACAGTTTATTCCTCAGTGCCCGAGCCCACTGAACATCCAGGTGCAGGCAGGGCAGTGGTGGTAGGTCAAGTAGCCTACTCCCAGCTGCCCGCTGGCTCGCTGTTTGTGTGTGCATTTCAGGTGCAGCAAATAGGGCTTGCACATACTTTCCTTCTCCCCGGCATGAGCAGCCTGTCCTCTGCCCCAACTCCTAGCAGAAACACCCATTTGTGGCTGGGCTTCCTTTGGCTTTGTTCTAGGTCCCAATGGTGTGGCCCTGGGACCCTCGCTGTCTTTTTCCTCGGTCCCGATGATGAAATGCAGGCCTTTTTTTGTGTTTGCGCCAGCCTGGGGAATGTGGTCCCAGAGGTTAGAAGGAATTTTGGGAGGGGTCAACATGCATGCCTGATCCTCAGTCATAAATGATTAATTAATCCTGCGCCGAATCCTGGGTACTCGCACATCCCATGGACACTCTCCATTTCAACTCAAGGGTCAAAGGTCACAATTCTTAAAGCTGCATAACTGGGGCCCATTGGTCTTGGGGTCATTTTACTTCTGGTGATGAGGTCTAGCTTAGCAGACATCCAGGTCTCTGAATGGGTCCAAATTGCAGGAGCTGGTTTCACTGGCTCCCTGCACTAGCTTTCTCTTTCTGCCTTGCTCTCCACAGAACCCGTCTGCCCTCAGGTCTTCTTGCAAAACATGTGGGGGGGCTGTGGAGTACATGTCTTCCACCAACTGGTCCTCATGGGCCATAAGCGGGCCAGCATCACTGTAATCGAGAGACCAATCTAGTCTTGGGGTTCATCTGCTGCCAACATACTTAGTCCATCAGGGGCATCTATGTCTCACCCTTACAGCTGTCCAAGGTGTTCCTGCTATTGCTGTCCAGGTCCAGGGTCTTGCTGTCTGTCACTCTCTTGTCAAAGTGGAAAATTCTAGATGCCATTGTCATGGGCACTCAGGTATGGGCTAGATTGCCCCATGCGTGGACCAATATAGCATACTCAGAGTACTCACTTGGGCAGTTTACATCATTACAGTGTCTCTGAGGGACGACTCAGAAGGGAAGGGTGGACTCATATAGAGGACACATGGGAGGATGAACTATGGTAACGCATGACTATTGCACAACATATGAAAGCACCAAAATAAAGGATTCAGAAGATGTGGTGAAGAAACAGCACAAGCGTGAATGCGCGGAAGGTGCATAGGTAATCTAAATGCACTATGAAGGTTTAATAGTGAATACAACCTTAAAAAGCGCCTGTATTAAGCAAACATGATTTTATTAAGTGTCACAGAAAACTGTTGGTATACTGAGAAGAATGACTATGCTCAGGACTAAATTGTTATGGTGGGTAATAGTGCTTGGATGCAAGAATGCACTCAGATGCCAGTGTGAACTCAGTTGTCCACAAAGTCTTGGGGCAAATAAAACACTGGGCATCAGACTGCATTAGACCTAGAAGTCTCCATAGCCATTTCAGGTGATGGAAGGTACTTAAACCACTCCTACCAACCTCACCCTTGCTAAGCAACCAAGACTGTTAAGGAGAATGGTCCCATTCAGAGCTCTGAAGCATGGCCTGCCCACTATAAAGTGTGAGTCTGGGAAGTTAATGTCCAATGAGGGATGTTACTTTAGTCACGGGTACCCGACCCAATGAGGAACTTTGCTTTGCAGCAACCTGACCCCAAAGCCATGCAGTCCATCGGCATCAGATGACAGCACATCTCAGCTGGCTCACAAGAATATTAGCCTTTGAGGTACTAAAATCCAGTGAGCGCAAGTGGCTGCATTATCAGCTTGCAGGCATGGAAAACTTTCAATAGAGGTCATTTATAGGCTCAGTAACAGACCTGGGTGAATTGAACCTTCTCCAAAACCAAAAAGACCTCTAGGGATTTAGGTTCAAAGGAAGCTTCAAGCTGTGCATTGCATTCTTCCTACTCATTGAATGCTATTCAGCCTCTGCTTTATTGTGAGTATAGTGTACATGCGCCTGGAAACAACTAAAATGAGAGTTTGCAACTGAGTGTGAGTGAGAGTGCAAGAGGGAGCTTAACACACTGATAACATTCTTCTTTCCACTTTCCAGACTTTGGTGTGACATCTCCCAACGGGTTTTTGGAGAGGGAGAACCACACCACATTGTAGGCTATCTTTTGTTATTTCATCCCAGCCCCAATTGCCTTTGATGCACTTCCTGGTGAGCAGTGCACCTCCTGGTGAGCAGTGTATCTGTTCTCCTTGGAGAGTGTAATTGGGTCCAGTAGAACTCCCATCAGCATCATTCCCATTGGGCCTGGACCTACAAGGTTAGTGCACATATGTGTTTGGCTTCTGACAGCCAGACATCCCTGGCCAAACTCAGGATGCAACATCATCCATCTTCCTTGCTCCAACCCTAATACACATTATCCTGGGTCAATCCAATAGGTGCTATCATTTTTTTTCTGTGCACAATTCCTCTGAAGGGCCTTAGCTCCACCCTACCTGCCAGCTACTTTCCCACCAAAACTTCAGAGGGGTGCCCCCGTATGTTTGGCTCCAAATGGCTGGACTTCCTCATTTATTCAGTGGGCCTGGGCTGACCCAATCAAAGAGCATAGTGGCAGCTGTTTACAGGATGCAGATTTTCCTCCTCATCGCTTCCTTCTCAGGAACTGTATCAAACACTGCTAATGCTGCTGATGTGAGGGGAGGGGCGTTGTTCCCACTCCTGGGGAGGAGAGTAAAAAACTTGACCCACCAGGAGGCGAAAACAATTAGAATATAATTCTGAGAAATAAACCACTTTTGGACAACCCAGATGCACATGTATGTTATTGGGACTATCCCACTTTTGACAGCTCACTGGAATCTGAGGCAAAACTGCACTTTACAGAAGATTATACTTATCTGTATAATACAGTGACACTACGGATTTTCTAGTAAATCCAACTGACCTATCTACGAATGCCCACTAATATTCTAAGGCCTACCCCAAGTAAAGACCTACGCTGGAAGGGTCTTATCTGTTCCAGGCTACCTTGGCAGCATTACCGGGCTGTGCACAAACATTGTCACCATGCACAGCCCACACACATATGTGCATACAAGTTAATGTGTAACCGGCCAAGTGCCCCCTACACTCTGTTGCAGCAGCCTTAAATTAAAAGGCAGATATTAGCTGTATTTATGTGCAGTCTAATTACTGTGGAAGGATTGGGTAGTGAGACTCTCCCACAATAAAGGTCTAAACACCAGTTGAACAAAGAGCCAAAAAACCTGTAGTACTAAATGGGTGAAACCAATTTGCAACACAACCCATGCAACTGTGGAAAAGACAGGACTATTGATGAGTTTTTGCAACATTTCTCTACAGGAACTCATCTCTTACACTTTCTAAATTTGTGCCCAATATGAAAGTGGCTTCAAACTAAAATAAAAGTGACAGGGTTTAGGGCAGAATCAATTCTTAATGGAATTGAAACCTTCAACAATTATATATTGGATTTATTTTCCATGTTTACCAATGTTTCTAAATTATAATGGCCCTAAGGCTCATAAAGGGCTGTGCAAATTTAAGTATAGCAGCCTTTCTTTGATTTAAGCAAACTTTACTTCTGACCATTTGGGATGACCAAGTTTGGGAATCCGAAAGTCTAGAACCCAGATAGTCAATTTCTTGAACTCTTGAAAAATTGTTTGTGTTAACCCCATCCCCGCCTAGGACGTATTGGTTACTTACCGGCTGCGGCGCTGAGGCACCACGGACGTAACCATTATGTTCTGGGACCGGCCCTCGGGGGGAGCACTAGGGGGCAGAGAACACTAGACACCAGGGAAAATTCACAAATGTTTGGTGGCAGGGTGTTTCTCAAATGGCAAAGTATTTGCATTTGTGATTATAACAGTTTATTCCTCCTTTTTATAGGGGGTGGCCACATATATTCTATGCCATTCTATGCCATTTCTGCCCCCCTTGGAGGCAGATTGGCTTATTTTTTTTAGGCCCATCTGCCCCCAAGGGGGACAGAAGCCATAAAGACGCCAGGGATTTTTTTTTTCTTTCCTTTGTTTTTTGTGTTTGGGGGTAAAGCACTTTTGAGTAGTTCTGCCACCCTTAGGGGCAGATCGGCCTATTTTTTTTTTTACACCCATAGGAATCCACGTAGTGCCAGTGATCATGTGTGTGTGCTTTGTGTGGGGGTAGGTGGCCTTTTGGGCAGGTGTGACACCCCAATGGGGGCAATATATTCTATGCCATTTCTGCCCCCCTTGGGGGCAGATTGGCCTATTTTTGTTTAGGCCCATCTGCCCCCAGGGGGTCAGAGAAAACTAGACAACAGGGAAAATTCATAAATGTTTGGTGGCGGGGTGTTTGTCAACTGGTGAAGTATTTGCATTTGTGATTATAACAGTTTATTCCTCCTTTTTGTTCTAGTTCAAAGCTTTTGCTTCATTTGCTGTGGCTTGTTGCGGTTTTGGCAGTGGTTGTCCTACGGTTTGTGTAGTTTCATGTTTTAGGTAAATAAATAAATTAACTCCAAAGGAGTATTGTTGCCATGCATGAATGACATGTTTGTAGGTGGTGTACTAAATGCAGGATTGTGTGTGAAATTATCCTTAGATTTATGCACAATGATATTTGTGTTGTCTTATGTCTAATTTGCTTTTCTTTTTTCTTTTTAGTGGGATATAATTGGTGATTTCTGTGGCTGTGCAGAGTAGTTGCTGGTGAGTCTAGCTTTTTCAGGCAAGTGAGCGGTGTAGATGTCTAAGTTAATAACTCTTAATGTAAAGCCTCACTTTGTTTATTACTTATCTTGCACAGTGCTGGTTGTTGGTGGAGCATTTGTCCAGTTACTTTTTGTAGGAAGGATCATGGTTAGCCGTAGGATGACCGCTCAGCAGGTTGTTCCTGTGCTTTTTGAGTCGTCTTCTGACCATGATTATGAGACTGACTCTGCATCTGAGGCAGAGGAGGAAATGCAAGATCCTGGAAGTTAATTTTCTTTCAGAGGAATCATCTGATGATGAAGCCACTCTCAGTGCTGATGAACTGCCTGCTTTAGAGGACACTGATGTGCGAATGGTGCAGCAGCCAGCAGCTGAAAGGCTTCCCATTGGAAGACCTAACACCTGGGTTGCACCAAACATGGAGCAGCCACAGTTGTCTTTCTTTACTGGTTTCCCAGGGTGTAGAGTTAACACGGAAAACCTTTTGCTTGTCAACTTCTTTGAGTTGTTTATGGACAATATATTTTTGGAAGAGATTGTTGAGCAGACTAATTTGTATGCAGATCAGTATTTGAGGGACAACGCTGCCAGACTTAGGCCACACTCTAGAGTTATCTGATGGATTCCCACAAATATGGAAGAGTTGAAAAGGTTCTTGGGTTTAACTTTTTAGATGGGGCTGATAAGGAAGCCATCACTGTCTTCATATTGGTCTACTAGTCCCTTGATGGCAACTACTATATTTCCTATAATCATGAATCGTAATCATTATGAGCTTTTTCTTCCGATGTTGCATTTTGTTGATAATGCTTTAGCCTTGCCACAAGATAACCCTGATTCTGACCGTCTTTTTAAGATTAGACCTGTCCATGATCATTTTGTAAATCGGTTTTCAGAGATCTATGTTCCAGGCAAAGAAATATCTGTAGATAAGTCTTTGGTCCTGTTCAAGGATCGTTTGGTTTTTAGGCAGTACATTTCTAGCAAGATGGCACGGTATGGAATTAAATTGTTTATGCTGTCTGAAAGTAGTACAGGATATGTTTATAATTTCCGGGTCTACACTGGTAGGGATTCCAGTACTGACACCCCCCCCAGTTGTCCACCCACTTCTGGAGTTAGTGAGGAAATTGTGTGGGAACGTGGTACACGACTGCTTAACAAAGGTTACCTTTCATATGTAGATAACTTCTTCACTGGAGTTCAGTTATTCAAGGAATTGTACAGAGTGGACACTGTTGCTTGTGGCACAATCGCCTCTAATCAGAAAGGCTAACCAAGAGAGCTTATGTGTAAAAAAAACTTGAGAAGGGACAGTGCATGCCTTGCGGAATGATGAGCTGCTAGCTCTGAAACTTGTAGACAGGAGGGATGTGTGCTTCCTAACTACCATCCATTATGAGAGTACTTCACCTGTGGCTGTTTGGGGTCAAGGTGCTGAAGTGTGCAAACCTGTGTGCATTTTAGACTACAATAAACACATGGGTGGTGTTGATAGAGTAGATCGGAGGTTAGAGCCTTACACTGCTGCTCGTAAGGCTTATGTTAGGTATAAGAAATTAGCGGTTCACCTGTTCTATTTGGCACATTTTAATGCTTTTGTTTTGTTCAAGAATAGTTCTCCAGAGTTAAGGAGGACATTTGTGAAATTTAAGGAGTCTATCATAGCGAGCCGTGTTGTGCTGGAACGGGCAAGAGTTCCTAGAGAAGCAGTGGTGGAGGATGTGACTAGATTGAAAGATCGTCACTTTGTTGAGCACATTCCTCCCACAGCCAAAAATGACTTTCCTGCTAAGAGATGTAGAGTCTGTGCCGGAAGAGGTGTCAGGAAGGAGACTAGGATATACTGCCCTGATTGTCCTTCAAAGCCTGGGCTGTGTGTGGGTGGCTGTTTCAGGAGCTACCACACACAGGAGAATTATTGGGAAATACCGGGAGCGTAAACCGCTGTTTCATATTTTCATATGTTCAGTTTTATGGTTGGCATTACTGTCATGTATTCAGCTAGAGCTTTTGTGTTTGTAGTTTTGTGCTTATTTATAATTAGTGGTTTCTTTGTAGTTTATAATCAAAAAGAAATTTATGGCGTGTGTGTGGAGTGGCGCTTGGCTGGCGGTGTGTGTGGGGTGGTGCTTGGCTGGCGGTGTGTGTGGGGTGGTGCTTGGCTGGTGGTGTGTGGTGCTTGGCTGGCGGTATGCATGGAGTGGCGCTTGGCTGGTGGTGTGTGAGGGGTGGCACTTGGCTGGCGGTGTGTGTGGAGTGGCGCTTGGCTGGCGGCGTGCGTGGGGTGGCATTAGGCTGGTGGTATGCGCGGAGTCGCACTTAGCTGGCGGTGCCAGCCAAACACCAGTCCGCACTCTCCCATCAGCTGGTGTGATTGCTGTATCGGGCATGTGGGCGTATTAAAGTGATGGGCCCTTGAATGGCGCTGTCTGTTGATACAAGTGTTGGAATGTGCTGGGCTCATGACTGGCGACGTGAATGGCCTTGTGCATGTCATGTATGAAAGGTGTATAAATGGACTTGACGCTGCTTTACAGCTCACGAGCTGTGAGTCATTGGTTCAGTTTTTTGGCCTTTCAGTTATTAACAGTGCATTTCACTTTTGCGAAATCTCTTGATAATAAAATTTGATCTAATGAATCATCACTCACCTTTGTGCCAAATCCAACCAGCATGTGTGGTAAAAATGACAGAACCTGCTCCACTGTAATCAGGCGTCGCAGCACACCTTTGACACGCTAGATGTCTCGGGTGGGACCCCGATGATGAAGCATGCCACCAACTTGGTTGGTGGGTGAGGAGTCTTTTTAAAATAACTTAAGTGTGTTTCTTTTCACAATTTTAGTGTTTGGAACATCACAGAAGTATGTGGACACATCAAAATGATCTATGGCAAAACTACCTGTGTTTGGGGGGGCACCTGTGTTTTTGGTCCCGGGTGCAGCCTTCATCTAGGGAAATGTACCAAACCCAGACATTTTTTTAAACTAGACACCCCAAGGAGTCCAAGGAGGTATTGCTTGCGTGGATCCCCCAACATTTTCTTACTCATTCTCCTCTGCAAACCTCAAATTTTGCTTAAAAAAGCATTTTTTCCTCACTTTTC
The DNA here is from genome assembly GCF_031143425.1 of Pleurodeles waltl. Taxonomy (NCBI): domain Eukaryota; kingdom Metazoa; phylum Chordata; class Amphibia; order Caudata; family Salamandridae; genus Pleurodeles; species Pleurodeles waltl. The sequence goes on from NC_090439.1 coordinate 609,479,251, forward strand.
TTTGTAGGATTTCCGCTCCGGCACACATTACCTACCACCCAGCATTCCCCTCAGTCTCTCCATGTAAAATGATACCTCACTTGTGTGGGTCCGCCAGAGCAGAGTCAGCCTAAGGATGTATAAAAAAAAATTTGCTTATCAACTCGCTGTGCTATGCCCTCAATCTCTACATATTTTTGGCCTTTTTCTGTTGCAGGCGCCTGGGCCACCCACACAAGCGAGGTACCATTTTTATTGGGAGACTTGGGGAAATGCTGGGTGGAAGGAAATTTGTGGCTCCTCTCAGATTCCAGAACTTTCTGTCAATGAAATGTGAGTAAAAAGTGTTTCTTTTGCCAAATGTTGAGGTTTGCACAGGAGTCTGGGTAACAGAACCTGGTGAGAGCCCCACAAGTCACCCCATCTTGGATTCCCTTAGGTGTCTACTTTTCAAAAATGCACAGGCTTGGTAGGTTTCCCTAGGTGCCGGCTGATCTATATGACAAAATCCACATCTAGGCACTTTGCAAAAAACAGCTCTGTTTTCTTTCGGAAAATGTGATGTGTCCACATTGTGTTTTGGGGCATTTCCTGTCGAGAACACTAGGCCTACCCACCCAAGTGAGGTACCATTTTTATCGGGAGATGTGGGGGAACGCTGAGTGGAAGGAAATTTGTGGCTCTTCTCAGATTCCAGAACTTTCTGTCACCGAAATGTGAGGAAAAGGTGTTTTGTTTTGCCAAAGTTTGAGGTTTGCACAGGATTCTAGGTAACAGAACCTGATGAGAGCCCCACAAGTCACCCCATCTTGGATTCCTCTATGTGTCTACTTTAAAAAAAGGCACAGGTTTAGTAAGTTTCCCTAGGTGCTGACTGAGCTATATGCAAAAAACAGCTCTGTTTTCTTTGGGAAAATGTGATGTGTCCACGTTGTGTTTTGGGGCATTTCCTGTAGCGGGCGCTAACCCTACCCACACAAGTGAGGGACCATTTTTATTGGGAGACTCAGGGGAACGTTGGGTGGGAAGAAACTTGTGGCTCCTCTGGGATTCCAGAACTTTCTGTCACCGAAATGTGAGGAAAGGTATTTTTTTGACCAAATTCTGAGGTTTGCAAAGGATTCTGGGTAACAGAACCTGGTGAGAGCCCCACAAGTCACCCCATCTTGGATTCCCCTAGGTGTCTAGATTTAAAAAAGGCACAGGTTTGGTAGGTTTGCCTATGTGCCGGCTGAGATAGAGGCCAAAATCTACAGCTAGGGACTTTGCAAAAAACACATCAGATTTCAATGTAAAAATGAGATGTGCCCATGTTGCATTTCGAGAGCATTAGGCCTACCCATGCAAGTGAGCTACCATTTTTTTCAGGAGACTTGGGGAACACAGAATAGCAAAACAAGTGTTATTGCCTCTTGTCTTTCTCTACATTTTGTCCTTCCAAATATAAGACTGTGTAAAAAAGAAGTCTATTTAAGAAATGCCCTGTAATTCACATGCTAGTATAGGCACCCCTGGAATTCAGAGATGTGCAAATAACCACTGCTTCTCAACACCTTATCTTGTGCCCATTTTGGAAATACAAAGGGTTTTCTTGATACCTATTTTTCACTCTTTATATTTCAGCAAATGAATGGCTGTATACCCGGTACAGAATGAAAATCCATTGTAATGTGCGGCTCATTTATTGGCTCTGGGTACCTAGGGTTCTTGATGAACCTGAAAGCCCTATATATCCCCACACCCAGAAGAGTCCAGCAGAAGTAACTGTATATTGCTTTCAAAAATCTGATATTGCAGGAAAAAGTTACAGAGTAAAATGTGGAGAAAAACTGCTGTTTTTCCCCTCAATTTCAATATTTTTTTATTTCAGCTGTTATTTTCTGTAGGAAAGCCTTGTAGGATCTACACAAATGACCCCTTGCTGAATTCATAATTTTGTCTACCTTTCTGAAATGTATAGCTTTCTGGGATCCCGCATTGGTTTCACACCCATTTTTTACACTAATTGGAAGAAGGCTGAAAGCACAAAAAGTTGTAAAAATGGGGTATGTCCCAGTAAAATGCCAAAATTGTGTTGAAAAATTCGGTTTTCTGATTCAGGTCTGCCTGTTCCTGAAAGCTGTGAAGATGGTGATTTTAGCACCGCAAACCCTTTGTTGATGCCATTTTCAGGGAAAAAAATGCAAGCCGCCTTCTGCAGCCCTTTTTCCAATTTCTTTAAAGAAAACGACATTTTTGCTGCATTTTGGCAAATTTCTTGGTCTCCTCAGGGGGATCCACAAAGTCTGGGTACCTCTAAAAATCCCTAGGATGTTGTAAAAAAAAGGATGCAAATTTGGCATGGGTAGCTTATGTGGACAAAAAGTTATGAGGGCCTAAGCGCGAACTGCCCAAACAGCCCAAAAAAAGGTTTGGCACCTGGGGGGGAGGGGGGATGGAGGCCTGGCAGCAAAGGGGTTAATCAAACCCCTAAATGACCTACGGTGATTAAACACCATGAATTTTGATTTCAAAGCATTGATTTTGAGCTTTTGATTTTCCCTAAAAAAGGTAAAACTCTCCAACCTCTTCGGAGGTATAATAGAAATAATGTAACATGCACAAATAAAAGTGCCAGGAACCTGTAGCCCACAATATAAGGAGAGACATTTGCACAGCTTAGGATAGAATCATATAATCAGCCATCGATAAACAGCAAAGAAAGGTTTTGGGTACAAGGACTCCCAAACTGACATTCATTCTCTTGGCTAATTTATCATTACAGCTTACATCCCCATTGGGTCTTAGCAAAATTATCTGAATACAGTTTGATTAATATATAAAGAAAATTAAATGTCACTTCCAAATTTGTTAGCACTTCCCATAACTTGGGTCTTGGAAGAAGGTCAAAGGTATCCCACAGATCCACAAAAGCCATATACAAATATCCATGATGTATGCCAGTGGGTTTTCACATAATTAAAAGAAAGCAAACAACTTGGTCTGCTGTGGTGACACTTGACCTAAATCGCACATGTAAATGGGACAGTGTATGTTTTTTCTTTCCACATGTTCAGTTTATTGAGAACCTGTTTCCTGTTTTTTTTTTCAGTTTGTCAATTAGATTGATTGGATGATAATTCCCTGTGTGATTTTGAGAGCCCTTCTTCGAAATAGGGATGATCTCAGTGCCCTTCCATGAATCAGAAATGGGAGCCCCAGACTGTGCAGCTTTCAACAGCCTATTGTCATGTGTTATATAATTAGCTGCTTTTGTTCAGCTTCCCTGTTAAATTTCTTTGGTGGGAGCTGAAGCAGAATTGCTTCTGCTTTAAAACCCACCCTTTCTCCTCTCATTAGTGATGTCAGCACACCGTACACCACAATGACATCACAAACCCTATTGGAATAGTAAGAAGGAGCAGGCGAGTTGATCTCCATGTTCCTAAAGGGGATATCTTCCTCCAGGTGGCAATCTCCAGTTGAAGGAGGCGCACTTGAAAGGGAACAGTTTCCCCTTTCCAACAATTACTCTTTTAAACTCGTTCCTACTCGTGGACGTGTTATCCAAAAACAGAAATACCACTAGCACCAGGGATTTTATATTGTGTGGTCGGACCTTCCTGCAGTTCGTGATCCCACGAAGGAGTCATATTTTTTACTTTGTCATTTTCTCTTCCTTGGGGTCTGATCAGCACCCTAACGGAAGTGCTGGCACTTTGGCAGAACAATGACTGAAGTTGGCTTGCCCTTTGCCCCATTATGTGTGCTGTGAAGAACAGAAGCAAAATATAAATGCCAAAGTAGCTGATCAATGTTTAGAGTGGGCTGACAAATTGCCCTGTGCTGCTGTGAGTGGAAGGAGAATGTGAAAGGCTCAGTGGCAGATGTATGGGTGAAGCAGGCCTACCGCTTTCCCATGATGTACGCTTTGATAGGCAGAATTAAAATGTGAATGGCACAAAAACTGATCAATGGCAGGAGTTGCTGACACACTGCATTGTGCTGTAGATGGAATCAAAATGTGAATCATAAAATGGTAGAACTATGAGTAAACTTCCTTTACTTTCTGCCACACAATATATGCTGTGGTAAATATTGCAAATTGAAGTAACAGTTTCTTTTTTCTGTCTCTTAGCCTTTTTTGTTGAAGATCTTTGGATCTGATACTGATACCTGGAGGAGTTGATCACAGAACAGTATTTAGAAGTGATTTTTCAGTCAGAGGGGTTTCATCTGATGATGAATTATCCTCCAGTGATACTGTGGAGCATTGTCATTGTAGTCATGATGTCCTTCACAAGCACAATTGATCCAGTGGGGAGATAATTTCACCATATCCCAATTCAGAATATGGGCAGGTTCCTTACCTAGCACAGGCAAAAAGCTCACTTGCCAACTCCTTAATTTAGTTCACAAAAATTCCCCCATTCACTGGAGATTCTGGATATGAAGTCCATACATATTGTTTTGCCTATTGGCTACTTCTCTTCCTTTCTGGATGAACATTTCCTAGTTGAAATTGTGCACCAAATAAATTTGCACGCCAAACAGTTTTTGAAATAGCATTGAGCATTCTCTGGCCTCATTCTAGGGCATACAGAAGAATCCCACCTTCACTTAGAAAGGTGAAAAACTATTTGGGGCCTTATGCTCAGAATGGAAATGGTGCACAGACCAACCATACATTTATACTGGACTACTCATATGGTTTGGACAACACTCAGGCTCACAATGGACATGAGCAGAGACAGGTTTTTGATTTTTGCAGCATATTTTGCACTTCAATGACAATTGAGTAGGATTGCCCCAGGACAATCCAGAACATAAGTCTTTTAAAATTCAGCAGGTTGTGGGACATTTGTCTGCCATGTGTGCAGAGATGTATAGTTCTGGAAATAATATAGCAGTTTTTGAGTCCTTGATCCTGTACAAAGGGTGACTGCTGTTCAGGAAGTAAATACCAAGCAAAAGAGCTTGGTCTGGCATCAAGATTTAAATGTGAAAGAGTTATAGTGGTTATGTATACAAACTGAGAGTATATACTGGGAAGGACTCCACTATAAGTCCTGTTGGATGACCTTATACGCTAGGAATAGTGAAAAGAATCTATGGGAGTATGTTTAACTCCCTCTTACTTAAAGGTTATACTGGTATGAGGAAAACTTCTATACAGGAGTTTAGCTGTTCTGCAAGCTACCCAAAGCTGGCGCTGTGGCTTGTGGTATGTAAACAGGAAGCTACAGTCTGGTAAGAAGACGCAGGAGTCCTGGTTGAAGATGATCTGGTTCCCCAGAGGCACCGCAGAGAGTTCCCCAACCAGATGTCTCATTGACTTACAGGTTAAGAGCTATAAAGTGGAGAACGCTGGTGGAGGTGAGGTGGAAAGCAAGGTGTACCTTTATTAATGCCTGCCAGTGGCAGCCTACGTAGGCTCAGTAACTATTGTCTTTCATATGCATTTCACACTGACAACACTAAATCCAACACCTTCCAGTGTGATAAAGTATATCAGGAGTGTCTAAGAGTGTCTTTCAGGCCCATTCATCAGAAAGTGTGAGTATATCTAATTGGTAACACTGGGGTAACCATGCTGTGGCAGACAACCCTAAGATCCCTAAATAGTACTTCAAAAAAACTACACAGTATAGGGTTTGGTACACAGTGTAGGAACATGCTACATGGCCTGTGCATTGTCATGCCCAGTGCATTGACTGTAATGCACTTGCAATGCAGTGAAAAGAACATTTGCCACATTCTGATGGAGGATAAGGGTAAGAAACAGACCACACTATGCACTGTAGGCCTGATCCACAAACTTCACTTTTTTGTAAGTTTACACTTTGGAGTAAGTTTACTATTTTTTTATATTTACAAACCACATTTTTGTAGCAACTTGTTGAGTAAGATTGACTTGGATCATCTTTTGTTTCAGTGCTAGGAGATCCAAGGTTTAGGTGAACATGTACTTAACAAATGTGTTATGTTATGCAAATATTTTCCAGACGAAATGGAACAATTTAAAAATTGTGCTTGGCAAACCAAATAGAGGCCTTTTGAAGAAATGAATCAGTGCATAGCCATTTTAAGCAATGTACTGTCAGTCCGACAGTTCTACTTCAGCCAGTTTGTGAAAACTTCACCTTTGTGAGGTATACATTGAAGCAGGTAGGAAAACATGGGCCTGAGATGGGCCCTGGAAACAGTAATTCAAACTCTCCTCCCCCTTCCTTGCCTAGAGCAAACTCTGCATCAAATATATGGTCTCATTTTTCTCAGTGTCAGAAACAAGGTTGGCTAAGTATTAATTCTGAAGCAGATGAAGTAGAGACTACTGCTTCTACAACAGTAAAACTTTGAAATATGGTAAACTGAAAGTCAAGAACAGACATTAGTCTTCCTGGGGTTTTTCTGTCAGTAAATCACAGGGTCATTTATATGTTGCAAACTGGATCAGGCAGGTTGCCAACTATCATCCCCTGTGTGGATTTTTAAAATCCCTTCATATGGTGGAAAACCCTGCTAATCTGTATCCACTCTGCGGATGTACTTATTGTAATCAAGTTCACAGTTTATCTTGTGAACTACTGCCAACTGACTACAGAGCATGACCGGAGATGTGCTCTAACCATGGATTGTCATGAGCACTTATACTTCCCACCTATCTAGAAATTTTACTGTATGCAGTTTCCTTGAACGTAACGCAGTGCTCTCAGCTTTGTGAAGGTTCTTACAAACAAACTCCTGAGGGAATCATTTGAGGTGATGTCTAATGTACACATGACTGGGCCACAGTGGCCGGCGGTCCCTATTCTGCTGAAATGAATAAATTAACTGTACGAAGGGTTACTCAGTATTTATTTGGTAATCGTTGTAAGGCCAACTACATTGTGGTTTGGGGTGATGGGTATTCTTTTCTGTTGTCTCCTTTGTACAGTCTAATAATGGTCTTTTCCATTCCTTTACTACCCAGATGGTGCCACTGTCACAGTCTGCAGTACCTTGGTGAAATGTCAAAGGAACAAGGAATCAAGTAAGTGTTCTCTGGTGTTTGTTTAGGGGAAATTGAGTAGTGCTAGTGAGGGTAACCAGGAAAGGGCTCCAATGTAGCAATACTAGACTTCCAGGTGCTCCCCAATGTGAATCAACTACAAGTTCCTGTGGGGGGGGGTTCTTTCATGCACCCTAGTTAGTCCTGTTCCCTTCCCCCTCTTTTCCCTCTACCCCGTTTACCTTCCCTTCCTCTCCCTAAGAGGTTCCGTACCTTGGATAGCCACGTTCCTCCTGTGTGTCGCTCTGAATCCTTGTTCCCACTCAACTCCTACCCTTTCACTGGTTTTCCCTCCCCTTTTTTGGACCTTGGTCACCTTCCCCTCAATTCCTGCGCTTCCTCATCCTTGAGTCCTCTTGTTCCTTCTCCTGTGCTCCTTGTTACTCCGGCAGTGCTATGAGGACTCTGGTCTAAGCTTGATTTTAAATGGATCTTGTGTACGTAGAAGGCAGATGTGCCTGTATGATGGTCTATGAGAGAGGGGGTCAAGATGTGGGGCATGGGTGAAACTTTTGGTAAACAAGTGTGCAGCCATTACTTGCTTCAAGCTTCAGGGTGTCTCCCTTATTGGGATAGAGGAGCTGTGAGTCAGGTAACAGTGGCTTTGAAGGACCGTAGCCATCCCAACAGGAGATGTAGTGGCACCAGGGCCTAGATATGTGAGAAGATTACCCAATAATTGCATTTGGTCTTCTCAGAAAGGGGATTGGTGATCTTTTTCCCTCACTAGCCGTTTGGCCCTGTGCACCCTTCATGCACCAGTGTTGTTTTAGGAACTATGGCAGAGAGGAAGTGGGTATGGTTAAGATATGGGGCACCTTTTAGCATGAGAACAAACATCCTGCTGAACCATTGTTAAGGAAGGTAGTGGCAGAAAGTCAGATGCAGAGAAGACAGCCAGCCACTAGGGCGGAGGTGTGTCATGGAGTCACTGCATCCTAAATATGGTTGTCTTCCTACACAAAAGGGAAGTAAGGGGATCCATTTGCTTTGCTTGCATTAGGGCCCTGGGCACCTTTGCTGAGGGAGGGAGAGACAAGTTGTGGAGACTATTTTCTACTAAAGGGGAAGCAACATATGTTGTTGGACCTTGCAGCGATGGAGAAGTCAGATGAGGTGGCCAGGTTGCCAGGGCAGTAGCAATAAATTGTGCCGTGAGGGTTTGAGAGGCCCAATACACTCCAATTATGGGGCACAGAGGTTTATGAAATCTGTGTTGTTTTTGTACATTTGCGCTGTTAGAACTTCACATCTAGTGTAGGTTACGGGTTAAGTAAAAGTGAAATTATTTCATAAATCTGTCCCATCCCCCCTCAATGTACATGCAGAGCTACCGAACTCTCTTTCTTACTATAAAAGCTTGTTAGTGTCCCAGCTTGTAAAGATTTTTTGTTCAGGAAGTGCTCGGTACGAACATGGTTTAAGACCTTCGTACAAGCTCTTTATTGACAATTGCTTACCACTTGCTCATCTGCCATTTCCTTTCCTGACAAGTGTTTCAGTTATTTTCTTTTGGAGCATTTACTTGTCAAAGTAAGGCTGACCTTTAACTTAACAGCTCCTCATCACTATCTCCTCATCATGACACATTTTAATAATTGTTCCTCCCTGTTTTATCAAGTACGATTACATTTATGTTGCCTTTTCTCTTTTACTTACCATTCACTTATGAAATCGGCAATATAGAGAAATTAGGCACTAGTCCAACTATCACCTGTAGAAAACCAAAGTCTATACTACCCCCCACTGCTCAGAGCCAGCAGATGATAAATAAAATGATAATAAAACAATGTTATTATAATTTTATTTATCACTGTCTGAGCCGAAGCCAATGGTGTCAAGGGACAGGCCATGGCAGGAAGGAGGAGTGGTAGGCACTCTAATTGCACATGTCGGTTTGGCTGGCCATCTTAGGATGGCCAAACCGACACACGCACTTACGTTTCTCCAACCCACCAGTGCTGCACTACTGGTGGAGAAAAGGCACAGACTCCCTATGCGTAAGCAAGCCTCAGACCACCCCACTTAGGTCAATCCAGGCACTTCTCTCATGCTAAATATAGCATGAAAGCAGCATCTGGATTGTGTGGAGAGCCTGTGCTTTGTGAACCATGGACTGCTGGGACGAGAGGATCATCAAGGAAACTAGCAGTGGGAACAGCAGGTAAGTCTTTTTGTTTTATTTTTGTTCCCCAACCCCCCTCTGGCGGCACCCGCTACTGCTAGACATCCAGACAGAGATCCAATTTTATTTTGTACTTGGTCAGTGTTAGAAATGGGGTCTTTGGTTGACAGTCAGGTTACCCCCTGTTCAAGCAAGGACCCTAACTCTAATCAGGGTAAAAGAGAATCAGCCTCAGCTAACCCCTGCTTACCCTCTTGGTAGCTTGGCAGAGCAGTAGGCTTAACTTCAGAGTGCTAGGTGTAAAGTATTTGTACCAACATGCACAGCAACTTAATGAAAACACTACAAAATGACACAACACCAGTTTAGAAAAATAGGAAATATTTATCTAAACAAAACAAGATCAAAACGACAAAAATCCGACATACACAAGTCCAGTTATGAACTTTTAAAGATTAAACTCAAAACTAGCGCTTAGAAACAAAAATGCTTCGATGAGATGTTAACACGGCATCGTGACGGAGTCGTTCTCAACAAGCCGACACCAGCGGCGCCGGACACGAAGTCGTGTAGACCCCCAAGTACAGTACCTTTGGTGAAGAGTGAAAACAAGCCGATGCGCGAAGTCGGGAATCGCGGCGTCTGTGCGAAACGTTGTATCCGTGCACTTCGAGCAGCGTCGGTCACGACGTGGTGCGGCGACTTCCACGGAGTCATGGATTTCAGCGGGGCTGCTGCGGCGTCGGGCCTGCGAAGAGCGTCAGGTTCCAGCGAAGGTCACGGCACCAGGTGCAGGCAGCGTTACCGGAATTAGCAGCGGCGTCGATCCGGAGTCGTCCGAAGTCGATTTTCTTGGATTTCCACCAGTTTTCCTTTCAAGGGCCCAGGGACTGGATAGGGCACCACTTGTCAGAGCAGGAGTCTCTGCAGAGACTCCATTGCTGGCAGAGAGAAGTCTTTGCTGTCCCTGAGACTTTAACCAACAGGAGGCAAGCTCTAAATCAAGCCCTTGGAGATTTCTTCACAAGATGGAAGGCACACAAAGTCCAGTCTTTGCCCTCTTACTCTGGCAGAAGCAGCACTGCAGGAAAGCTCCACAAAGCACAGTCACAGGCAGGGCAGCACTTCTTCCTCAGCTATCAGCTCTTCGCCAGGCAGAGGTCCCTCTTGGTTCCAGAAGTGTTCCTACAGCCTGTAGATTTGGGTGCCCTTCTTATACCCATTTTAGTCTTTGAAGTCACCTTTCTTCAAAGGGGACTCACACCTACTTGTGAAATCCTGCCTTGCCCAGGCAAGGCCTCAGACACACAGCAGGGGGTTGGAGCCGGCATTGTCAGAGGCAGGCACAGTCCTTTCAGATGAGAGTGACCACTCCACCCCTTCCTCCTAGCAGAGATGTCTAATCAGGAAATGCAAGTTACACCCCAGCCGTCTTTGTGTCACTGTCTAGTGCGAGGTGAAAAACAACCCAACTGTCAAACTGACCCAGACAGGGAATCCACAAACAAGGCACAGTCACAGAATGGTTTAAGCAAGAAAATGCTCACTTTCTAAAAGTGGCATTTTCAAATGCACAATCTTAAAATCAACTTTACTAAAACATGTAAATTGTGAGTTCAGGGACCCCAAACTCCACATGTCCATCTACTCTCTAGGGGAATCTACACTTTAATCATATTTAAAGGTAGCCCCCATGTTATCCTATGAGAGAGACAGGCCTTGCAACAGTGAAAAACGAAGTTGGCAGTATTTCACTGTCAATACATATAAACCACATTACTATATGTCCTACCTTATCCATACACTGCACCCTGCCCTAGGGGCTACCTAGGGCCTACCTTAGGGGTGCCTTACATGTAAGAAAAGGGAAAAATTAGGCCTGGCAAAAGGGTACACTTGCCAAGTCGAATTTAAAGTGTAAAAATACACACATAGACACTGCAGTGGCCGGTCTGAGACATGATTACAGAGCTACTTATGTGGGTGGCACAACCAGTGCTGCAGGCCCACACGCAGCATTTGATTTACAGGCCCTGGCACCTCTAGTGCACTTTACTAGAGCCTTACTAGTAAATCAAATATGGCAATCACAGATAAACCAATCACATACACATTTTACAGAGAGAGCATATGCACTTTACACTGGTTAGCAGCCAGCAGCAACAGGTCAGAAAAAATAGGAGGCAGGAGGCAAAGAGATTGAGGATGACCCTGCATAAGCAAAAAAGTCCAACAATCAGCAAATAGCATTGAATATAATGTCTGCACTGCAGATGTAAACTGGGGCACCATTTCCAAACAGAAATACAGAATGACCAAATTAGAATACTACATGGCATCGATCGATGTTGAGCCCTGTAAATTCTTGGTCAAAATATGGTAAGTGCACAAACTTACAAAAACACAACATTCTTATATTTTGTTGTCTTGCTGAAGCAATGCTCGATAGATCAAATCAGCCTTGTTGCTCAGTGTTTAACAGGGCTGTTGGAGATTAAGATAAGCAAGGTCCTTTTTGGACCTAAAAAAAACAGAGCTTATGGCCTCTTGCAGGAAGCAATGTGTGGCTGCCTTAATCGTCTTTTCAAACCATTCTTACTACATGTGACTTGTTGTCACAAGAGCCCATGTATCGTGATTGGTATGCCATAACTTTGTCATTCTTGATATTTTGCAGGGCAACTATTCATTCCTGCAGTGAGATTTCGGCTGCTAAAAATGACCTCTGATTGGATGCTGACAGACCTGTGCAGCTCGGGAAATCATGTATTCATTCTAAAGAAGATTCATTCTGTCAATATAGCAACTCATAAAAAGGTGAAATAGCCCACGAGTTTCAGAATCGAAACATTCAGATAGGCACTCCTTCCCCTACATCACTTTATTCTATTACTAGCTATTGCTTTTGTGCCATAGTTAACCCTTTGATTGACTTGTAGAAGATGCATTTTCTCACTAGCATTTTTCTCCAGGCTCTATTGTTAACAATTGCTATAAGTTCCTGTTTGTATTGACTTGCTTTTACCAAGATCGTCATTATCATCAGGTAATTCTTACTGTCCATGTTTTTTAAGAGCTCCTTGGCACATATCTTACTGTCAGAAATCCAGAATTGGTGAGACCTACGGGCTTTACAGAAGATAGTCATTGGTATCTTTGGAGAGAGTGGGGTCACCCAGGTTCAGTGTGCCGTTCACTGCCCCAATGGCTGTAGCTTTTGTATTATCCACAACATTTATCCTGGTCATGACCCTCCATTTAGTTCCCAGTTTTATTCCAACTTCCAGGCATGTAATTCAAACATGCTGAGAATACTGAGAATGTGCTTAAAATCCCTCATTTTCCTCATGTCAGAGCTGAGAGCAGAGACATTTTTGAACAGGTGCAAACATTCTTAAACTCTTTCTAGCCAGGCAGTCTATCTATTGATGCCCCATCAGCCCTTGCAGTGAACAGTGAGCAAATTGACTGTTTCTCATTTCCTGGAGCGTCTGAGAAACAGCCTATAGAATTTAGACAAGTTATGTAAAATATCATAACTGTTAAAACTTTTCATCCAATGGAAATTGCCCATTAAATGTAGCGAAAAACCACACTGTTATTATCGCATACTCTTCTGCACTTCACATGAAAAAGCAACAGTTTACATTATCCATAAACTGTTTTGTAGGACAGCATAATGTAAATATTCACTTTCTATGGAAACACAATGCACACCGTCCAGTGTCCAATGCCAAAACATCCTTACCTAAAACAGACTCTCGCCTAGTGGCTACCCTCACTACTGTGTCCTTACTCGTCTATGTTAAAAAAGGGACCTGGGCTTGAGAAATTGTAGTGTTTGAATTGGTCTGGGAGTACTGAACACCTGCCAGATGGAGTATGGGTCACATTCTGCCGGGATAACACCACAAACATGTAGAATGAAAAACCATCTCTCACAAGAAAAATCGTCATCTGAACTACTTTAGGAATTATGTTACTAACCAGCTGAATTTCACCTATGCAGAGCTTATTGTAAGTATACATTTTCCTCAGCAGCCATCCCTGCCTCACTTTGACCAGCTACAAATGAGAGCTTGGTGATATGGGTTGGAAGTTTGTGTGGGGTGGGAGGGTCAGAACATCATTAGAGAACTTACTTAATCTGTCCCTGGAAGTTTCCTCTGCTGTGCCTGCAGACAATTTAAGAGTTTGGGATTGTGGGAGCCATTCCACAATAATTTTCTGAACCCCAAAGTCTTATGGACCCCAATTTTTACCTCGGGCAATTCAGCTCAGGATATCTCACTGATCTTACAGCAAGGGACTACCCTCCCTACTATTAACTCAATTATTTAACATATTATAATTTAAAAATCAAAATTGGGACTTTTAATAACTGAGTTCTAATTCAAAATAAAGCTTCAACGATTTATTTTAGAATTGCTAGAATAAATGATGCAGAAAAATACATAGCTTGGCAGGTAGGCTCAGATAAAGAACACAAAATCATAAAATCAGGGTAAATTCCCTATTTAGGCAATTAAGGGGGTCATTTTGACCTCGGCGGTCTTTTTGAAAGACCGTCGAGGGACTGCCGTATTGAAGAGCGCCAGTGGTGAGGGTTTTCCGCGTGGCGTATTATGATTGTTGGCAGCTCTCCGTCCTTTTTCAGACGGAGAGTCGCCAACAGCCATACTGGTGGGCAGCGGGGAAGTGGAGGTTGCTCCACCTCCACCGCCACGTCAACAGAACATCGCCCATGGAATCACGTCCTGTGATTCGGCGTGGCGGTGTTCTGTTGACAGTGTGGTGTCGGCGGAGCAGCCCCCATGGATCCCGTCCCTTCCCGGAGGATCGACAGACCAGGTATGTGTGTATGTGGAGGGGGTGTGTGAGTGCGTGTATGCTTGCGGGGGTGTTGTGTGTTTGGGAATGAGTGCATGTATGTCTGTGGGTATGTCTGTATGGATGTGTGCGTGTATGTTTGAATGTGGGTTTGCGTGCCTGACTGTGTGTGTGGATGTTGGCATGTATGTTGGTGTGTGTGCATGTATGTGTGTTGGTGGTGCCTGTGTGCGTGTCGTGTGTGAATGAGTGGTGTCTGATGTTGGGGGTTGGGGTGGGGAGTGGGTCCTGCCACCTTTGGGGGGTGGTGGGGGTGTAGGGGAGGGAGTTGGGGTGGTGGTGGGGGGTGGGGGAGACCCCTATCAGTGCCCGGGAAGGAATTCCCTGGCACTGATAGTGCTTACTGCCATGGATTTCATGGCGGTTCCAAACCGCATGAAATCCATGGCGGTCAGCTGGGTCCAAATACTGCTGGCGGAAACCGCCATGGTCATAATTCCCAAAAAAAGACCGCCAGCCTGTTGGCGGTCTTACCGCCACTTCTCCACCTTCCGCAAGGGGTCGTAATGACCCCCTAAGTCTCTCCAGATTCTAAGTGTTAAACTCATAAAGAGTACTGACAGCATCCTAAAGGAAAAAAATAACTCAAAATAAATGGACAGTCTCAGGAGGAATGTGAGAAGTCACCCCGAAACTTCCAATCTAGGGCTTTTGGTATACTTTTTATGCCTAATAATGATCAAAACAGCACATTTAGCATGGTATAATCATAGTTAGGTCGCATAGGCAAATCAAAAACAACTTTGGTATATTTAAGTCATCTTCAGAACAAACCCATTTCTTAAGGTTGCTTCCTAAACAACCAAACTTCAGAGAAGTAAAATATTATATCAAACATTTGTCAAACAGCAGCTGATACGCTTATGTCTTTGTGCACGCCTGTATCAGAACTTTCAGTGGAAATCTTTCAGAATGATACATCTGGTACACAACGGGAGGTTTCATGATCAATGCATGTTTTCTATTACAATCACCCTTCACGTCATAGCACAGGATGCTCCACAGAAACTGTGAAAAGAAGACTTGCAGCTGGTCTTTGATTAGGAGGGGGAGGGGGTATATGCGAGACTAAGATGAGCAGAATATCAGAAGCCTCATCTGGCCATTAAAGTGGAGTCTTGCATGAAAATGTGGCCTAATTATATTACTTCTTACACTTCTAAACAACCTTCTGAAATTGTTTGAAGTGCATTTGCATTATTTTTTCTTTTATAAGCACATACATTATCAGAATCATTAATTCTCACAAGTAATTTATTACCCAAATTTCCACATGTAAAAATACCTCAACAGGATCACACTGCAAATTGAGAGAAAAGGAAGGAATCACAGATTGTATTAAACTTTTCAGAAAAGAACACAATATTTTTGCTGCACAGTCATAACAAGAATATTTACATAACTGTATAGAGACAATATAAATGTATATATTATAAACAGATATTTAGGACTGTAATATTGTGGTCAGTCGGTCTTGAAGGAGGATTCCTGCTGTCTGTACAAACATGGTGAGTTGCATATAACATTCAAGCCTAATGTCCAATAGAATGGTAACATAGATTTACAAAAAAAGAAAGAGCAAACATACTGTGTGACACATCAGTCTGTCAAAGTTTTACAACATGGATAGAAAATGCTGTGGTTGGACGGCAACTCTATATTTGGTGGTTGGAAGTCGCTAGGGATGCCAGGGCAAATCTACTTTGCCAACCTGATGGTATAAACTCAATCACCAAAGTCTAAATTTGCCCCTTACTCCAGAGTAAATTAGTTTGGGAGTAGCTCAAGAAATTTGCTGTTGTATAACTACTCCGAAATGTAATAATAACTTTTATTCGGTATGAAAAAATTCATCCATTACAATAAATAATCTTCAATACATTTGTTAAAATTAACAATAGAACCATAAATAATAAGAACACCCATCAGGAGTAAAAACATATATAACCACCTACGTAAAAACAATAAAATAGAAGGATTCATTCTAAAAACTCTACATTGTTACGCCAAGTAATGGCTCCCTTCAGGAATGAACCCAGCCCCTTCCACACCAATACATCTGAGGCCATCTGCAGCCACATAAAAGCCGGACGATATTGCACAAAACGCTTGGGCTTTAGGAGAGGTAATAGAAAACGAGTTCTGAATGGTGCATAAAAAACACAAAACAAAGTAAAATGGGGCAAGGTCTGTTGGGACACCCCATCACAGGGGCAGGGTCTAATACATTTGTCCCCATACTGACCTAACGGGAAACACAAATTACTTCTAATGATCCCCAAACGGAAACGGGTTATGAGAGACCTTTCCCTCACATCCTTAATCTCTAAGAGATAGCACTCAGGTCCTACCCACATCTTTAGCATAATGAAATCCCTGATCGATTTTTTCCCTAAGGCCTCCCCCTCCCTCCTGTTCTTCTTGATTTTTAAAAAATTCTCCTTAACCCATTTCTTATCATACCTGGTCAGGCCTTCAGGATAATCAACCAAGTCAGGCCGCCCCAAATCATGAGCCATCTTCCTTATGTGAATCAGCCAGGGAATATTCTTTACATTGTCACAAGCCAGACAATCCTTTAAGATATCCCTATTCAGAGTGGCATGCTCATTAGTCCAAATTGAAATCCATAGCAGAAGGGGAGCCAACTGAATGGTGTCCTGGACAAACTCAAGCTCCAGCTCCAAATGGAGGCTGAAACCAGGGATATTTTGTCCAACTCCCAATAGCCTTCTACAAAACCGATTTTCTTCCACCATAAGGGCTCGGGAGTCCCTATACCCCCAAAGTGCAGCACCATACAGCAGGACAGGGAGGCATTTCCGCCTATAAATTTCAAGCAAGGGCTTGATGGGTTTACTACCTACCCTTACAGCAAAATCAAAAGTTGTGCCAACTACTGCATGAAAAAGCGCACCCCTTCTGGCAATACAAGGTTTCCATGATCCTTTCTCATCAAAAATAATCCCTAGATATGGAAACTCATGGACCCTACTAATAATTTGATCCTCCACCCTTAGCTCCCCCACTCTACTCAGAGGTCTTCCACACACCATAAAATGAGATTTCTTAAAATTGACCTCTAAACCCAAAGCTGACGTAAAGGAGGCATAACTGATTCCCGGAGACCATTCATAGTACGGGCCATGAGGACTGCGTCATCCGGGTACGTAAGTACAGGGATATCAGTACCATTCACCTTTGGAACATCCCTACAATGTTTCCTCAGAAAATCAGACAATCCATTTGTATATAGAAGGAACAAAGTATGAGCCAGAACACACCCCTGGCGCACACCCCTTGAAAGCTTAAAGGCCTCTGAACATTCCCCATTCGACCCCACCCTAACATTAGCAATCGTCCCAGAATGTAAATATCGGAGCAACTCTACAATATTATAATCCAGCCCTAGCTGATTTAATCTTTCCCATAATATAGACCGGTTCACCTTATCAAAGGCACAGCTAAGATCCATAAAAGCAAGATAGAGCGTACCTTTCCTAGCCTGCGTGTATTTATCGATCAGCATCAATAGATTAAGACATTGGGGGTTATTATAACTTTGGAGGAGGTGTTAATCCGTCCCAAAAGTGACGGTAAAGTGACGGATATACCACCAGCCGTATTACGAGTTCCATAGGATATAATGGACTCGTAATAAGGCTGGTGGTATATCCGTCACTTTACAGTCACTTTTGGGACGGATTAACACCTCCTCCAAAGTTGTAATAACCCCCATTGATCTTGCGTGCCAAGGCCTTCCCTGAAACCATACTGATCCCGGCTTAAGATATCATTCTCTATCACCCAGGACTCTAGGCGCCTTAAAATAATCCGTCCCAAAATCTTCCCCGAAGAGTCCAGTAGAGAAATAGGGCCGTAGGACTTAGGATCATTTCGGTCGCCCTTTTTAAACACTGGGACAATACATGCCAGTCTCCAAGAGGCAGGGATACCCACAGTAACTGCTGCATGAAGGACATTCAAGAGAACAGGTGCCCATAACTGGGGGTTTGCTTTATACAGGTCCATAGGGATCGAATCCGGGCCCGGGGCTTTATTGTATGCACTACTTTGTATCGCATCCATAACTACTCATAATTACAGCAAAATTACGCAAGATGATGCAGATTTGCAAAAGGAGCATATCTAAGCATTTAGCACTATCTTCAGTGAGCAAAAATAAGAACATTGTGCCAGCTGCATCAAAACACGATCAGCAGCAACCTGCAGCCGGTCGTGCTTGCTAGGTTTCTATTTCCTGTGCTGCTGCCATAGGATATTTGTGCCAAATTGCTCCAAATTATGTGAGCAGGCATAATTCCCTAGTTTTGGGTAATTTCACATCAAAATAGTAATGCAAAGGTCACAAAATTACTCCAAATACTGCAACATAATCAACATTTTGCACAGGCCTATAAATGAGTCAACTAACTTGTACTATGAACAGTGACTCTATGGCATATTTACTCATTTTTGTCATATGTGGTTGGGATTAAAGGTCTTTGTACCAACCTAACATAAAACGTTACAGTACAAGGCTTTACCCCTTAAGCATTACAATGAGTTGACCTTTACAATACGTTGTAGTTCCATGCAAGGATTTACAAATCTGCCCTTCCTTCCCAATGCAATTGTATTGTCTAATATTCATATCTCAACCAAATACTTCTTTATTAGGAATGTGAAAACTATAAAACACAAAACAACACAATTCAGTTAAATAGGCAGGCTAAAGAGTCAATTGCTGGTGTTACAAATGACAACAACTTACAGCCAAAATAATGCATACAAAAAAATGAGAGGTTTTGGAAAAATTGATTGAGCAAAGATCATTACCACATTAAGGTCACAAATAAAAAAAAAAATCTATAAAAAACAATGTATATTAAAAGCTCAAATTTTGTGGAGTGGTCTAAAATGTAAATAGGGCAATATCCATAATTAAAAAAACATCAGTCATAAAGTTAGTTGAAATATTGACAGGTCTTAGCAAAACTCGAAAGGGCCAGCACGGAGGTGATTGGACAAAATATCAAGTCCAAAATATTGTGTGGAGAAAATATTGTGTCAAGTATATGGAGGACAAGTAAATCATGAAGCTAAGTTTCTATCAGAATGCAAAGTTTTACAATGCTTAGCTCCATTTATGTGTACCTTGATATCTTCAAGGTATATAGAGGTGGAGTTGAGAATACAAAGTCTGTACCTAATTATTTACACTTACCCTCTCGATATTTGATCCTCGATATTTAACACAATATTTAGTCCAAACGATATGTTTGTCCTTGGTATTCTTTCAGTGATCCCCACATGGATCTTACTTTGTCAACTTCAGTTAAAAAAACAAGCAACATTAAAATATACAAATACATTTGGGAACAGTTGTTCATAAGTCAGTGCTGGCTGACAAACATTTACCTGGTTCCAACCCCAGAGATGATGCTGGACCTCCTTTCCCGCTAGAGGGCATCTAATGGTCAAGGAACCACAACCCTCACATCACACACTGCTCTCGAGGAGAATGGGGGCTGGGACAAAACAAGGACATTGTTCTGCATCATTGGCTCTGCTCTGCTGCCTTTTAACACTCCACAAGAAGGTCTGTACATCCCAGACCTTTGAGTGTTGATGTGGGTGTGGTGCACTAGAAACAACAAAAAGAGTTTTTTACCAACAGTTTCCAGGATAGTTTTGAAACAGTTAATTACTATAATTTTACTTACAAGATTAATCCCAAATAATGCTTGTTGGCAGGTATAATTCAAAGCTGAATTGGCAGTTCCACGAAAGTCTTAATATACAATGTTCAGTTAAAACTTGAATATATAGATTGTGCACCCTAAAATCTTTCCAAGTTCTTGAAACAAAACTAGTCAAGAAATGCTGATGTGGAGAACTTCAGTTCTGATACAATTAAAGTTTGGAGCACCCACAAGTTAAAGTTTTTGGAGTGCTAGGACTTTTAGAAATGTAGAAACAAATAATGTGTGATTTCCAAGAACAGTGTTTCACTTTCAAAGAACTCAGGGACTCATTTTAAGTTTGGTGGGAGGTGGACTGCTCCACTACTCTGGTTTTCTGCCTGACGGCCATATTCTGTGATTTCTGCTGGGCCAGGGGGCGGAAACAGCGTTTGCGTCCGCTGGCCCCACGGAAAACTCACCATACCATTGACGCTGGCTCGTAATCAAGTCAGCTGCAATGTTGCTGTGTGTCCGGTGCGACAGCACCCGTTGCGCCTTTCATTGCCGGTAAATGGGCTATGAAAAGCGCAATGGGGCTGTCCATGGGGGCCCGAGTGCATGGTCAGTGCAGGGGCCCCCATAGGGCACATGGCACCCCATCTCTGCCAGTCCTTGCATGGCAGTGGGACTGGAGAGGGGACCCGTAATCCCCAGTGTAGCGCTGCTTGCATTGCTGCCCTGACGGATTAAGACCACTGGCACCGCCAGGTTGTTGACTGTCAGGTAGCAGTAGGGTGTATTCTGTAGCACCAAGACAAAACAACTGGACACATGCACAAGTTGCATTCTTTTCCAGCAACCAGAACTATACGGTTGCTGAACAAGAATTTTTAGCAATTAATTATGTTTCCAAGAGTGGCAGAACTTACTGCTAAAGGCTTAACACAGTAATACTATACATATTACCCTTGACCCTGTTTCTGGCAGGCAGGTCGCTCCATACACTGCTGCGCCGTGCCGCCTCCACTTTGCTGCCACTGTTCTTGCCCGTTCTCCTGAGCGCTTCCGAGCAACCAGTCGCTGAGCCCCGCGGCCCGGCCCCCTCCCTCCTCCTCGAATCTCTATCCTTTTTCAGCCCATTCCCACTGCTGAGCCCCATGGCCCTGCCTCCCTCCCCCCTCCCTCCTCAGTGAATCTCTATCTTTTTAGCCCATTCCTGCCACTGAGCCCCCGGCCCCCCTCCCTCCCTCCTCCTCAAATCTCTATCCTTTCCAGCCCATTCCCGCCGCTGAGCCCCGTGGCCCTGCCCCCCCGCTTTCCCATTTGCCGATCCTTCCCTCCTCCCAGCTGCCACACCCTCCCACCCCCCTCTTATGGCAGCCATGGCGTGGACACGTTGCTGGCACGCTAAAGGCAAGCCTGTCTGCGCACGTGCACCACTCCCCCTGGCCCGCAAAGCCCCCACACCTCCCTATGCCACTATACTGCCAATGACCTCGAAGACCCTCAATCCAGGACGTCCCCCAACCTGCTTTCAGTCCTGCCCAAAGAACACCAAGGGACCTTTCTCCTGCCAAGCTTGCTGCTTCACCTGCACCCTAAAGCACTGCGACAGACCTTCCAACAACCACCTCAGCTGCATCCTACTCAACACCCGCTCCATCCACAAACACGCAATTGAACTATGGGACCTACTAACCTCAACCTTACCGGACATCGCCTTCCTCACCGAAACCTGGACAAACTCAGCCTCAGAACCTGACATAGCCATAGCTATCCCTGAAGGCTACAAAATCACCAGAAGAGACCGCACCAATAAACCAGTAGGAGGAATCGCCATAGTCCACAAAAGCACCATCAAAGTCTTGAGTAGCACCCTTGACACCCTCAACCTCGCCGAGCACCGCCACTTCAAAATACACATCAACGCCAACACCACCCTCAAAGGAACTCTGATCTACAGATCCCCAGACCCCCGTTCTCAATTCTGCGACGCCATCGCCGACATCGTAAGTGCCAACGCCCTCGACTCCACTGAATACATCCTCCTCGGCGATCTGAACTTCCACCTAGAAAACAACGACACCAACACCACCAACCTACTAGACAGCCTCGCCAACCTCGGCCTCAAACAACTCGTCACCTCAACCACCCACTCCACAGGCCACACACTCGATCACGTCTTCTCAGCCAGCAACCACGTCTCCTTCAGCCACACCACCGAACTCAGCTGGACAGGATACCTCTGCATCCACTTTTCCTACCAGAAACCAGTCACCCACCACCACCGCACACAACCCCCCCAAAGCAACTGGAGCAAAATATCAACGGATCAACTGATTTCCACCCTCGCCCCACCCCCTGGGACTCCGGACCTCAACACAGCCGCCACCAACCTGCATCGCTGGATAGAAGACTGTGCCAACACCCTCACACCGCTCAAAAAACAAACAAACACCCTCCACAGAATCAAGGCCAGCTGGTTCACCCCAGACCTACAGGAATCCAAATGGCTATGTCGCAGAATGGAAAAAGAACTGGCACCTTGAACCTACCAGCTCAAACCACATCGCTTTCAAGGATGCCACACCCAAACACCACCAACTGATCCGCACAACCAAAAGGACCCACTTCAAAACACTCACAACGCTCACAACGGTAAAGAGCTCTTCAGCATCATCAAGGAGCTCTCCACTCCCAGGACCTGCTCCAACGAACCCCCGCCATCACAGGAGTTCAGCAACTCACTCGCAACTCACTTCCGTTGAAAGATAGAAGAAATCCACAACAGCTTCAACCCCCAGACCCACCAGCTGACTACAAACACCCACGAACCCAACGCCCCAAGCAACACCCACCTCCTCCATACCTGGACCCCCGTCAACATAGAAGACACCGCCAACACCATGGCCTCCCTCTACTCCGGATCATCATCGGACCCCTGCCCACACAATATCTTCAATAAAGCAAACATCATCATCGCTCCCCACCTCTGCAACACCATCAACAGCTCGTTTGAGTCAGCCACCTTCCCAGAAAGATGGAAGCAGGCAGATGTCAACGCCCTGCTGAAGAAACCAAAAGCAGACCTAGATGACCCCAAGAACTACAGGCTGATCTCCCTCCTCCCCTTCCCAGCCAAGGTCATTGAAAAAATCGTGAACAGCCAATTATCCCGGTTCTTGGAAGACAGCAAGGCGCTCGACACCTCCCAATCCGGATTCCGCAAAAGCCACAGCACCGAGACCGCACTCATTGCTGCCACAGACGACATCAGGACCATGCTCGACGAAGTAGAAAACAGCAGCACTCATCATCCTGGACCTCTCCGCAGCCTTCGACACAGTATGCCATCACACTCTCCGCACACGCCTCCACAATGCTGGAATCCGCGACAAGGCACTCGACTGGAGCTTGTCATTTCTTGCAGGCAGAACCCAGAGAGTCCGCCTCCCACCTTTCCTGTCAGAAGCCTCCAGAATCATCTGTGGCATCCCCCAAGGATCATCGCTCAGCCCCACGCTCTTCAACGTTTACATGGCCCCACTCACCAACATTGCACGAACCCACCACATCAACATAGTTTCCTACACAGATGACACTCAGCTCATCCTCTCCCTCACGAAAGACCATACAACTGCAAAGAACAACCTCCACAACGGACTTCATGCCATCGCCAGCTGGATGAAATCAAGCTGCCTCAAGTTAAACACACACAAGACAGAAATCCTCATCTTTGGCACCAACCCCTCAGCATGGAATGACTCCTGGTGGCCCACCTCCCTAGGATCTGCACCCTTACCCACCACCCACGCACGCAAACTGGGATTCATCTTGGACTCCACATTCAGCATGACTCAGCAGGTCAACGCCATCTCCTCTTCCTGCTACAGCACTCTCCGCATGCTCCACAAGATCTTCAAGTAGATCCCCGTCGAAACCAGGAAAACCGTCACCCACACCCTGGTCAGCAGCCGGTTGGACTACGGAAATGCGCTATATGCAGGAACAACAACCAAACTCCTAACAAAGCTGCAAAGAATCCAGAACGCATCCGCCCGCCTCATTCTTGACATCCCACGCTGCAACCACATCTCCTCCACCTTAAGAGACCTACACTGGCTACCAGTATCAAAGAGGATCCCCTTAAAGCTCCTCATCCACGCACACAAGGCCCTCCACAACACAGGTCCAGCCTACCTCAACGACAGACTCACCTTCCACACCCCCACCCACGATCATCGCTCCGCCAGCCTCACCCTCGCCTCCGTCCCCCGCATCCGCCGCACCACCACCGGAGGAAGATCCTTCTCTTACCTAGCCGCCAAGACCTGGAACTCCCTACCGCTCCACCTTCGCCAAACCGAGGACCTTTTGACGTTCAGGAAACGCCTCAAGACGTAAAGCCATGTCGTAAAACCAGTAGCTCCCCCCCAGCACCTTGAGACCCTAACGGGTGAGTAGTGCGCTTTATAAATCCTTTGATTGATTGATTGATTGATTGATACTAATTATAAGAACCTTCAGTTCCTACAGTCATTAAGGGCATTAACTCTTCGGCAAGTAAGGTGGTTATTGTTTTTCAGTGAATACAATTTCATCATCATCCATCGTCGAGGCACACAAAGATTAATATGTTATGTATGTGGGGTTACTCAAATAAGAACTCATAGGAACAGACACCTCTAAACATCATAGCAAGTGCACATATCATAAGTCTTTGCGAACAAGGATCATTCCTTAGGCAGAGCATGAGCCAGAAAGACATAGCCTCTTGAGTAACTGGAAAGTATAACCATATTCATAATGATCTTCCTTACCATGGAACCACTTTATATATTCCCACAAAGGAATTAAGAAACGATGCATTGACGTGGTGTAATGACACTCCACCAGCTGGACACCCTGGAATTCACAAGGCTTTAGCTGTTAGTGATGGTTTTGGTGGCCAACACTGTCCATGGATGTGGATTATTATGTGCAGACCTGCCCCATTTGTTCACAGAACAAGACATCTCATTTTGCCCCTGTGGGTTTCTTACGAACCCTGCCACCACCCCCAATCCCTGGCATACTATTAGTGTGTGTTTTATCATAGATTTACCCAACACTAATGGATGTAACACTTTTTGGATAGTAGTAGGCCACTTTTCCAAGATGGTACACTTCATCCCCCTAAAACAGATACCCAACGCCAAGACTCCTATTGTTCAGCAAACAATGCGGTTACATGGCCGTCATTCTGCCATTATTTCTGACAGAGGCTGGCAATTCATTTCCCTGTTTCGGTGCAGTCTTTACACTTTGACATAAACTTTTGTCTGTTTATCACCCACACACCGATGGGTGAATCAAGTACTGGAACGAACACTGCGCTGTCTTCCAACATCAACTCCTAAAAGGTGGGAATCCTTTTTACCATTTGTTGAATTTGCTTCTAACAACTCACAACATTCTGTCACTTGGCTGTCCTCCTTCTATTGTGTAACAGGCGTCCATCCTTGTACGTTACCTGAAAATGTTGTGATACCTTCTGAAAATGTACAATCCAAACAAGACTTTGTACAACATCTATCTAACCCACAACAAGAGGTGTTAACAGACTTACTGCAGGCCAAATCAAGTAGGGAGAAAAAAAGCCAACAAACACTGCCAACACTAACCAGCTTAAAAGTGGAGATCAGGCTTGGCTGGCCACATAAAACCTGCAATTACAGGTGGGGTCCCCAAAGATTGCAACCCAGATATGTGGGTCCCTTTCCAATAGAAAAGATTGTTAACCCAGTGGCAGTTAAACTCAATCTGCCCTAAGATTTACCCATTCATCCCAGGTTTCATGTATCTCCCCTGAAACCCTATTATTCCCAAACCTGTCCCGCTCCTCATTCTCTACCTACAACTCTGGATTGTCATTGGGAATTTGAGGTGCAAAGAATCCTTGACTCAAAATG
Source organism: Pleurodeles waltl (assembly GCF_031143425.1). NCBI lineage: Eukaryota > Metazoa > Chordata > Amphibia > Caudata > Salamandridae > Pleurodeles > Pleurodeles waltl. The sequence goes on from NC_090439.1 coordinate 609,504,913, forward strand.
TGTTAGTGGCAGTTTGTTTTATTTCATTGATTGGAAAGGGTAGGGTCCTGAACAACAGTCTTGGGAACCAGCCAGCAATGCTCATGCTCCTCACCTGGTTTGTTACTTTCATTCTTGGCACCCATACAAACCATGTCCCATAGGTTGTTCCCTGTAGGGGGGAACTGTCACAACTACCTCTTGTGCCCACTGTACTGTGGGTTTTGCTCACAGTGCTCTTGTTGTATTTTCCCTGTGGCACCTCACAATCCAATGGCCCCCCTCCCAGAGCTCCTCACCACCTTGATTCTCCTGTACCATTGTTCCCTCTGTTTGCCCTCCTGTAAGAGAACAAAATGTTTCCTTGTTAATTAGCTCCATCTGCCATTATCTATTGTCTGTAACCATTTGTTCCACCTGCCTTGTTTATTGGCGCCAACTGTTGTGACCTATTGACTCCAACAGCTAATGCTCTTTGGTTCCGCCTGCCATGGTTAATTGATTTACTTGCACCTGCCATCAGCAAAGGTCACATCTGTTATTTGAACACATGCTCTTTCCCTTGCTGGTCTTCCTGGGGAGCCACATGCCATCTGGGACAGTCTTTCTCATCAGGTGTAAATTCCCCATCTGAACATAAGTCAAGTCCTCGCCTCATTCCATTACTGCACAAACAGCTTACCTGCACTCACTTTCTGAGTCGCCAGTAACCTTCCAGTGAACTAGTCTTCCATGCCTTCCTGTTGATCCTGTTGATCCTGTGATCCTGACTCTGTCGACATTTCCAATGTTTTCATGTTCAGAGCTATGATTCACTTCCTCTTGGGCTTCTTGTACCACACACTCCAGTCTTCCTCCAGATTCCCATTGAAGAATTAAAGACAAGGCTAAGTACTTGATTCTCAGGTTAGAGTGCAATAATCCATTGATAATTTTGTGATTAAGCCAAGACTGAACTTCTCATTATGAGTCTAGCAGTCTTGGGACTGCCAGACTCGCGATGGAGGTCGGACCGCAGCCAAAGCAGTGGTCTGGCCTCCACATTACGACCCTGGTGGAGCCTCCACGGTCTGACCGCCGGCACCGCCTCTACAGAGTAAGGCAGTGTGGGGTCTGGATGTCTGTGTACTATTGCCATGGTAAATTTCTCCTTAAGTAAATTGAATGCATCATTGGCTTCCTGGAGCTACACAAGAGGCACCTGTTTTGTAATTGGGCTTGAAATGTCAGTAAAAGGGATGATAAATTGCCTATAAAAGTTTGAAAAACCCATGAAACGTTGTATCTCTTTAAGTGTGGATGTTGCTTGCCATTCCATTATTGCTTGAACCTTTTATTTGTCCACTCGGTCTTGGTTTAACCTCAATCTTATCAATAGATTAGCGCACACTATCTCGAGGATCAAGTACTTAGACATGTCTTTATTTCTTCAACTGGAATCCAGAGGAAGGCTGGAGGCTGTGGTGCAAGAAGCCCAAAAGTAGTGGAAATGTCACTCTGGATGCAAAGACACTGGAAAAGTCTATGGAGTCAGGATCAGAGGATCATCAGAAAGGCTTGGGAGACTAGATTGTTGGAGGGTTCCAGGCAACTCAGAAGGTAAGTGTAGGGAAATGCTTGTGCATAACTGTATCGGAAGAGTGTGGATGGAAAATAGGGAATACTTGGAAATAAAGGGGAGAGGAGATTAGAGATGAGTAAGGAGGAGTTTAGGTGAAGACATGGATGGTGACAAATGGATTAAGGGAAGGACTTCGGCCCACCAACAAAGAGTAAGCCCACTGATATTCACAAACTGCGCTTCTATTGTAACTAAGCCATAAAGGGACGAAAAACTGTAGTGGATTACTTCATAACAGAGCTGAAGTATGTTTTGCACTACATATTGTCAACCAGTGGTATTGCAGCAACATACCATTGAATATAATTGAGGTAGTAACTTAAAATAACACCCCATCACAAATATTAAATTAATGGGATTTTTTTTTAATATTAATTGGAAATAATATTACATTAATTTCAGAAATTAAAAGCTTAAAACTATAAATATAATTTAGTGTTACAAACATTTTGTAAAAAAATAGAGCATCTTTTTTTTACTTATCAGATATTTTTATAACTTTATTTCTATTCAGCATTAATGTAACAGCAAAATATTAAGTATTACTAAATTAGTTTTACTCCATTCTGTACATCATTTTATTTTTACAATCATCAGTTCTTAATAACAACATTTTATTTTTTTATTGTAGGGGAATTTAGGGCCTGATTAACAGTTTGGTGGTGGTGTTACAGCCATCACAGCAGCGTTGGAAACCCCGACTGCTGAGCTAGGGGGTCCGTCAGTCAAATTTCGATGTTGGCGGTTTGCTGAACTAGAGAACGCCGGAGTCCTGCTGACATTGCAAGCCATTTGCCAACCTCCTTGACAGTGGCTAGGGAATAGCAGCAGTCCGAGGGTGGTACAGACAAGGGTACAGCCGTCCAGATTACAATGTGCTTTCCTGTCGAGCGCGACTGGAGTGGGGAGACTGCCTGCTTCCAGGTGGCAGAATTGAAGGAAATCGGGTGCTAGCTCCCCCATTCTTTCCTTTTACCTTCAGTCTCTGACTTGGACCCCTTTATCCAGGGCCCCTCCTTCATAGTGACAACTTTGACCCCAAAATATACAGATAAGTACCTTTTGCATATTTCTGCCATTGACTGAACTGGGCACATATGGCCCAGACTCCAGCAATGGAACGGTACTTGTGCAAAGTATTTTGACACATGTGACATGCATCTGGGTACATTTTGGAATTATTTTGTCAAAATGTACATACCTGTATTGACACATGTGGAAAAATATTGCTTGTCTTGCTGACGTGGCTCCCCTGGGTCCACTGTCATCAGGACCACTGCCGCTTGGTCAGCGGTAACATTGTACTGGAGCGGGTGGGGGACCACTGGCTCAGCAGTCCTCTTGAGACCACTGCCAAGGCGGTACAGCAGTGTGACCGCCAAACTCCTAATCAGGCCCTTAGATTAATTTAAACTTCAGAAAAGTCATTTTAATTCAATTAAACATATTTAAATGAATAAAGAATTAGGGCCTGAGTTTCACATTATCCAATGGGAACCACAACATGGCGTACGGGCTATCCGTCATGTTTGTGATGGTGTAACTCCATCTGCCAAACTCTACATCATGCTTTTAGTTCTAAACTAAGGTATTAAAGCTGTAACATGTTTTCCTTTAGTTTTATGTTTTTAAGATATAGAAAAGTAATTTGAAATACTACTTAACATAAAAAATATATTTACATACTTTTTCCAAATTTACCACATTTTTTAAAATGTCCTAAATTTTTATTATAGAGAGACCTTCACAGTTCAGCTTTGATCTTTGAATGGTAAAGTATAGGGAACTGTTCCCTAATAATTTGCATTAGGTAGATCTCCAGCCTAGGGGTGGTGATCAACATATAGTAAAGTAAGGGGAAAATGTAAAAAGTTTCTTAAACTTCAAAACTAGGTTGTAAAAATATTTTTATATAGCAAATAGTAATGTAAAATAATTTGATGCATTTAGTGTAAATGTAGATCTAAAGACAAAAAAGATACAGCATTATTCACCTAATTTTGAATTACATCTTTAAACATCTTTTTTAAAGCAGGAATGGTATTAAAATGTTTTGTATTTGAATACAAATATTTATTAATTTTATATTTTATTTGAACACTAAATACAATCTATTTATATTTTTGTACTATTTAAGATAATGTAATTAAATGTAACTTTATTTCATGTTGGTTTTTATTTTAAGCTCCTACCTCCATTATTTCTATGAGAGGGTGCTTCAGTACCATTGATTGACACTGTGTGGTTCTGGACTTACTACTGTTTCTTTTCTTGTTAGGAACTTCCACTTCTAAATTTGGCTCCACCCACTTTTTCAGGGGATAGAGAGGTCTAATGCTAAGATTTTCAGTGACTTTACCCACAGGCTTTGTGAATAGCCATAAGTAGTAATCTTACTCAAAAGTGTGAGAGTAAATTACATATATCAATTACTCACAAGTGTTACCTCTGTGAACAACCCCAATAGTATTCATGTCAAGATAATAAAAATGACACTTACCAATACTGCACAGATAATAGAATAGGTGCTGGCCCACCTGTAAGTAACAAACATTTGTTTTTGTTATGTCTGTACCCAAAAATACATTTTTAGGATGACAAGATTTGTATAGAAATGTAATCAAATTGTTTAACAATATTTATTTTCAAGCTGATTATTTTTATAGTAACATAAAAGGCACTTAGGAACACTTTTTGTTTGTATCAGGAACATTGAAAATGTTATTAGGACTTACTAACTTCCCCTTCAGTCTCAGTGCCAAGATGGTCAAGCAGATCTCATTTGTGCAACACATAGACCCATCTGTGCTCCACTTGCTGAATGTTCTGAAACCCATTGGACACATCAGCTGGGTGGCCAGTTACCCTCTCTAATCTCTGCCACCTGCAAAGAGTAACCCTAACACAATATTTCCCCAGAAGAAAACATGTGCGGCAAGCAATGCACTACCAGTCATATTATTCAACTTGCTTCCTGTTCTTCATAACTACTGTGGTACATGCCCTGCCTTCCTCTTCCCAACATAATGTCCCCAAATCTGACTCTATTAACCCCGACCAAACATCCTAAGACTAAACAAATAACAACAAACAAACACATCTGAAGAAGTAACAAACAAGAGCAAAGTAGAACAATATAATATAAACTTGACATAACTCTCAAATGTCATGCCAGACAAAAATCCACTAGTCCACCAACAATCTTCCATTCACCTTATTCTCCTGAAACTCAAACCCCTGAAGAAATACTCACCATACCCTTTGGAATGTTTTTTCCATGTATGACATTTTGCAACATATTGCATGATATTTCCAATGCAAGGGAACATGAAACATAGATGCATGAGAATGCATGTCAAGAGTAACACATATGCCCATAAATGCTAGTACACATTGTGGTAAAGCACATTGTGTGTCCCAGACTTTAATTTCAGGATTGAGATTTTCATATATGGAATGTTTTTTAAACAGTTTGTGTAAAATGTTAAACTATCAAATATTAACCTAAAATAGATTTTTTTTTCATTCTAAATGTATGCAAAAACTTTAAGAAAATGTTTCTATAAATAATAAACTGTAGAACATATAATATTATGAGAGTTACTTATATTTCTATAAACTACTTACATAATTGTATAAAATAATTGTGTGTAAATGTTGGAATGAAGTGCAGTATTATGTTCAGTTAAGTGCATTTTAGCATTAACTCTTAAGGATGTTATTTTTCAAATTATTACCTACCTATCATATGTATTTCTAATGCTTTTTATTTGCTTTAGAATTATAAGCATGATTTGAGAGTCAGTGACTACACCATAAAATGCATGTATGATATTAAAAAGAAAAGTGTTAATGTCATGCATCTCCCTATAGTGTAGGCCTCAACAAGGAACACAGGATTAACAACATACCTTTTTTAAAACAATAGAAGGACAATGCATAGCACACAATTCTCTATGAATATTTGAATGTTTGTGAGGAAATCTCAGTAAAATGAAATTATACAGAGAATATATATAAATGAGTGACAACAATCTGCTTTTTAAATAACAGATATATTGATGAATGTACAAATACATGTTATTATCTTCATCATAAGGCATCTGTGATGAAATGGAAGACTTACCTGATGATTGCCTGCACTTGACTCACTTGCCCTACACCTTAGGGAAGAAAACAAAGATGTTAGAAGAAAATAAGTGCTGCAGGAAGATAATACAGAGTCAAAAATGACAATAGAAAAAAGACTCATGTTTCTTTCTTTCCATGCTTTAAAACCAAAATAGGAAGAGCTAGGAGGAAAACTTCTTAGCTAGTAAAGGACCCTGAGACCAAGAGCAAGAATGCCTTGAATACATTGCCTGGATGAGCAAAACCACAGGGCTTTGAAGCAGTACGAGGTCTGGCATCACCAAAGAGAGACCAGCCCAACATGTGAAGATGTATTTACTGAAGAAGTGAAGATCAACTGTCAGCTGCAGTGCCTCCAATCCGGTGAAGTTACTGGAGATGTGGCTGGCTCCCGCAATGCTCCCAGGTGAGTGTGGCTATCACTGGTGGTAGCCGCATTGCAAACTTGCGATAGAGGCTGGTAGGGCAATGCAACAAAACAGGAAGGATGGAAGGTGTCAATCAAGAGTTGAAAATCTATCAATGCCCCTTTCTAAATAGAACTAAGCTGGATGAATTGAATGATCCAGAGGTTTTCTTTTGCTTATAATCTGAATGGCTGCAGACCGACGATCCACAACGCCATGTAACTCATCAACTCACATTGTGTTGTGGATGTTCCCCCAACCCCTCATCTAGGTGAACTCTACCGATGAAAAGTAAAAATAATTTTTACACCATATACACATACAAATTACATTATCCATTAAGGAAGCTTCATGTAAAGTAATACCGTGATAAGCACAGAAACACCAATACAGAACTGCAGATTGTATGGAGAAAGATGACATAAAGAAAAGATCAGGACTAAGAACATCGCTGTACAAGGGCAGCTGACTGATGTCTATTTGGCAACATTGTGACACATAATATTTAAGCCCACATCTTCACTCCTTGGTGAATCCTCCCTTAACAACATCTTGGTAGTGAGCATTGTAGATTCACCAGGGAAAGAAGTTGTATGCCTTATGCTGCCTAAGACACGTTTCGAGAGAGCTACACTCAAATCCCTGGCAAAGGTTTTCTGAGGTGTGAATGCAGCAACAATGTTATTATTCAGGACACTCATTACATTACTGATACACAGGAGTCCATCTTGTGGTCCAGTCTCCATTGGAATTTGTTGGACCAGTCCCATTTTTGAAGGGTCATCCCCAAACTTTTTACCTCCTTCCTCCTATTTTTCCTGACCTGTTTTTGTTGGCTTTTAAACTCTGAGCACTTTACCACTGCTAACCAGTGCTAAAGTGCATATGCTTTCTGTGTAAATTTTACTGTTAATTGGTTTAGCCATGATTGGCATATTTGATTTACTAGTAAGTCCCTAGTAAAGCGCACTAGAGGTGCCCAGGGCCTGTAAATCAAATGCTCCTAGTGGGCCTGCAGCACTGGTTGTGCCACCCACATAAGTAGCCTTGTAATCATGTCTCAGACCTGCCACTGCAGTGTCTGTGTGTGCAGTTTTAAACTGTAAATTCGACTTGGCAAGTGTGCCCACTTACTAGCACTAGAGGACCGGAAATTACCAGTGTAAATGCCCCAGAGAGGGTAATCACCAGTATGAAAAAACTGCCCTCACCCACAAATTGTGGCATGCTTCATCATCGGGCTACTGCTAACACACTCCTTCATAATCCCAAGTTGGAGTGGAGCAGAAAGGGCAGGGAAACATAAAGGCACACAACATACAAACAACATGAAAAAGGGGGACCAAGGACGAACAACAGAATCATAAAACTGTCTCAGAACGGTCACTATCTACATTTTTTTATAGTGCCACCTGGGCAGGATAAAAAATTCACCACTGGTGGTGAACTCAGGGTATAATTACCTGTTCACCCCAGTTTCTGTAATAAGTCAACATGTTTCGGCCGTTCTTTGACTGCCCCTTTGGGTCACTCGGCCTTCACCAGGACCTTTGTACTGCCCCGTTGTAATTATTCCCCTACCTGTCCTTTGATCAGGGTTCTCATCATACGTGTACCTGAGAGAATTTCTGTATCTGTATACACACTGTTGGTTATCTGTAGTACACAAATATATAAAAAAACACACAAGATCATACAAATAAGCGTTTTACTCTTCCCTTGTCTCTGGGAGAAAAAAGATAGGTATATTCACTCTTAACCCATCCACCAATGACTATTAACTGAATATATATTGTGTGCAGATAATTCCCTTGTGCCTACTTAATATTCAGGGTCATGAACAACTTCACAGACCCTCCGTGACTCCTCACCATCACCAAAAGTTCAAACACCAAACGTAAGTGGGTTCACATAGGGGCAAGGGTTTATCACTCACTGAGTTTTCATTGGTACTCGTATTTACCAGCGCTGGGCAGGAGCACCACCCTGTAGTCACACACTGCCTAAAATAAAACAAATCATTTATGTCCTCATTGCAAACCCGCGATCACTGCAGGGAAATTTTTATACGTTTTTAGGAGGTCCCATAAATTCACCAGCCGACCCAAAGGGTCCTTCTCACGTCCTTGAAGCCCAGGATCCAGAATTAACTGTCCGGGCGTTCAGTGCGTCCTTATAACAGTATCCGAGAACCGTGCGGTCCCTCCCCTATATGGGTAGCGATCAACCTCCTATCAAAGGAGCCACCCCCTTCTCCTTACTTTGTCAAGGGACCAGTGCTGCATCTCTCATTGCCGCTCAGCTCCATGTGTAGACCCGGGTTGGGCGCAAAGCTGTCTCTCATGTTATTTCGTGACGGTGTCACGTGACACGTCACTCCGTTACTGCTCGCAGTTAACTAGAAAGATAACATTCCTTAGTTGGGCCAGAACGTCGGCCATGTTGGAGATGTGCAACTTATCTGTACTAAAAGACCACGTAGGGGGCCCACTTGCAAGGCCTAACCCTTCCCTTTCCCTACATATAAGACACCCCTAAGGTAGGCCCTAGGTAGTCCCATGGGCAGGGTGTAGTGTATGGTTAAGCTAGGACATATAATGAAATAGTGAAATACTGCCAAATTCGGTTTTCACTGTTGCAAGGCCTATCTCTCTCATTGGTTAACCTGGGGGCTGCCTTTAAACATGATTAAAACGTAGCTTCCCTTTGGGAGCAGATAGACGTGGAGTTTTGGACCTCTGAACTCACAATTTAAAAATACATCTTTTAGTAAAGTTGTTTTTAAGATTGTGTGTCTCAAACTGCCACTTTTTGAAAGTGGCCATTTTCTTGCTTGAACCATTTTTGTTACTCTGCCTGTTTGTGGATTCCCTGTCTGGGTTACTTTGACAGTTGGGCTGTTTGCACCACTCTCAAGACAGTGACACAAAGGGGGCTGGCGTGTAGCCTGCATATTCTGATGAGCCATCTGTGCTAGGAGGGAGGGGAGGAGTGGTCACTCACACCTGAAAGGGCTGTGCCTGCCCTCACACAATGCAGACTCCAACCCTCTAGTGTGTGTCTGAGGCCTTGGCTGGGCAAGACCTGCCAAGAGGAACTGCCTGGCTGCCCAAGGGACTCACTGGGACTGCTTTTCTGACAAGGACTGCTGCCTTGCTGTTGCCCTGCTGCCTTGCTGCTCCCAGGACCAAAAAGACTTCACTCCTGCAACTGGACTAGGGAGTGCAGTGCAGTGAAAATTTGACACACAAACTACCAAACCGACGCACAGCCTGCCCCGCAGTGAGAAATTCACCGCACTCTGAACCGGGATGACGCAGCGCGACTTCGCAAGGAGAAGATCGGTGTATCGCCTGCATTGCGACCAGAACTTCGACACTTGGCCCACCAGATCGATGCACAGCTGACCCGGGACGACGCAGCCCGACGTCCAGAGAGGAATCGACGCAGCGCCTGCCATGCAGGAGAAATTTATACGCAACGCCCACTGGATCGACGCAGCGCTTGTGACTTCACTCCGCAAGCCCAGGATTCCACGGACAGTCCCCGGGGTGCCAGAAACCACCGCAACCTGAAGAGGAACCAAGTCTGTGCACTGGAAATCGATGCAAAGCCTTCTCCTGCATGGAAAATAACGACGCAAGTCCGTATGCAAAGGGGCGAAACCGACGCACACCTCCCCGTTTTCCACGCATCGCCTCCTCTGCGGTCCCTTGCGGAAATTTTGAACACGAACAAGGTACTTTGTGCTTGCAAGAGACCTTTTAAGAGACATTTATTTGTTTTGCAAAGACTTAAGACACTTTATTTCACTTTTACAGTGATATCTCAACATCTACTAATTGCATTTTAATCATTTTGACCTGCATCTTATCAGATAAATATTATATATTTTTCTAAACACTGTGTGGGGGTAATTTTGTGGTGCCATATGGTGGTATTGTATGATTTATTGAACAAATACTTTACACATTGCCTTCTATGCTAAGCCTGACTGCTCAGTGCCAAGCTACCCCAGGGTGGGCACAGGATAATTTGGATTGTGTGTGACTTACCCTGACTAGAGTGAGGGTCCTTGATTGGAGAGGGGGTAACCTGACTGCCAACCAAATACCTCATTTCTAACAGAATTTATTTATGGTGGAATTGATGCTGGAATTTATGCTTCTGTTTTTCAATTGGTGTCAAATTAGATTTTCCAGGTTTCGGTTTCTTTTCATTTATGACTTCAGCTATGTTAACTAGAGAATCATTAATTCCTTTGAGCCGAAAATAAGTGCCTGTCACATTCTGAGCCACGTTCTTATTTGGACCAGGAGACCTTTGGACTACTTCTAGAGTATCAGTCAGTATCTCATTCTTGACTTCTTCAACAACACATTACTCTGTGCTGTAGATTTGTCTCTCAAATGTGACTTCTGGATCATTGTCATCCACTGAAGCATGTTGATCAGTTCTTCTTATAGAAGAAACAGGGTTAGGAGCTAGTGCAGGCTCTGTCACATTTTTGTCCTTGCCACAATGGATGGTGAATTGTGCAACACATCTATAGTTTCAGTAAGTGCTTCATCTTAGACGGAGGGAAAGGTGGTACCAAAGATCCCAGAGATGACATTGTAATGTATTAGTCCCTACATCATAGGACTGATTCTCTTGATCTGAAATAAAAAATATTATGAAATTCGTTATGACATTTTAACATCCTCATGGGTTGATAGAGTAACTTGCAATGGGAATACTGAAGAGAGTAATGCATATTCCAGACATTTCAAAATCTGCAACATGAAATATACTTTGATGTCAGCCATGTTCTCATAATACAATATACACCTTACAAAATATATAATCATTTTATGTTTTACTGTTAATTTAGACAAATTATTCTACAATGGAACATTTGTTTTAAAAATATTACTTGCCGCATGATACTTACTCTATAGGGAATTTGTGCTTTTCAAGACTCCAAATATATACTACCTTACTGCATATAATTATAAATATAATTAATCCATTGGCACAACACAACAAACAAATCTAATTCAAAAAACAAAATAATGGAACACTGCAGCAAGTACACTACAACTCTGTACTTTTTCTATGAGAATAGAAACCCAATTAAATGCAAAAAATGTTAAAGGTTTTCACTATTACTCTGCATATTAAAGATTTATGACAGGCACAATCATAGAGACATTACTCCACCAGTTTGCAGTGCAACCTTTTCTTGCCAATTTGTCCTTGGTTTTGCACTTACAATCATACCACCTTTTCTTACGTTCTACAACACTTCTGCATGTTGGTGCTACTGCATTTATTCTATCACCTATAACTCTTCATAAAGCATTCTTGTGGGACAGTAGCAATTTGGAGTTGGCAAACTAGACTGCTCTTTTTGTGCTGCCTCAGAATTTTAAATTTAATTTTCCTCATGTGTGAAAATAACCTTCCTTTTTCTGCTCCCTTCCTGGACAACCTCTTCTTCATGATGGATACCCTCATGGATGCTAGCATACTCCTCAAGTGCCATGTTGAAAAAGCAGAAATGTTGCATCTGATTCAGGTTGTTTTTTAACTGAAAATCAATGCAAAAATGCCTTGAGTTGTTGAGCTGTTTGATGGCATGTGTGCTATGACGCAGAGCTTTGCGTCGGAGTGCACTACAAAGTAAATATGATGCTACCTTTGTCTAAAAATGTTGTGTACCTGAGTGCATGTTCTTATGATACACTGGAGAAAAGTGTCACTTTCTAAAAATCTGGGGTGGAATTCTGGTGCCTTTCCTATTGCGGGTGATGAGTTCAGCCACACAAATGAGATAACAATTGAATTGAGAGATGGATAGGTACACCATTTGTATTAATTGTCGAATTTCAACCACTTTTCCTAACCTCCAATATTAGGGCACATTTCTAAAATGCATAGTTTTCCTTTGCACTCATTTTTTATTCATTAGACTTTTTCTTGCAAGTTGATGAATGGTCAGTACATAATGAGAAATAATTTGAAGCTCCGGTTTGGTTGTTGTCTCTATGTCAATCAGACATCAACATGGGGTAAGCCGCTCTTTCCACTTCTTTATTTTTTTTTGCCGCACATTCTGCTCTTGCCATTGCTAATCTACTTTTTGCACTTTGTGCAGTGTCAGGGTCCCTTGTGAGTACATTTTTCACCTATACTGTATATGGTGACTTCACATGGGTGTTGGTCCCTTTTATCAGGTAGGTGTGCCTTCATGGTCGAGTATGTATGTACTATCTATACTTATACTGCAGATGAGGCATACCTTTAGCCCTTTCTAACCTTATATATTACTCCTGATAAGACTTCTCATCCTTTAAGAGAGTCACAAATCTGTCAACAGTAATTAGGAGAACCTAACAATGTGACCCTTTGTACTGTACTGGGTAATGTATATGGACAATTGGTTAATTTAGGTCACTTTTATTCAGAGTATAGGAAACTTGGATGTGAAATGTGGTGAATGGTTTTTGATTTTTGAGCTATGATTTTATGGATTGCAGTTTGCTTTGGACACCTTCCTTTATTTTTTGTTGCACTTCAATGTTTGATGCTTTTATATTTTGTCATATGAATATAATTCTGACTAAATGATCAAAGTGATTGTGCTTTCTTAATCAAAAGAGTGGTTTTCTTTCAGTTGCCCTATTAATATATTATCAGTGTGATTGTGCCTGTTATAATCAAATATACATATGTTGGTTGATAAGAACCACTATTGTAGATAAGTACTGTATGGCCGAGGTTCATAGTAAATATGGCTGCCCTTGTGATTTACATCCTGCTTAAAGCAGAATAATTTCTCCCTTCACTGGGGGCATGCACTGTACACTATGCAGCTATCCATTCAGTTGGTGTGGGGGCCCAATACCTCAGAGCCAGACATGATAATGATTACATTTTTCTCCACAAGCCCTCCACTATTTTCTGTGCATTTTGAAGCACTTTCTTGGAAAGAACTACAAATGGTAAACAGTCTGTGGCCTTCCTACTTAGCTGTGAACTCTGTTTTAGACAGCATACTCCAGTGGTGGCACACTTCCAGCTCCCCCCTCACAGCAAGTTAGCTTATTCCTTCAATGCAGATGCAGCTCCTTCAGCACAGTTAGGACCTGCATCAATTGTACCACTTATTGGTCACCAAACAACTCAGGAAACACTCCGCAAGGCAAACTTTCCTCTGAGGGTGCATCACAGCAGTCCCCTTTAGCCATCAAGCAGTTCCTTCTCCACTGTTCCATCTACATCTCTTGTTGCAGGGATCTGGACAACATTTTCACCAGCTGGTAAAAAGGAACCAATAACTTGGGGTCACGGTTATGATGCTCAAGTATTTCTCACCCACTCTGCTTTGTGTGTAGTGGTACTTTGCAATGAAAACCTTGTCACACTGACCTGACATTCCACCCTGTACATATAGTAGTTTAATTGGCATAGATGTTGATTTCAGAGACCCTAAGGTTCCTGCCCCTCAGATTCAGCAGGAAGTGGAGATGGGGTTATATGTTTCCTGACAGAATAATGTGAGACAAGCACAAAACAAAGTGAGAGGCCTTCATACCCACCTACTATACAAATTGTCTGTGAAAATACCTCTATGCAGATCCTGGTCTGTCTATAGATACTCTGATTCAAAGGACTTCAGGGATGTGGCTACAGCTTTTCCTTGCAGGCTCATTCCATTCTCTTTCTTTTGTGCCATTCATACTTAGGAGATACAAAATTAAACCATCTCTCCATACAGTAAATCACAACAGTTGAGTTCCTGGCTTACCAAATCAAAATATGCAACATGTGTAATGCACATGTATTTTACATAAATATCTCTTGCAACCTACTCAGATCCTCTTACTACAGCTGTTCATGCATCCCAGTCCTTATATTAAAAGAAGGTCCGTATAGGATATAAGGCCATATGTACAAACTCATTTTCCCATAGAAGCAGAATGGGTAAAACCCTTTGATACATCTGGCCCATAGTTCATAATCCAATTTTAACTGAGTTTATTGTGGGAGAAATTATACTGAGAAAGCTTAACCTAGAGCAGAGGACTTCAGGGTGTATTTACAACACCCCCATATTTGACAAACAAATGTGACTACCAGGAGCACCAATGATTGGATGCAGATGAAAGGCACTGGACTGATACATGTAAAAAGGGCCTTTTTCATGTAGGTAAACATATTTGTATATATTGTTGAACCACCCTAAAGTGTGCCTTATAGCCCCACAGAGCAGAATACCCCATATTTAAAAGGTAGCCCATTACATATTTGTAATAGTGCCCTCACAAGTACAGAATGACCCATAGTTTTCTTAACCCCTTCCCCGCCACGGACGTAATGGTTACGTCCATGGCAGCGCCCGTGTGGCGCCATGGACGTAACCATTACGTCCAGGGACTGGCAGTCGGGGGAAGCGCTAGCGCTTCCCCCGAGGGCCGCCCCCCATCACCCCCAGGCCAGGGCTGAAAGGGGAATCCCTTCCCCTTTCACGCCCACCCCCCCCCACCCCCCCCCCCCATGACGCGATCGCGCGCTGATTTCATGGAAACGGGGAATGACGCGCTGGAAGCCATTTGCTTCCAGCGCGTCAAGGGAGAAGGTGAGTATTTCACCTTCGTGCGGGGTGGGGGTGCTCTCAGAGAGGCATCAAGGGAAAGGAAAGGGTTTTCCTTTCCCTCGATGTCTCTTTGAGCATTCCTGCTGCCCGATCGCGATGCGATCGGGCAGCAGGAATGCCCAGTAGACACCAGGGATTTCTGTATGTGTGTGTGTGTGAGTGAATATTAGTGTAGGGGAGCGACCCCTTGGGCAAGGGTCGCTCCCCTTTGGGGGCACATGCTTTTTACGTCGTTTCTGCCCCCCCTGGGGGCAGATTGGCCCTATTTTTAGGCCGATCTGCCCCCAAGGGGGGCAGAAAGCCACTAGACACCAGGGATTTTATTGTTGCTGTGTATTTTTTGTGTTGGGGGGCGGCCCCTTGGGCAAGGGTCGCTCCCCTTTGGGGGCACATGTATTTTACGTCGTTTCTGCCCCCCCTCGGGGCAGATTGGCCCTATTTTTAGGCCGATCTGCCCCCAAGGGGGGCAGAAAGCCACTAGACACCAGGGATTTTATTGTTGATTTGTATTTTTTGTGTTGGGGGGGCGGCCCCTTGGGCAAGGGTCGCTCCCCTTTGGGGGCAAATGTATTTTACGTCGTTCCTGCCCCCCCTGGGGGCAGATTGGCCCTATTTTTAGGCCGATCTGCCCCCAAGGGGGGCAGAAAGCCACTAGACACCAGGGATTTTATTGTTGATGTGTATTTTTTGTGTTGGGGGCGGCCCCTTGGGCAAGGGTCGCCCCCAGGGGCCCTCATGTATTTTTGGGCAGTTCTGCCCCCCTTGGGGGCAGAGAGGCCTATTTTTTTTAGGCCTTTCTGCCCCCAAGGGGGGCAGAATCCCAATAGCGCCAGAAATAGTATGTATGTATGTGTGCTTTGTGTTGGGGGGTGGCCCCTTGGGCAAGGGTCGCTCCCCCCAGGGGCGCAATGTATTTATTGTCGTTTCTGCCCCCCTTGGGGGCAGATTGGCCCTATTTTTAGGCCGATCTGCCCCCAAGGGGGGCAGAAAGCCACTAGACACCAGGGATTTTATTGTTGATGTGTATTTTTTGTGTTGGGGGGCGGCCCCTTGGGCAAGGGTCGCCCCCAGGGGCCCTCATGTATTTTTGGGCAGTTCTGCCCCCCTTGGGGGCAGAGAGGCCTATTTTTTTTAGGCCTTTCTGCCCCCAAGGGGGGCAGAATCCCAATAGCGCCAGAAATAGTATGTATGTATGTGTGCTTTGTGTTGGGGGGTGGCCCCTTGGGCAAGGGTCGCTCCCCCCAGGGGCGCAATGTATTTATTGTCGTTTCTGCCCCCCTTGGGGGCAGATTGGCCCTATTTTTAGGCCGATCTGCCCCCAAGGGGGGCTGAAAGCCACTAGACACCAGGGATTTTATTGTTGATTTTTATTTTTTGTGTTGGGGGGTGGCCCCTTGGGCACGGGTCGCCCCCAGGGGCCCACATGTATTTTTGGGCAGTTCTGCCCCCCTAGGGGGCAGATATGCCTATTTTTTAGGCCTTTCTGTCCCCAAGGGGGGCAGAATCCCCATAGCGCCAGGGATACTATGTATGTGTGTGTGTGCTTTGTGTGGGGGTGTGGCACCTTGGGCAAGGGTCGCCCCCCCCCCAAAGGGTGCAATGTAATCTGGGTGATTTCTGCCCTCTCCCCTTGGGGGTAGATTGGCCTATTTTTTTTTTAGGCCCATCTTCCCCCAAGCAGAGAAGACTAGACACGGGAAAATGAAAAAATGGTTAGTGGCGGAGTGTTTGTCAACTGGCGAAGTATTTACTTTTATGATAATAACAGTTTTTCTCCTTTTTGTTTTAGTTCAAAGCTTTTGCTGACTTTGCTGTGGCTTGTTGCAGTTTTGGCAGTAGTTATCCTGCGGTTTGCGTAGTTGCATGTTTTAGGTAAGTAAATAAATTTACTCCAAGTGAGTATTGTTGCAATGCATGAATGACATGTTTGTAGGTGGTGTACTGAATGCAGGATTGTGTGTGAAATTGTCCTTAGAGTTATGCACAATGATTATTGTGTTGTCTTATGTCTAATTTGCTTTTTTTTTTCTCTTTTTAGTGGGATATCGTTGGTGATTGCTGTGGCTGTGCAGAGTAGTTGCTGGTGAGTCAAGCTTTTTCAGGCAAGTGAGCAGTATAGTTTTTGAGTTTATAATTCTTAGTGATAAACCTATACTTTGTTACTTATCTTACACAGTGCTGGTTGTTGGTGGTGTATTTGTCCAGTTAATTTTAGTAGGAAGGATCATGGCCAGCCGTAGGATGACCGCTCAGCAGGTTGTTAGTGTGCTTTTTGAGTCATCTTCTGACCATGAATATGAGACTGACTCTGCATCTGAGGCAGAGGAGGAAGTGCAGGATTCTGGAAGTGAATTTTCTGTCAGAGATGAATCATCTGATGATGAAGCCACTCTCAGTGCTGATGAAGGGCCTGTTTTAGAGGAGGACAGTGATGTGCCAATGGTGCAGGAGCCAGCGGCTGAAAGGCTTCCCATTGGAAGACCTGACGCATGGGTTGCACCAAACATGGAGCAGCCACAGTTGCCTGCGTTTACTGGTTTTCCAGGGTGTCGAGTTAATACGTCAACTTTTTTGAGTTGTTTATGGACGATATATTTTTGGAAGAGATTGTTGAGCAGACTAATTTGTATGCAGAGCAGTTTTTGAGGGACAACGCTGCCAGACTTAGGCCACACTCTAGAGCTAGCCGGTGGATTCCCACAAATCTGGAAGAGTTGAAAAAGTTCTTGGGTTTAACTTTTTTGATGGGGCTGATAAGGAAGCCGTCGCTGTCTTCATATTGGTCTACTAGTCCCTTGATGGCAACTGCTATATTTCCTGCCATCATGAGTCGTAACCGGTATGAGCTTCTTCTTCGGATGTTGCATTTTGTAGATAATGCTTTAGCCTTGCCACGAGATCATCCTGATTCTGACCGTCTTTTTAAGATTAGACCTGTCCTTGATCATTTGGTAGATCGGTTTTCAGAGATCTATGTTCCAGGGAAAGAAATATCTGTAGATGAGTCTTTGGTCCTGTTCAAGGGTCGTTTGGTTTTTAGGCAGTACATTCCTAGCAAGAGGGCACGGTATGGAATTAAATTGTATATGCTGTCAGAAAGTAGTACAGGATATGTTTATAATTTCCGGGTCTACACTGGTAGGGATTCCAATATTGACCCCCCTGGTTGTCCTCCCACTTTTGGAGTTAGTGAGAAAATTGTGTGGGAACTTGGTAGACGACTGTTTAACAAAGGTCACCATTTATATGTAGATAACTTCTACACTGGAGTTCGGTTGTTCAAGGAGTTGTTCAGAGTGGACACTGTTGCTTGTGGCACAATCCGCTCTAATCGGAAAGGCTATCCAAAAGAGCTTGTCTGTAAAAAACTTGAGAAGGGACAGTGCAGTGCCTTGCGGAATGATGAGCTGCTAGCTCTGAAATTTGTAGACAAGAGGGATGTATACATGCTAAGCACCATCCATGATGAGAGTACTTCACCTGTGGCTGTTTGGGGTCAGGTTGCCGAAGTGCGCAAACCTGTGTGCATCTTAGACTATAATAAGCACATGGGTGGTGTTGATAGAGTAGATCAGAGGTTAGAACCTTACACTGCTGCTCGTAAGTCTTATGTGTGGTATAAGAAATTAGCGCTTCACTTGTTCCACTTGGCAACTTTTAATGCTTTTGTTGTGTTTAAGGATAGTTCTCCAGAGTCAAGGATGACATTTGTGAAATTTCAGGAGTCGATCATAGCTAGCCTTGTTGTGCTGGAACAGGCAAGAGTTCCTAGAGAAGCAGTGGTGGAGGATGTGGCTAGATTGAAAGATCGTCACTTTGCTGAGCACATTCCTCCCACGGCCAAAAAAACCTTTCCTGCTAAGAGATGTAGAGTCTGTGCTCGAAGAGGTATCAGGAAGGAGACTAGGATGTACTGCCCTGATTGTCCTTCAAAGCCTGGGCTGTGTGTGGGTGGCTGTTTCAGGAGCTACCACACACAGAAGAATTATTGGGAAATTCCGTGAGCGTAAACTGGTGTTTTATATTTTTATATGTTCGGTTTCACGGTTGGCATTAGTCATGTATTCAGTTAGAGCTTTTGTGTTTGTAGTTTTGTACTAATTTATGATTAGTGGTTTCTTTGTTGTTTAAAAACAAAAAAAAGGGGATGGCATGTGTAGAGTGGCGCTTGGCTGGCGGCGTGGGTGTGGTGGCGCTTGGCTGGCGGTGTGTGTGGGGTGGCGCTTGGCTGGCGGTGTGTGTGGGGTGGCGCTTGGCTGGCGGTGTGTGTGGGGTGGCGCTGGGCTGGCGGTGTGTGTGGGGTGGCGCTGGGCTGGCGGTGTGTGTGGGGTGGCGCTTGGCTGGTGGTGTGGGTGGGGTGGCGCTTGGCTGGCAGTGCCGGCCAAACGCCAGTCCACACACTCATCAGCTGGTGTGATTGCTGTATCAGGCATGTGGGCGTATGAAAGTGATGGGCCCTTGACTGGCGCTGTCTGTGGATGCGAGCCTTGTAATGTGCTGGGCCCGTGGCTGGCGGCGTGAATGGTCTAGTGCATGTCATGTATGAAAGGTGTGTGAATGGACTGTAAAGCGGTTGGTGCCTTGTCGTGGCTTTACAGCTCACGAGCTGTGAGTCATTGGTTCAGTTTTTTGGCCTTTCAGTTATTACCAGTGCATTTCACTTTTGTGAAATCTCTTGTTAATAAAATTTGATCTACTGAACCATCACTCACCCTCGTGCCAAATCCAACCAGTATGTGTGGTACAAATGACAAAACTTGCTCCGCTGTAATCAGGCGTCGCAGCACACTTGAGACACGCTAGGTGCCTCAGGTGGGACCCCGATGATGAAGCATGCCACCAACTTGGTTGGTGGGTGAGGGGTCTTCTTCACATAACCTAAGTGTGTTTCTTTTCACAATTTTAGTGTTTGGCACATCACGGACGTATGTGCACACATCAAAGTGATATATTCCAAAAATACCTGTGTTTGGGGGGGAGGGCCCACCTATGTTTTTGGTCCTGGGTGTGGCCGTCATGTAGGGAAACCTACAAAACCCAGAAACTTTTTAAAACTAGGCACCCCAAGGAGTCTAGGGAGGTGTGGCTTGTGTGGCTCCCCCAACATTTTCTTACCCAGACTCCTCTGTAAACCTCACAATTTGCATAAAAAAGCATATTTTCCTGATTTTTCTTAGTAGGATCACCGCTCCAGCACAAAATTCCTACTCCCCAGTTTTCCCCTCAGTCTCCCAAGTAAAATGACACCTCACTTATGTGGGTCCCCAAAGCAGAGTCCGTCTAAAGATGTATAAAAGAATATGCCCTTATAAACTTGCTGTGCTATCCCTTCTATCCCTTCAGGTTTTGGGCCTTATTATGTTGCAGGCACCTGGGCCACCCACACAAGTGAGGTATCATTTTTATCGGGAGACTTGGGGGAACGCTGGGTGGAAGGAAATTTGTGGCTCCTATCAGATTCCAGAACTTTCTGCCACAGAAATGTGAGGAACATGTGTTTTTTTAGCCAAATTTTGAGGTTTGCAAAGGATTCTGGGTAACAGAACCTGGTCCGAGCCCCGCAAGTCACCCCTTCTTGGATTCCCCTAGGTCTCTAGTTTTCAGAAATGCACTGGTTTGGTAGGTTTCCCTAGGCGCCGGGTGAGCTACAGGCCAAAATCCGCAGGTAGGCACTGTTTTCTCCCAAAATTGTGGATGTGTCCACGTTGCGCTTTGGGGTGTTTCCTGTCGCAGGCGCTAGGCCTACCCACGCAAGTGAGGTATCATTTTTATCGGGAGACTTGGGGGAACGCTGGGTGGAAGGAAATTTGTAGCTCCTCTCAGATTCCAGAACTTTCTGCCACAGAAATGTGAGGAACATGTGTTTTTTTAGCCAAATTTTGAGGTTTGCAAAGGATTCTGGGTAACAGAACCTGGTCCGAGCCCCGCAAGTCACCCCTCCTTGGATCCCCCTAGGTCTCTAGTTTTCAGAAATGCACAGGTTTGGTAGGTTTCCCTAGGTGGCGGCTGAGCTAGAGGCCAAAATCTACAGGTAGTCACTTTGCTAAAAACAGCTCTGTTTTCTGTGATATGTCCACGTTGTGTTTTGGGGCATATCCTGTCGCGGGCGCTAGGCCTACCCACACAAGTGAGGTATCATTTTTATCGGGAGACGTGGGGGAACGCTGGGTGGAAGGAAATTTGTGGCTCCTCTCAGATTCCAGAACTTTCTGCCACAGAAATGTGAGGAACATGTGTTTTTTTAGCCAAATTTTGAGGTTTGCAAAGGATTCTGGGTAACAGAACCTGGTCCTAGCCCCACAAGTCACCCCTCCTTGGATCCCCCTAGGTCTCTAGTTTTCAGAAATGCACAGGTTTGGTAGGTTTCCCTAGGTGGCGGCTGAGCTAGAGGCCAAAATCTACAGGTAGTCACTTTGCTAAAAACAGCTCTGTTTTCTGTGATATGTCCACGTTGTGTTTTGGGGCATATCCTGTCGCGGGCGCTAGGCCTACCCACACAAGTGAGGTATCATTTTTATCGGGAGACGTGGGGGAACGCTGGGTGGGAGGAAATTTGTAGCTCCTCTCAGATTCCAGAACTTTCTGCCACAGAAATGTGAGGAACATGTGTTATTTTAGCCAAATTTTGAGATTTGCAAAGGATTCTGGGTAACAGAACCTGGTCCGAGCCCCGCAAGTCACCCCTCCTTGGATTCCCCTAGGTCTCTAGTTTTCAGAAATGCACAGGTTTGGTAGGTTTCCCTAGGTGGCGGCTGAGCTAGAGGCCAAAATCTACAGGTAGGCACTTCGCAAAAAACACCTCTGTTTTTTTCCAAAATTTAGGATGTGTCCACGTTGCGCTTTGGGGTGTTTCCTGTCGCCGGCGCTAGGCCTACCCACGCAAGTGAGGTATCATTTTTATCGGGAGACTTGGGGGAACGCTGGGTGGAAGGAAATTTGTAGCTCCTCTCAGATTCCAGAACTTTCTGCCACAGAAATGTAAGGGACATGTGTTTTTTTAGCCAAATTTTGAGGTTTGCAAAGGATTCTGGGTAACAGAACCTGGTCCGAGCCCCGCAAGTCACCCCTCCTTGGATCCCCCTAGGTCTCTAGTTTCAGAAATGCACAGGTTTGGTAGGTTTCCCTAGGTGGCGGCTGAGCTAGAGGCCAAAATCTACAGGTAGTCACTTTGCTAAAAACAGCTCTGTTTTCTGTGATATGTCCACGTTGTGTTTTGGGGCATATCCTGTCGCGGGCGCTAGGCCTACCCACACAAGTGAGGTATCATTTTTATCGGGAGACGTGGGGGAACGCTGGGTGGAAGGAAATTTGTGGCTCCTCTCAGATTCCAGAACTTTCTGCCACAGAAATGTGAGGAACATGTGTTTTTTTAGCCAAATTTTGAGGTTTGCAAAGGATTCTGGGTAACAGAACCTGGTCCGAGCCCCGCAAGTCACCCCTCCTTGGATCCCCCTAGGTCTCTAGTTTTCAGAAATGCACAGGTTTGGTAGGTTTCCCTAGGTGGCGGCTGAGCTAGAGGCCAAAATCTACAGGTAGTCACTTTGCTAAAAACAGCTCTGTTTTCTGTGATATGTCCACGTTGTGTTTTGGGGCATATCCTGTCGCGGGCGCTAGGCCTACCCACACAAGTGAGGTATCATTTTTATCGGGAGACGTGGGGGAACGCTGGGTGGAAGGAAATTTGTAGCTCCTCTCAGATTCCAGAACTTTCTGCCACAGAAATGTGAGGAACATGTGTTATTTTAGCCAAATTTTGAGGTTTGCAAAGGATTCTGGGTAACAGAACCTGGTCCGAGCCCCGCAAGTCACCCCTCCTTGGATTCCCCTAGGTCTCTAGTTTTCAGAAATGCACAGGTTTGGTAGGTTTCCCTAGGTGGCGGCTGAGCTAGAGGCCAAAATCTACAGGTAGGCACTTCGCAAAAAACACCTCTGTTTTTTTCCAAAATTTAGGATGTGTCCACGTTGCGCTTTGGGGTGTTTCCTGTCACCGGCGCTAGGCCTACCCACGCAAGTGAGGTATCATTTTTATCGGGAGACTTGGGGGAACGCTGGGTGGAAGGAAATTTGTAGCTCCTCTCAGATTCCAGAACTTTCTGCCACAGAAATGTGAGGGACATGTGTTTTTTTAGCCAAATTTTGAGGTTTGCAAAGGATTCTGGGTAACAGAACCTGGTCCGAGCCCCGCAAGTCACCCCTCCTTGGATCCCCCTAGGTCTCTAGTTTTCAGAAATGCACAGGTTTGGTAGGTTTCCCTAGGTGGCGGTTGAGCTAGAGGCCAAAATCTACAGGTAGTCACTTTGCTTAAAACAGCTCTGTTTTCTGTGATAAGTCCACGTTGTGTTTTGGGGCATATCCTGTCGCGGGCGCTAGGCCTACCCACACAAGTGAGGTATCATTTTTATCGGGAGACGTGGGGGAACGCTGGGTGGAAGGAAATTTGTGGCTCCTCTCAGATTCCAGAACTTTCTGCCACAGAAATGTGAGGAACATGTGTTTTTTTAGCCAAATTTTGAGGTTTGCAAAGGATTCTGGGTAACAGAACCTGGTCCGAGCCCCGCAAGTCACCCCTCCTTGGATCCCCCTAGGTCTCTAGTTTTCAGGAATGCACAGGTTTGGTAGGTTTCCCTAGGTGGCGGCTGAGCCAGAGGCCAAAATCTACAGGTAGTCACTTTGCTAAAAACAGCTCTGTTTTCTGTGATATGTCCACGTTGTGTTTTGGGGCATATCCTGTCGCGGGCGCTAGGCCTACCCACACAAGTGAGGTATCATTTTTATCGGGAGACGTGGGGGAACGCTGGGTGGAAGGAAATTTGTAGCTCCTCTCAGATTCCAGAACTTTCTGCCACAGAAATGTGAGAAACATGTGTTTTTTTAGCCAAATTTTGAGGTTTGCAAAGGATTCTGGGTAACAGAACCTGGTCCGAGCCCCGCAAGTCACCCCTCCTTGGATCCCCCTAGGTCTCTAGTTTTCAGAAATGCACAGCTTTGGTAGGTTTCCCTAGGTGGCGGCTGAGCTAGAGGCCAAAATCTACAGGTAGTCACTTTGCTAAAAACAGCTCTGTTTTCTGTGATATGTCCACGTTGTGTTTTGGGGCATATCCTGTCGCGGGCGCTAGGCCTACCCACACAAGTGAGGTATCATTTTTATCGGGAGACGTGGGGGAACACTGGGTGGAAGGAAATTTGTAGCTCCTCTCAGATTCCAGAACTTTCTGCCACAGAAATGTGAGGAACATGTGTTATTTTAGCCAAATTTTGAGGTTTGCAAAGGATTCTGGGTAACAGAACCTGGTCCGAGCCCCGCAAGTCACCCCTCCTTGGATTCCCCTAGGTCTCTAGTTTTCAGAAATGCACAGGTTTGGTAGGTTTCCCTAGGTGGCGGCTGAGCTAGAGGCCAAAATCTACAGGTAGGCACTTCGCAAAAAACACCTCTGTTTTTTTCCAAAATTTAGGATGTGTCCACGTTGCGCTTTGGGGTGTTTCCTGTCGCCGGCGCTAGGCCTACCCACGCAAGTGAGGTATCATTTTTATCGGGAGACTTGGGGGAACGCTGGGTGGAAGGAAATTTGTAGCTCCTCTCAGATTCCAGAACTTTCTGCCACAGAAATGTGAGGGACATGTGTTTTTTTAGCCAAATTTTGAGGTTTGCAAAGGATTCTGGGTAACAGAACCTGGTCCGAGCCCCGCAAGTCACCCCTCCTTGGATCCCCCTAGGTCTTTAGTTTTCAGAAATGCACAGGTTTGGTAGGTTTCCCTAGGTGGCGGCTGAGCTAGAGGCCAAAATCTACAGGTAGTCACTTTGCTAAAAACAGCTCTGTTTTCTGTGATATGTCCACGTTGTGTTTTGGGGCATATCCTGTCGCGGGCGCTAGGCCTACCCACACAAGTGAGGTATCATTTTTATCGGGAGACGTGGGGGAACGCTGGGTGGAAGGAAATTTGTGGCTCCTCTCAGATTCCAGAACTTTCTGCCACAGAAATGTGAGGAACATGTGTTTTTTTAGCCAAATTTTGAGGTTTGCAAAGGATTCTGGGTAACAGAACCTGGTCCGAGCCCCGCAAGTCACCCCTCCTTGGATCCCCCTAGGTCTCTAGTTTTCAGAAATGCACAGGTTTGGTAGGTTTCCCTAGGTGGCGGCTGAGCCAGAGGCCAAAATCTACAGGTAGTCACTTTACTAAAAACAGCTCTGTTTTCTGTGATATGTCCACGTTGTGTTTTGGGGCATATCCTGTCGCGGGCGCTAGGCCTACCCACACAAGTGAGGTATCATTTTTATCGGGAGACGTGGGGGAACGCTGGGTGGAAGGAAATTTGTAGCTCCTCTCAGATTCCAGAACTTTCTGCCACAGAAATGTGAGAAACATGTGTTTTTTTAGCCAAATTTTGAGGTTTGCAAAGGATTCTGGGTAACAGAACCTGGTCCGAGCCCCGCAAGTCACCCCTCCTTGGATCCCCCTAGGTCTCTAGTTTTCAGAAATGCACAGGTTTGGTAGGTTTCCCTAGGTGGCGGCTGAGCTAGAGGCCAAAATCTACAGGTAGTCACTTTGCTAAAAACAGCTCTGTTTTCTGTGATATGTCCACGTTGTGTTTTGGGGCATATCCTGTCGCGGGCGCTAGGCCTACCCACACAAGTGAGGTATCATTTTTATCGGGAGACGTGGGGGAACGCTGGGTGGAAGGAAATTTGTAGCTCCTCTCAGATTCCAGAACTTTCTGCCACAGAAATGTGAGGAACATGTGTTTTTTTAGCCACATTTTGAGGTTTGCAAAGGATTCTGGGTAACAGAACCTGGTCCGAGCCCCGCAAGTCACCCCTCCTTGGATTCCCCTAGGTCTCTAGTTTTCAGAAATGCACAGGTTTGGTAGGTTTCCCTAGGTGCCGGCTGAGCTAGAGGCCAAAACCTACAGGTAGGCACTTCGCAAAAAACACCTCTGTTTTTTTCCAAAATTTAGGATGTGTCCACGTTGCGCTTTGGGGTGTTTCCTGTCGCCGGCGCTAGGCCTACCCACGCAAGTGAGGTATCATTTTTTTCGGGAGACTTGGGGGAACACTGGGTGGAAGGAAATTTGTAGCTCCTCTCAGATTCCAGAACTTTCTGCCACAGAAATGTGAGGAACATGTGTTTTTTTAGCCAAATTTTGAGGTTTGCAAAGGATTCTGGGTAACAGAACCTCGTCCGAGCCACACAAGTCACCCCTCCTTGGATTCCCCTAGGTCTCTAGTTTTCAGAAATGCATAGGTTTGGTAGGTTTCCCTAGGTGGCGGCTGAGCTAGAGGCCAAAATCTACAGGTAGTCACTTTGCTAAAAACAGCTCTGTTTTCTGTGATATGTCCACGTTGTGTTTTGGGGCATATCCTGTCGCGGGCGCTAGGCCTACCCACACAAGTGAGGTATCATTTTTATCGGGAGACGTGGGGGAACGCTGGGTGGAAGGAAATTTGTGGCTCCTCTCAGATTCCAGAACTTTCTGCCACAGAAATGTGAGGAACATGTGTTTTTTTAGCCAAATTTTGAGGTTTGCAAAGGATTCTGGGTAACAGAACCTGGTCCGAGCCCCGCAAGTCACCCCTCCTTGGATCCCCCTAGGTCTCTAGTTTTCAGAAATGCACAGGTTTGGTAGGTTTCCCTAGGTGGCGGCTGAGCTAGAGGCCAAAATCTACAGGTAGTCACTTTGCTAAAAACAGCTCTGTTTTCTGTGATTTGTCCACGTTGTGTTTTGGGGCATATCCTGTCGCGGGCGCTAGGCCTACCCACACAAGTGAGGTATCATTTTTATCGGGATACGTGGGGGAACGCTAGGTGGAAGGAAATTTGTGGCTCCTCTCAGATTCCAGAACTTTCTGCCACAGAAATGTGAGGAACATGTGTTTTTTTAGCCAAATTTTGAGGTTTGCAAAGGATTCTGGGTAACCGAACCTGGTCCGAGCCACACAAGTCACCCCTCCTTGGATTCCCCTAGGTCTCTAGTTTTCAGAAATGCACAGGTTTGGTAGGTTTCCCTAGGTGGCGGCTGAGCTAGAGGCCAAAATCTACAGGTAGTCACTATGCTAAAAACAGCTCTGTTTTCTGTGATGTGTCCAGGTTGTGTTTTGGGGCATATCCTGTCGCGGGCGCTAGGCCTACCCACACAAGTGAGGTATCATTTTTATCGGGAGACGTGGGGGAATGCTGGGTGGAAGGAAATTTGTCGCTCCTCTCAGATTCCAGAACTTTCTGCCACAGAAATGTGAGGAACATGTGTTTTTTTAGCCAAATTTTGAGGTTTGCAAAGGATTCTGGGTAACAGAACCTGGTCCGAGCCCCGCAAGTCACCCCTCCTTGGATCCCCCTAGGTCTCTAGTTTTCAGAAATGCACAGGTTTGGTAGGTTTCCCTAGGTGGCGGCTGAGCTAGAGGCCAAAATCTACAGGTAGTCACTTTGCTAAAAACAGCTCTGTTTTCTGTGATATGTCCACGTTGTGTTTTGGGGCATATCCTGTCGCGGGCGCTAGGCCTACCCACACAAGTGAGGTATCATTTTTATCGGGAGACGTGGGGGAACGCTGGGTGGAAGGAAATTTGTAGCTCCTCTCAGATTACAGAACTTTCTGCCACAGAAATGTGAGGGACATGTGTTTTTTTAGCCACATTTTGAGGTTTGCAAAGGATTCTGGGTAACAGAACCTGGTCCGAGCCCCGCAAGTCACCCCTCCTTGGATTCCCCTAGGTCTCTAGTTTTCAGAAATGCACAGGTTTGGTAGGTTTCCCTAGGTGGCGGCTGAGCTAGAGGCCAAAATCTACAGGTAGGCACTTCGCAAAAAACACCTCTGTTTTTTTCCAAAATTTAGGATGTGTCCACGTTGCGCTTTGGGGTGTTTCCTGTCGCCGGCGCTAGGCCTACCCACGCAAGTGAGGTATCATTTTTATCGGGAGACTTGGGGGAACGCTGGGTGGAAGGAAATTTGTAGCTCCTCTCAGATTCCAGAACTTTCTGCCACAGAAATGTGAGGGACATGTGTTTTTTTAGCCAAATTTTGAGGTTTGCAAAGGATTCTGGGTAACAGAACCTGGTCCGAGCCCCGCAAGTCACCCCTCCTTGGATCCCCCTAGGTCTTTAGTTTTCAGAAATGCACAGGTTTGGTAGGTTTCCCTAGGTGGCGGCTGAGCTAGAGGCCAAAATCTACAGGTAGTCACTTTGCTAAAAACAGCTCTGTTTTCTGTGATATGTCCACGTTGTGTTTTGGGGCATATCCTGTCGCGGGCGCTAGGCCTACCCACACAAGTGAGGTATCATTTTTATCGGGAGACGTGGGGGAACGCTGGGTGGAAGGAAATTTGTGGCTCCTCTCAGATTCCAGAACTTTCTGCCACAGAAATGTGAGGAACATGTGTTTTTTTAGCCAAATTTTGAGGTTTGCAAAGGATTCTGGGTAACAGAACCTGGTCCGAGCCCCGCAAGTCACCCCTCCTTGGATCCCCCTAGGTCTCTAGTTTTCAGAAATGCACAGGTTTGGTAGGTTTCCCTAGGTGGCGGCTGAGCCAGAGGCCAAAATCTACAGGTAGTCACTTTACTAAAAACAGCTCTGTTTTCTGTGATATGTCCACGTTGTGTTTTGGGGCATATCCTGTCGCGGGCGCTAGGCCTACCCACACAAGTGAGGTATCATTTTTATCGGGAGACGTGGGGGAACGCTGGGTGGAAGGAAATTTGTAGCTCCTCTCAGATTCCAGAACTTTCTGCCACAGAAATGTGAGAAACATGTGTTTTTTTAGCCAAATTTTGAGGTTTGCAAAGGATTCTGGGTAACAGAACCTGGTCCGAGCCCCGCAAGTCACCCCTCCTTGGATCCCCCTAGGTCTCTAGTTTTCAGAAATGCACAGGTTTGGTAGGTTTCCCTAGGTGGCGGCTGAGCTAGAGGCCAAAATCTACAGGTAGTCACTTTGCTAAAAACAGCTCTGTTTTCTGTGATATGTCCACGTTGTGTTTTGGGGCATATCCTGTCGCGGGCGCTAGGCCTACCCACACAAGTGAGGTATCATTTTTATCGGGAGACGTGGGGGAACGCTGGGTGGAAGGAAATTTGTAGCTCCTCTCAGATTCCAGAACTTTCTGCCACAGAAATGTGAGGAACATGTGTTTTTTTAGCCACATTTTGAGGTTTGCAAAGGATTCTGGGTAACAGAACCTTGTCCGAGCCCCGCAAGTCACCCCTCCTTGGATTCCCCTAGGTCTCTAGTTTTCAGAAATGCACAGGTTTGGTAGGTTTCCCTAGGTGCCGGCTGAGCTAGAGGCCAAAACCTACAGGTAGGCACTTCGCAAAAAACACCTCTGTTTTTTTCCAAAATTTAGGATGTGTCCACGTTGCGCTTTGGGGTGTTTCCTGTCGCCGGCGCTAGGCCTACCCACGCAAGTGAGGTATCATTTTTTTCGGGAGACTTGGGGGAACACTGGGTGGAAGGAAATTTGTAGCTCCTCTCAGATTCCAGAACTTTCTGCCACAGAAATGTGAGGAACATGTGTTTTTTTAGCCAAATTTTGAGGTTTGCAAAGGATTCTGGGTAACAGAACCTCGTCCGAGCCACACAAGTCACCCCTCCTTGGATTCCCCTAGGTCTCTAGTTTTCAGAAATGCATAGGTTTGGTAGGTTTCCCTAGGTGGCGGCTGAGCTAGAGGCCAAAATCTACAGGTAGTCACTTTGCTAAAAACAGCTCTGTTTTCTGTGATATGTCCACGTTGTGTTTTGGGGCATATCCTGTCGCGGGCGCTAGGCCTACCCACACAAGTGAGGTATCATTTTTATCGGGAGACGTGGGGGAACGCTGGGTGGAAGGAAATTTGTGGCTCCTCTCAGATTCCAGAACTTTCTGCCACAGAAATGTGAGGAACATGTGTTTTTTTAGCCAAATTTTGAGGTTTGCAAAGGATTCTGGGTAACAGAACCTGGTCCGAGCCCCGCAAGTCACCCCTCCTTGGATCCCCCTAGGTCTCTAGTTTTCAGAAATGCACAGGTTTGGTAGGTTTCCCTAGGTGGCGGCTGAGCTAGAGGCCAAAATCTACAGGTAGTCACTTTGCTAAAAACAGCTCTGTTTTCTGTGATATGTCCACGTTGTGTTTTGGGGCATATCCTGTCGCGGGC
This sequence comes from Pleurodeles waltl, assembly GCF_031143425.1. Classification (NCBI taxonomy): domain Eukaryota; kingdom Metazoa; phylum Chordata; class Amphibia; order Caudata; family Salamandridae; genus Pleurodeles; species Pleurodeles waltl. The sequence goes on from NC_090439.1 coordinate 609,534,811, forward strand.
GCTAGGCCTACCCACACAAGTGAGGTATCATTTTTATCGGGAGACGTGGGGGAACGCTGGGTGGAAGGAAATTTGTAGCTCCTCTCAGATTCCAGAACTTTCTGCCACAGAAATGTGAGAAACATGTGTTTTTTTAGCCAAATTTTGAGGTTTGCAAAGGATTCTGGGTAACAGAACCTGGTCCGAGCCCCGCAAGTCACCCCTCCTTGGATCCCCCTAGGTCTCTAGTTTTCAGAAATGCACAGGTTTGGTAGGTTTCCCTAGGTGGCGGCTGAGCTAGAGGCCAAAATCTACAGGTAGTCACTTTGCTAAAAACAGCTCTGTTTTCTGTGATATGTCCACGTTGTGTTTTGGGGCATATCCTGTCGCGGGCGCTAGGCCTACCCACACAAGTGAGGTATCATTTTTATCGGGAGACGTGGGGGAACGCTGGGTGGAAGGAAATTTGTAGCTCCTCTCAGATTCCAGAACTTTCTGCCACAGAAATGTGAGGAACATGTGTTTTTTTAGCCACATTTTGAGGTTTGCAAAGGATTCTGGGTAACAGAACCTGGTCCGAGCCCCGCAAGTCACCCCTCCTTGGATTCCCCTAGGTCTCTAGTTTTCAGAAATGCACAGGTTTGGTAGGTTTCCCTAGGTGCCGGCTGAGCTAGAGGCCAAAACCTACAGGTAGGCACTTCGCAAAAAACACCTCTGTTTTTTTCCAAAATTTAGGATGTGTCCACGTTGCGCTTTGGGGTGTTTCCTGTCGCCGGCGCTAGGCCTACCCACGCAAGTGAGGTATCATTTTTTTCGGGAGACTTGGGGGAACACTGGGTGGAAGGAAATTTGTAGCTCCTCTCAGATTCCAGAACTTTCTGCCACAGAAATGTGAGGAACATGTGTTTTTTTAGCCAAATTTTGAGGTTTGCAAAGGATTCTGGGTAACAGAACCTCGTCCGAGCCACACAAGTCACCCCTCCTTGGATTCCCCTAGGTCTCTAGTTTTCAGAAATGCATAGGTTTGGTAGGTTTCCCTAGGTGGCGGCTGAGCTAGAGGCCAAAATCTACAGGTAGTCACTTTGCTAAAAACAGCTCTGTTTTCTGTGATATGTCCACGTTGTGTTTTGGGGCATATCCTGTCGCGGGCGCTAGGCCTACCCACACAAGTGAGGTATCATTTTTATCGGGAGACGTGGGGGAACGCTGGGTGGAAGGAAATTTGTGGCTCCTCTCAGATTCCAGAACTTTCTGCCACAGAAATGTGAGGAACATGTGTTTTTTTAGCCAAATTTTGAGGTTTGCAAAGGATTCTGGGTAACAGAACCTGGTCCGAGCCCCGCAAGTCACCCCTCCTTGGATCCCCCTAGGTCTCTAGTTTTCAGAAATGCACAGGTTTGGTAGGTTTCCCTAGGTGGCGGCTGAGCTAGAGGCCAAAATCTACAGGTAGTCACTTTGCTAAAAACAGCTCTGTTTTCTGTGATTTGTCCACGTTGTGTTTTGGGGCATATCCTGTCGCGGGCGCTAAGCCTACCCACACAAGTGAGGTATCATTTTTATCGGGATACGTGGGGGAACGCTAGGTGGAAGGAAATTTGTGGCTCCTCTCAGATTCCAGAACTTTCTGCCACAGAAATGTGAGGAACATGTGTTTTTTTAGCCAAATTTTGAGGTTTGCAAAGGATTCTGGGTAACCGAACCTGGTCCGAGCCACACAAGTCACCCCTCCTTGGATTCCCCTAGGTCTCTAGTTTTCAGAAATGCACAGGTTTGGTAGGTTTCCCTAGGTGGCGGCTGAGCTAGAGGCCAAAATCTACAGGTAGTCACTATGCTAAAAACAGCTCTGTTTTCTGTGATGTGTCCAGGTTGTGTTTTGGGGCATATCCTGTCGCGGGCGCTAGGCCTACCCACACAAGTGAGGTATCATTTTTATCGGGAGACGTGGGGGAATGCTGGGTGGAAGGAAATTTGTCGCTCCTCTCAGATTCCAGAACTTTCTGCCACAGAAATGTGAGGAACATGTGTTTTTTTAGCCAAATTTTGAGGTTTGCAAAGGATTCTGGGTAACAGAACCTGGTCCGAGCCCCACAAGTCACCCCTCCTTGGATCCCCCTAGGTCTCTAGTTTTCAGAAATGCACAGGTTTGGTAGGTTTCCCTAGGTGGCGGCTGAGCTAGAGGCCAAAATCTACAGGTAGTCACTTTGCTAAAAACAGCTCTGTTTTCTGTGATATGTCCACGTTGTGTTTTGGGGCATATCCTGTCGCGGGCGCTAGGCCTACCCACACAAGTGAGGTATCATTTTTATCGGGAGACGTGGGGGAACGCTGGGTGGAAGGAAATTTGTAGCTCCTCTCAGATTACAGAACTTTCTGCCACAGAAATGTGAGGGACATGTGTTTTTTTAGCCACATTTTGAGGTTTGCAAAGGATTCTGGGTAACAGAACCTGGTCCGAGCCCCGCAAGTCACCCCTCCTTGGATTCCCCTAGGTCTCTAGTTTTCAGAAATGCACAGGTTTGGTAGGTTTCCCTAGGTGCCGGCTGAGCTAGAGGCCAAAATCTACAGGTAGGCACTTCGCAAAAAACACCTCTGTTTTTTTCCAAAATTTAGGATGTGTCCACGTTGCGCTTTGGGGTGTTTCCTGTCGCCGGCGCTAGGCCTACCCACGCAAGTGAGGTATCATTTTTTTCGGGAGACTTGGGGGAACACTGGGTGGAAGGAAATTTGTAGCTCCTCTCAGATTCCAGAACTTTCTGCCACAGAAATGTGAGGAACATGTGTTTTTTTAGCCAAATTTTGAGGTTTGCAAAGGATTCTGGGTAACAGAACCTCGTCCGAGCCACACAAGTCACCCCTCCTTGGATTCCCCTAGGTCTCTAGTTTTCAGAAATGCATAGGTTTGGTAGGTTTCCCTAGGTGGCGGCTGAGCTAGAGGCCAAAACCTACAGGTAGTCACTTTGCTAAAAACAGCTCTGTTTTCTGTGATATGTCCACGTTGTGTTTTGGGGCATATCCTGTCGCGGGCGCTAGGCCTACCCACACAAGTGAGGTATCATTTTTATCGGGAGACGTGGGGGAACGCTGGGTGGAAGGAAATTTGTGGCTCCTCTCAGATTCCAGAACTTTCTGCCACAGAAATGTGAGGAACATGTGTTTTTTTAGCCAAATTTTGAGGTTTGCAAAGGATTCTGGGTAACAGAACCTGGTCCGAGCCCCGCAAGTCACCCCTCCTTGGATCCCCCTAGGTCTCTAGTTTTCAGAAATGCACAGGTTTGGTAGGTTTCCCTAGGTGGCGGCTGAGCTAGAGGCCAAAATCTACAGGTAGTCACTTTGCTAAAAACAGCTCTGTTTTCTGTGATTTGTCCACGTTGTGTTTTGGGGCATATCCTGTCGCGGGCGCTAGGCCTACCCACACAAGTGAGATATCATTTTTATCGGGATACGTGGGGGAACGCTAGGTGGAAGGAAATTTGTGGCTCCTCTCAGATTCCAGAACTTTCTGCCACAGAAATGTGAGGAACATGTGTTTTTTTAGCCAAATTTTGAGGTTTGCAAAGGATTCTGGGTAACCGAACCTGGTCCGAGCCACACAAGTCACCCCTCCTTGGATTCCCCTAGGTCTCTAGTTTTCAGAAATGCACAGGTTTGGTAGGTTTCCCTAGGTGGCGGCTGAGCTAGAGGCCAAAATCTACAGGTAGTCACTATGCTAAAAACAGCTCTGTTTTCTGTGATGTGTCCAGGTTGTGTTTTGGGGCATATCCTGTCGCGGGCGCTAGGCCTACCCACACAAGTGAGGTATCATTTTTATCGGGAGACATGGGGGAATGCTGGGTGGAAGGAAATTTGTCGCTCCTCTCAGATTCCAGAACTTTCTGCCACAGAAATGTGAGGAACATGTGTTTTTTTAGCCAAATTTTGAGGTTTGCAAATGATTCTGGGTAACAGAACCTAGTCCGAGCCACACAAGTCACCCCTCCTTGGATTCCCCTAGGTCTCTAGTTTTCAGAAATGCACAGGTTTGGTAGGTTTCCCTAGGTGCCGGCTGAGCTAGAGGCCAAAATCTACAGGTAGTCACTTTGCTAAAAACAGCTCTGTTTTCTGTGATGTGTCCACGTTGTGTTTTGGGGCATATCCTGTCGCGGGCGCTAGGCCTACCCAAACAAGGGAGGTATCATTTTTATCGGGAGACTTGGGGGAACATAGAATAGCAAAACAAGTGTTATTGCCCCTTGTCTTTCTCTACATTTATTCCTTCCAAATATAGGGGTGTGTGTAAAAAAGACATCTATTTGAGAAATTCCATGTAATTCACGTGCTACTATGGTCACCCCGGAATTCAGAGATGTGCAAATAACCACTGCTCCTCAACACCTTATCTTGTGCCCTTTTTGGAAATGCAAAGGTTTTCTTGATAGCTATTTTTTACTCCTTATATTTCAGCAAATGAATTACTGTATACCCGGTATAGAATGAAAACGCACTGCAGGGTGCAGCTAATTTATTGGCTCTGGGTTCCTCGGGTTCTTGATGAACCTACAAACCCTATATATCCCCGCAACCAGAGGAGTCCAGCAGACGTAACGGTATATTGCTTTCGATAATCTGACATTGCAGGGAAAAGTTACAGAGTAAAAAGTAGAGAAAAATTGATGTTTTTTTCACCTCAATTTCAATATTTTTCTTTTTCAGCTGTTATTTTCTGTAGGAAACCCTTGTAGGATCTACACAAATGACCCCTTGCTGAATTCAGAATTTTGTCTACTTTTCAGAAATGTTTAGGTTTCTGGGATCCAGCATTGGTTTCATGACCATTCCGGTCACTGACTGGAAGGAGGCTGAAAGCACAAAAAATTGCACAAATGGGGTATGCCCCAGTAAAATGCCAAAATTGTGTTGAAAAATTGGGTTTTCGGATTCAAGTCTGCCTGTTCCTGAAAGCTGGGAAGCTGCTGAGTTTAGCACCGCAAACCCTTTGTTGATGCCATTTTCAGGGGAAAAACCACAAGCCTTCTTCTGCAGCCCCTTTTTCCAATTTTTTTGAAAAAAACTAAATTTTCACTGTATTTTGGCCAATTTCTTGGCCTCCTTCAGGGGAACCCACAAAGTCTGGGTACCTTTAGAATCGCTAGGATGTTGGAAAAAAAGGACGCAAATTTGGCTTGGTTAGCTTATGTGGACAAAAAGTTATGAGGGCCTAAGCGCGAACTGCCCCAAATAGGCAAAAAAAGGCCTGGCACAGGAGGGGGAAAAGGCCTGGCAGCGAAGTGGTTAAACTGCATTCTCCAGGAACAGGCAAAGATATGATTAAAATCTTTAATTCGTATCTCCAACAAGTAAAAAGTTAATTTCCATTCAATGCTCAAACTTGACTTAAAAGGTAAAATTAAATTGTTGATACATGTAGTGGAAAAGTAAATTTGTAAAAAATTAATTTCAGTTGCCTCAGAAAAACAGGCTTAAATTACGTGTTGTGCTCTTCTCACCTACAGAGGCACAATACAAATGCCTGGCTGAAGTTAATGATCTCCCTCTCCAGATGACCATAGCTCTGGACCCAGGGAGGGAGGGATGTGGTCAAAAACTGGCCAATTAGTATGAGTTAAGCATCTGAGAGGCGGTATAAACAATTAGCAACAAAAAGACAGCCTTTTTATTACCTCTTCTGAAATTGAAATGCAAATGACTCTGTCAGGATCTGCTCCCACTCATTTCCATGGCTCTTCTAGACCTTCAGATACCAATCTCAGCGGGGGAGAAACCATTGTTGGACTGTAGGATGTTACCTCAACTAAAAAGGGGAATCATTCATAGCAAGTCATATACCCTCCTGGTGGATGAAGGGCTTAACCATTTTGGATGTAGGGCTTCTGGGAAGAAAGCAGACAAGATTGCCTAGGACAAATTCACCAAGCGCCTGCTGGTGCAAAGGATAAGACTGACAACCCACAACTACCTCTACAGAACATGTTTAGACCTCGGAAGACTGCACCTAAAGGCAGGCCTGGGATAAATAAGACTTGAGAACTCCTGCTGGAACCCAGGAACTTACCCTGCTCCCTAAAGGTCAGAAGGCTGACACCCTGGTTGCCTACTCCAGGGACACAAAAAACAGAAGTACCTCTTATTCCTAGTCCTACCTATCCATTGTGAATATGAAACTGCAGCAGATCTGGCTAGAGAAAGACATGGAGGGTCATTCTGACCCTGGCGGCCGGTGGCCGCCAGGGCCACCGACCACGGGAGCACCGCCGACAGGCTGGCGGTGCTCCAATGAGCATTCTGACCGCGGCGGTTCAGCCGCGGTCAGAAGCGGAAAGTCAGCGGTCTCCCGCTGACTTTCCGCTGCTCATTGGAATCCTCCATGGCTGCGGAGCGCGCTCCGCAGCCATGAGGATTCTGACCCCCCCTACCGCCATCCAGTTCATGGCGGGAAAGCCGCCATGAACAGGATGGCGGTAGGGGGGGGTCGCGGGGCCCCTGGGGGCCCCTGCCGTGCCCATGCCAATGGCATGGGCACGGCAGGGGCCCCCGTAAGAGGGCCCCAAAATGTATTTCACTGTCTGCCTTGCAGACAGTGAAATACGCGACGGGTGCAGTAGCACCCGTCGCACCTTCCCACTCCGCCGGCTCGATTACGAGCCGGCATCCTCGTGGGAAGGTCGTTTTCCCCCTGGGCTGGCGGGCGGTTTAACTGGAACCGCCCGCCAGCCCAGGGGAAAACTCGTAATACCCGCCGCGGTCTTTTGACCGCGGCGCGGTAATTTGGAGGGTGGGATCCTGGCGGGCGGCCTCCGCCGCCCGCCAGGGTCATAATGAGGCCCATGGTGTCTAGAAACCTGCCCTGTGGGCTTCAGGGCTTCAGGGATGACCTGCAGATATTTTCACAGCTGCTAATGAACAACATGATTAAGGGCCTGATTTAGATCTTGGCAGATGAGATACTCAGTCACAAACGTGATGGATATCTCGTCCGCTGTATTATAATCCCCATTGGATATAAGTGGATTGTAATATGGTGGACGGGATATCCGTCACACTTGAGATGGAGTATTCCCCTCCACCAACACTAAATTAGGCCCTTAATCAGGTTGTTCTTTAGCTGCTACCTAAGTTATTTTTACCGCTACAGTGGATCAGAACAAGGTGCTAAGGCCTGCCTAAGAAGGTTGTACCGTGGATGGGCAAGAAAAGCAGGTTTGTCCCACATTTAGCTTTTTGCTGCTGTAGGAGGCTGGCCTGGCTTATAGTGGGTAACTGATGGTACTTACACCTTGTGCCAGATCCAGTTATCCCTTATTAGTAGATTAGTAGTGTTCTAGCAGATTAGGCTGATAGAGGTAGCTATAGCAGAGTAGCTTAGGCTGAACTAGGAGACATGCAAAGCTCCTACTATACCACTTACATCATATAGCACAATCTCATTAGAAACACAATACTCAGAGTTACTAAAAATAAAGGTACTTTATTTTAGTGACAATGTGCCAAAAATATCTCAGAGGAGATACTCCCTTAGGAGGTAAGTAAAATACACAAAATATACACACAAACCAAAATCAGGCAAGTAAACAGTTAGAAAAGTAGTGCAAACACTGTAGAATACAATAGGCTGCAATAGGCCTATGGGCAACACAAACCATATACTAAGAAAGTGGAATGCGAACCACCTAGGGACCCCAGGCCTAGTCGAGTCTGTAGAGGGTCCCTGGGAGTGTTAGAAAACACTAAGGGTGTCCGAGATACCCCTCCCAAGACCCTGAAAAGTAGGAGTAAAGTGACCCTACTTCCCCAGAAACACACTAAAGACATGATAGGAGAATCTGCAAAGACAACAACTAACCGCAACGCACTGAAGACGGATTCCTGACCTGAGGACCAGAAAAGGAAGGGGACCAAGTCCAAGAGTCACGAAAGTGTCCAGGGGGGGCAGGAGCCCACTAAACCCCGGATGAAGGTGCAAAATGGCTGCCTCTGGGTGGAAGAAGCTGAAGATTCTGCAACAACAGAAGACGTCAGGAACTTCTCCTTTGTACAGAAGATGTCTCATGGTGTGCTGGAGGATGCAGAGTTGTTTCCACACAGAAAGACCGCAAACAAGCTTTGCTAGCTGCAAAGGTTAAATTTGAAGAAAATGGGTGCTTCCTGGGCCCAGGAAGGACCAGGAGGTTGTCCCTTGGAGGAGGGGACAGGGGAGGCATTCAGCAACACAGAGAGCCAACACAGAAGCAGGCAGTACCTTCAGAAGCACTTGAACAGGGGTTCAAGAAATCTGAGCACAGTGGTCATCTCAACACTACAAAGGAGGGTCCACGAAGCCAGTTTTCAACTGAGCGAGTTGAGCAATGCAGGGCGGAGTGCTGGGGACCTGGGCTATGCTGTGCATGAAGGATTCCTTGCAAAAGTGCACAGAAGCCCTAGCAGCTGCAGCTCACACAGTACACAGGATTACTGTCTGGCATGGGGATGCAAGGACTTACCTCCACCAAATTTAGACAGATGGACCACTGAACTGTTGGCGTCACTTGGATCCAGCTCCTGTGTTCCAGGGACCAGGCTCATCAAGATGAGAGGGGACCCAGAGGACCGGTGAAGCAGAAGTTTGGTGCCTGCGGTAGCAGGGGGAAGATTCCGTCAACCCATGGGAGATTTCTTCTTGGCTTCCAGTGCAGGGTGAAGGCAGACAGCCCTCAGAGCATGCACCACCAGGAAACAGTTGATAAAGCTGGCAGGATTAGGCACTACAATGTCGCTGGTAGTCTTCTTGCTACTTTGTTGCAGTTTTGCAGGCGTCCTGGAGCAGTCAGCGGTTGATCCTTGACAGAAGTCAAAGAGGGAAATGCAGAGGAACTCTGGTGAGCTCTTGCATTCATTATCTGCAGAGAAACCCACAGGAGAGACCCTAAATAACCCTCGGAGGAGGATTGGCCACCTAACCAGGTAAGCACCTATCAGGAGGGGTCTCTGACGTCACCTGCTGGCACTGGCCACTCAGAGGCCTCCATTGTGCCTTCAGACCTCTGCATTCAAGATGGCAGAGGTCTGGGACACTGGAGGAGCTCTGGGCACCACCCCTGGGGTGGTGATGGACAGAGGAATGGTCACTCCCCTTTCCTTTGTCCAGTTTTGTGCCAGAGCAGGGGCTGGGGGAATCCCTGAACCAGTGTAGACGGGCTTATGCAAGGATGGCACCATCTGTGCCCTTCAAAGCATTTCCAGAGGCTGGGAAGGCTACTCCTCTCCAGCCCTTAACACCTATTTTCAAAGGGAGAAGGTGTAACACCCTATCTCAGAGGAAATCCTTTGTTCTCCCTTCCTGGGACTGGGCTGCCCAGACCCCAGGAGGGCAGAAGCCTGTCTGTGGGTTGGCAGCAGTGATAGCGCAGTGAAAACCCAAGAGAGCTAGTTTGGCAGTACCCTGGGTCCATGCTGGAACCCCGGGGATGCATGTTATTGGCACCCCAATACCAGATTTGGCATTTGGGACAATTCCATGACCTTAGACATGTTACATTGCCATGTTCGGAGTTACCATTGTGAAGCTACATATAGGTGTTGACCTATATGTAGTGCACGCGTGTAAAGATGTCCCTGCACTCAGAAGGTCCGGGGAAATTTTCTGGAACTATGTGGGGGCACCTTGGCTAGTGCCAGGGTGCCCTCACACTTAGTAAATTTGCACCTAAACTTCACTAAGTGAGGGTTAGACATATAGGTGACTTATAAGTTACTTAAGTGCAGTTTAAAATGGCTGTTAAATAACGTGGATGTTATGTCACTCAGACAGCAGTGGTAGTCCTGTGTAAAAGTGTCTGAGCTCCCTATGGTTGGCAAAAGAAATGCTGCAGCCCATAGGGATCTCCTGGAACCCCAATACCCTGAGTACCTAGGTACCATGTACTATTGAATTATAAGGGTGTTCCAGTGTGCCAATCAGAATTGATTAAAATGGTCACTAGCCTGCAGTGACAATTTTAAAAGCAGAGAGAGCATAAACACAGAGGTTCTGGTTAGCAGAGCCTCAGTGATACAGTTAGGCACCACACAGGGAACACATTTTGGCCATAAACTATGAGCACTGGGGTCCTGGCTAGCAGGATCCCAGTGAGACATATAAAACACACTGACAAATAGGGTTTTCACCATGAGCACTGGGGTCCTGGCCAGCAGGATCCCAGTGAGACAGTAAAAACACCCTGACATATACTCACAAACAGGCTAAAAGTGGGGATAACAAGGCTAGAAAGAGGCTACCTTCCTACAGCTGCTCTCAAAATCCATTTGATGAGACCTCTTAGAAAATGTATTCAGTATACAGCAACATGGAGCTGTGACCAGCTACAGTCTCCAGCCTTGTCACATTAAAGGATTGTGACAAAGTGTGAAATGAAAACTCAAACCAAATTGAGGCTTGAATTCTGTTTGACCTGGCCCTTTATGCAGGGTCACCCCCTGGAGTTTTGCCTTCTGTTGCAGAACCCTTTTTTTCTGCATTAAACAATCATAAAAGGCTTGAGCTTTCACCCCAAAACATGATACAATTGACATATACTAAATTGTCACATTCCATTAACTTGTAGGACCCTGATAAATTGTACTAACTGTACCCAGGGCATATAAATTGAATGCTACTAGTGGGCCTGTAGTACTCCTTGTGCCATCTACTAAATTAGCACTTTAAAATATGTCTCAGGCCTGCAAATGCAGCCAGTAGTATGCTTGTAAAATGCCATTTAAACCTCGACCTGGAAAAATGACCCTTTTGCCAGGCCTAAACCTTCCTTTTCAAACATATAAATCATCCCTAAGATAGGCCCTAAAGGGTAAGGTAGGCCTCATAGGGCAGGGTGCATTGTATTTGAAAGGTAGAACAAGTGGGTTTCAATGTTACATGCCTAAGCAGTGAAAACTACTTAGTTATTTCTCACTGTTGGGCAGTTTAGCTCTCCCATTGACCTATACTGGGTTACCTTATTATATTTACTAAGTGCTAACTTTAGATTGGGAGCAGATAAAGAAATGCAAATTCCACTTAAATTAATTGTATTTTTAAATCCTCTTTAATGGTGAAGGCAGATTTTAAATTACAATTACCCACACTTTCAGTGACCGCCTGCAATGACTGGCCATGCAAAACCTAAACTTTGAGTTACAGCAATAACAGCCTTCAAGACCAGCAATGCAAAGCTCCATAGAAGGGCGGATCTTCACGTTACAACAATGACTGTCTGTGACGTTTGACCTGCTATTCACACCGAAAGCCTTCTCCTTGTGACCTCCTCCAACAGGAACTGATTTCTTCATGCTGGACTTGAAAAGGCAACTTTTCAGATGGAGTAACCTGGTCCCTGTATCTGACCCGTGCTCAATCACAGTCATCTTGAACTTTTGAATTCCCCCGGTCTAGTGCAACCAGATGATCCAGAGTGGCGATTTGCACTTTTCTCAACTATTTTCACTTAAAACTTTACAATTCAGTCTCTATGCTTATACTGATTGCATTTTTCATTCTGGTGTCATTTTCTTTTAAATTGAGCCTATTTTTCTAAATTGTTTTGAGATTTTTCTTGTGTTACCTTTCACTTTCTTACCATTTGTGTGCTACATAAATACTTTACACATTGCCTCTAAGTTAGTCTGACTGCTTTTGTACCAAGTTACTGCATGGCTAAGCACAGGTTAATTTGGTACCTTTTGTGGTTCATCCCGACAAAGATTGTGTCTGTTGCCTGAATGAGATTTCCACCCCCTCAACCAATAAACCAATGTCTTACAAAATATACCTCAGTGGCAAATTTATCTGAGCAGCTCAGAAATCCATCATTGCATAACTTAAAGTTTTTTGTGCTAAAACAGACTGCTTCTGCATGATCTTCACAGCAATGTATCAGACTTTGAAAGATACTGGCTGAAGTCAGCTTTGGTTTTTGCCCCATTGGGAAGCTTTAACCTCACGAAATTACCATATCTGAAGCTAAACACTCTAGCCAGGATGACCGCCTCGGTATATTGGAATTCTGGTTCATTGTGGTCTGCCAGCTATTACATATAAGCGCTGATCAATGATGAACTTATATGTTTCAATGTTAATTTACATTACAAGGCACTTTTGATGTATCACTTAAAAAAATCATATCTCTGGATATCTTAATCCAGTGTTACATATTTTTTTTTTCTCATTAAATGTGTCTTTCTGTAAAATGGATTGTTTTTTTTTTTACTTAGAAATCATTGAGACTGTTTCACATATATTTATCTTGGGAATTGCCTCAGGTTTGTGACATTTCTGCCAGGGTTTGAGCAACAGTTCACTGAGACTTGTATTATACACTGTAAGTCAGCTCTCTGCAAAGCATATGCATTGGAATAGAAGTATATGATACAATATAATTATGTCCAAGTAATATATACAGGTTTTTACACGCTTTCCTAACGTGGGTATGATAGAATATGTGATGGACTACAGTTTAAGTACTTTTTTTTACACATTCATTTTATTAAACAAATGTCATTGTAGCCAAAACAGCCATCACTTATACAAGCTGACACATTTCATTCCTTTGGAACTTGTGTGCTGCAATAAGTATGAATGAACAATCACGGCATATATGTGTAAAAAAATTAATCAATTTATATACAAATTAAAACCATCACAAAATATTCTCTCTACAGCCACAGATCCTAATTTACCCTCATTGAGCACTATAGATGTATAATGGACCATTCACCATTTCTTTAATATGTTACAATAAGCATATTCCTATTGGATCATTATATGTATACACAGTAATTGGACTGTGTTTGACCTGGGCCTTTCTGCAGGTCATCCCCAAATATTTGCCTTCCTCTTCCTATTGTTTTGCTGAATTTGTTTTTGCCAGCTTTAGAACTAGTGCTAAAATACGTGTACTTGTTTTTGTGTGGTGGTTGTTGTTGTGATGTGTGTAGTTGTGCAAGTGTGTGAGTGTGTTTGTGCAGATGAGTGTGTAGCTGTGATGGTTGTTGTGGTTGTGTCTTGTGTGAGTAAAGTGTCCATGGTATGTGTGTCTGTGCCTGTGTGTTTGTGTGTGTGTGTGTGTTATGTAATGGTTGTATAGCAATGTGTGTTTTTGGCATTTACGTGTTGTGTGGTGTTGGAATGGCAATGGATAATGGTCAGTGTTGTTGTCCGTGGTGTCTGTGTTGTGTCATAGATGTATGGCAATGTGTGTTTTTGGCATCTACTTGTTGTATGATGTTGGACTGGCAATGGATAACTGTGTGTATATGGTGTGTTGTGTTGTGTGTTGTGCAGGTGGACATATATGGCTAAGGTACAGTGTGTGTGCAACTTACCTCTTTTTTATAGCCACTGCCATTGTCCATTGAGTCCAGCAATGCCCTCCCTCTGTCAGCAATCTGCCTGCAGTACACCACCTTCAGGACTGTAACATCTAAATATGATCCGCGAGTCCCCGCCAGCCTGAGGGCTAGGAAGAGCACTCCGTCATGGAGGTCTACGGCACTAAAGCAATACATCTAAATACAGCGCGAGAAACGCAGTTCACTTGATGGTGTTTTCAAGCCCACTGCCACAATAGATTTGTGGTAACGCCACCAAGATCTAGGTTAGGCCCTTAGATACAAAATAGAGTATCATGAATCATAACAACACCCTAGTTAATGAACATAAATCTCTTTAAATTCATAAAAAGCACATACAGCATCCTGAATCAGAGAGAAAATCTCAGAATAAAGGGGCAGAGTCTCTGGACAAGAATGGAAAATGGCCCCCGAACTTGAAAATCTGGGTTTTTTTATACTCAAATTATGTATATTAATTAATAATATTGAATATTCACTATCATGGTTCGGTTGCATTGGCAAATCAAAAGCTAATTTCTTAAATCTGAAAAGTTCTTAACTTTAACCCATTTCTTAAAGTAAGATAAATCTTCCTCTTGCCTCTGCAGCAACTGTACTCCCAATATGTACAACCCAATATGAAATATTTCTCAACAATAGCCTACAGAATTATATTCTTCAGCACGCCTGCATTGGAACTTCCAGTGGAAATCTTTCAAAATGATACATTAGATACACAATGGAAAGTTTTACTCACAATGCATGCTTTCTCAAACTGCAATCCATTTGCATCATAGTACTCTGTCCTCCATGGAAATGGTGGGGAGAGAAGACTTGCGACGGGTAGCTGATTGGGAGAAGGAGAATGAGCAAGGAAAGGAGAGCTGAATGACAGATATGCATCAGTTTTCATCAAATAGTGTATCGCATGAAAATGTGGCATAACTATGCTACATTATTTATTACACTTCTAAATGAGGTAACAATATTGCTTTAAGCTTTAAGGAGAATATCATTAGTTAATTGGTCGCAGTTATATGCATCACTAAATTGACTAGTTTACACAAATACCTTGTCACCCAAAATACTTTTATGAAAATGTATATTCATTTGTGCAGAAAAGGTCACACCTAGTCAGCACTTGTACATGTTGTGCTGCCCACAACAATGGTGAAAGATGTTTCATGTTGCATGATCTTGTTGTATGTTTGAGTACGGAAACAACATAGGATTTCCATCCACCACACCCTTCAACGGTATATATCTCCCATCTATGGCCCTCATTCTGACCTTGGCGGGCGGCGGAGGCCGCCCGCCAAAGTCCCGCCGTCAGGTTACCGTTCCGCGGTCGAAAGACCGCGGCGGTAATTCTGACTTTCCCGCTGGGCTGGCGGGCGGTCGCCTTCAGACCGCCAGCCAGCCCAGCGGGAAAGAGGCTTCCACGATGAAGCCGGCTCGGAATCGAGCCGGCGGAGTGGAAGCTGTGCGACGGGTGCAGTTGCACCCGTCGCGTATTTCACTGTCTGCGCAGCAGACAGTGAAATACATGTAGGGGCCCTCTTACGGGAGCCCCTGCAATGCCCATGCCAGTGGCATGGGCACTGCAGGGGCCCCCTGGGGCCCCGCGACCCCCCCTACCGCCATCCGGATCTCGGCGGTCCGACCGCCGGGATCTGGATGGCGGTAGGGGGGGTCGGAATCCCCGCGGCGGTGCAGCAAGCTGCGCCACCGCGGAGGATTCAATGGGGCGGCGGTACACTGGCGGGACCCCGCCAGTGGTGCCGGTCCGACCGCGGCTTTACCGCCGCGGTCGGAATCCCCATTGGAGCACCGCCGGCCTGTCGGCGGTGCTCCCGCGGTCCTCCGCCCTGGCGGTCAAAGACCGCCAGGGTCAGAATGACCACCTATGTGTCTTATGTTCCTTAGCAACCTTTAAAGGAACCCTAGGATTAGCCCATTTTACTCACCTTCTACTCTGGTGTATGCTGAGCAAGGGATAATCTAACTGCCCACACCACCTTCCATGTAATCTTATTCCCTCCTTACTACTAGTTGAATCTATTTGCTGCAATAATGAAAAAAATTGTTTGTTATGTATTCATATTTATATAAGAAAAACCTATCTATGAAGCAACAGAGCACTGTAGTTTATGTGAGGATTTGGGAGACAATAAGTCTTGTACATCAAGTGGTGATTAAGCAAACAGATTTTATAAATATTTTCTAGCCACAGGGACATTAAGTGAGTTGCTTAGAATCAGATAATGCTTGAGTCAAGTACCAAGGACAGGATTTGAACTTGGGTCCCCAGGTTTTAAAGCCAATAGCCTTCTGTGTTCAAAGGTAAGTATGTTTCAGTTATTGTTTTGACATACAGCCAAACCCGCTCACGATAAAAAGAAGGAAGTATATTCACATGAGAATAACTTTGATATGTTAAGACAAACTGAGATGCTGACATCGAACTACAATTTTATCAAAAGCCCGCCAACCAATTTTGTTTCAGGCTTAGTGTACAGTCAAAGTGGATATGCAAGTGGAATGTGTTTAATTTTGCAATTCCACCTCTGTGAATTTCAAAAGTGGTTGGCTGCTGCTGGACGCAAAGGACAATGGATAGAATTGCAGTCCTTTACGAATAGCTAGGCATCTGTGCAGGTTATGGAATATTTTATAATTCACATCCATAGTCTCTTCGTAGTGTTGCCTCCTCCTCAAAGACCCTCCATTGGGATCTTCCATTGTAGCCTAAAATCTACATTTTATGGAGTATTTTCAGACACATCAGCTGGTTTCATGTCATTTAAAACATTCTTCCTGCTAGTCATCACATTTCTAAGGTGTGAGAACTGGGTGCCTCTCTAACGATAGTACTGCTCAAGTACTAAACATGCTCTTCACCGTCCTACGTACGGAGATCACACTCTCCGCCACTCCCATTATTTCCCTGTGGAGATCTCCGCAAAGTGTGGAGTCTCAGAACATGTATGCATATGTTTTTTATAGTAAATGTAGGAGGGAAATGAGTCAGTGGCTGGAAATGGGAAATATTTACAATTAGTGGGAGAGGTTTTAGAAGGAGGAGGGAGTGGTTAAGGAAGGGTTAGGAGATTTAGGGAGGGACATGCACCCAGCCTCAAATAGAGAGGCTAATTGTAATTTAAAAACTACACTTTTAAAGTTACTGAAGGTCAAAAAGGACCCAAAACAGTTTTAAATGTAGTTTCGTTCAGAAATGGAGTAAGTCTAGGACCACCCATGACCCAACACTTGTATTACATGGCACTCACACTGAAACAAATGGACGTAGCCACATAAAGTAGAACCCCATAGGAACAAAGTTAAAATAAAATAATTTTTTTGTACTTATTAAAAATATATAAAATGCAATTTAATGTCACAATATGTTATATATTATTAATAAATGCATCTGATTTAAAAAAAAAAAAATATTTAAGTATGTATTTTTATTTCAAAATAAATGTAAGTTTATTTTGTTTCCAAATAAATAGAAACAATTAAGTTAATTCAATACATAACTTTTAGTAATTGCTATTAGCTACTAAATGAATATAAACATATTCATATTTGAGGCTATTTTTGAATACATTTTGATTTTTTTTTTATTTGATATAATAAAATTAAATTAATTAAATATAATTCAAAATTAAGTTACTAGTTTAAAATAAATATAATAAATAACTTACAGTACTATATAACATGAAATATTTTAATTTTTTCAAGTTTAATATAATTTGGCAATTTATTTTTATACTTTTCTTTAGGGAACTTCCTGCCCTGTCTGCAGACATCCCCGTCTATGTTACTAGTGGTAACTCTACACTCATAAATGAGTTTCCATCTCAGATAGTAGAGACTAGGAAGTCTACACATTGTAGTAAATTTACACTCATAAATGTTGAATAGCCAATTTAGACGTGCAGATTTACTGATATGCAAATGAATGTACATATCTGGAGTATAGGATCTGCTTTAATCAGGTTGTTGCCAAAAATGCTTATCTAAGACCTAGAATGGATTGAATTCCTGTTTGAGAAGTATTCATGGTGCCTAGTGCGGGCGAAACTGTTGACAGGCACCAGGAAGAGATAGCCGATGGCTTGTTGCTGATGTGTGCCACATTTGGTGAATAGTTATTCTCAACTCCGTCCATTTTGAAAGGAGCCCTTTTGTAAAACAGGGATAGGAAATGCCACGCTGTGCCTCGGCAAGAAAACCACAGTGTAACATGTTTCACAATCTCAGCCGGTGTCTCGTTGTGACACGCACGTTGGGGGTGTACCATCAATAGACTTATCAGCTCATTTTCAAAGAAATAGCTGTTGTGAGTGTATATTCTAATTCGGTAAACTGGAGATTTAGAGCAATAAGTTCTGATATTACAGCTGTGAACCTCAGCGCCAACCTCTGCAAGTCCATGCCTCCAACCAGTGCCGACTGCAGATTATACATTAAACTGTAAATTTACTGACTACTTCATGTGCCACATATAATGTGCTTTAGCTCAAAGGGACACATGGATATAGCGAAACATCACTTTGAAGGTCGTGAAATGAATTCATCGGTGTGAGTGTAATTGATTGCTGAACTAATTACATTAACAATTCCTTGCACGTACTAACCTCCACATTTAAATGTATCAACATAAAATCAATCGAGACTACAAATGACTACAGTACCGAAAATAGGGCGCGCATTGATATCCTTGACAGGCCCTCTTGAAACAAATTTCACAAAATTGGAAAAATGCCACTCTCTTCAAGGAAGCCTGCTAGAGCCATGTAGCCACATTATCATATAAATGTGAGAGGAGAGAACTGTTTCATGATAATAAAGTATATATTTGTTGTTCTGTCCCACTTTTAAAGTCTGTATTTATATATATATATGGCAGCTCCAATGCCGCTATTTTGAGTTCAGGCTGGAAAAAATAATCACTTCAACCAAGATATATTTTTCCCGCCAACTGAATGACAATAAATCACTTTGATTCTTCAAATGGATTATGGCTTACTTTTGTTACTGTTTTTATGTTCCACGTTTCAATAAACCTATTTGTGCATTTCATTCCAGCTAGGAGAATCATGCTGAAGTGCACGTTTTTTATTTCTTTAATTGATTGTTCTGTGTTGCAGCTTGGTATGTGTCTATCAGTGAAGTCCAATGCTTTAAATAAAATTGTGTATCTATGTGTATGGTTTCTCTGAGCACGCGCTTGCCAAGTGTTGCCGTCAGAGCAAACTGTCCAAGGACGCGAGAATGACTAATGGACTTTTCTTCATTGAATACGTCGATAATAGAAGTCAATATGTCTTGTGCGTTTATTCATCACATAGATGTAAGTGCAAATGAAAGCCTGCACAACAAAAACTTCTGTAGATTGGTTGTTGTTAGGGATACATGTGTGAAAGGACTCACATATATTAAATTGTTATCGACTTATGTGTTCATAGGTCACATTGCTTACTGACGAATATGCTACAAACTAGTAATTCTCATTTGGATATTCGGGTTGCGGGAATTATTTCTCCTGTTAGCCAACATGCCACATGCATGGTGTTAGCCGACACTTTTTGAAATTCCATTATAATAACATTTATGTCATCGTGTAATTAAGAAATTTGGTAACAAGGTAAGTCCTACACATTTGACCTTTTCTACAAGGGCACGCGTGCCACAGGACAGGCAGTACTGATGTGTGTCCCACCCCTGTAGCAAGGTGTGTTTGCGCTTTACATAAAAGCGTCTTATGTGGCTGAGTCAGTGTAGTATGTGGTGCTGTTCAATAAGAAGGTAGAGGTGTTGATGACGCAGAAAAAGAGGGTCCAACATATACTCATGCATATCGTCTAATCAAAACGTATAATGCAGTGTGATTTTAGTAAAGAAAATAATGTACGAGGGAAATTGTGCCCTCTGGGTAGTTCGCTATCATTGTAAACAAGCTTTATTAATCATGCAGTATTGAAAATTGTTGTAATCCGTCATAATTGCAAATGTATGCCATGATTTCTTGTTTGAAAACTGTTTTGCTTAGCTTAAATTTAGTAAAGGCTTTGGCCTAGTTGCCTGGTCTCACATTCTAACTGCGTGGCTTTTCCTTGAACTAATGAAACATATATTCTTGCTTGAAGTTGTATTTTTCCAGCAGAGATGACTAATACACTTATCTCCAAGGTTTCGTACTAGGCCGGTTTCATCCCCTTTGATACAAGGTCAGTCTGCAGGTGCGGACAATGAAGGTACAGATACCAAAATAATTGGCAAACCATGTTACAACTTGTGTTCCAAGGCTCCAAGGCCAATGTATGCATAAATGAGTGCTAGTAAAGGACAATTTTCATTGGACAATTTGAAGCCAACCTATGAACCCTCCAAAGGAAGGCCCTACAGAATTTGGAATGTTTCTTACTTAAACCCACTGGACAAAGAGAAGTCAGCCATTTTCCTCGATGCCAGTTTGCAGCCAGATGCCAGACTCCATTTTGGACGACACCCTGATGCCCTTTTCTCTATATGAGAGAGAGAGACTTTAAGAATTCTCACCCTAGAGACTTTAACTTTGATTTGCCCCGTCTTGCCCATGCAGTAACTTTGTCCCATTCTCCTTGCCGCTGCAAGGAAGCTTGCCCTCAACTTTGCCCCTTTGAAACTTGCCCCATGCTGATCGAACCGGTACCTGAAGGACGAAGACTTTTCTTGAATGCTGATTGTATTTGGTAAATATGAAAGGATAAATGTATTATGCATTGTGTTTTTCCTTTTAGTTTCCAACTGCTATTTTGATAGGGCCCAAGCTAGAAGTTTTCCAAATTTGTGTTGACTAAATTCGTTTTGCATGAAGTCCCACATGCCAATGCTAATTAGAGGTTAGTCGAGGTATTCATTCGATGCATCATGCTAATTTGAAATCTTGTCATGCTGACCAATGTATGAAATTAGTCAAATACAGTTAGTCATATTAATGATTTGCATTGCCATAACTGAGTGTATCATTATCCAGATTTTGCGTAGATTGCGTTTCTTCCGCCGTTATGGACAGCCAGTAATGTTCATATACATATATCATTTGGTTTTGAAACTTATATACATCGTGTTAGCTTTGTTAATATAGGGAAATAAATTCACTAACTTTTAATAAACTGGTGTGGTTATTCATGACTGAAAGGTCATGGTGCGCCGAAATACCAACTGTTATTGATTTTGATGTGCTATATTGAGCTATTAATTGAGTATTGATTACCGATTGCAATAGTTATTGATTATTGATCAGAATGACCCGACTATTTTAGGATGAGGAGAGCCCGACTCGGTTAAAAGATTCACCGACCTCCAACGTGTCCAGGTACAGGAAATTTATAAGGTCTGGACGCGTTATCAGTGCTAACCTCTATATTGTGGTCTGCTCAGTAAACAATAAGTAATCATTCATTTTACTGAAGTATTTCTGTTGAGAATGATTTTGTCAGTTCAAATTGCACTCCGCACATATGTGAACTAAGCCTTACATGAGCAGTCTTTTGAGAGATACCAATATGTTGATAATGGTGATCGAGCAGGGTCACGTGCCGCACAGTCGAGCAAAAGTAGCACTTCAGGGGAGGCAAATCAACGCCAGCTTTTGAGTGATGCTGCCAAAAGTATTAGTATCAGTCAATTTGAGTCATAATCTGTGCTTGAAATGAAAAAAAAAAGAAGTACAGGTACTCTCTCTGTGCCAGAGTACCTGTTTGTTTCTGAGAAGTGCCGGAACTCTTCAATTAAAAGTATTCAGTTTTTCTTGAGAAGTGTAGGGACTTTCCCGGTCATAATAAAAAGGTGTTGGTACTCATAACCGGACAGTACCGGCCCTTTGAAAGCACTGGTCATAATGCAAGCTTTCTGTGGGTGTGAGACAACGTTTTCAGAGGTCAGCATTTTTAACAGTGTAAGGGGAAAAAGGTGAAAAGGGATCAAAACATGAAACACTTTTTCACAGGGACGTCAGTTCAACAAAATCCCAAGGGTAGCGGAAGTGAAATCACACGCCCTTTGACCTTTACTTATACTCACATGCCTACAGGGGCGGCTCCTCCGCTATGGCTGAGGAGCGTCACCGCCGCCAGCAGCAGCAGGAGCTGCAAACCTTTAAAAATAAAAAGATAATAAACAGTGTTTATTATTGTTTTATTTTCAAAGGGGCAGGGCCATGGGGATGAGTAGTGAGGGTAGTGCACAGAGCACTCCCCTCAGTGCGCATGTATTTTTGTCTAGCTGTCTCAGGCCGGCCAAACACACATGCGCACAAGGACTCTCTCCAACCCAGCACTGTGTTGCCAAGTTGGAGAGAGCAAGCCCAGGCTCCCAGTCTGCATTGAAGCAGAGAACCAGGGCTCTCCAGTCAATCATAATGCTGCTCTGAGCAGCATCATGATTGGCTCAGGGCAGACTGGGAGCCTGTGCTTCGAGTGCGGTGGCAGTGCGGCAGCGATCTTAAGGTAATTTAAAATTTTGTAAAATATTTTTTTATTTGTGTCTTGCTCCCCTGCCCCGCCACTTTGCCCAGTCGCCAGCCGCAACTGCACGTTTATCCATACATACTACACACACTCTTTCACGTAAACACTCACTCGCAAGCACACACACAATATACATCTAAAAGCATTTTTTTTTTACTTACCTCAACTTCCAGGGAAGGTCATATTCCAGCTAATTGTACTCCATGTTTAATAAACTAATAGCAAATAATGTAATATCATTCACTGTTAGTGTAATAAAAAAACAACAAAAAACAAAGGACGTGAAGCCCCAACAATGTCCATAAGGATGAGCTGCCACTGTCTTCCTGGCACTCCATGTTTCTGCCACTTCGGAGGCTGTGGGTCATAAAGGCAGTACTAGCTGTCACAAGGGGAAAGCCAGAGGTAGCTGCTGCAACCCCTGGAGACCCCTAAATGCCGCCCATGCTTTTTCAGTCCCATAGGGTAAGCATTACAAAGGAAAACCCTTCTTCCTTTCCCTGGATATTTGCGGGTGCAGTGTTTGCTCTGCACTTAATAGAACTGTCTGCATGAGACGTAGGGCAACAATGTTTGGAGGAAGCTGCTTAGTTGAGCATTCCCCTGATGGGCTGGACAGCTTCAACACTTGCTTTTTATTTCCTCTCGTGGTGTGTGGCCAGGAAGTGCTTATATCCAGGAAAGAAGGCAAAACCTCTTCGATCATGCCACTTTCGGTACAGTGTGCTCCTTTATATAACCATGGCTCCAAGGGTCGTGCTCTTTGGGAGATCTTGTACAGCAAAATCAACTCTACCACTTATTGACTGGTTTTCTGATTACTGACTAATGCAAGTATTGCGATGTTTGGTCTTCTACTGCTACGCGTTAGAGGCAGAGCTAGAGGGTGATCCAGAGGATTCCCATATGAAAAACAACCTCATAAAGCCCATAGGGGCTTCATGCCGATAACCCAGGAATACTCATGGAATGGCCCAGGGCTGAAAGCAACGGTGCCCCGTAAATCCCCAGGCAGTTGTAAGCTTGGATCACTGGGTGCTTGTCTAGTAACACTTCATATATGCACTGGAGGTCTTTTCCTGAAATATGGGGTCCAGATGTGGTGTGATCCCCCAAATGTTTATGCAGCAGATTCTGTGTATTCCTGCCTTTTATTGGCTGATCAGGAGGTCAGCCAGCTTAGGTCAGATCATCACTGACTGTCCTTGCATTGGCAATAAGTTAACCCACTACCATAACAAATAAACCTGCAAGATAATTTTCTCTGAACACACTGGTGTGATCTCAGTCATTTACTTGTGGAATTTTCCTTTGTATACTATTATCAGTGTAATAAAGTGTATGCCTGTCTATGGGATATCTGCATTAACTGAGATGTTGGTTTCAGCTGCAGAAAGAGAAAGTTTGCTTCATTCATGGAGCAAAAGACAACCATCACATTCTTGGAAGATATATTAGAGAATCTTGGCCACTAGGATTGGTGTTGATCAGTCTCCTGGGCTGGTTATTGACCAATCAACATGACTGAACCTTCAATGTGCATATAAATGGTGAGTGGCTTCCTATAGGGGCTGGTTGCAGGGTCCAGGAGAAGGTTGTGTGCAGGCAGTACCTAGTAGAGTTAGTGCTCCCTTACATTGAAATAAAACCCACAAGCTATTTCACTGTGTAGTCCTGGATAGACTTTTACAAAATAGGACTAGGTGGGATTAAAATCATTACTATCCACCTCCACCTATGAAAAGGGCAAGGCAAATGCTTCACAGCTTAGTTTTTTAAATCTTATGTAATGATTAACTAATATCTTTGATATCTTGAGCTGAAAAGTAAATTTGCAAATGCAAAATTTATGTTACTTGAGCCAGACCTATCTTAAAACCAGTTCTGCCACTCACTACACCTCCACAGCTGGAATACCCACCCTTGGCTAGGACAGTTACCTCCCCTGACTCATAGAACAATGGCCTGCTTATGGGCCAAGAAAAGGCCAATGAGTGTCAACTGTTGACTATCTTGCAAGGATTAGCTCTCTATAAGTGGACAGGAGTAGTTGGCAGAATTAAGGGCAACATTAGCACTACCACATTTTCGTTAGAGATGCCAGGGAAAAGTTCTCCTGTTCATTCCCAGGATCCCTTCCAGGCATCCAGTCTCTAGTCACAGTAGGAAGAAAAGCAGTTCTACCACCCATCACACCTCCAGAGCTGGAATACATAATCATTATGGCCCTCTGATGCACCTCGCATTGTTCTGAGTATACGGTACACAGACATATCATGCCAATTTGGTACAAGTGCACAGACAGAATAAGCACATAAACCATCAAACCAAACTGTCACTTGCAGCTAAAGTCCACTTCACCATGAGGTCAATAACTTTACACCTTGAGTATACCTGGAATCCTCCATTCCAATTTCTATAAGACATCTCACCAGCTAAACATCTGTCAGCTTTTGAGTGGCTATCCTTTGTACAAGCTACAATTACCTAATTATCCTGCACTTGTTTCTGGAATTGGATTCTGTGCATGGACAAATGGATCCTCAATTTCAAAACAGTCCCTCCAAATAAAGTCCGGAATGTTGGATCGATGCAAGTGAATCTTTGCTCTCCATTGTGCAAATGACACAGAGGGTCAATAAGGCAGAGGACACAGATTCAGGGCCTCATTATGAGTTTGGCAGGTGGAAAAGGATGCCTGTCAAACTCCTGCTTTCAGAAGACCGCCAGTGCAGTCTCCTTCCAGCTGGCCCAATTATGAGTTTCCTGCTGGGTCAGCGGGTAGAAACACAGGCCCTGATTTATACTTTTAGAGCAAAACTGCACTAATGTAGTTTTGCACCAAAAGGTTTTGCATCGGCTTGCACCATTTCTGTGCACCAGCCGGGCACAATATTTATGGAATGGTGCAAGCCGGTGCAAAGGGTAGGCTAGTGTAAAAAAAATAATGTTAGTCAGGTGGGGCTGGCGGTATGGAAGAAGGGGGTTTTGCCCAAAAAATGACGTTAGTCAGGTTAGAGTAAAAAAAAAAATGACTCTAACCTGCCTACAGTCATTTTCTGATGCAAAACCATCCATACCACATGACTTTAAAAAAACAGAAGTCTTGCCCACCACCCCAATGGCCAGCCCTGGGCATGGCCATTGCACCCTGGGCCATGTATGGGGCCCATTTCGGGGCCCCCATGGCACTTCAAAAAATAAAATAAAATACTTACCTGTACTTACCTGGGATGGGTTCCCCGATCCTCTGCTGTTCCTCTGGTGTGGGTGGGGGTGTCCCTGGGGTCTGGGGTGGGCACCTGTGGGCTTATTACATGGTGTTCCACAATGGAAATAGGCTCAAAGGTCCCCTAACGCCTGCCCAGACCCAGGCATTAAAAAATGGGGCAAAGCTAACTTTGCATCATTTTTTTTACCCCTGCTCCCTCCCGTGCACCATTTTTGCATGTGAGTATAAATATGGCGTTAAGGCCATAGAGTCATTTTTTGCAAGGGAACGCCTACCTTGCATCTCATTAAGGCAAGGTAAGTTTCCACATCCAAAAAATGACTTTACCTCCATAACTTTGGCACTAGATGGGACTAGCACCAAAGTATAAATATGGAGTTAGTTTTGCACTGAATTAGAGTAAAAAGAAATGACGCTAATTCGGTACAAACAGAGCATAAATATTTCCCACAGTTTCTGCCCACTTGCCCAGCGGGAAACGCACAACAATGTTGACGCCGGCTCGTAATACGGCAGGTGGCAACGCTGTTGTGCATCGTCACCCATCTGCAAAGCTGACAGTGATTTGCGCGATGGGATTGGCCAAACGGACCCCCCCCCCCACACTGCCCATGGCAAGTGCATGGGCAGTACAGGGGCCCTCCTGGTGCCCCCAGCGCCCCGTTTCTGCCAGCATTTTTAGTAAATGCCGGCAGAGAGAGGGGTCGTAATCCCCAGGGCAGCGCTGCAAGCCCTGGCTGATTTAGACCACTGGCACCACCAGGCTGATGGCCACGGGAAATGTGGCGGTGCCAGCGGTCTGACCATGGCGGGTTAACCACAGTCGTAATGGCCATATTACCATCCATAATGTTCAGAAATCTCTGCAGGAAATGCAGAGATTATTGTGCCTTCAAGGAGTTATCCCAGCTGCAGCTCCTCTGAAGGCACTGAAACGCTGGTGAGCAGCTGCCATGGTTCAGGCAGTCATTCACCAAACCTTTTTGGTCCAAAAAATCAACACTCTCAAATACGCAGTTGGTTTTTGATTAAAAAAAATAACCTGAATTTTCACTGACTTTGAGTGCCATTTTTCTATCAGAAAAAAACCTGCATGAAGCTGTCAGACTCTAAATAGACCAGGTTGAGCATCAGTTTGACAGGCAGAGTACTCTGCCATATTTGTGGAGAAATACTGTTGGACCTGGCTTTTTGACAGGGTCATCCCCAAACTTTTTGCCTCCTTCCTCCTATTTTTTCTGACCTGTTGTTGTTGGCTTTTGACCTCTGGGCACTTTACCACTGTTAACCAGTGCTAAAGTGCATATGCTCTCTGTGTAAATTGTACTATTGATTGGTTTATCCATGATTGGCTATGTAATTTACTTGTAAGTCCCTAGTAGCGTGCACTATATGTGCCTAGGGCCTGTAGATTAAATGCTACTAGTGGGCCTGTAGCACTGGTTGTGCCACCCACTTCAGTAGCCCCTTAACCTTGTCTCAGACCTGCCATTGCAAGGCCTGTGTGTGCAGTTTCACTGCCACTTCGACTTGGCATTTAAAAGTACTTGCCAAGCCTAGAACTCCCCTTTTTCTACATATAAGTCACCCCTACTGTGTGCCCTAGGTAACCCATAGAGCAGGGTGCCGTGTGGGTAAAAGGCAGGACATGTACCTGTGTAGTTATATGTCCTGGTAGTGTAAAACTCCTAAATTCGTTTTTACACTACTGTGAGGCCTGCTCCCTTCATAGGCTAACATTGGGGCTGCCCTCATACATTGTTGAAGTGGCAGCTGCTGATCTGAAAGGAGCAGGAAGGTCATATTTAGTATGGCCAGAATGGTAATACAAAATCCTGCTGACTGTTGAAGTCGGATTTAATATTACTATTCTAGAAATGCCACTTTTAGAAAGTGAGCATTTCTTTCTTTCTGTGCCCTTCAATCCACGTCTGGCTAGGTTTAGTTGACAGCTCCTTGTGCATTCACTCAGACACACCCCACACACAGGGTACTCAGCCTCACTTGCATACATCTGCATTTTGAATAGGTCTTCCTGGGCTGGGAGGGTGGAGGGCCTGCCCTCACACAAAGGACTGCCACACCCCCTACTGGGACCCTGGCAGGCAGGATTGAACTGAAAGGGGACCTAGTGCATTTCTTAGACACTCTTTGAAGTCACCCCCACTTCAAAGGCACAATTTAGTATAAAACAGGGGCTCTGCCCTACCTCATCAGACACTTGCTGGAGAAGAAACCTGAACAAGAACCTGCATCCTGCCAAGAAGAACTGCCTGGCTGCCTAAAGGACTCACCTGACTGCTTTCTACAAAGGACTGCTGCCTTGCTGTTGCCCTGCTGCCTTGCTTAACTCTTGTCTGGCTGTAAAAGTGCTCTCCAAGGGCTTGAATAGAGCTTGCTTCCTGTTCCCTGAAGTCTCAGGACCAAAAAGACTTCTCTTTTTCATTTGGACTCTTCATGCGGCGAAAATTTGGATGCACAGCTTGCTCCACGGTGAGAAAAAAGCCCCACACCGACGCTGATCGACGCAGCGCCTTCGGGGCGACTGGAACTTCGACGCACGGCCTCGCAAGGACAACGCCACCCGACTTCCAGAGGGGAAATCGACGCAACGCCTGCCGTGAGACCGAAACTTCGAGGCACAGCCTTGCGGAACGACACACAGCCGGAAAACAAGCAGAAGAATCCACGCACAGACCCTGGGACATCTGGTAATCCCGCGACCCACAGAAAGAGACTGTCCGCACGCCGGAAAACGATGCACGACTTCCCCGCGTGAAAAATAACGACGCAAGTCTGTGTGTGCTGGGGAGAAATCGACGCACACACCATTTTTCCACGTATCTCTTCTTCTGCGGCCCTTTGCAGAGATTTTCCACTCCAAACCAGGTACTTTGTGCTTGAAAGAGACTTTGTTTGCTTTTTAAAGACTTAAGATACTTTATATCACTTTTTAGTGATATCTTTACAAATTCATATTGCATCTTTGATCGTTTTGACCTGCAAATACCCAGATACATATTATGTATTTTTCTAAACACTGTGTGGTGTATTTTTGTGGTGCTATATTATGGTATTGTATGATTTATTGCACAAATGCTTTACACATTGCCTTTTAAGTTAAGCCTGACTGCTCATGCCAAGCTACAAGAGGGTGGGCACAGGCTAATTTTGGATTGTGTGTGACTTACCCTGACTAGAGTGAGGGTTCTTGCTTGGACAGAGGGTAACCTGACTGCCAACCAAAAACCCCATTTCTAACAAATACCCTACCTGCCAAACACTAAATCTGGCTTCTAGTTTACCTAATGTGAAACAAAAGTTTATCTTGAGCACATCTTTTTTTTCAAATAAAGATATATATGTGCAGAACTGCTGCTGGTGTGGGTTTTGTGTGACTGAGTGCGTGTGTCAATGGAATTGGAGTGCAAGGTCTTTATTTTTAAACACAGTACACTTTTAACATCCCGGATGTAGATTGGTCATGGGTTCTTCCTATCAGCATGACCACAAACACATGTTTATGGTTTGGTTCTATACACACACACAGCTAGCCTGTAGAAGGGAAAAAGGGTCAGACTCCGCTTAGTGGTACAGTCTACAACTGCATCAATCTATTAGTCATATGCTGGATACAATTTAATTCAAAACCAATTGTCTTCCATTCACTTGCAACTAATAAAGTACACACATTGAAAATCATTGCCTTGTAAAGAAATATCCAACTAGTGTATTGAATGGTGTCGTTTTTAATTATATATTAGTGCAGTGTGAGAAAACAGGGCTGATTGCAGAGGCCCCCTAACTTTTTGCCCCCATTTTCCACTTTTTGCTGGTGTTTTCCTGACTCTGATGGTGCCATGGGTACTGCTAACCAGTCCCAGGGCCTGTGCTCTGTGTAAAATGGATATCCAAATTAGGCTAATTATAAATGGCTAAGTTAACCTACCTATAAATCCCTAGTATATGGTAGGGCATGTAGGTTGAGGGACCACAGCATAGGTAGTGCACCCATAGGTGCACTGCTGAGGTGCCCAGTGTCATTTTAAAGGCAGGCCTGCCTTGCTGGCTGCTTTTAAATTAAAGTTATATGCAAATTCGACTTTGGAATTAAAAGTAGTTCCAAAGTCTTAAACTACATTATTTTTACATATAAGTCACCCCTAAGGTGTGCCCTCTGTGCCCCTAGGGCTGGGTGCCATGTAACTATAAGCAGGGACTTTATAAAAATAGTTTTATAAGCCCTGGTGAGGTAAAAACAGCCAAATTTGTTTTTCCCTCATTGTAGTAAATGGCCTTCGTAGGCTAGAATGGGGAGACTTTATTTGAATTTTTAAAGTCTCCTTAAATGATGCATACCAAGAGTTTGGTATCAAATTAATTGTTGTAATAACTCCCACAACTTCCAGTTGTTGGATTTAATATAACTTGTTCAGGTAAAGAGTTTTAAACTTTACCTGAAAAGTTGCCAATTTCAGCCCTGCATTGTTTTTGCTGTTGTGCTCTGATTGGCCAGCCTCTAGCAGCTTGGCCAAGCTGCCTTGATGAGATGTGAAGTGGCCTGGCTTCACACAAAGGAATGTGCCTGTGGGAAGGAATCTCCCCTCAGCAGATGGTGAGGCAGGAAGGGGGAGGGCTGCCAAACTGGTCTTCAAAGGCAGAGAAGGACATTTGGAGCAACCAGCAACACCCCCACATCCTGCAACCCCAGACAACTAGGTGCCCCCTTGATTAGATTAGGAGAGGGCAGGAGAGGGGTGTGTTTATGATTTTTAGCCACACCAGTGGGTGGGCTCAGCCAGATGTAAGCTCCAAAAATTAGATTCAGCCATGATGGATTTTTAGAGAATGTTGCCTCCTGGGATTGATTTTTGCCACACTTCCCATGAAGTGGTCATCACAGGGGCAAGGACCCTGCACCTGATTGGAAAACCAGGACCCCCCTGCTTTTCACCCAGGAGCAAGGATAAAACTGGCAGACCTGCACCCACACCTCAGTTCCCTACCACATCCAACAAGGAAGAACTACAGAAGAAGAAGGACTGCCCTGCTGGACCCCTGGCCTGCACCTGGAACCTGAACTCAGAAGGACTGCACCAGTTGCACACTTGTGCTTCACCACAAGAAGGACTTTGCCTGGCTTCAACTGGTTCAAGGAGGGACTCCCTGTTTGCTACAGGTGAAAAATTGCTAACCAGAGTACCCTGCACCAACTCCTGAAGAAAGCGACCAGCTGACCACTGTCCAGTGGCCAAAAAGGAGTTTGCGCCAGGTGCATTCTGGGAGTTGTAGTCCGCACCCCCAAGGACCATCTCAGAACTTCTGGACCCTTGGGGTGAGCTGTGGACCCCCAAAGAACCTTAAAAGGACATCTGGGAGAAGCTCCAGAAGTTTGGAGAAGTTTGGAGAACTTTTGTAGAAAAGCTCCATAGAGGGACCGACCCGCCGTGGCAAGTCTAGCCGGCTTGCCTCAACCGCGACCCGGCCTGATTTGCTGGTTCGTCCCGGTAAAGAAAATCTCTGAAAAAGAGACTAAGGCGGTCATTCTGACCCTGGCGGTAAAAACCGCCAGGGCCGTGGTCCGCGGGAGCACCGCCAACAGGCTGGCAGTGCTCCTTTGGGCATTCTGACTGCGGCGGTACAGCCGCGGCCAGAAACGGAAAGTCAGCTGTCTCCCGCCGGCTTTCTGCTGCCCAGGGGAATCCTCCATGGCGGCGCAGCTTGCTGCGCCGCCATGGGGATTCCGACCCCCATACCGCCATCCTGTTCCTGGCGGTTTCGGCCGCCAGGAACAGGATGGCGGTATGGGGTGTCGTGGGGCCCCTGGGGGCCCCTGCAGTGCCCTTGCCAATGGCATGGGCACTGCAGGGGCCCCCGTAAGAGGGCCCCACTTAGAATTTCAGTGTCTGCACCCGTCGCACCCCTTCCACTCCGTCGGCTCCATTCGGAGCCGGCTTCCTCGTGGAAGGGTGTTTAACGCTGGGCTGGCGGGCGGCCTTTTGGCGGTCGCCCGCCAGCCCAGTGGGAAACCCAGAATGACCGCCGCGGTACGGTCTTCTGGCGGTTCCCGCTTGGTGGGCGGCTCCCGCCACCCGCCAAGCTCAGAATCACCCCCTAAGTCAGAAGGTAAAAAGTTGACCGGGACCTCCCAGCCAGCGTATCCGAGGAGGGCTCCATGGACGTCCGATCAAGATCCAGGTTTACCCCGGTCGAAGGATTTTCACCTCCAAAAAACGACTAAGTCCAAAAGTAAAAATCTCCACCGAGGATTCCCGCATCGCGTATCTGGAGAAGGGCTCCAGGAGGTCGGATTGGACTGGCAGGTTTGTCCCGCTGGAGAAAATGTTCGAAAAAAAGACTAAGGGGGTGATTCTGACCCCGGCGGTCTTAGACCGCCGGGGCCAGGGTCGGCGGGAGCACCGCCGACAGGCCGGCGGTGCCCCGCAGGGCATTCTGACCGTGGCGGTAAAGCCGCGGTCAGACCGGCAACACTGGCGGTCTCCCGCCAGTGTGCCGCCGCCCGTTTGAATCCTCCAAGGCGGCGCAGCTAGCTGCGCCGCCGAGGGGATTCCGACCCCCCCTACCGCCATCCAGTTCCCGGCGGTCCGCCCGCCGGGAACCGGATGGCGGTAGGGGGGGTCGCGGGGCCCCTGGGGGCCCCTGCAGTGCCCATGCCACTGGCATGGGCACTGCAGGGGCCCCCGTAAGAGGGCCCCTACGAGTATTTCACTGTCTGCTTGGCAGACAGTGAAATACGCGACGGGTGCAACAGCACCCGTCGCACCTTCCCACTCCGCCGGCTCGATTACGAGCCGGCTTCATCGTGGGAAGGACGGTTTCCCCTGGGCTGGCGGGCGGCCTTTTGGAGGCCGCCCGCCAGCCCAGGGGAAACCTCAAAATACCCACCGCGGTCTTCCGACCGCGGTACGGTATTTTGGCGGCTCCCGCCGGGCGCGCGGTGACCGCGCCCGGCGGGAGTCAGAATGACCCCCTAAGTGTGAAGGTAAACTTTTAACCGAGGCCTCCCGCAGCCTGTAGCCGAGCAGGGCTCCATCGCGGTCGGCCTTAAACTTTTACTTTGCCCCGGTCGAGGTGCAACCAGATGACCCAATGGCGCTTTTTGTTCCTAGGCGCTAAAAAAATTATTATTATTTAAAAATTAATATCTCCGGTTCCCCTTATCTGATTTTATTTGTTTTGGTGTCATTTTAAAGATAAAAATATAATCTATTTTTATAAATTGGTTGTGGATTTTTAAACTGTTTCCTGTGTTTTATTTAATTACTGTTTTGTGATATTGGAATGCTTTACACTCTGTCTCCTAAGTTAAGCCTTGATGCTCGTTGCCAAGCTACCAAGGGTTGAGCTGGGGTTAATTTACTGAGACCTAACTGGACCTTAGTGTAGGTTAGTGGCCTATTGCTAAGTGTAGGTACCTACCTGCCCTTACCAATAGCCCATTTTCCAACATGCAGCATACATATGTATTCATTTGCTGAATATTGTTTCTTTACATGATATAAATAAATGTGAAAAGTATTCAGATATATGTACTGTTTGCGTGCTTCTCAAATAGTCTGCTTATGGACAATTACAACGCTTAGTAACTATATAAGAAATTAAGAGAAGATGTACTAGTCTCATTCGCAAAATAATGATGTGTATTTTGTATACCAACTTGTGTGCGAATGAAAATAACATTTGTGATTTAACCTTCACAAATTGTACATTCACAGGGTTGTCACAAAATGATGTGCCCAGTGAATGTTAATTAAACAAGTCACAATTGGCGAACCCATGTGATTGGCCACAAATGCCTGCAAGGCACAACAGATCGCTTTCCCAGTTCCGGCATTGCCAAATAGGCTCTGCTTATTTTAAAAAACATGTTTCTCATTTGGGAGGTAATCCAGGGGTAGCAAGTTGCAGTCCCAAGGGTCAGTGCCTGCTCCCCTCCAGCCGTAGGCCACCAACGAGATTTGCGATTCAGAAAGGATTGTAAAAGCCATTTTAAGAGTCAGAAAATCTTTTCAACTTGCTGTAGGGCGTTTGTACTCTGTGACAGCTCTTTTGCAGTCACAGACCCTGTGATGTTGCTAACTGCGGTATTTGTAACCACAAAAGAGCTTTGCACATCCAGTTCTAAATTTGTGCGTGTGAATAAACCAACATTATATAATACATTGTTATTAGCTTTCTTTCCAGAAGTGTAGTGCATTGGGCCTCACATCTCTAGTGGAATATGTGGCTTCTTTGGAGCCTCCATGTCCTTGTGTAAGCCCCCTTTCACAGGGAATATTTGAAGTTCTGTCCTCTCGAGAAGCATGAAAACGCGGCTAAGATTCCTTCTTCTCAGTGGGGTTTAGCACCCACGCAAATAGGCAAATTCTAAAAGCGAGCTGGTTGCAACATCTGCATTATATTCAATATTAAAATATGAATTCACCTGTAATATGAATCTGTTGCAACCCTTGCAGTTTGAACAATTTGTACAGCTAGTGCATGATCTAAAATCCCTCGCGTAAAAACCCTTTGAGTGCAATGAATGGAAATATTACTACCGTTTTTTGTGAGATGTGTACGATGTAAAAAGTAGTTTAGTGTTCCTTTGCTTAAAGTAACTGAGTGAATATTCAAAATGTTCTAAAAATAGTAGATTAGTGGTTATATGATTTAGATGCAGTAATGTATTTTACAAAGTGCTTATGGAAGAAAATAGTAAACCAAACATACTTTCTTTAGGTCCTATTTTTATGTTGTAGCTTTCAAAATCATCCCAAGAATATGGTTAATTTTAAGACAGATGTAGCAGAGTCAGTTATGTTCAAAATGTTCTTGTTTCCCAAAAAATGAGTTCCTCAGAACAGGTCTTTGTGTGGCTTTACATAGAGAGGCGAAAAGTTTGTTTTCAGACTATCGAGGTACCAGCCTACTGAACCGCGATGGTGCCTCGGGCATTTTGCTGAACAAAACAATCTTGCAAAAGCCGTGACACAGCAATGTTGCACTTGACAGCTCTGACTGCAAACTGACGCTGCAACAAAACCCGTGTTACCAGGGCAGACTCACCTATGCTCTATGTAATGCCCTGAAAGTTTTACTTTTTATATTGTGGTAAGAAAAGCGAATTATGTTTTACCACTAAACCGGCTATAGAAAATGTTTTCCTAAGTGCAATTAACCTGCCTGAAGAGCAACAAACATCGGGGCATGTCCACAAAATCTGCACATGAGTAAATGTACTCATTTAGGTGTACTTTCAC
Organism: Pleurodeles waltl; assembly: GCF_031143425.1. Classification (NCBI taxonomy): domain Eukaryota; kingdom Metazoa; phylum Chordata; class Amphibia; order Caudata; family Salamandridae; genus Pleurodeles; species Pleurodeles waltl. The sequence goes on from NC_090439.1 coordinate 609,569,142, forward strand.
ATCCATATGTAACTTTACTCTTTTAGGCTATTCACCATTTACAAGTGTAAAGTTACTCAAACATTTGATCATACATACACCCATCTGCTGAATTCAGTTTGTGGAGCACAACTTGTAAGTGTAAGGTCAGTACTTGTATCTTGACCTGAAGGCAGAAATCTCCACCGCCAGGGTGGAGTTCTCTCTATTGTAAAGTATTGGGCAAAGTGTAAAAGTATGTTAAAGTAAAAAAAATAGAAATAACATTTTTGTGTTATATATTATTGGTTATTCAGCTGATGTATTAATTTTAAATGTTGACTGACATAAAAAGTTATAGCATTAGTAGCGTAAATGTAATTTTATTGGATATACAATAAAGTTACTTTTCAGAAGTGTATTTAAAAGACAATTCCACCTAAAGTTAAATAATTGTTTTTATTATGTATTAAACATTACTAAAAAGGATTTATAGGATAATTAACACTAATTTAATTATTTTAGGGTAATTAATATGTCTTTAATTTTAATATGTCAATTTTCTTTAAACAGTTAAAATAATTTGATTTATTTTAACGTTAGTTCAAGTGGGCTTCAATATATTCAATTGAAGAGTGTTGTAGTACCTGTGAGTGGCCAGGGGTGGAGGTGGACTTGATGCAGCTGCAATCTGGAGTACATTTATGATTGTTTTGGGTCTTTTGTGGATGTTGTATATAGAGGAGGGAAATTTGTGAATAGGGAGGAGCTTACGTCTTTGTGGAGGAATGCAAGTGTCTCCCAAAACCTCTCCTTCACCCCACCTTAGTCCTCCCTTATCCTCTTACTTTCAGTAAAAAGTATTCCCCATTTTCAAGCTCCTCCTCTGTCTCCCTTCCACATTTACTAGTCAAACATATAGTTACATGTATGGAGATCCCCACACAAAAAAAGACAAGAGAGGCAGAGGTGTAGACCTCCTCACAGAGGTATGTGAACCACATTTTCTGTACATTAGTAGTACTATTGTAGTACTAAACATACTACAAAATATAGTTTGTAAATAGGCCCATTTATATTTATTTCAAAGGCTTCACTGACTGTTATTATTTATTGTCCAGTTTATTTCAAGACCATTAGCATCGTTCTTCAGAGTTTTTTTTAGATGAGCTATGCTCTTGTTGTCTATGATGTCATTCACAAGCCATAGTGAAAAACATCTTGGTAATTCACTGTTACCCATGTATAATTCTATATATAATCATAAAGCACACGTAATCTACAGACACATACTCGCATACATCTTTCTCTCTTAATCTCCAACAATTGCTCTTGCACTCTCTTTCATTCTTTAACTCTCACTCACTTGCTCTCTTTTTTATTTTGCATGCACAACATATTTTTGAAAAGTGAAATGTATAAAAATTATAGTATGTAAATTCATTGAGAAAAATGTGAACTAAGGGTCTAATTTATCAAGGGATTGTGTTGCCTTTGCGTCACACTGAGTGTCAAAAGTCCAAGGCAATCCCTAAGTCAGTCAAGTTACTTTATTTTGGTCTTAGGCAACATTAAAAGTACAATACAAACATAGTAAAATAAAAACAAAATCATACGAAGGTCAGTTTCAAAGATTAAAAAATAATTCACATCACCTATTAGCTGATATGTCCATTATAATACATACCTAAATTAACAATTCATCATTAATGTGCAAGTAAAAGTCAGCATATATAAAGTCAGCACATTTGTAAGATGCCAAACGCAGCTTTTGTCAGAAAGTCCCAGATGAAAATGATATTCAACTTACAGCAGCAAATTCATAGTTCCGAGGTACAGATCAAACAGTTCAGGAAAGCAGCAATCATAAAGATGTAGCCAGAGTAGGTTAATTTTCATTTGCACGCTTGCCCAGTTAGAGAATCATAGGACTCAAAAGTGACTAACGCGACAAACTATAAATAACTAAATTTAAAAAACAAAGTGCATATCTACTCTTGCAACACACACCGTAGTGGGAGCATCAATCGTATGCAAATTTTAAATCCTAATTTAATAGCCAACTTATATGTACAAATAGTCACAGCAATATAAAACTATATAATGCATGGGCAACAAGTGTGTGAACTGGTATGGTTGCCTAATAACGAGCCCCACCACAGAAGGGCAATGGACTGGTTACAAAAGCCAGTCTTTGCCACATGTTTACTTTGAGACTGATCTTTTAAACCATGCCCTTTTGAGGAATCTTGAAAATGCAAGTACAGCTAGTTCTGATGTACCAGATTTTAATAAGCAAAATGCCACCATGTACCAGTTCACACCTAAATTGCGATGTAGCGGGACAATCCTCCTTGAGCTCAGGATTTTGTACTTAATGCTAAAGAAACTGAAATGTTCCTCAGTTTCCAAGGTGTTGCAGCAAAAGGGACATTCCTCAACTATTTCTCCCACTTTTTCCAATCTGTCTGTAAAAGCCATAGGTGGCAATGTCCCAAATCTAAAACAAATGAACAAAGTCTTTGACTCAGAATGATTCATTTTATCAAGACATAATTCAAATCTTTGGCCAATGGCTTAGTGTTAGAAATGGAGTCTCTAGTTGGCAGAGGTATACACCCTTCTCCAAAAAGGGATCACAATCCTAGTCAGGGTAAGTCACACACAAATCCAAATTATCCTGTGCCCACTCTCTGGTAGCTTGGCACTGAGCTGTCAGGCTTCACTTAGAAGGCAATGTGTAAAGTATTTGTACAATAAATCATGCAATAAAACAGTGAGAACACTACAAAAAGGCACCACACAGGTTTAGAAAAAATACAATATTTATCTGATTAAATTAAGGTCAAAACAGTAAAGATTTCATAATCACAAGTTGAAATATCAGTTTTGTAATGATAAGAAGAGTCTTTAGTTCTTAAAAGCACCAATTGTCTCTGCAAGCACAAAGTACCTGCTTTGCGTCAAAATTGCACACACGAAGACCGCAGAGGAGGAGATGCGTGGAAAAAGGTAGGTGTACATCAGTTTTCTGGGTGCACACAGACAATGTGTCAATTCTTTTCCACGCGGCAAGGGCTTTGTGTCGAATTCCAGCATGCAGGTTTGAATCCCCTTTGCGATGCGGGTTTTGATGCCAAAGGATGATACGTGAAAATCCTGGGCATGTGGGCCGAAGTCACAGATGTTGCATCGATCCAGTGGGTGATGCAGTGGAATTTCTGCTACACGACTGGCACTGCGTCGAATCCTCTTGCAGGAAGTTGGGCTGCGTTGTTCCAGCTCGGTGATACATTGATCCAGTGGGCTGTGCGTCGAAGTTCCGGTTGCAATGTTGGCACTGCACCAATCTCCACTTTGGGAGCCGGGCTGTGTCATTCCAGCTCTGCAATGCAGTGATTTTCTCACTGCTGGACATGCTGTGCATCGATTCCAGCACGCTGTGCGTCGATTTTCGCCACACATTGAGTTTCCTTGCAGAGATGAAGTATTTTTGGCCCTGATACTTCAGGAACAGGAGGCAAGCTCAATCCAAGCCCTTGGAGAGCACTTCTCAGTACAGCCAGAGGTCAGCAACGCAGCAGGGCAACAGCAAGGCAGCAGTCCTTTACAGCAAAGCAGTCCAGATGAGTCCTTTGGGCAGCCAAGCATCTTCTCTTGGCAGGTTCTGGTGCAGAGTCTTTCCCAAGAAGTGTCTGAGTTGGTAGGGTCAAGGACCCAGTTTATATACCCAAAAGTGCTTTTGAAGTGGGGGAGACTTCAAAGAGTGAAGCGCACAAGGTTCCCTTTCAGTACAACCCTGCATATCAGGATCCCGGTAGGGGGTTTGGCAGTCCATTGTGTGAGGGCAGGCCACTGTCCTTTGAAATGTAAGTGTCAGCCCTCCACCCTTCCAACCCAGGAAGACCCATTCAGTATGTAGATGTGTGCAGGTGTGACTGAGCATCCTGTGTTTGTGGTTGTCTAGGTGAAATGCACAAGGGAGCTGTCAACCAGCCCAGCCCAGACGTGGACCGTGGACCGGAGACACGCTATAAGGCACAGAGGGATTTAAGTGCAAAGAAATGCTCACTTTCTAAAAGTACCATTTCTAAAATACTAATATCAAATCCAACCTCACCAGTCAGCGTGATTTTGTATTACCATTCTAGCCATACTAAATATGACCTATTTACCCCTTTCAGTTCAGAATCTATCACTCAAACAGTTTATGAAGGTAGCCTTAATGTTAGCCTATGAAAGGAGCAGGCCTCACATCAGTGGAAAACTACCATGACATCTATAACACACAAGTATATGTCCTTCATTTTACCTACACAGCACCCTGCTCTATGGGTTACCTTTGGCCTACCTTAGGGGTGACTTACATGTAGAAAAAGGGGAGTTCAAAGCCTGGCAAGTACTTTTAAATGCCAAGTCGAAGTGGCAGGTAAACTGCACACACAGGCCTTGCAATGGCAGGCCTGAGGCATGGTTAAGGGGCTGCTTATGTGGGTGGGACAATCATTGCTGCAGGCCTACTAGTAGCATTTAATTTACAGACCCTGGGCACATGCAGTGCACTCTGCTAGGGACCTACTAGTAAATTATATATGCCAATTGGGTATGAGCCAATGTCACCATGTTTTAAGGGAAAGAGCATATTCTCTTTAGTTCTGATTAGCAGTGGTAAAGTGTGCAGAGTCCTAAAACCTGCAAAAACAGTGTCAATAAAGTGGAGGGAGGCAGGCAAAATGTTGGGGTGACCACCCTAAGGCTGAAAGGTCTAACACTTAGGATCTTGTCAGTCAAATTTTCTGGCCTTGCCTCACCCCATACCTTCTGGAATACATAGTCTTAGTAAATCCCCTTGATTCAATTAGTTGGATTTTTCCCCAGTTTACTAGGTTCTTCCCACACTCCCCCTATCTTAAGCTGGCTACACAGGGCTTTCACAGCTCTCAACCAAAGTGTAATACAGAGCTTATCTAGTATGATTAACTCCTCTAGTGCTGCTTTCTATGGAGTCAATTCAGGTATTGTCCAAATGTTGACCCCGTAAATCAAGATTTTTTAGAAAAAGTAAATCCTTTTTAGACACAGATCTAACCTGAGAGGTATTAATAGGGTATTAACTGAGACATTCAGGAGGGATATCACTAATTTATTTTTAGAAATCTTCAGTTGCGTGCTGTCTACGGAGCCCCAGAATTCTGCCCCAGACAATGTGCCTCCAAGTTCCACAGCTTTATAATTCTCAATGACTGGTGAAACTGCCCATCTCTCAGAATGGCCATTGATCTATGTAAAAGGATAGAATTATTAGTTAACAGCTGGTGATCCTAAGAAAGCGTGTCAATGAGCCTGACTCCTATGTAGCCAAAGTTCCCAACCTGATCACTCACTGCTCCATCCATGGTCATTTTATTCCTGAATGTGTGATGGGGTTTTATGGCCATGAACTTAGACTTCCCTACATAGATCTCCAAAGCCCTTGACTTGCTGAACCCAACTAATTGATTTAACAGTTTCTGCTAGCACATTGGAATTTGTGACATGAGAACAGTATCATCAGCGAAAAGCAAGACAGGGTTCTTGTACCAGCTATCTTAGGAGTGTTGTGCTGGCACTTGTTCAATGATTCCTTCCCACCATACATATACAGAAACAACAAAGTGGGGGGAAAGGCACACCCCTGCCTCACCTCTTCCTTGATGGGAATCCTTTTAGTCAGCTCACCTTGATCATTCCACCTGACCTGGGCATAGGTGCCTGAGTGCAATCTATCTGACAGATAAATGAGATCTTGTGGCATTCCATATTGACCAGGTGCCCCTAGAGGATCTCTCTAGGTATTAGGTCAAATGCAGCGATCATATGTATAAAGGCAACATACAAATGATTTTAATCGATAGAAATAGACTTCCAGGAGCTGGTCATTGTTAGAAAGTGGGTCTCTAGTTGGCAGAGGTTTGCACCCTGTCCAAGTAGGGACCACAATCCTAGTCAGAGTAAGTAAATGGCACTCCCTAAATTATCCTGTGCTCATCCACTGTTAGCTTGGTACAGAATAGTCAGGCCTAACTTAAGAGATATTGTGTAAAGTATTTGAGCAACACTTAAAATACAGTAATACAGTAAAAACACCATAAAAAGACTCCACATCAGTTTAGAAAAATAGAGAAAATGAATCTGAGTAAAACAAGATCAAAACAGCAAAAATACAAACTGTGGAAGTCACAATATGAATTGTTAAAGATTAAGGGCCTGATTCAGATGTTGGCGGTATGGTCCCATAGATGAAAGACCGCATTCACACTGCCGTCTCTGCCTAGAAACACTGCCTGTGTCGAAAGTGAGAAAGGAAAAAGGGATTCTGGCGGGACCACTGCCAGCCTTCCTGCTGTGCAGATTTAGATGTGCCTTACCACAAAGGACAAAGTGGAGGTCCATTCTCCACTCCTTAGTTGGTCGGACTGGGGAAGAAAGGGGGTAAAAGCTCACCTTTTTTCCACTCCCCCCCTCTTGACCAGACAAGATCTGCTTTTGCCACTGCTATTGACACACTGAAAAAACACAACCCCCACATTGATGGACTACAAGGTAAGGACGCTGCATTGTACGTTGGGTGGGCACTGCACAGGAAGTAAGGAGCACTGGAGACATATATATGTCACAATAATTGTTGTTATCATTGTGACATGCATATGTCGGGGAGATGAGTGGGACAGACACAGATGGGGATGTACTGGCACACAACATATATTGCAAACGTGAACAACTGTCATTATGGTGCCAGTATTTATTGGCAAATGAATGCTGGCATCAAAATGATGGTACATTCACACCTGACAACTGTGTTCATGTGTGCACATTTCCTGGGGATCTGGACCTGTCATGTGCTGCGAGTTGTGTGTGTGACTCAGTAGATGTATGTGTATATGCAATGCAATTGGCTGGTTGAGGTGGGGGGGTGAGTGTGTTTGTGTAGCTGACTGTATAGTTGTGTTGTTTGTTGTGGTTGTGTCCTGTATGGGTGCAGTGTCAATGGTGTGTGGATGTTGTGTAATGGATGTATGTCAACGTGTGTTTTTGCCATGTACGGGTTGTGCTGTGTCAGAATGGCAATGAGTAATTGTGTGCATGCGTTGTGTTGTGTGTAGTGCAGGGGTACACCTATGGCTAAGGTAGAGTGTGTGTGTGTGTGTGTCATTTTCCTCTCTTGCATAGCCCCTGCCATTGTACGATGTGCATAGAACCCCACCACCATCTCCCGCTGTCAGTGAACCGCCATTATTCAGACCGGTAGCAGAACTATCACATCTAAATACGCCAGACGGAAGGCTGTCGCTGTGATGGTATCTTCTGGTCCACACCTGACACAGCTTCGGCAGTGCGACTGCCAATATCTAAATCAGGCCCTAAAAGTGAAAACAGTGCTTAGAAGTCACTAGCAGTCAAAAGGTTACTTGAGGTCACAAGGGGCCGGTGCAAAGTCAAAATCCAGACTGACCATGATGAGGATAGACCGGCTTCGGAACCAATGCAGGCTCTGTTGTAACAGTACCTTCAGAGCAGCAATGCATCAGTGGCGGGAACACAATACATCTATATTTCTCCCACACTCAGGGTGACTCGCTGTAATCAGACTCAGGAAAATGAAATGGAGGGGTCACCTCGCATGCAATATCTTATTGGTGGTGCAAGCTGAGGCTGACCACTCCTGCTGTCCCTTGTGTGTTTTCCCGCCATTACTCATACCAATAGTGGGAATTTGGAATGGGCGCAGCCATCTGCTGCTAGCAGCAGGCCTGGGGGTTGAGTTCCAATGGCGGTAAGCCCTTTTAAGCTTGCCAGCAGGGCAGTGCACATTCCTGAGGAGGGGGTAGTGACACCTCCACCAGGAAGGGCTTTGTTCTAGAACCCAGAGAGCAAGAGCTCTCATCCCAGGGTTTCAGAATTTTGTCTGGTGGTGGCAGGCTGTTTATGACCAGCCATCAACCATCCCAGTTTTAGTTAACTTTGCAGGGGTCACCTGCAATGTGGCCTGTGGGTACATCTTGCAATAAATATATTACTGGTACCAGTTTGGATTTATCATTCTGAGTCATTTGGTACCAAGCAACCCAAAGTTCAGAGTGGCCATCATGTATGTGTGAAACTCGTGCTGACTAGTGTCCAGCACATGCATTTAAAATGGGAGTTGTGTTCACTTACTGTGTCCTAGGTTTGCCAAGGACTCAGTAGGGGCATATTGCTCATGCATCTATGCCCACACATATAGAATAGTGCACCCTGCCTTAGGGCTGGAAGGCCTGCCAGAGGGATGACGTATCTATATTGCATGTCGTGTGTAGTGGACAGGACATACAGGCTCTGTGCCATGTCGTGTTTGCATTTTAAGATTGCAGCGGGACACTCAGCCTGGGTGCATCTGGATGCATGGCCCTTGAGGGTGGTACAATCTGTGCTGCTGCCCTTAGGGGCCTTCCCTTAGTACCTCATGCCCTGGATACCTAAGTACTGTTAACTAGGGACTTATAGTGGCAGATGAGGATGTTGCCAATTGTGCCAATGCATCACAACAATTTAGGGAAAGCAGTTTTCTGGGCTAGGGATGCCACTAGCCCAGTTCTGAGGCATCTGTTTGGGAAATAAGCTGCCTGGAGTAGTCTGGAGCTTGTACGACTATAGTAGAGCATATAGCATTCTTCAGAGAGTCAAAGGCCTTTTGACAACTCACTGTGCAGTTAACCTTTTTGGCATTTTCTTGGAGGTTAACTCTATGAGGGGGCCAACTATGGTGCCATAATCCTTCACACTTCTCCTAAAATACCCAGTCAGGCCAAAAACGTGCCCTGAGCTGTGTCTGGGTTATGGAGCTTCCCAAGCCAGAATGGTCTGTATCTTAGGTTGGAGTGGTTGAACATGGCCTCCACCAACCAGGTGGCCCAAGTAAACAACTGTGCCCAGCCCTATCTGGCCCTTACTGGCCTTGATAGAGAGGCCTGCTTTCTGCAGAGCCTCAAGGACCTTCCCTGGATGGATCAGGTGATTCTGCCAGGTGGAGCTATAGGCAGCTATTTTATCTAGGTAAGCTCCACTAAAGAATTCTAGCCCAGCAAGGCTTGGTTCACCAACGTTTAGAAGGTGGCAGGTGCATTCTTTAGACCAAATGGCAAAAAAGTTAACTGATAATGCTCATTAGGGCTGGAGAATATTGACCTCTCTTTTGCTCCTAGGTCAGGCCAATCTGCCAGTACTCTGAGGTTAAATCAAAAGTACTCAGATATTTGGCTGCCCCTAATCTGTCTACGAGCTCAACAGGTCTTGGAATTGGGTATGCATCAGTTTTTGTCACAGAATTGAGGCCCCTGTTATCCATACAAAACCTCATTTCCTCCTTCTTTCCCTTGGAGTAAGGTTTGGGGATTAAAACTACTGGGATAGGCCAGGGACTCTCTGAGGGTTCAATGACACCCAAATCCAACATATTTGTGACTTCTGCTTGTATGCTCTCCCTGACATGGTCTGACTGTCTGTAAATTTTGTTTTCAACAGGCAATCTGTCACCAGTGTCTACAACATGGGCATGCCAATCAGTCTTCCCAAGGGTCTGGGAGAATAACTCAGCAACTGGTTGAGGACTTGCCTGTAATTACCCTGCTGCATCCACAGAACCATCTTGGTTGCTGGAGAGCAGGTCAGGGAGAGGCTCTCTCTCTTCTTCCTGTCCCTCATCTGTAACCATGAGCAAGGCCACATCAGCTCTGACATAATAGGGTTTAGGCAGTTGACATGTATAATTCTTTTGGGATTTCTGCAACTGCCTAAGTCCACCAAGTTGGTGACTTTTGTTTTCCTTTCAAGAATGGGATAGGGCCCAGACCATTTGTCCTGGAGAGCCCTTGGAGCAACAATGTCCAACACCTAAACTTTCTGCCCTGGTTGGAACTCCACCATAGAAGCTTTTTGGTCATACCAGAGCTTTTGCAGCTCATGCCTGGCTTTTTCCATGTACTCTGGCATCCTAGAATGTAGGCCAAGTACATAGCCCACTATGGGGGTCATTCTGACCTTGGCGGTCCATGACCGCCATGGCGGAGTGCGGCGGAAGCACCGCCAACAGGCTGGCGGTGCTTCCTGGGCGATTCTGACCGCAGCGGTAAAGCCGCGGTCGGAAAAGGGGAGCCAGCGGTTTCCCGCCGGTTTCCCGCTGGCCCAGGGAACCCGCCATGGCGGCGCTGCTTGCAGCACCGCCATGGGGATTCCGACCCCCTTTCCGCCAGCCTGTTTCTGGCGGTGTCCACCGCCAGAACCAGGATGGCAGGAACGGGTGCCGTGGGGCCCCTGGAGGCCCCTGCACTGCCCATGCTACTGGCATGGGCAGTGCAGGGGCCCCCTAACAGGGCCCCACAAAGATTTTCACTGTCTGCTTAGCAGACAGTGAAAATCGCGACGAGTGCCACTGCACCCGTCGCACCCCTTCAACTCCGCCGGCTCCATTCCGAGCCGGCTTCATTGTTGAAGGGGCTGTCCTGCTGGGCCGGCCGGCGGTCTTCTGGCGGTCGCCCGCCGGCCCAGCGGGAAAGCCGGAATGGCCGCTGCGGCCTTGTGACCGCGGTGCGGTCTTTCGGCGGGAACCGCTTGGCGGGCGGCGACTGCCGTCCGCCGCGGTCAGAATGACCGCCTATGTCTTGTTTTGGCTCTTTGAGAGGTCTCTCCCAGTGTTCCCTTGTAAGACTTGATGGTCCCCTAAGAGGATGACCAAACAAAAGTTCAAATGGAGACAGCCCTACTCCCTTTTGTGGCACTTCCCTGTAGGCAAAAAGCAGACATGGAAGTAAGACATTACATCTCCTTCTGAGTTTTTCAAGGACCTCCCCAATCATGCCTTTTAGGGTCTACTTAAATCTTTCAACCAACCCATTTGTTTGTGATTGGTATGGGGTTGTGAATTTAGAAGTCATACCACATTCCTTTCAAGTTTGTTTTAGGTATGCAGACATAAAGTTAGAACCTCTGTCTGATGCTACCTTCTTAGGGAATCCTACTCTGGTAAAAATACCCAGGAGGGCTTTGACTACTGCAGGAGCAGTGATCGTCCTAAGGGACATAGCCTCAGGGTATCTAGTGTCATTATCCACTACCACCAGAACATATCTGTGCTCTGATGCTGTTTGAGGGTCAAAGGAGCCAATGGTAACAAACCTCTACCCTTTCAAAAGGGTCCTTTACGTGTCCATCTGCCTTGCCACTGGCTTGGCAGGTAGTGCAGGACTGAAAAAAGTCCTTCACTTTCTGGGACATTCCAGGCCAATCAAAGTGGTTTACCAACCTACTCCAAGCCTTTTTGGCTTAAATGCCCGCTAGGGGAATGTCATGGGCTAGAGTGAGGAGAAGCTCTCTGAACTGCTTTGGTACTATCACCCTCCTAGTTGCACCAGGTTGAGGTCTCTGGTCTCAGTGTACAGGAACCCATCCTCCAAATGAACCCTATGGGTACCACTGACACTACCCTTTTCTTCCTGTGCAGTTTGCTGAATCAGTCCTTCAAGAGTGTGGTACAGGTTATTTGCCCCAGGCACAGATCCTCCCTAGTGGGTTCCCCTGGGCCCAAGAGGTCTGTGTGGTAAGGCCCAACCTCTGCAGGCTCAGTTCCCTCTGGGAATGGCAAGGAGTCATCCTAGGAAGAGGTGTTCTGACTTGGGATTTGATTGGAAGCTGGTTCTCCACATTTCCTGCCTTTTCTCTTGGGAGGCTAGTTTACAATTTAAGGATCCAACTCTCCTTTTTCCCTCTGAGGACAACTCTGTGCCCTAGTCTTTACACATGCCCATTCTGGGATCCCAAGCATGGCTGCATGGGTCTTCAGTTCTACGTAAGCCCAGAGGTAAAGCTCCAGGTCATTTTCCAAGCAGGCAATCTATTGGGATGGATGATGACACAACCACTTCTTTCTGCCCTACTACTCCACCCCAAACAAAGGTTACCATAGCCATGGGATGGAAATTTATCTCATTGTCAGCATTGGTGACAGGATTAAACTTCCCTACTAGTAACTGATTTGAATGGACCATGTGCTGAGTTCCCATGGTAACACTAGCTCCTGTTTCCCTCAGGACTTCAAACTTCTTATTATTAATTAAAGGGTGCTGCCTGTATGTTTGCATATTACTTGGCCAGGCAGCACAGGATAATTCTACCCCTCCCTCAGTGACTAAAGTTGCATCTGTGCCACTTTAGCATTGGTTAGCAGTTGTAAAGTGCTCAGAGTCCTAAGGCAAACAAAACATGAGGCAAAAGGTTTAGGAAAAGACCACCCTGAAAATGCCATGTCTAACCGTCATAAAATGGAACACCTGGTCAATTGTACTTGTTTTCTCTCTGAATCCTGTCTGAAAATTCAACTGGGCCTGGTGCTCGACCATCCACTCCTGGAGATGGCAAGAGACGTGCATACAAATGATCTTCTGTGTGCTATAAATTAGGCTAATTGGCCTATAGCTTGCAGGGTTGTCTTTTTGTACCTTTTAATTGTAGTAGGGCAGCCTCCCTTTCCTTTAAAGAGAATAGTGATGGGAGAGCATTTGAGCAAGGTGGAGCAACAAGCGGATAAGCCATGCTCACATCTGCATAGGAGCATGGGCCAGAACAGTTTCCCTTGCACTATATAGAGCAGAAACGTGCTCAAACCATTGATCTGTCTGCAAAAAATGGACTTGGCTTAATAATTCAAAAGGTACCACCAGTGATAATAGTTTGCTAAAAGGCTCTGAAATCTCCTTTCCATAGGGCATCTAAAAGGTGTTCTCACTGATCCTCCTCCCATTTCTTTTTATAGTTAGTCAACGTTATCCTGTAAAGTTCCCTGGATCTTGTTATGCTTGGTTTTACACCCTCTTTGATGGCCTTGATCAAAACCCCCTTTGCCACCCTACAATCTTTAGTATGCCAGGGCAATTTTAGCTTGAAATTTTCTTGATTGCTTCCTGATCAAGTTTCAAAGCACTCAGTACTAGACTTAGCGTGTTCATATGGTTCGAAATAAGCCACCACTGATTGATATATATTCTAGCCTTGGCATGTTCATTGTTGTTGATATTGGCCCATTTTATGTTTCTGGAGTTATTTGGGAGAGCTAACAGCATTGAAAAGATATTATTAATTTGCTTTTGGGGATTGAGGACAAAGTCTAGATTAAAGTTTGCAAAACGAGAGCGTTATGATCACTGTCTGCTCGCACAATGATTTTCATGGTGGCCATATAATGCCATATTCTTAAGTCGAGTAATATAGAATCTATATAGTTAGTGTAAAAACCTCTTTTAAAAGTAGACTGTGGGCAGTGATCAGATTTAGTAAGCCTGTTTGCAGCTCAGAAGCGATATTCCATGTAGAGCTGTAAGAGTTGACCCGCTACCCTTGGCCATTTCTTCACTGGTTTGCTTATAAGCTCAGGTAGACCCATTCTATGTCCTTCCCATTCAATAAGGAAGAGAAGGACACAGATGGTTTAAATTTTTTGTTAAAGTCACCTGCTATAATACCAGACCCCAGCTCCCATTCGCCCCCAGCTGACCCCTCCCCCCCTCCTACCTCATATGGCGGCCGCTGCGCGACCGCGCCGCTGGCACCGGAGGCGCGCCAGAGGCAAGCCCGTCTGCGCCCGTCCGTGCCTGGCCCGCGCCCAGCGCCACGACCCCTGGTCCCCAGCCCCGCTGATCCGCTACGACCCCACCACCCTCCACGCCCTCAACCCAGGACGCTCCAACACCTGCTTCCAAGCTCACCCCAAACGCACCCATGGACCCTTCGCCTGCAACTCCTGCAAACGCATCTTCCACCACGCAACTACCACGACCACAAGCCCACGCGCCATCAACCACCTCAAGTGCATCCTAGTCAACGCTCGCTCCGTCCACAAACACGCCGTTGAACTCTGGGACCTCCTGGACTCCACAGCACCGGACGTCGCCTTCATCACGGAGACCTGGATGAACGCCTCCTCTGCTCCAGACATCGCCACCGCGATCCCCGAAGGCTACAAGATCTCCAGGAAAGACCGCACCAACCAAGCAGGAGGAGGTATCGCCATCGTCTTCAAAGACTCCATCAGCGTCACCACCTCCACCGAAGACACCCCTCTCGCCGCTGAACACCTGCATTTTCAGATTCGCACCGACCCGAGGACCACCCTCAGAGGATCCCTCGTCTACCGTCCTCCCGGACCACGAGCCCCTTTCAGCGACGCCATCGCCGACTTCATCTCCCCGCACGCCCTCGCCTCACCGGACTACATCCTCCTAGGCGACCTCAACTTCCATCTGGAACAAAACAACGACCCCAACACCACCACCCTGCTCGACAACTTCGCCAACCTCGGCCTCAAACAACTGGTGAACACCGCCACCCACATCGCCGGACACACGCTCGACCCTATCTTCTCCGCCAGCAAACACATCTTCTTCAGCCACACCTCCGCCCTACACTGGACCGACCACAGCTGCGTCCACTTCACATTCCGACGCGAGATCCGCCACCTCCGCACTCAACCCATCCCTCGTCGACAGTGGAACAAGATCCCTGAAGAGCAACTCCTCTCCGCACTCGCCGCCAACCAACCTACCCTCACCACCGACCCCAACGACACAGCCCTCAACCTCACAAACTGGATCTCCAACTGCGCAGACAACCTTGCTCCCCTCAAACGCACGCATCGACAGACCAACACCAAAAAACCTCTCTGGTTCTCTGACACCCTCAAAGAATCAAAGAAAACTTGTCGCGCCCTTGAGAAAGCCTGGTGCAAGGACCACACCGCTGACAACATGACCGCCCTCAAGAACGCTACCCGCGAACACCACCACCTGATCCACGCTGCCAAAAGGAACTTTTTCACCGACAGACTGGACAAAAACAGCCACAACAGCAGAGAACTCTTCAGCATCGTCAAGGAGTTCTCCAACCCCAGCGCCAACGCCAACGCCGTCACGCCCTCACATGATTTGTGCGAATCCCTCGCCACTTTCTTCCATCGCAAGATCAGCGACCTCCACGACAGCTTCGGACACCAGACCCAACCAAACACCACCGAACCCGCATCCCCGGCCATCACCCTCAACAACTGGACCCACATCAACACGGAAGAAACCAAATCCATCATGAACTCTATCCACTCCGGCGCCCTTCGGACCCCTGCCGCACTTCATCTTTAACAAAGCCGACAACATCATCGCCCCGCACCTCCAGACCGTCATCAACTCTTCTTTTTCTTCTGCTACCTTCCCCGAATGCTGGAAACACGCCGAAGTCAACGCCCTACTAAAGAAACCTACGGCTGACCCGAGCGACCTGAAAAACTTCCGCCCCATCTCTCTTCTGCCTTTCCCAGCCAAAGTAATAGAGAAGACCGTCAACAAACAGCTGACCACCTTCCTGGAAGACAACAACCTGCTCGACCCCTCACAAACCGGATTCCGAACCAACCACAGCTCTGAAACCGCCCTCATCTCAGTCACAGACGACATCAGAACCCTGATGGACAACGGTGAAACAGTCGCCCTCATTCTTCTCGACCTCTCGGCTGCCTTTGACACCGTCTGTCACCGCACCCAAATCACCCGCCTCCGCTCCACCGGGATCCAAGACAAGGCCCTGGACTGGATCGCCTCCTTCCTCGCAAACCGTTCCCAAAGAGTTTACCTCCCTCCGTTTCGCTCAGAACCCACCGAGATCATCTGCGGCGTACCTCCAGGCTCATCACTCAACCCCAACACTCTTCAATGTCTACATGAGCCCCCTCGCCAACATCGTACGCAAGCACGACATAATCATCACCTCCTACGCCGGCGACACCCAACTTATACTCTCCCTCACCAAGGACCCCGCCAGCGCCAAGACCAACCTACAAGAGGGTATGAAGGACGTCGCAGATTGGATGAGGCTCAGCCGCCTAAAGCTGAACTCTGAAAAAACGGAAGTCCTCATCCTCGGCAACACCCCGTCCGCCTGGGACGACTCCTGGTGGCCCACGGCCCTCGGCACCGCACCGACCCCCACAGACCACGCCCGCAACCTCGGCTTCGTCTTGGACCCTCTTCTCACCATGACCAAGCAAGTCAACGCCGTGTCCTCCGCCTGCTTCCTCACCCTCCGCATGCTCCGCAAGATCTTCCGCTGGATCCCTGCCGACACCAGAAAAACCGTGACCCACGCCCTCGTCACGAGCCGCCTGGACTACGGCAACACCCTTTACGCCGGGACCACAGCCAAACTCCAAAATCGCCTGCAACGCATTCAAAACGCTGCCTCATCCTCGACGTACCCCGCAGCAGCCACATCTCCGCACACCTGAGACACCTGCATTGGCTCCCAGTCAGCAAAAGGATCACCTTCCGACTTCTCACCCACGCACACAAAGCCCTCCACGACAAGGGACCGGAATACCTCAACAGACGCCTCAGCTTCTACGTCCCCACCCGCCTCCTCTGCTCCTCTGGCCTCGCACTCGCTGCTGTCCCTCGCATCCGCCGCTCCACGGCGGGTGGGAGATCTTTCTCCTTCCTGGCGGCCAAGACCTGGAACTCCCTCCCCACCAGCCTCAGGACCACCCAGGACCACTCCGCTTTCCGGAGACTCCTAAATACCTGGCTGTTTGAGCAGCGATAACCCCCCCTTTTCCCCTAGCGCCTTGAAACCCGCACGGGTGAGTAGCGTGCTTTATAAATGTTAATGATTTGATTTGATTTGATTTGACCAAGAATGTTGGAATTTAAAGTCTAACAAAGTCTGTAAAGTGTGTAGTGTGGAAGATTCAGTGTTATGCTGAACTGAGCCTGTGTACATTTTTATCAATGCAATATGTTTAGTTGGGGCGGTACCACAAGAGTCAAACTAATCATAAAATTTTATAGGAGTGGGCGGAACTTGCGGCGTTTCAATCTGCAGAATTCTGCTGAGTTATATGAAAACTCTGCGAAATTCCACGGAGTTCCATGAATGGGTGGACATCACACTGCTTGCACTGAGTTTTAGTGACTGGAGCTTGTTCCATACTGAAAAATCAGCATGAACAGCTCAATGCTGTAGTTGCTTTTTCTGTTGCTCGAGTAGATTTTCTGCTTGAGCTGCAGCTTTCTCACTGCGAACAGTTGTGATCTCCCGTGACAATCTGAGGTGAAAAAATCTTGCAGGATGCCCTACTAGCTCATGAAAATCTCACTTGAGGATGCCAATTCCTGCTCTTGCTCCTTTGGCAAGCTGCATGTGAAAAAAAACTGTGCCACGCAGCATTTGACTGAATTTGGCGGAAACTCTGTGTTACAAAAGTAACACAGAGTGGCACCAAGTCCACCTACTCCGCCGGTGGAGCGGAATTTATCACTCTCTCCTAATTTTCTGTCCAGATTATGAAGCCCCCCAAAACACTACCTGAGTTTGCTAGGGTGGCATTACTAAAAATAAGGATAACCTAGCCTATAAATTAGATCTATCACCCATGTTTCTTGCAAAAAGATGATGTTGTGACTGTCAATAAATTCACACCACTCCAAGTCGTTAAGTTTAGTCTGCAATCCAACCACATTCTATGACATAAATCTACCTGTGGCATAATTCCAATGATTGAAAAGTGGTGGAGAAAAGGACTAGACAGGGGCGAGGTATGAACCACCCTCTCCATTGTGGGTATGTGTTTTGGCAAAATGTCCACCAGCATTATGCAAGTATGTCCGTGGAAGTCAGTCTATGTCTAATGCATACAGGGAACATGAAATAACCACTTGAATTCTTCATACCTCATGTTTAGGCAGAGCAATCTCTTTTCTATTCTCTGGCTAATTGATCTGGAGAAGGTTCATTTCTATGCATATATTTGAGCCATTATGCAGTTCCAGATAATTTAGGCCTTCATTTATTTTCTTATCAACACATTTTATACCAATGTAGTCCATGCTGGTATGCCTATTACTATATTGCCTGGCCACTCCAATGTTGTCCCAAATTATTGATCTGCATTGAACACTTGATGCAGCCAGTGGACAATTTTGTTAACCAGTGAGTCTCTATTTTCGGGGACCCTCGCTTCAATTTAGGGACGTTTATTTGGATGGTTTCACTGCACATATGTGCACTGCTACTCCTTTTTCTCAGGAAGTAAGGCCGCATAACTGCTGCAATTCTTTTCGGGGGCAAGGAATTATCCGCCTGCATAACAAACTTTGTGGGCTTGTCTACTGTGGTGTTGGTGTCATAGGATACCTTTGTGCCTGTGTAAGTGGGGTACTTCTAGCCCCCTCCTCTGTTCACTGCCCAATTGATGAGGGTTCATATTGTGTCTTAGTTTGAAGTCCCTTGGGGAATCATCACTCTGGTTCAATCAATAAGTAGCTGTTCCTGGACTAGGTAAATAATTTGTGGAACATTAAATCAGATTCTTCCCTGAAGATGTTATTAGGTAATCTATTCTGCCCCTCCTCCTGAGGTTAGCCTGTAGCACTGTTAGTTTCTCAATCTTCACGGACAGAGTCTGTCTAAGAGTGGTAATAGCCTTTCTAAGGTCACCTATTTCGCCATTCAGATTCAGCAGTTAATTCGCATCAACACTGCCCACTGGATGTTGTCTTGGAGTTATCTCAGGGACACATTGTGCTGTGTCACCCACAGTTGGACAGCCCTCGCTTGATTCTAAGGCTGAAAATCGAATTCTACACTCTACAATGAGTATGAAAGGAGTTGTTTGATTTTCACTCACCTCTTGCCTCCCAGGTAAAAAGCAGACGAAACAGTAGCTAGAGCCCCAATACCATTATGGAGGGGGAGGCAGGCTCCTATCAAAACAGTCTTGCTCACATTTGTACAATATTTAGTTAAATAGGACTTTGTGTCCTCATGAATACTTTTGATCATTGGAAATTTACCCCATTTATCCTTCTCTCTCAGCACACCCTCAACTTCCTCAATTATGACCTCAATCAAGTGTACAATTTTCAGTGGCATGTTTGGCCTGCTTTTTAGACTTACCAGTTTCCGCAGCATTATCCACAACTCTACAGTTCCCCATTTTCCTCTAATTTTGGGATGCCACCCAAATAGTCACACACAAACACCAAAGATACACTTCCAGTTTTTCACCAATGTTTCAATGGAGAATTGGCCCTGTTACACAGTTCATTCTGCCTCAGTCTGAGATTCTGTAGTTACCACTTGCTCAGAAAACTATTATAAAGCAATAATATTAGAATATTCTTGAGTGGTATCAAGTAACTCAATTACACACATTAGTGACACTTTGAAGGGTCATTACATCACAATTCACTGATGGTCCTTCACACTAGTTGCGGCTCCAAAGGAGTTTTCAAAGCTCGTGACAGGCTAATAGGAGCCAGCTGTGCTGGATGCTAATATATATACCATGAATTTGGGTGAGATAAATTAATTTAAATGCAAACCAAAGACATGCCACCACCCTTAAATGGCGCAGGACAGATACTACAAATCCCCAGGGTTAAAAGACAATTAGTCCAAATGTACACTGGAGCTGTGACCACAATAGTCGTGAACAGTTTGAGGGAAAAAAAGTACCTTTGGCAGGAGAGCGGTGGTTGGCCCTGCCCAGCCTCTTCTGGGCTCTGATGGGCGCAGACAGGCCCCCTCTTGGCCCAGTCTTCACCTGGACATGCGCTAGGTTGAGTCCCATGCAGTACAATGTAAAGAAACTTACATGCAAATGGTTGCAGTATGGGCCTCCCCTCTTGGGCCGGATGGCAAGCAAAGGCTTCTTGGGATGTAGTTCCATGCTATTAGTGACAGCAAGGAGTGATTCAGATGTTCCATGCCGTGGGCTGTAAAATGCGCTTATATGCGCGTGGTTGCAGTAAGGCCTCCCCTCCTGGGCCAGATGACAGGCAAAGGCTGTTGGGGTATGACGTCCCACCCCAGCAGTGGCAACAAGGAGTGATTCAGGCGTCCCACACCGCTGGCTGTAGAAGGCACATCTATGCGCATGGTGGCAGTATGATCCGTCCCTCCTGGGCCAAATGACAAACAAAGGCTGATGGAGGATGTAATACCACCCCAGCAGCTGCAGTAAGAGCGGGTTTGTCAACTCCATTTACTTCAGGACCCAGTTACTTCACTTGCACTAGGGCCCATTGGCAACCAGCTACACCACTGTTGTTCTTGCTGGTGCATTTTAGGAGCTCACTCAGCCAGCATTCTTTATCACGTTTTAGAAATGGGTCTTTGGTTGGCAGTCAGGTTACCCTCTGACCAAGCAAGGACCCTCACTCTAGTCAGGGTAAGTCCCACACAATCCAAATTATCCTGTGCCCACCCTCTGGTAGCTTGGCACAGAGTCCTTAGGCTTAACTTAGAAGGCAATGTGTAAAGTATTTGTGCAATAACTCATACAATACCACCATATAACACCAGTAAAATACACCACAAGTGATTTGAAAAATATATATTATTTATCTGATAAAATGCAGGTCAAAACGATTAAAATACAATAAGTAGATGTCGATATATCACTGTAAAAGTGATATAAAGGGGGTGATGCTAAGCTTGGCGGTCATTCTGGGTTTCCCACTGGGCTGGCTGGCGACCGCCGAAAGTCCGCCCGCCAGCCCAGTGGGAAACACCCTTCCAACGAGGACGCCGGCTCAGAATGGAGCCGGCGGAGTGGGAAGGTGCGACGGGTGCAGTTGCACCCGTCGCGAATTTCAGTGTCTGCAGAGCAGACACTGAAATTCTTTGTGGGGCCCTCTTACGGGGGCCCCTGCAGTGCCCATGCCATTGGCATGGGCACTGCAGGGGCCCCCAGGGGCCCCACGGCACCCCATACCGCCATCCTGTTCCTGGCGGGCAAACCGCCAGGAACAGGATGGCGGTATGCGGTGTCAGAATCCCCATGGCTGCGCCGCCATGGCGGATTCCCATGGGCAGCGGAAAGTCGGCGGTACACCTCCGGCTTTCCGCTTCTGGCCGCGGCTGTACCGCCGCGGTCAGAATGCCCGGCGGTGCACCGCCAGCCTGTTGGCGGTGCTTCCGCCAACCTCCGCCCTGGCGGTATTTACCGCCAGGGTCAGAATGACCCCCAAAGTCTCTTTCAAGCACAAAGTAACTGGTTTGTGTGAAAAATCTCCGCAAAGGGCCGCAGAGGAGGAGAAGCGTGGAAACAAAGGGGTGTGCGTCGATTTCTCGGGCCGCACACTGGCATTCATCGTTTAGTTTCCACACAGGGACGGCTGTCAGGACGGAGTCACAGGAGCTGAATCGATCCGATGGGTGGTGCGTAAAATGTTTCTACCGCATGGCAGGCGCTGCGTTGATTCCTCTCTGGAAGTTGGGCTGCACTGTTGCGGCTCGGTATGCGTCAATCCAGTGGGCCCTGCGCCGAATCTCCAATCGCTACGCTGGTGCTGCGTCAATCTCATTGTAAAATCGGGCTGCGTGGTTCCGGTTTGGCGTGCGGTGAAATTTTTACCGCAGTGCAGGCTGTGCATCATTTCTGGCAGGCTGTGCATCGAATTTCGCTGCACAAGGAGTCTTTCTTGAAGAGATGAAGTCTTTTTAGTCCTGAGACTTCATGGAACAGGAGGCAAGCTCTATCCAAGCCCTTGGAGACCATTTCTTCACCTCAGCCACAGAGCAGCAAGGCAGCAGAGCAGCAGCAAGGCCGCAGTCCTTCACAGAAAGCAGTCAGGTAAGTCCTTTGGGCAGTCAGGCATTTCTTCTTGGTGGGATGCAGGTTCTGGTTACAAGTTTCTTCTCCAGCAATTGTATGAGTTGGTAGGGGCAGAGGCCCTGTTGATATACCCAAATGTGCCTTTTCCTGTGGTAAGCCCTCCTCGAGCACGGCGACCAAGTAATGAAAACATGCAAGGCTCGCTGTTTCCCATCAGGTTTGTGGACTACTAATTATCTTTTGTTTGCAACACGATCTCGCTTGGCAGAAGTTGAGCGCTTTGAATAACATCGACCCTGTTAAATAGTTAATTGCACTTTTGCTGGTTACATAGATAATTGCACTTTTGCGATAGGTTTCATTACTAGTGAACTGTAGCAGCGCGATCGCACGTTTTTTGTCTTTCAATGTGGAAAGAAAAATACGGTTGGGAGTTTACAACTGCTAATAGCTATAACTCTGAGATATGCGAGACCCTAGTGCATTGCAAATGCTTGTTCTAAGTATGCTGCATTCTGTAGCACACATAGAAGGATTAAATTGTCTCTAAAGATGCTGTGATCTGTAGCACACATAGTAGGAGGAAATTGCCTCTAAAGATTTCCTTAGTGCAGGATGATGCAGGTACCCTTCCACCACGGCACAAGGGTGCCCACGCTGGTGCAAGGTAACACACTGTGTGCCTGGAAAAAGAGAGAACATAATTGTGCTATATAATGTTAAATATGGCACATTCCTACCCTTTCACACAATGCAGAAAGGTGTCTTGTTGCGTTGTGCCGCGTGAGAGTATGATACATTTTTCCCTGAGTGTCAAAGAGTGAAATATCTAGGTTAGGATGAGCAGTGGCGGCCGGTAATTTTAGGAGGTGGGGGGCAGGTAGGAAGCACACTCACACTCATTCATTCAAACATACACGCACATCCATTCACAAAACTCATCAACTTCAAACACACACACACTCACGCACCAAAAATTCATTTAAAAAACACACAGTTACCTTCAGCTTAGAGGTCCCAGGAGGATTGGGACAACTGCCTCCCCTCTCTGGCTGACCTTAGGTCAGCTAATGAGGGAAGGCAGCAGTCCCAACTTCGTCACAGAGTGGGATGGGGTCAGTGAGACTTCTGATCCCATCCAACTATGTGACGAGGAGTCAATGGGTGGCGCTTTTCTTCTTCACCGAGGGGGAGGGTCTCAAGGCACCTTTGCTGAGCTGAGGTGGTCATGCCCATAGTAGCTGTGACCTCTTCAGCCCAGCAAATGTCAGCTCAGGTAGCCAGGAGTCTGTGCAAATTGCGCATGTCTCGCTCCTGGAGTCTATGCAAATTACGCGTGTCTCGCTCCTGGCTTCCTGAGCTGAACATGAAGAGTGTCTGTCAGGCTGACCTTTGCTCAGCCTGACAGCCACTCTTCATGAGGGGCAAAAGGTGGGGGAGAGTGGCCAATCGGCCCTAAAGGATGGGCTGTGGCTGGACAAGAGATAGAAGATGATGACTCTACACTTAACGGAGCATTCCTGGTCTGATGCTGAAAGCATGCCCTGTGTGCCACCTGGTCCCAAAGGGGCCTACAACCCCGTAAAAAGATCATTCAGGGTGGCCCGTTTTCTCTGCCTTTTTGCCTACTGGCTTGATAATCAGCAACAGCTTGTCTACCAAAAAATGTCTGGCGATACGTGTGACATCATTAATACAAGTCTAAAAGCTGCTGGGCAAATACTAGACCAAGATGGTGACATGTAAACTATCCCCTCCGAGAAGGCCTCTGTGTTTCCACACAAATGCAAATAAAATATGTGCGAAACTGTAGCAATTATCGTAGCGATGTTCTAGGATCTATGAGGCTCTACATAACATGCAGCACTAAAGTAAAATAAATTAAATGTGAAGCAAAGAAAAGAAATGTTGCATCACCGAAAACATGTTCTACAAATAATACTTCTCAGTTTACCTTCTTTGCAAGTGCATTTATTTTGATGTATGTACTTTATTGTTCCTTTTGTCTGGATCCAGGTATACAGTGATTAGCAGAAGTTTGAATCCCAACAGAAGCATTTCAGCATTTCATCCTTCTAAAATTGCTGAAATGTTACAAGTCATCACATTCTGCTAATGAAAGGGCTATGTAAATAGACTTAATGGGCATTTGTTAAATTAAAAAGTAGTTTAAAATATGTCAGACATTTGGAGGATGCACTGCTTCTGCGAATCCAGCATCCAGTGGAGAGCCTTTTCTAAATTTACTACTCTGCGATAGATCAATTTTTACAAAAGTGATCCAGCCAAAAAGACAAGAGCAATGTATATATGCTAAAGAAAGTAAGTTCAAAGAACAATTCAAACCCTGAAAAAGACTGGAAATGGATGATTGTGTTTATCTATGAAAAACATAACACCTCCTACACTTTACTGTGCATGCACGTTAGACATAATGTTAGAAATGGGATTTCTGGTTGGCTAAGGAATACACCTAAGCCAGGCAGAACCCAACTATCTAGTCAGGGCAAGTAAGTTACACACTAAAGATAATCTCTGCTCACCTACTGGTAGCTTGGAGCAGAGCAGTCAGGTTTATCCCCAGAGGTCATCTGTAAATCATTTGCTCAGCACACTCCCACATGTGATGCAATAAATACACCACGAAAGATACTCCACACAGGAATACGAAAAAAATATATGCCACATATTGTAAATATTTTAATAGGTCACAAACCTCATAGGTCATAATATAATGCAGTCCTTCTAGATGCACACCAAAATGACACATGTTATATCATGAAATGCAGTTAGTTATAGAAAAAGAAGACACATATTATCACCACAGGTGATACCATATGAATAAATGAATCCTCAATTATGAGACATCATACTGTCATGATTCATAAATACTGTGCTGTGTAGGCATCAGAGCGATCCCTATAACCATAATATGGCATGGAATTCACTAATAAAACCTGTAATTTTGCAGATGTCACCATAAACCATGAAGCATGATAATTGTGCACTTTATGTAAGTAGTGTAACCTTACTCATTAACCTGAGGCAAAGCAAGGTCAAACAACATACTGTGATAATTATTTAGGGCCCGCAATGTAGTAGAATAACACAGTTTCCCGTAGGTGAATAGGATTCCAAAGGGCACCAGCCCATCTATTAGCAGGGTTACAGCATTGTACCACACTCGCACGGCTGCAGAGTGCCCACCTACCCCTGGGCTCAGGAATGTCACCAGAACTAGTGTTTCTCCAACAGCCACAGGAGATATTGGGGGATGAGAGCAGATTGACCTGTGTTGACACTGCAGTGTCTCTGGAGCTAGCCACTGCCAGGATACCCACCCCTGGAATGATCCTCATAAGGCATGGGAGGGAAAACCAGGGTTCTCGGAGTCGGTGGTGTCATATCTGAGGCCACACTTGGAGGATGACAGCCAAAGCGTCACTGCTCAGTCATTGTGAATGCAGGCAGGGCTGGGACATATAGTTTCAGGTTCAACGGGGCATGCACTTAGTGAATGGCGGTCACGTCACTCTCCCTCAAGGTCAGTGGGCCTCATGCTGCCTTGCGGCCCCCTTAGGTAAAGTCAGTCTGATAAGCTGGGGCAGTAAGGCGCTGCGATGCACCCCATCACCCAGGTTATCAGCTTGGGGATGGATTGGTGCAACCACTGCTTTCAGGGATGTGATGTAGCCCCCACTCTCCCACTGGCAACCTATGCTCAGTTTGGGAGCAACAGAGAGTGCAAGATGGAGGGAGAGCCTCATAGTTGTCAGCCACGTGCTGACTTCACCCAAAGACAGCAGGGGAAGGGACACAGCACTCACTACGCACTTGTGGAGGAAAAGAACAATTTAGAGAAAGGATGAAGTGCTTGCCACGTGATAAGGGTTATTAACCCCTTCTGGGCCCAGGACATAATGGTTACGTCCTGTGGCACAGTGCTCTGTGCTAGCGCTCCCTCTGTGGGGTTCCCCCCCACCCTCCCCAACGTAGGGATGGAAGGGGAAGCCCTTCCCCTTCCACCCCTGACAGCCCCCCAGACCCTCCACCCCCCTGTGACGTCAGCACGCGATCGAGCACTGACTATCACAGAGGCCTCCTCCCATCGCGATCAGAAGAGAAATGCTCAACATTTCTCTTCCGATCACGTGGAGGAGGCCTGAAGGCTCCAAAGGGAAGGAAAGGAATTTCCTTCCCTTTGAAGTCTCTCTGAGCGTTTTAGCAGCTGGATTGCAAAGCAATCCGGCTGCTAAAATGCCCACTAGGCACCAGGAATTTATTTTACAAAAGGAAACTGGCATGGCGGAAGTTACCCCTTCGGCAAGGGTCGCTCCCAGGGGGGGCTTTTTTTTTAAGGCCTTTTCTGCCCCGCTGGGCCTATTATTAGGCCGATCTGCCCCCAGGGGGCGCAGAAACCTCTAGGCGCCAGGGATCCTTTTTTTTTTTTTATCTTTTTTTTTTTAGAGGTGGGGAGCGACCCCTTAGGCAGATCCCCTTGGGGGCAGATCGGCCGATTTTAGGTCACTCTGCCCCCAAGGGGGTCAGAAACCACTAGGCACCGGGGATCTTTTTTTTTTGCGCCAATGTCACGCAGGAGGAGCGACCCCGTAGGCAAGGGTCGTTCCCAGTGGGGTGGGGCGCAGGGGGACAAATTTATTTTAGGCAATTTCTGTCCCCTCTGGGGGCAGATCGGCCTATTTTAAGTCAATCTGCCTACAAGGGGGGCAGAAGCCACTAGGCACCGGGGATCTTTTTTTTTGCGCCAATGTCACGCAAGAGGAGTGAACCCGTAGGCAAGGGTTGCTCCCCGGGGGGGTGGGGAGGTGGGGGGGCAGGATGGCTAATATATTTTAGGCCATTTCTGCCCCCCTGAGGGCAGATCGGCCTATTGTTATTAGGCCGATCTGCCCCCAGGGGGGGCAGAAGCCTCTAGGCGCCAGGGCTGAATTATTTTGGGATTTCTTTTCTTTGTTTTGTTTTGTTTTTCTAGAGGTTGGGAGTGACCCCTTAGGCAAGGGTCGCTACCCGGGGGGGAATTTATTTTAGGCCTTTTCTGCTCTGGGGGGGGGGGCAGAAGCCTCTAGGCGCCAGGGATAAAAAAACAAGTTTTTCTGTTTTTGTTTTGTTTTTTATAGGTGGGGAGTGACAACTTAGGCAAGGGTCGCTCCCCCGGGGGAGGGGGAGGCAAATTTATTTTAGGCCTTTTCTGCCTCCCATGGGGGCAGAAACCACTTAGGCACCAGGGATTGGTGTGTGGTTATGCGTGTGCTTTCTTTAGGGGGGCAGCCCCTTGGGTAAGGGTCGCCCCCAACGGGGGCACTTTACTGTAGGCCATATCTGCCCCCGACGGGCCTATTTTTGGAAGGCCCATCTGCTCCCAAGGGAGGGCAGAAAGCCCACCAGAGGCCAGGGAAGTATTTTTTTCAAAAATAAGAGGGTGGGGGTATGGCCATAACCCCACCCCAAATAAATGGGGCCAGAGTTGTTCTGCCCACCAGTGGGCAGATGGGGCAATTACCCCTGATCCGCACCCTGGGGGGGGGCAGAAAGTCTACTAGATGCCAGGAAAGTTTTAAAAAAACAAAAAATATTGGGGTGGTGGCTACCAACCATTATGGGCCTGGTTACGCCCCCACCTCAACTGAAGGGGGTAACAGTCTTTCAGCTCTCCCCCGCACTCTAAAACATCTTATCCCACAGCAAGCAAGAAGACATTTGATTATTTGGGGTTTTAGTTTTACATTTAGGCCATGAGAGCTTGGCTTACTCTCAAAATCGTCCCACTCGGAATGGTGAGGGCTGCACTTTATGGTCTTTGGGACGCTGCCTTGTACTGTAGAAAAATCCACAAGACCTAGACACATCTGAAAACTAAACATCTGTGTGATTCCAGGATGGTGTGTTTCACATGCACCCGCACCATTTTTGGACCCACAATCCCCTGCAAACCTCCAACTTTGCTAAAAATCACACATTTTTCCCACATTTTTGTGATGGAACCTTCCTGAATCTGCAGGAATCCACAAAATTCCGACCACCCAGCATTTTCTCATCCATACCGATAAAAATCCTACTGCACTTGTCAGCCTAAATATGTTTTTTTGCAAACTGCCCTTTTGGTTCCCCTTTATTCCCCCTCAATATCGACATGTTTTTGGCTCTTCCCTTTCACAAGCACTTGGCCCACCTACACAAATGAGGTATCATTTTTACCGGGAGACTGAGGGGAACATTGGGTGGTATGAAATGTGTCCCAGTGTGGTGATCCCACACAGAAATGTGGGGAAAATTTGATTTGTTTAGCTAAATTTGAGATTTGCTGAGGATTCTGGTTAAGAAAACATTGGGGGATCCACGCAAGTCACACCTCACTGGATTCCCTCGGGTGTCTAGTTTTCAGAAATGTCTGGGTTTGGTAGGTTTCCCTAGAAGGCTGCTGAGCCCAGGACCAAAAACAGAGGTGCCCCCCTGCAAAAACAGGTAGTTTTGTATTTGATAATTTTGATGTGTCCAGATAGTGTTTTGGGGCATTTCCTTTCGCAGGCAGTATGCCCACCACAAAAGTGAGGTACCATTTTTATCAGGAGACTTGGGGGAACGCTGGGTGGAAGGACATTTGTGGCTCCTCTCAGATTCCAGAACTTTTTGTCACCGCAATGAGATGGAAAAATGTTTTTTTGGCCAAATTTTGAGGTTTGCAAAGGATTCTGGGTAACAGAACCTGGTCAGAGCCCCACAAGTCACCCAATTTTGGATTCCCCTACGTGTCTAATTTTCTAAAATGCGCTGGTTTGCTAGGTTTCTCCAGGTGCCGGCTGAGCTAGAGGCCACAATCCACAGGTAGGCACTTTGTAAAAAACACCTCTGTTTTCTGTGAAAAAATTTGATGAGTCCACGTTGTGTTTTGGGCCATTTCCTTTCGTGAGCACTAGGCCTACCCACACAAGTGAGGTACCATTTCTATCGCGAGACTTGGGGAAACAATGGGTGGAAGGAAATTTGTGTCTCCTCTCCAATTCCAGAACTTTCTGTCACCGAAATGAGAGAAAAAAGTGTTTTTTGGGGCAAATTTTGAGGTTTGCAAAGGATTCTGGGTAACAGAACTTGGTCAGAGCCCCACAATCCCCCAATTTTTAATTCCCCTAATGTGTCTAGTTTTCAAAAATGCACTGGTTTGCTAGATTTCACCTGGTGTCGGCTGAGCTAGAGGCCAAAATCCACAGGTAGGCACTTTGTAAAAAACACCTCTGTTTTCTGTGAAAATATTTGATGTGTCCACGTTGTGTTTTGGGCCATTTCCTTTCGTGGGCGCTAGGCCTATCCATGCAAGTGAGGTACCATTTTTATCGGGAGACGTGGGGAAACACAGAATAGCAAAACAAGTGTTATTGCCCCTTGTCTTTCTCTGAATTTATTCCTTCTAAATGGAAGACAGTGTGTAAAAAAGACGTCTATTTGAGAAATGCCCTGTAATTCACATGCTAGTATGGGCACCCCGGAATTCAGAGATGTGCAAATAACCACTGCTTCTCAACACCTTATCTTGTGGCCATTTTGGAAATACAAAGGTTTTCTTGATACCTATTTTTCACTTTTTATATTTCAGCAAATGAATTGCTGCATACCCGGTATAGAATCAAAACCCATTGCAAGGTGCAGCTCATTTATTGGCTCTGGGTACCTAGGTTTCTTGATGAACCTACAAGCCCTATATATCTCCGCAACCAGAAGAGTCCAGCGGGCGTCACGGTATATTGCTTTCAAATATCCGACATTGCAGGAAAAAGTTACAGAGTAAAACGTGGAGAAAAATGGCAGTTTTTTTACCTCAATTTCAATATTTTTTTATTTCAGCTGTTTTTTTCTGTAGGAAACACTTGTAGGATCTACACAAATGACCCCTTTCTGAATTCAGTTTTTTATCTACTGTTTAGCTTTCTGGGATCCAGCATTGGTTTCTCACCCATTTCGGTCACTAACTGGAAGGAGGCTGAAATCACAAAAAGTAGTAAAAATGGGGTATGTCCCAGTAAAATGTCAAAATTGTATTGAAAAATTGGGTTTTCTAATTCAATTCTGCCTGTTACTGAAAGCTGGGAAGATGGTGATCTTGCCACCGCAAACCCTTTGTTGATGCCATTTTTAGGGAAAAAACCACGAGCCGCCTTCTGCAGCCCTTTTTTCCCATTTAAAAAAAACAAAAACATTTTCACTCTATTTTGGCTAATTTCTTTGTCTCCTTCAGGGGAACCCACAAAGTCTGGGTACCTCTAGAATCCCTTTGATGTTGGAAAAAAAGGACGCAAATTTGGCGTGGGTAGCTTATGTGAACAAAAAGTTATGAGGGCCTAAGCGCGAACTGCCCCAAATAGCCAATAAAAGGCTCGGCACACGAGGGGAAAAGGCCTGGCAGCGAAGGGGTTAAGCGCTCTACATGCGCTACAAAACAATGCTCCCCAGATGGATGGAAATCACAGCTCTTCCCAGGCGCAGTACTTGTGCAACACACAGAGCAATAATCCAAGGTGTGTACCATGCGGTGGATGCACTGCGCCAGGGGTGCATGGGGTACCAGGAAATCACAAGCAATATTACCCTGCGCTCACCCCTGGGGGAACACTGGTAGGGTGAGCCCAAGGTAGGCAGCAGTAGACAGACAGGCCAGCATCGTAAAGGCAGGAATGGGCATTCCTCAGGGCAATCCAGAAATGCCAGTGAAGTGCAAAGCAGGGAGCAGTTAGCCTCAGGCTAACATCCAGAAAAGCAATCTTGTGAGTCTTTTATGCCACCCAGCAGCTACAAATAGCAGGCAGGAGAAGAAGAGCAGCTCAGATAAATCCATTGTGCAGCTCAGCAGTCCATCTGGCAGATGTTCAGTCCTATTTTCAAAAGTGCTTTAAAAATCATGGGGTGTGAGCCCCCATACTTACACTTCAAAAGTGCCTTTGATCAGTGAGTAACTTCAAAAGAGTCTTTCCAAGTGAAGCACAACACAGTTTCAACTCAGCCCTGTCTCCAGACATCAGTAGGGGGTAAACAGCAGTTGTGGACGGTAATTTTAGAACGGAGGGGGGTGGGTGGGAAGCACATTCACACTCATTCATTCACACATGCACACACATCCATTCACAACACTCATCAACATTCAAACATACATGCACGCACACACCAAACATTCATTTAAAAAACACACACCCACTTACCTTCAGCTCGGAAGTCCCAGGAGGGTTAGGACTGCTGCCTTCCCACTCCTGCTGACCGTAGGTTAGCCAATGAGGGAAGGCAGCAGTCCCAACTTCGTCACAGAGTGGGATGAGGTAAGTGA
Source organism: Pleurodeles waltl (assembly GCF_031143425.1). Classification (NCBI taxonomy): domain Eukaryota; kingdom Metazoa; phylum Chordata; class Amphibia; order Caudata; family Salamandridae; genus Pleurodeles; species Pleurodeles waltl. The sequence continues at coordinate 609,600,095 of NC_090439.1, forward strand.
GACTTCTGACCCCATCCCACTCTGTGACGAGGAGTCAATGGGTGACGCTTCTCATCGTCACCGGGGGGGGAGGGCCTCGAGGCACCTTTGCTGAGCCAAGGAGGTCACGTCCATAGGAGCTGTGACCTCTTCAGCCCAGCAAAGTTCAGCTCAGGCAGCCAGGAGTCCGTGCAAATCACGCATGTCTCGCTGCTGGCTGCCTGAGCTGAACATGAAGAGTGTCTGTCAGGCTGACCTTTGCTCAGCTTGACAGCCACTCTTCATGCGGGGCAAAAGGTGGGGGTGTGTGGCCCCTCTGCCCTAAAGGACGGGCCACGGCTGGTAACCAGCCATTTCATGAGGGCAGGACACAGCCTATACAGGTGTAAAACGTGAATGTCTTCTGCCTTTCCCAGCCCAGGAAGACCATTAGTATGTAGATTAATACAGATGTAACCCTGTCATACCTAATCATCCATGATTGATGCTTGTCTAGAGAGTATGCACTAACTCGAGCTGTCACTCTGCCCCAGATGTGGATTGCTGTCAGGCTGTAAAGCACTAGAGTTATAAGTACAGATAAATGCCTACTTTCTAAAAGGTGGAATTTCTAAAACAGTAATGTTAAATCCACCTACACCAGTAAGCAAGCTTTCTCACTCCCATTCCATAGATACCAAACCACCCACGCTGCTCCTTAGAGATCAGAAGTTACCACTTAGACATATGCAAGGCAATTCCCAATGGAAACTTATGAGAGGAGCAACAAACCTAGTAGTGAAAAACGCAATAGGCTGTTTGTCACTACTGGGACATGTAACACATATAAATATATGCCCTACCCTTTACGTACACATCACCCTGCACATGGGCTCTCTAGGGCCTACCACACGGGTGACATGGGTGTAGTAAAAAGGGAGTTAAGGCATTGGCAAGTAGTTTGGCTTGCCAAGTCAATGTGGCAGTAAGCTGCACATGCAGGTGCTGCAGTGGCAGGCCTAAGACAAGTTTGAAAGGTTAATTATATGGGTGACCCAATCAGCGATGCAGGCCCACTTGAAGAATATAATATACAGACCCTGGGTATATGGTATACCACTTTACAAGGGCATTGTAGGTAAATTAAATAAGCCAAACAGGTATAAGCCAATTATACCATGTTTTAGGGGATAAAGCACATGCACTATAGCACTGATTACCAGTGGTAAAGTGCCCAGAGCCCTTAAGCCAACACAAAGAGGATAACCATGCAGAAAGGGTGATTTCCAATACATATCATCCACCCAGCACCCATGACTATGGCCTGAGTCAAGAAGAGAAAAAACGGGCACTGTACCTGCTGTTACCAATGATGCTCAGAATCCATGCCGATATCACCTGTTTACCCTGGTGGCATTGTGCACGGACCTGGACCCATCCCCTGTGACCAGGACCCATTCTAGTCTGTGACAACATGAAAACGTTCAGAGGTTCAAATCTGCTTAAAGTGAAAGACTCACAGTATCAATGGTAACAAACAGATTTAATGTGAGTTCAATAGGTTAGGAATTATCGGGACCAATTCTTAGTTAAATCTTAAGCTCTGGTAATTATTTAAGTTAGTTTGGATATTTTTTTCTTCCAAAGATTTAGTTAAGTATACTCTGAAATATAGGAGAGTTTGGAAGAAAGGGTATGTTCTACGATATTTTCTAAAGCATACCTTTTGTGCACAAGAAGCTGAAGGCCTTTGTCTAACTTGTGTTCAAGTTAGGAATGTATCTAAGTGTAATTCAGTAATGGTCTTCGGTTGAACCAGAATCAATTGCCCTCCTACTGAGAGGATAAGAATTATGTTGCCTGCATACATAGTTGCTTTTAACACCCCCCCCCCCCTTCCAAACAATGAATGCTGAATTAGATGGTTTAATAATCAGTGGTTTTAGTGGTAGAAGCAAAAGTAAATATTACATATGGCCATGGTATAGTCCAATTTCTATTTGTCAGCGATGCTTGCAGGAAATTAGAAGATACTATGATACACACCTTCTCGAAATATATATAAGGAAAGCAGCTGTGGTAACTTAATTATTTTACCTCTCCCAACAGCAAAACAAAGCATAGCAACCTCTAGTTGTCAAAAAAGTGGACAAAGAATGTTCTTAATCACCCACAAAAACTGAAAGTGACTGTTTTATCATACATTTCACTACAATTTAAAACATGATACAGAATAATAAATGAAATGGACAGTATAGGCTTTCTGAGGCTTGTTAAGTAGAACAGTTGCTGTCTCTGGACCATTGGATTCTTATAAGTAGATGGATGCGTAAGGGTGCTGTACCCTTAAACTCTTACACCTCAGCAAACATCTCAATTGTACACATTTGGGTGGGTGGATCGGGGACCGTGTTTAACCTCAATTACATGAGGCAATATGTCCCAAGAGAAGGTGCACACTAGCAGATCAAAAGTTGTAGGCAAAGTGATTTCTAGGGCAGATATAGAAATTTCGGAAGATTTATTACAAAATATAAAAGTACAATACAGGATAATTAAGGGCTGACACAGCTAGGTTACAGGTTAAAGCCATCAGTACAAAAAATGGCAAAATCGGGGGAAAATGGTATGTTCCAAATGTGCAGGAAATGTCAGCAACATATCAGACAGCATCTCTAGAAGCACCTAACATCATCTGGCTAACCACCATGTTTAAGGGTTCAAACAGGAAATCTTCTGACATGAAACATGGAAAGTTCAGATTTATTATGATGTGAGCATAGAAATGTATTTTCAGCAATTCAAAAATGAGACTCTAAGATCATCAAACAAACCTATCAACTAAGTGCTATCCCACTACATTAAAAGTGATTCAGCCTCCTCCGATCTAATATCATCTAGAGGTGTCAGAGCAAACTAGTTACATAAACAACAGTGAACCACTGTGAATAAAATCAATACTGCATGCAAGCAGAGGATTCTTGGAGAAATGTTACATTACTGAGCCCATGCTATAGAGTCTTCTTCAAGAACAGTCTCAGTCTGAAACAAACAAACATGACTTGCTTGACAGCATGCAGTTGAAATAATAAAAGGAGCATGAACATAATGAGCCATTCATTTTGAACAAGATGGTGTTGAAGTCTAGCTGAGGCCTAGTTAGAGTATACCAGGAGAGAAAACATCAAATTAATATATATTTCTTGTTTTTGTTTCTCTAGGAGGCATGGTTAGTCCAATGCTACAGACCTCTCTAAGTGCAGGTGTCACTGGTCTTGCCAAGGACTCCAGAATGCACTGTCATGCAGTGGCATTCATTCACTCTCTCCTGGGATGCTGCTAACTCCTTGGGCCTCTTCCATTCTTCCAGTCCTGTTCCACAGTGCTCTGCAGACACTGGGAAGTGCTGATGTGTGGTTCTGGTATTCCTTCTGACCCTCTTAATTCTCTGTGTGGGTCAATTTGAAATCAGCTGGGCAACAATAGAGGCTATCTCTGGTACCCACTCTGGTCTAACATTCCCACTGCTAGAGCCCAGGAGTGCTGTTGCAGCAATCTTGATGTCACAAGGTTCACAGAGTTTACATTTTTCCTGTTTCCAGTGGGTGGTGGGAAGAAAACTTCTCCACTCTATGACACTCTACACCACTCCTCTTTCCTCTACACCACTAACCTTTCACCATGCTAAACAGCAACTGGTCTACAAAATGTCTAAAACACATTGGCAACGCCAATAGCTCTAGCCTAGGTAAATCTAGCTTAGGTAACATCTATTGGCTTTGCCAATGCTTGTTTGTTGTACTTATAGGTAGCATTACTTGTAAGTTCCAACAAAGGGAAATGATGCTCCTGTATAATGCAAAAGTAAAAATAAAATACTGCCACTTTCCTCACATACATACAATTCTATATAGCACAATCATGGCCCGTAGGCACTGGCATGCTTTAGATGATTACCAATTCAGTCAGTTAATTTTTTTTAGGCATGGGCAGATTAAGGCCCTCATTATAACCCTGACGCTCGGTGATAAAGTGGCAGTAATACCGCCAACAAGCCGGCGGTAAAAAAAATGAAATTAGGACCATGGCGGAAACACCAACATAGACAGCCACTTTATCACACCGACCGCATCGGCGGTAGCAACAAGCACAGGCGGAAGACAAGGTTCTGCCCACTGTAGTACAAGGGGACTATCCACCACCTTTTCTGGGGTGGTACCAACTACAACAAAAGCACAGCAGAAACAGATCTGAGAAGTCAAAGGACTCACCTCTGGAGACTCAGGGAACAACCAGGACGCCATGGAGCCCGAACTGCAGATCTTCTCCATGCTGGTCTACCTCCTCCTACACCAGGAATATCAACACCGGCGACGACAACCACGGTGAGTACTGCCACCTAGCACACAGGGGAAGCGGGAGGAAAAAGAGAGTGACACACACACACGCAATACGCAACACCCCCACCCCAACACCATACACACAAACAGATGCAACAAAATTACACATCCACCCCGTACCCCTCAGGAATAATGCAAGGACAAAAGGAAATGTTTAAAGTGAGTGTAATAAGATAAAAATCCAGAAAAACGTCCTCCAAATTCAAAACAGTATTTACAGATATTCAAATGGAGGGACACTGTCCAGTCCATAATGTCCGTAGGCCACAGGGCCACATTACATAGGCCAAGGCCCCATCTTACTCGTGCATCAATACGGAGAGAACACTGCTGGGGCGTCAGGTCGAAAAGACCCAGGCAGTTCAGGGGGACTGGAAATGGGGGGGCACCTCTGCCGGAAGATGGTACAATGCCACTGGTCCTGGAGGGGGCTACATGCCCTGTGCGCTGACCTGGGGAGTGCAGAGCCACAGTCTCTCTAGTTGGTGGTTTGCCCACTGCACGGTCCTGGGGAGTGCAAGGCCACAGTCTCTCTAGTGGGTGGTTTGCCACTGCTTGGTCCTGAGGAGTGCAAGGCCACAGTCTCTCTAGTGGGTGGTTTGCCCACGGCTTGGTCCTGGGGAGTGCAAGGCCACCATCTCTCTAGCGGATGCTTTGCCCACTGCTTTGTCCTGGGGAGTGCAAAGCCACAGTCTCACAAGTGGGTGGTATGCCCACTGATTCTGGAGGGTGCCTGGTGCCCAGTGTGCTTCATCCTGGCAAGGAGGGGGTGAGTGGATGCCTTCTTCCACTGGGTCTGGAGGGCGCCTTGTGCCCAGTGTGCTTCATCCTGGCAAGGATGCATTGAGTGGATGTCTTCTTCCACTGGTTCTGGAGGGGGTCTTGTGCCATGTGATGCAGATCTTTGGGAGCGCAAGTCACAATCTCATACCTGGGTGTCACACCCACAAGATTTGCAGTGGGCAGTATGCAGTACACTCCATGGAGGATGGACTACAGACCATACGCCGGCGGCGACGGTGCTGGTGTCGGTTCTGCTTGTGGTTGGGGGAGGCTCCAGCCGTTCCCATTCAGCCTCGGACAACTGCCCACTGGGGCTGCTGCTGCTGGCAGTGGTGCTAGTGGCGGTGGAGGTGGTGGTGCTGATGGCGGTGCTGATGGCGGTGCAGGTGTCGGTGCTGCCAGTGGTGGGGGGAGGCTCCAACCCTTCCTCTGCATCCTCGGACGGCTGCCCACTGGGGCTGCAGCTGCTGGCAGTGGTGCTGGTGGTGGTGCAGGTGGCAATGCTGATGGTGGTGCTGGTGTCGCTGCTGCAAGTGGTGGGGGGAGGCACCAGTCCTTCCCCTGCAGCCTCGGATGGCTGAAGCACCATGGTTGGTGTTGGGGGCTCAGATTCTGTCACAGCACCAGGCCTCCTGTCCCTCCTGCCTGTAGGGGCAGGCCCTTTGCCCTTGCCGTCTGGTGGTGTCTCCTTGCCCTTGCCTTGTGGTGGTGCCTCCTTGCCCTTGCTGTGTGGTGGTGCCTCCTTGCCCTTGCCGTCTGGTGGTGCCTCCTTGCCCTTGGCATCTGGTGGTACATCCTTGCCCTTCTCCTTGGCAGCAGGCGCAGGCACACTGCCAGTGCTGATGGGTGTCTCCTTGGAGCCTCTCACACCTGCAGTAGCTGCCGAAACTACAGTGGCCGTGGACTGGGTGGCTGAGGTGCTGGCCTGGGTTCTGCCCACCCTGGCCAGATGTGAAAGACGGGGGGAGGGGTAGGGAAGAGGTCAATGGAGGAGAGGAAAAGCTTCTTAGGGACACTGGGGTGGGAAGAGGATGAAGGTTTGGGAGTGGAGGAAGAGGGAGTGGTTGGTGGAAGTGTCTGCTGGGTTTGGGTGCAGGTGCATGGGCTGGATGCTGTTGTGAGGTGGATGGCTGTTGGGTGTCTGAGTGCTTGCGTTTGTGTACTTTGGGAGAAGAGGCACAGACACAGTGGGAGAGGACACAGGGGACATGTGCATGGATGTGGGGGTGGTGACTGCCATTGAGGGCTGTGATCTGATAGGCGTGATGGTGATAGAGGCAGTGGGTGTGGATATAGTGCATGCAGGTGTGAGTGGAGACACTACTGGGAGGGAGGTGGACGAGGAGGAGGGGACACAGTGGAGGCAGTGGATGTTGTTATGTCAGCATCTGGATGTTGTTTGTGTGAGTGCCTGTGGGATGAAGTAGGGTTCTTATTTTTGCTGAGCCACTCCTGTGTGTTGTCTTGGCTGCATGCTGGTCTGAATGTGTGCTTGGGATACGTTGGGATTCAGGGGAATGAGACTGGGCAGAGGAAGCTGGAGGGGGGATTCTAGAGAGAGGAACAATGGCTGCCATCAAGGAGGAGGCTAGAGTCTGGAGTGATATCTGTTTGGCCGCCACGCCAGAGTGAATGCCCTCCAGGAATGCATTTGTACGTTGCAAATGCCCTGCCAAGCCCTGGATGGCATTCACTATGGTTGACTGCCCAACAGAGATGGATCCCAGGATGTCAAAAGCCTCCTCACTAAGGGCAGCAGGGCTAACTGGGGCAGGGTCTGAGGTGCCTGGGGCAAAGGAGATGCCCACCCTCCTGGGTGAGCGGGCACGGGAAACTCGCTGAGGGGCTGTTGGGAGGGCAGTGCTGTTACGGAGGGTGGCGGCTGTACCTGTAGTTGGGGTGGCCACAGAGCTGTGCGCTACCAATAGGGAGCTTCCATCGGAGGAGGTATCACTTTCAGAACTGTCCCCTCCTGTCTCAGCCGTGATGCTCCCCTCGCCCTCAGTCCCACTGATGCCCTCACCGTTGGTGGATTCGGCCTCCTGGGCCCTGTCGGATGCAGCTCCCTCTGTCGCCAGTGCCTCTGCTCCTCCGCCAGATGATGCTAATGCACAGAATGACAGGGTGACAAAACAACAAGGGGGGGAGAGACAGAGGATACACTTGGTCAATGCCAGCAACAACACTACAGTTGGCGTACAAAACACACAGGGGACAGCCCTACGCACTAGGCGATGCACTACAAGTCACAATGCTAGTCACCAAACCATGGACAGGAATACCTAACGCCAGTTGCAGCATACCTGAGACCCACAGAGTCCTGCCCAGTAGTGGATGCCCACTAGCTTGTTTGGAGGTGGAGTTTATCAGCCCCTGCCCAACATGGAACCTACCCTGCAATGTGCAGCCTGGCCTAGGGACACCAACAGGCACACATCCCCCATCCAGAGACCAGCCCACCATGCGCAAATATATTGGAACTGTACTCACCCCCTTGTGGCTGCTGTAATGCCCTCAAGTGCCCATCCAGCTCCGGATAGGCCACCGCCAGTATGCGGAACATCAGGGGGGTCAGGGTTCGACAGGCACCCCTTCCTCGTTGGGAGACCATCCCCAGCTGGGCCTCTGCCATCTTCCTTGCCCAGCGTCTTAGGTCCTCCCACCGTTTGTGACAGTGGGTGCTACGCATGCCGTAGACCCCTAGGGTCCGCACGTCCTTGGCGATGGCAAACCATACACCCTTTTTCTGATGGACGCTGACCTGCAGACAAATAAACATAGAAAAAGGTATCAGTCATACTGGCCCACCATATCCCTCCCATCCCCTTACACACATACATTGCCCACCATCATGCAGCACACTGCCTAGGAACCCTCAACCACCCCCCCTTACATGAGGCCCTCACACACAGCACTCCATACATTCATGCCCAATGCATCATGCTCACAGTGTACTCACCTGTTGGTCTGGAGGCCCATACAGCATTCGTAACTGGGATAGGACCCCATCCACTAGCCTCTCCAACTCCGCACCGGTGAAGGCAGGGGCCCTTTCCCCAGTGACTCGAGCCATGGTCTGTTCCAGACACAGGTCACAGCAGCACTTGCAGTGTAGGTCCTCTCCTGTTGAAGGTCAGGTAGCAAGTGAGTGAACAGATAGAAAATGGCGGTCACGTCACTGCTGGCGTACATCACCATTGGCTACTGTAACCCATAGGGCCCAATGTTTACCAATGCGGAGTTGCACGGCGGTACTCGACGCCTCCCGCAACGGCACACAATGTCAGCGACATTACCTCATTTCCACCTGTCCATCTACACAAGACAGGCGTCCGCCATTTCGGGGGGGGGCAGGCCATGGCACCTAACTGCGTCACAGCACACATTGGCACATTTTGGGGATAAACATCAACATACTGTTTCTGTCACAACATGCAATGCACTGTACATTTAGGAAATGTTGAAAACTGACCAGATGCTCATCATTTTGCCCCCTAGATTACATCCACTGAGGATTAATAGGAGACAGAGACATCCCCCGTGTACAGGCCCCTGGTGGACTTGGCAACAATGGAGGACAGGCACATTATCCTCATCTACAGACTTGATAGGGCCACAATCCAAGAGCTGTGTGCCCAATTGGAGCCAGACCTGATTTCAGCTATCCGTCACCCCACTGGGATCCCCCCTCTCGTGCAAGTCCTATCTGTGCTCCATTTCTTGGCAACTGGCTCCTTCCAAGTGACAGTGGGCTTGGCAGCAGGAATGTCACAGCCAATTTTCTCAAACATGCTGACCAGACTGTGGTCTGCCCTGGTGAAACACATGCGCAGCTACATCGCTTTCCCCCATGTGGAGGATTTGCCCACAGTGAAAGCTGATTTCTCTGCAATGGGACATATCCCCAACATTATTGGGGCACTAGATGGTACACATATTGCCTTTGTCCCCCCCCCCGAGAATTGAACAGGTGTTCAGAAATCGAAAGAGCCTTCATTCTCTACAAGGATGTTCATTCACGTGCTAATAAGTGTGTGGGGTATTGCTATAGGCTGGGGGGGTGCTGAAGGAGAGTCCAGGATAGAGTCCAGTCTGTTTGTATCACATGTGCGTTGTCCAAGGGGCTATAGGGAGTGGAGCAATGGCAGTTGAAGGTGCACAGGGTGACAGAGTGGGACACAAGGGTGACAATCAGCAGAGTCTTATTTTCCGGCGGGGTCTTGGCAATGTACTCTGGCTTCTGCCTGGATCGCAGGGACCGTTTGCATGGTGGTTCTCCTTCGGCAGGGGGAGGGGTGCTGGTGGCTTGTTGTTCCTGTGGCGGGGCCTCCTGTCCACTAGCGTCAGCAGAGGTGGAGGGCTGTTCATCGGTGTGGCTAGTGTCAGGGGCCTGTTGGTGTGCCACTGCCTCCCCCATGTCTGCCAGCACCCCTGCAATGGTGACCAGGGTGGTGTGGATGTCCCTCAGGTCCTCCCTAATCCCCAGTTATTGTCCCTCCTGCAGCCGCTGGGTCTCCTGCAACTGGGCCAGTATCTGGCCCATCGTCTCCTGGGAATGGTGGTATGCTCCCAGGATGTTGGTGAGTGCCTTGTGGAGAGTAAGTTCCCTGGGCCTGTCCTCCCCTGTCGCACAGCAGTCCTCCCAGTTTCCCTGTTTTCTTGTGCCTCTGTCCCCTGGGCTGTGTGCCCACTGGTGGGTGCTGTGGTGGTGTTTCCTGACGGAGGAGGCTCTGTGGTGGCATGGGACTGTGCCTGGGTAACCGACTGTCCAGAGGTCCCTGATGGGCTAGGTGGGTCATCCAGATCCAGAAAAGCAGAGCTGCTGTCATCACTGTGGGCCTCTTCTGTGGGGGGACTGGATGTTGCTGGCACCTCCTCTCCGGTGACGTTGGGTGTGGGACCTGTGGGGATGTAAATTCAGTGTTATTGTTTCTGCGTGTGACATCTTGTGCAATGGTGTGTTGGCCTCTATGGTTGTGAGTGCCCTGTCAGTTTTGCCTTGTGTGAGTAGTGATGTTCTGGGCTAGGAGATTGTCTCTAATGTGCATGTTTTAGTGATGGGTGTCCATGCAGGGCTGGGTGTGATGCCCATGCATTGTTGGTGCATGCAGGGCTTGGTATTGGGATGTGTGGATTGTGATGGTGGGGTGTATGTGAGGTGGTGGATTGATGGGGGTGAAGGTAGGGGTGAGGGTATGTGATGGCATGCAGGTAGGGGGCGATAGTAATAGAAAGTTGACTTTACCAGAGTTCAGGCCTCCTGCTACTCCGGCCCTCAGGATGCAGTGTTGCCAAGACTTGCTCCTCCCATGTTGTTAGTTGTGGGGAGGAGGTGGCAGTCCACCGCCAGTCCTCTGTACAGCTATTTGGTGTCTTGCTACCACGGAACGCACCTTCCTCTGTAGGTCGTTCCACCTCTTCCTGATGTTATCCCTTGTTCTGGGGTGCTGCCCTATGTGGTTGACCCTGTCCATGATTCTCAGCCATAGCTCCATCTTCCTATTGATGGATGTCTGCTACACCTGTGATCCAAATAGCTGTGGCTCTACCCAGGTGATTTCCTCCACCATGACCCTTAGCTCCTCCTCTGAGAACCTGGGGCATCTTTGTAGTGCCATGGGTGTAGTGTGAGTGGTACATGTGAGAGCGTGTGGAGTGATGTGTTGGGGTGTGTGCTGTGATGTGCGTGGATGGTGTATGGTTGATGGTGTTCTGTGGCTCTGGTTGTGTGGGTGCTCTTGCTGTATCTCTCTCAAGTGTCAATTTGTGTTACTCGTAAAGGGATGTGGGTAGTGTGGTTGTGTGTTTTATAGTGTTGTGGGTGTGAGGGTGTGGTGGGTGTATGTGTGTCCTGTGTGTTTAGTTCGAATTGTCCAATGTGATTATGTTAGCGTGTGCATATTTTGAGCGCGGCGGTATGTACCGCCAATGGTTTACTGCGATTGAATGTCCACCGCAGTGATTCGTGGGTCATAATGCTATGGGTTAGCTCTGTTGGCGTAACAGTGTGGGTTTGGATACCACCAGTTCATCACTGACCTTTGGGCTGGAGGACTTGTGTGTGTGTCTGTATAGTGACGGATTGCTATATGTGGGTCATAATATGGGTAGCGGTATACCGCCGCGGTTGCGGTATGTTGGCAGAAGTCGGCATGGCAGCAAGCAGGACTTACTGCCATTGTCATAATGAGGGCCTAAATAATTTGCTCAGAATTACATGATGTTGAGCTGATGCTGGAACTCAAACCTGGTTCCCCAGATCCAAAGTCTGTAGGAATGGCTGTTAGGCCATGTGGGAAGCCCTTAGTAGGAAACACTGAAGAGTCAAGCTTGGAATCACTAAACTCACCACATTTGACATCATTCCGAGGTTGGTAACATGGGCATCATTGATTTGGGGGACAATTTAGATTTTCCTAGTCGTTTGATGGAAAGTCTTAATTTTATTAAAGACATGGACACGAGTATTATGCGTTTCTTTTCTTACTTTAATTAAACAACAGCAGTAAAGAAACGTACTACAATTCCCAGAAGGCACAGAAAAAAGAGCCAATGGGAATAAAAATGTAGTCAGAACATGTACACCAATCACCATGCACAAAGGGTATTATGACATCACTTGACTGCGAACAGCCCACTTTTCTTGCAAAATAAGTCAGTTAGTATTAAATAAAGGAAAAATGGCAAAGAGAATAAGAATAGCCATGAGAAAAGACAAGTCAGAACAAAAGTTCAAAATCCCAGAAAACCAAGAAGGATCTTGGCAAACAGCTTCAGCAGGTAGTCCAGCTCTGAACGGTGATAGTGAAGTTTGAGGACTGGAAATCTATGAAGAAGACGATGTCTTAAGAGGAAGGTTGAATGGTGGCCGATGGCGCTAAAAAAGGGGGGGGGGACAAACAAAAGGTTAAGAGAGTGGAGGGATAATACTCGCCTCCGTGTCTTTAATAAAATTAAATCAAAGGACTAGGAAAATCTACATTTTATCTCAAGACCGGAGGCTCCTATTAATCGAGTTTAAAGCATATTAATTATATTCAATGAAACATTATGAACAGGTTTACAATAAAAAAACTTTAAATACATTGTCATTAGACCAATCTACAGATTTAAGAATATCCTCTAGACGGGAACCTGCCCAGAAGGCTTTGGAAGCCATAGCTCCTCTGGAACAGTGAGCTCCAAACATGGAACTGTCAATACCCGCCAAAGACATAGGGGGTCATTCTGACCCTGGCAGTCATGGACCGCCAGGGCCAACGACCGTGGGAGCACCGCCAACAGGCTGGCGGTGCTCCCATGGGCATTCTGACCGCGGCGGTACAGCCGCGGTCAGACACGGAAAACCGGCGGTGTCCCGCCGGTTTTCCGCTGCCCTGGGGAATCCTCCATGGCGGCGCTGCAGGCAGCGCCGCCATGGGGATTCCAACCCCCTTACCGCCAGCCTGGTTCTGGCAGTTTTGACCGCCAGAACCTGGCTGGCGGTAACGGGTGTCGTGGGGCCCCCTAACAGGGCCCCACTAAGATTTTCAGTGTCTGCATAGCAGACACTGAAAATCGCGACGGGTGCAACTGCACCCGTCGCACCCTTCCCACTCCGCTGGCTCCATTCGGAGCCAGCATCCTCGTGGGAAGGGGTTTCCCGCTGGGCGGGCGGGCGGCCTTCTGGCGGTCGCCCGCCCGCCCAGCGGGAAACTCAGTATAACCGCGGCGGTCTTTTGACCGCGCAGCGGTATTCTGGCGGTTCCCGTTTGGCTGGCGGCGCCCGCCGCCAGCCAAACTCAGAATGACCCCCATAATCCTTTAAACCCATCGAGCCAAAGTAGAGGCCCAAATCAGATTATAGGGTTTTCTAAATTAAATTAGGAGTTGGGATCGAGAGGGCGTTCTTAAATCTGCAGTCTTTAGTTTATATACTTTCAAGCAACACATAGCTTAGGGTGATCTGGAAAATAGGGATAAAAAACCGAGGATAAGTTTGTTTTGGTTCGACGAACAACAGTAAACAGAACTCCAGATGGAGTGAATTGGCGATTAGAAATATCTAACGCTTTGTCATCAGAAAGACGTTTAATAGAAACAAGACAAAATAGCATTGTTAACTTCGCACATAACATTTTTAAAGAAAGCATGACATTATCGGTTCATGACAGGAGGAATTTTAGAACAATATTAACATCCCATAGTTGTCTTTATTTAGGCATTGGAGGATTAGGATCTCCCTTTAAAATACGTCAGATTAGAGGATGCTCTCCAACTGGTTTTCCATTAACGTAAGAATGGTTGGAAGAAATAGCTGATCTATATAAATTGATGGTACAAAAAGTTTTAACTTTGCTGGCTTCAACAGCTAAAAAATTAGCGATAAAAACCACATCCGCTGAAAAGGAATCAATGTGTTTTCCCAAACACCAGCTGTGCCATAAAGACCAGGCTGATTTGTAAGCTTTCTTTGTCCCTGGAGCCCAGAATTGTGAGATGTATTGTGAAGCTTCTGACGAAATGAAAGGGAGAGATTGAGAATGCCCGAGATTTTCCATGCAGAGAGGGTTAGTAGATTGTCCAAAATGAGAGGGTGGGGATGACAAAGTGGATCTAGCAACAGATTCGGGAAAGAAGAAAGCAGGGAAGGAAAGTCTATTGAGAGTTCCAAGAGAGTTGGGAACCAGATTTGGGATTGCCAAAAGGGAGCTATGAGCACTAAAGAAGCTTGTTTTTGTCTGAGCAAGCACCCTGCTGATCATGAGGAAAGGAGGGAAAGTGTAATTCAGGGAGAGTGACCAGTCCTGTAAAAAGGCATTGGATGCTAAGGCCAATGGATCTGGACGCCAACTGTAGAATTGGGGAAGCTGAGTGTTGAGGCATGGAGCAAACAGGTCGATAACTAGAGGGCCCCATGTGCTCTGTATCTTTTGAAAAATTGAAGCGTGAAATTTCTAATCGCTTGAGTCACGAAGGCGGCGAGAATGCCAATATGCAACTAAATTGAGAGTTCCTGGAAGATACTCTGCATGCACCGAAATATGGTTTGGAAGGCAAAATTCCCAAAAGCCTTTGGCTAGTTTGGATTTGTGCCCCTGAGGTGATTCATATAACGAACTGCGGAAATGTTGTCCATCCTGAGAAGGATAGCACAACAAAGTTTGTTTTTTGCGAGGCTTCTGATTACAAAGGACCTGACAACAGAAACACGCCCATGCTATTACGACCCACGAATCCACGCAGCGGTCTTTCAACCGCGGTATTCCATTGGTGGTACACACCGCCGCAATCAAAATACACACAAATCTCCAAAACACCGCCACATTGGACAATTCCAAATACACACACCTGATACACATACAAACACCACTCCCACACACCCAACACAATATAAAAGACCCACCTACAAACCCCTATGGCCAAAAATACAGAAAGAAGGCCAGAGAGACAGCACAGAATAGACAATCCCATCACACAGAGGCACACAACACCATCACCCACACAACATCCACGCACAAAACACCACACACCACTACACATCACCACACACATCAACACCCACACCGCCCCACACATCACACACACCATCCCGTGTCACGCCAAAGACACCCCCGCTTTTCCGAGGAGGAGCTCTGGGTCATGGTGGAGGAAATCCTACGGGTAGAGCCACAGCTATTTGGCTCACAGGTGCAGCACACATCCATAGCCAGGAAGATGGAGCTATGGCGCAGAATAGTCGACAGGGTCAACGCTGTGGGACAGCATCCAAGAAATCGGGAGGACATCAGGAAGGGGTGGAACGACTTACGGGGGAAGGTGCGTTCAGCGGTCTCCAGGCACAACATCGCAGTTCAGCGGACTGGCGGCGGACCCCCACCTCCTCCCCCACAACTAACAACATGGGAGGAGCAAGTCTTGACCATCATGCATCCAGAGGGCCTCGGAGGAGTCGGTGGAGGAATGGACACTGGTAAGTCAAATCTTAACTATTACATCCCCCACCCTACCTGCATGGTATCCCACACCCCCACCCTCACACCCTCCCCTATCACCCAAACTCCTCACTAATGTACTAAGAACACAAACCACACATCCCAACAACAAGCCCTGCATGACACAACTAAGCATGGACACCCATCACGAAAGCATGCTCACTGCACATACCTAGAACAACCCCTAACCATCATCACACAAGCCCCCACACAGGAATGCTTGCACTGGGGTACACGCACAACCACCCATTGCACACTATGACACACACACATGCAGAAATCATGCTCTTATGCCCCTGCAGGATCACGAAAGACCGTCACCACACCGGAGGGTCCAGACAACTCCACTCCACCCACAGAAGAGGCCCACAGTGACGATAGCAGCACTGCCCTACTGGATCCTGATGACCAGCCCGGACCATCATGGGCCTCGGGACAGTTGGTTCCCCTTGCACAGGCACAGCCCAACACTGACCTTCCACCCTCTGGTAACACCAGCACAGCACCCACCCAGCGAGCCCAAACCTCCATACCCAGGACAGGTCAATCAGCTGTATGTCCACCACTACAGGGAACCCAGGATAACCCACCAACCCAACAACAACAGGGACCTGGGGGCAGTGGTAGTGGCCACACGGTCCAGGGGACGAAGGCACAGGAACACTGGGGAACTGGGAGGGCTGCTGTGCGACAGGGGGAGGACAGGCCCAGGGAACCCACTCTCCATGAGGCCCTCTCCTCCATCATGGGAGCATACCACCACTCCCAGGAGATGATGGCGATGGTCCTGGTCAAGTATCATGAGACCCAGCGCCTGCAGGAGGACCAGTATTTGGGGTTCAGGGAGGAGCTCAGGACCATCAGCTCCACCTTGGGCACCATCGTAGGGGTGCTGAAGGACATACAGAAGACCATGAGGGACACCGTGGCACTCCAAGGGGCCCCTGATACTAGCATGGACGATGAACTACCCACCACCTCCGCCGGCGCTTGTGGACAGGACGCCCCGCCACAGGACCACCACACCAGCACCCCACCCCCTGCAGACGGAGAACCACCAAGCAAGCGGTCCCTGAGATCCAGGAACAGGACAGAGAAAGATGGCAAGACCCCCGCAAGGAAATGAGACCACCCTGATTGTCATCCCACTGTCCCACTTTGTTACCCTGTCCATACTTAAACTGCCCCAGATCCACTTCCTATGCCATATGGGCAATGCACCTGTGAGACTAATAGACTGGACTCTGCCATGGACATTCCTCCACCGTTACCCCTCACCATTTTACAACCCTCCATTTTTGAGCACTTAAATAAACACCCTTGAACCATAAAACAATCTGGAGTCAGTCTATGATTTGGTAAAATGTATTATCAATGACAGTGTCAAAATGCGTTTCTAGTTGTAAAGGCAACATACCTATGTCACACATCACAAGTCCTTGAAGGATGCATGCAGATGACACACATTGGTAAGCACACCTGTGAAACCGTAATGGAAAGGAACAACTCAGTTACCAAATAATCCTATGAAAATACACACAGGATAGAGGAAGACGTGTGACAGTGAAGGTAATGGTAAAAAAGAAACTTTTCTCACCTGTGTGTCACTGGAAATATTGCTGTATGACTGACTCCCTGTTGTCGTTGTCTTCTTCCTCAGCTTCCTCCTCATCACTGTCCACAGGCTCCACAGGCTCCACATCTGCCACAACACCGTCATCTGGACCATCCTCCTGCAGAAAAGGCACCTGGCGTCGCAAAGCAAGATTGTGAAGCATTGAGCAGGCAATGATGATCTGGCACACCTTCTTCGGTGAGTAGAATAGGGAACCACCTGTCATATGGAGGCACCTGAACCTGGCCTTCAGGAGGTCGAAGGTGCGTTCGATCACCCTCCTAGTCCGCCCATGGGCCTCATTGTAGCGTTCCTCTGCCCTGGTCCTGGGATTCCTCACTGGGGTCAATAGCCAGGACAGGTTGGGGTAACCAGAGTCTCCTAATAGCCACACACGGTGCCTCTGGAGTTGACCCATCATATCAGGGATGCTGCTATTCCGCAGGATGTAGGCGTCATGCACTGAGCCAGGGAACATAGCATTAACCTGGGAGATGTACTGGTCTGCCAAACATACCATCTGTACATTCATGGAATGATAACTCTTCCGGTTCCTGTACACCTGTTCACTCCTGTGGGGGGGGGGGAGGGAAGAGCTACATGGGTGCCATCAATAGCACCTATGATGTTGGGGATATGTCCAAGGGCATAGAAGTCACCTTTAACTGTAGCCAAATCTTCCACCTCAGGGAAAATGATGTATCTCCTTACGTGTTTCAGCAGGGCAGACAACACTCTGGACAGCATGTTGAAAAACAGAGGCTGGGACATCCCTGATGCCATGGCTACTGTTGTCTGAAAAGAGCCACTTGCAAGGAAATGGAGCACTGACAGCACCTGCACGTCAGGGGGGATTATCTTCTCCGCCAGCAACCACATATCCTTCAACCACTCCTCCGCTATACACTGGACCGACCACAGATGTGTCCACTTCACCTTCCGACGCGAGACTCGCCACCTCCGCACACAACCCATCCCACGTCGACAGTGGAACAAAATCCCCGTGGAACAGCTTCTCTCCACTCTCAACGACAACCTACCCACCTTCTCCTCCGACCCCAACGACGCAGCCCTCAGCCTCACGAATTGGATCACCAACTGCGCAGACAACCTCGCTCCCCTAAGACGCCTCCCAAGACAGACCAACACCAAAAAACCTCTGTGGTTCACCAACACCCTTAAGGAAACAAAGAAAACCTGCAGCACCCTCGAGAAAGCCTGGCGCAAGGACCACACCGCAAATAACATGACTGCCCTCAAGAACGCTACACGCGAACACCACCAACTGATCCGCGCCGCCAAAAGAAATTTCTTCACAGACAGACTGGACAAAAACAGCCACAACAGCAGAGAACTCTTCAACATCGTCAAAGAGCTCTCCAACCCTAACGCCAACTCCATCACGCCCTCACAAGACCTCTGCAACTCCCTCTCCACCTTCTTCCATCATAAGATCACCGACCTACACGACAGCTTCGGACACCAGACCCAGCCAACCACCACAGAACCTACAACCCCAGCCATCACCCTCAACGCCTGGACTCAAATCAACACGGAAGAGACCAAAGCCACCATGAACTCCATCCACTCCGGTGCCCCCTCGGACACCTGCCCACACTTCATTTTCAACAAAGCCGATGACATCATCGCCCCGCACCTCCAGACCATCATCAACAGCTCGTTTTCGTCTGCTACCTTCCCCGAGAGCTGGAAACACGCTGAAGTCAACGCCCTACTGAAAAAACCTACGGCGGACCCAAGCGACCTGAAGAACTTCCGCCCCATCTCGCTCCTCCCATTCCCTGCCAAAGTCATAGAGAAGACCGTCAACAAGCAACTTACCAACTTCCTTGAAGGCAACAGCCTACTCGACCCCTCTCAGTCCGGATTCCGAGCCAATCACAGCACAGAAACCGCCCTCATCTCAGTCACAGACGACATCAGAACCCTGATGGACAACGGAGAAACAGTCGCCCTCATCCTCCTCGACCTCTCGGCTGCCTTCGACACCGTCTGTCACCGCACCCTAATAACCCGCCTCCGCTCCACCGGGATCCAAGGACAGGCCCTGGGCTGGATCACCTCCTTCCTCTCCAACCGCTCCCAAAGAGTCTACCTCCCACCTTTTCGCTCAGACCCCACCGAGATCATCTGCGGCGTCCCACAAGGCTCCTCGCTCAGCCCAACTCTTTTCAATGTCTACATGAGCCCACTCGCCGACATCGTACGCAAACACAGCATCATCATCACCTCCTACGCCGACGACACTCAACTGATACTTTCCCTCACCAAGGACCCCACCAGCGCCAAGACCAACCTGCAAGATGGAATGAAAGATGTCGCAGATTGGATGAAACTCATTCGTCTGAAACTGAACTCAGGCAAGTCCTCATCCTCGGAAACACCCCGACCGCCTGGGACGACTCCTGGTGGCCCACGGCCCTTGGCACCGCACCGACCCCCTCAGAGCACGCACGCAACCTCGGATTCATCTTGGACCCACTTCTCACCATGACCAAACAAGTCAACGCCGTATCATCCTCCTGCTTCCTCACCCTCCGCATGCTTTGAAAAATCTTCAGTTGGATCCCCGCCGACACCAGAAAGACAGTGACCCACGCCCTCGTCACGAGCCGCCTGGACACCGGCAACACCCTATACGCAGGAACCACCGCTAAACTCTAGAAACGTCTGCAACGAATTCAAAACGCCTCCGCCCGCCTCATCCTCAACATACCCCGCAACAGCCACATCTCCGCCCACCTGAGACACCTGCAATGGCTTCCCGTCAACAAAAGGATCATCTTCCGACTCCTCACCCACGCACACAAAGCCCTCCACAACAAGGGACCCGAATACCTCAACCGCCGCCTCAGCTTCTACACACCCACCCGTCCTCTTCGCTCCGCCAACCTCGCTCTCGCCGCCGTCCCTCGCATCCGCCGCACCACGGTGGGTGGGAGGTCCTTCTCCTACCTGGCGGCCAAGACATGAAACTCCCTCCCCACCATCCTCAGGACCACCCAGGACCACTCCGCTTTCCGGAGACTACTCAAGACCTGGCTCTTCGAGCAGCAGTAACCCCTTCCCCCTAGCGCCTTGAGACCCGCACGGGTGAGTAGCGCGCTTTATAAATATTTATGATTTGATTAGATTTGGGATGGCGGATTGGTGACATCAGGTCTGGCTCCAACTGGGTACATAGTTCCTGGATAGTGGGACGGTCAAACCTGTAGGTGACGATTGAATGTCGCTCCTCCATTGTCAACAGGTCCACCAGCGGTCGGTACACTGGAGGATTCCGCCATCTTCTCAATTGTCCCATATGACGGTGCCTAGGAAGGACAACAGCGACCACAGAGTCAACTTTTTTCCAGGTATGTATCCACAGTTCCACAGAACACGACACAAAACACCTCCTGTATGTGTGTTGAGTGTAGGCCTAGCTATGTGTGACGCAGAAGTAAATGAAGCCATGTGGGCCCCTGAAATGGCGGCTGTCTGACCTCTAAACTGGGACAATGGGATTGTGGGGTAACTGCGTCGCGGTAGGTGGTCGTAGACCGCGGCGTAATGCTGCATTGGTTAACATTGGACCCTATGGGTCCCAGGAGCCAATGAACAAGTGCGCCGCCGGTGAGGATACGCACCGCCGCAGACGTCACCGCCGCGGACGTCACCGCCATTTTCTATCCGTTCAATCACTAGATACCTGATCTTCGACAGGAGAGGACCTACACTGCAAGTGCTGCTGTGACCTCAGTCTGGAAGCGACTATGGCTGCTGCATCTGGGGAAAGGGCCCCTGCCTTCACTGCTCAGGAGTTGGAGAAACTAGTAGACGGGGTCCTCCCCCAGTACACGCTACTCTACGGTCCTCCAGACCAACAGGTTAGTACACAGGTAGCACTTTGTATGGGCTAGGCCTGTGTGGAGAGGGCTGGTTCTAAGAGGGAAGGTGGCAGAGTTCAGGGAACATTAATGCATGTGAATGAATGTGCCACATGGCTAGGGTAGGGAGGGGGACACTCAAATCGACGGTGCAGTTGGTAATGACTTCGCTTCTTCCCTTGTGCATGTCATGTAGGTCAGCGCCCACCAGAAGAAGGACATTTGGCGTGCCATCGCCAAGGACGTCCGGACCCTGGGGGTCCACCAGAGACGGGGCACCCACTGCCGGAAAAGATGGGAGGACATTTGTCGCTGGAGCAAGAAGACGGCGGAGGCTCAGCTGGGGATGGCCTCCCAACGTGGGAGGGGTGCCCGTCGCACCATGACCCCCCCCTGATGTTCAGGATCCTGGCGGTGGCCTACCCTGAGTTGGATGGGCGCTTGAGGGCATCACAGCAGACATAAGGGGGTGAGTACAACATCAATCAGCGGACTTTGCGCGCAGTGGAGGGGTCTGGGTGGGGGAGGAGGCTTGTGGGTGTACCTAGGCCAGGCAGAAATACGTAGGCTAGGCCTCTCCGTAATGCAGGCCATGTGGCACTCTACCCCACCGCAGTAGAGTGCCAAGTACAGGTATACATGCCCCTGTGGCATCCATGTGTGCAGATGTCCACCATAGGCATGTAGGCCAGATCGCAGGATTTGCTTCTGTAGAGGCCAAGAGCACGGCGTAGTGCAGGGGGCTGCTGTGTCTGTATTGTCCGCCAACGGTAGCGGTAATCCATGCACTCAACCTGTCTTTCTTCTGTCGTCCCCTCCCCCTTTTTCTGCTCTCCCTGTTCTTATGTGCATCAGCATCATCAGGCGGAGGTACAGTGGCACCGGGGCACGAGGGAGATGCATCCCACATGGCCATGGAGGGCCGCACCACGGACTCAGAATGCACCAGTGGGACGGAGGGCGAGGGGAGCTAAACGTCGGTCACTGGATCACCAACCAGCGACACAGACTCATCCGCCGATGGGAGCTCCCTTGTGGTGGCGGCACCATCTGTGCCCCCCACTTCTACAGGTACAGCTGCCACCTCCCCTACCAGCACCGCCCTCCCAGCAGCCCCTCAGCGTTCGCCCCGTGCCCGCTCACCCAGGAGGGTGGGCATCACCTTCGCCCCAGGCACCTCAGGCCCTGCCCCAGTCACCCCTGCTGCCCTCAGTGAGGAGGCCATTGACCTCCTCAGGTCACTCACTGTTGGGCAGTCTACCATTGTGAATGCCATCCAGGGTGTAGAAAGGCAGTTGCAACACACTAATGCAATTCCTGAAGGGCATTCATTCTGGTCAGGCTGCCCATCATTGAACCCTGCAATCTCTGGCCTAAGCACTGATGGCAGCCATTGTCCCTATCTCCAGCCTCCCCCTTCCAACTTCCTCCACCCAGTCCCAATCCCCTGTACCCCAGCCTGTCCCAAGCACACCATCAGACAAGCATGCATACACCTCAACACTCAAAAGTAGCTCAGGCAAACATAGGCACCACACAACCCACAGGCACACACACAAGCATCACCCACATGCAGACACAGCAACATCCACTGCCTCCACTGTGTCCCCCTCCTCGTCGTCTCCCTCCTCCCTCCCAGTGTCGTCTACACTCTCACCTGCATGCACTACATCTACAGGCACCAGGACTCGCATCAGAACACCCAGCACCACACCCCGCTCACCTGCACTCACCACCTCCACTCCCATTTACACGTCCCCTGTGTCCTCTCCCAGTGTGTCTGTGACGCCCCCTCCCAAAGTACACAAACGCGGGCACCCACACACCCAACATCCATCCACCTCACAACAGCCTCCAGTACCTGCACCTGCACCCAAAACACCTAAAGTGACACCTCCTACAACCACCTCCTCTTCCTCCACTCCCAGACCCCCTCCAACTACCCATCCCAGTGTTCGTCAGAAACTGTCCCTCTGCAAAGTTGACCTTTTTGCCCCCATCCAATTCATCAGTCCCGTCGTAGCGCCTCAGCCAAAAAGCCTCCAGTACCAGTGGTGCGTATTCAAGGTGTGTGGAGTGCACCGGCCGCCAGGGCAGGCAGTGTGACACAGAGCCAAGGCACTGCCAGTCCACCCCCTGTAAAGGCTCTGAATTTGGAAAGTGGCCAACGGGACCGTGTGAAGACTCCTGAAGGCAAAACAACTCACAGGGGTCCCAGGGGGATTGCAGAGTCAGCTGTGACTCCTCCAAAGGTGGGGAAGGGCCAGAAGAAGTCTGCACAGCCTGGTGTGAGCATCACGGCGGAGAAGGGTGGCATCCTTCCCGGCGGCCGGGACGCCACCGCCAGCACCGTCGTCACTGGTCAGGAGACCACCGCCAGAGTCAGTGTCCAGGAGGGCCCAAGTATCGTCACTAGTCAGGAGACCACCGCCGGGAGTCAGTGCCCAGGAGGGCCCAAGTATCGTCACTGGTCAAGTGACCACCGCTGGAGTCAGTGCCCAGGATGGCCCAAGTATCGTCACTGGTCACGAGACCACCGCCAGAGTCAGTGTCCAGGAGGGCCCAAGTATCGTCACTGGTCAGGAGACCACCGCCGGAGTCAGTGCCCAGGAGGGCCCAAGTATCGTCACTGGTCAGGAGACCACCGCCAGAGTCAGTGCCCAGGAGGGCCCAAGTATCGTCACTGGTCAGGAGACCACCGCCGGAGTCAGTGCCCAGGAGGGCCCAAGTATCATCACTGGTCAAGTGACCACCGCCGGAGTCAGTGCCCAGGAGGGCCCAAGTATCGTCACTGGTCAGGAGACCACCGCCGGAGTCAGTGCCCAGGAGGGCCCAAGTATCGTCACTGGTCAAGTGACCACCGCCGGAGTCAGTGCCCAGGAGGGCTCAAGTATCGTCACTGGTCAGGAGACCACCGCCGGAGTCAGTGCCCAGGAGGGCCCAAGTATCGTCACTGGTCAGGAGACCACCGCCAGAGTCAGTGCCCAGGAGGGCCCAAGTATCGTCACTGGTCAAGAAACCACCGCCGGAGTCAGTGCCCAGGAGGGCCCAAGTATCGTCACTGGTCAGGAGACCACCGCCGGAGTCAGTGCCAAGGAGGGCCCAAGTATCGTCACTGGTCAGGAGACCACCGCCGGAGTCAGTGCCCAGGAGGGCCCCGGCAGCCACAGCCCCGCTGGGCAACGAGGGACAGTCATGCCACACACCAATGCCCAGTCCAGAGAACGTCATGCCACACACCAATGCCCAGTCCACAGAACGTCATGCCACACACCAATGCCCAGTCCAGAGACCGCCATGCCACACACCAATGCCCAGTCCAGATCCGCCATGGCTAAGCACCGCTGAACAGTCCAGAGACCGCCATGGCAAAGCACCGCTGAACAGTCCAGAGACCGCCATGCCACACACCAATGCCCAGTCCAGAACCGCCATGGCTAAGCACTGCTGAACAGTCCAGAGACCGCCATGGCAAAGCACTGCTGAACAGTCCAGAACCACCATGGCAAACCACCGCTGAACAGTCCAGAGACCTCCATGGCAAAGCATTGCTGAACAGTCCAGAACCGCCATGGCAAAGCACCGCTGAACAGTCCAGAGACCGCCATGGCAAAGCACCGCTGAACAGTCCAGAGACCGCCATGCCACACACCAATGCCCAGTCCAGAACCGCCATGGCTAAGCACCACTGAACAGTCCAGAGACCGCCATGGCAAAGCACCGCTGAACAGTCCAGAACCGCCATGGCAAAGCACTGCTGAACAGTCCAGAGACCGCCATGGCAAAGCACCGCTGAGAGTCCAGAACCGCCATGGCAAAGCACCGCTGAACAGACCAGAGACCGCCATGGCAAAGCACCGCTGAACAATCCAGAACCGCCATGGCAAAGCACCGCTGAACAGGGCATGCACCGCTGAAGAAGGAAAAGACCGCCATATCAAGCATCATTATCCCATGTGCAGCTGGGACATTGACGGTACAGGAACTGTCACGGGGAGACTAATCCAGTCTGGGCACCAGTCCCCCTCCAGAACCAGTGAAGGCTGTTATCCACTTGAGAGACTGTGGCTTTGCACTCCCCAGGATGGTACAGTGGGCAACCCACCCACTTGTTAGACTTGAGAGACTGTGGCTTTGCACTCCCCAGGATGGTACAGTGGGCACACCATCCACTGTAGAGACTTGAGAGACTGTGGCTTTGCACTCCCCAGGATGGTACAGTGGGCAACCCACCCACTGTAGAGACTTGAGAGACTGTGGCTTGCACTCCCCAGGATACATCAATGGGCATGGAGCCCCGTCGTGGATCTGGCTTTGCACTCATCCGGCTGAGGTGCCCCCCCTTTCTTTCCCCCTGAGGTGCCTGTTGTATTTCTCTCTGAGGCCCCGGCAGTGTTCTCTCCGTTTGTGGACAGGTATCTTGTGTGGGCCTCGCCCATGCATTTTTGGACTAGTGGTGCACGGACATTGATATGTGCATATCTGCACTACTTCTCGTAATGTATATACTTTTGAATGATTTTATAATATATCTGTATATATTTGAGACATGTATATTGAAACATTACAATGTTTGAACTGATTTTGTTTTGTCTTTGCATTCTTCCGGGGGGGTTGTGGGTTATTACTGTGATGTTTGTGAATGCATTGGTGTGTGTGTTGTAATATGCGAGGGTGGGGGTGGGGGTGTTGCATGTGTGTCCCCCTGACTTTTGCCTCCCCCCTCCCCTATGTCGTAGGTGCAGTACTCTCAGTTGTCTTCGCCGTTGTTGCTCTTCGTAGATGAGTAGGAATACAAGGGCCGGTAGGATTTGTAATTCCTTCCTCGTGGGATGTGTTCAGGTGAGCGTTTTCCCATTGCAGAAACTGTTTCCGCAGTGTTTTTATCCATGGTGAATCCACCCTGGAAAAGGTGGCGGATTGGCGGGTTGTGATACTATGGGCGGTACATTGTCGTCCGCCTGTCTGTTGGCGGTGACCGCCGTGCTGCTTGTCTGTACCGCCGTGGCGTGTTAAAGTGGCTGTCTTTGTTGGCGGTTTCCGCCAGGGTCATGATTCCCTTTTTTTGTCCACCGGCCTGTTGCGGTATTACCGCAACTTTAACACCGTCCGCCAGGGTTGTAATGACCCCCTTTATGCTGTGACAGATGAAGCGGTCTATTGTCATTCTGCCTCTGACAATTAGCAGGCCAGCCTGACTCAATGTTCATCAGGTCAGGCTCAGTATATGTATGCAAAGGGTGTAACAAAAGCCATTCACATTGTACGCTTGCAGTGGAGACAGGGACGGTTCTGGCAGACAAGACTGCTTCGTCCACCCACCAAAAAAACACCAGGTGCCCTCAGCAACAGGCCCATCAACAAAGCCGTGGTACAATATGACAGGCAATTAACAGATGCATATTTTCATCCCCATACCTTCCTCCTCAAGAGCTGAGGAAAGCACTGTGAATTGCTCCTTTTTTTGTGGGGGGCCATTTGATGGGGAAAAATGCAATTTACTTGGTCCATCAGGTTGACAAAAGTCCTGGGATCTGATCCTGAGCAGAGTCAGGGAAATATGACAATTATGGATGAACCATAAGATGTGCATGTAAGGTCTTGTGACCTGTGAAACAAAGCACACCTTTTCCACCTAATTGTAATATCTCACAGGACTGCAGATCTAAGGGAAGCAAAACTTAATCTAAGGAATATTTCCCCTTATGCGTATAATAAAGTATAATAAAGTGCCATTGCAGACAAAACAGTAAAATCAAACTGACTTTACGTAAAAGTGCCCACTAATATGTATGGCCTTTCCCTAGGGCAACATCTAACCCTGCACATTCCCTTTTGTGCCAGGCTGTATGTGTGCAATTACCAGGCTGCACAAGATGGTAGTCTAACATCTGTGCATGTGTGTTCACATATAACTAGCGAAGTGTCCCTTACATTAGCTGTGTCATAGTGGACTTATCTTAAGAGTTGTGCTTTGGTGGTAACCACAAGCCATAATTGCCATGTGATTATTACAGTAAAAAGTCCAAAGCCGGCTGGCCACAAAACCAAAAAAATGTAGGCGAATTAAACGGGAACAGGCCATTTTTCAACATAAATCTATTACATTTACTCATACTACTTACATGGCACCCTCTAAGAAAGGATTGAAATTGCATAGGTTGTTTCATGGTAAACATTTTTTTATCTATATCCCCTTTCACTCTTTTGACCTTCTCTAAGTGGTGTACATATTATTTGTTTAGTCTCTAAGTCATTTATAGTAAGGTGATCTGCAGTTCTTTCAAGAGATGAATGCAGGAATGGTTTGCGATAAGTATAGCTGACAGAGCCATTTCCTCTTGCTTTGATGAAGGATGCTAATTTATTAAAATGTCTTCTTCAATGTCTCTAGTGAGGAAATAAAAGATTAATTCATATGCTTTGGTTTCTGGAAGGAGTTATGGTTGCGCAGACAGGAGTAGGGTCTTTTTACTTTGTTTCACTTTTTCCTTTATTTTTCATTGCTAGTGCAGTGTATGGTCGCACATGGGTTTAGAGTCAACTTCAGGTGCTATCAGGGAAATCGCAGGGCAATGAGAAATTGTCTCTTTATATTTTTTCAAAAAATCTTTACAACTGCTAGTGGATATAAAACATTTTTTTTTTATTATTTGAAGAGGATCATACATCGTATAGCCCGCACTATCATGCTCTTCTGCAACTACTGTTAGCCCTGTTTTATTTATCAATCATATCATTCACTTCTTTATTTTACTTATATATGTATTGTATTTATTTTAATAATAACGCACAAATAAAAATGGAGCAAGCTTCAAGTTACTTTTATAAAATCATTGGGAGCTGGTGATCTCTGAAAGTGGAGAGGCATACTATTTGCCATTGGTTCACCTCATTTTTTTCAAAATTTGCTTTGGCTTCTTCCCATATGTTACATATTATCTTCATTGTGCCAAATGCAGATTTTTTGACAAGGGTAGCACCTTATGCCGAGAATGACATACAATGAGAAATGCCCTAAACAATGCAAATGTTTCCCTACTCAAGTGGAACAAAGCTTGATGGAACAATGCATGCCTTTTTCTCTGCCTTAACGACGCATGTGCTACACTACAGATATGTGTGCTTAAGGCACAGAGAAAGGCAGAGAGCCATGTAGTGGATCGGTGAGGTAAGTAGGGCAGGGTTTGGGGGTAGTTTTTAGGGGTGGGTTGGTTTAAGGTCTTCAGGTAGGTAGGGATCAGACTATTTTTTTTTTAGGAGCGGGGTGAGGGAGATTGAGGAAGTTTAGTTTATTAGGGCTTAGGATTTTAGGGCTTAATGGGTTCTCTATTTTTTAGGGGCAGGATAGGGTATTTTTTTAGATCTCAGGGTGGGGGGTAGTTTATTTTCCAGGGTAAGGTTTAAGGAAGGGCGGGAGGAGAGGAGGAAGGATCGGGAGACGATGCAGTGAGGTAAGTGGGGTTGGATTTAGTGCTAAGGGTGGGGGTCGGGGTGGTTTATCTTTTAGGGGAAGGGGTGGAAGACTTTGGGGGAGTTTACTTTAGGGGTTATAGGGTAGTTTATTATTTAGGGGCAGGGTAGGGAGCTGGGGTAGTTTATTTTTTAGGGGTGGGGAAGGTTTAAGGAAGAGCGGGAGGAGGGAGGAGAGAAGAGGAGGAGGAAGGATCGGGAGCGGATGGTGTAAGGTAAGTGGGGATGGGGCAAGCTCTGCGGGTAGTTTTTTGTGGTTGGAAGGATTTAGGGCTTAGGGTGTGTGAGGGTTCGGGCAGTTTATTTGTTTGGGGTGAGAGTGGAGGGGGTAGGGCAGTTTCTTTTTTAGGGCTTAGAGTGGGTGGGGGTTTGGAGTAGTTTTGTTTTTAGGGCTGGTTTGGGGGGCCAGGGGGGTTTGTTTTTTGGGATTTGGGTGGGTGGGGGCTAGGAGTAGTTTACTCTTTGGGGCAGGGGAAGGTTTTAGGGCTCAGAGCAGGTGGGTGGTGTCAGAGTACTTTAATGTTTAGGGGTGGGGTAGGAGTAGTTTTTTTAAGGTTTAAGTGGGTGGGGGGTTGGGGTAGTTTAGTTATTAGGGGTGGTGGAAGGTTTTAGGGTTCAGGGCAGGTAGGGGTATTGGGGTAGTTTACTTATCAGGAGTGGGGGTAGTTTTGGGCCTCTTGGGGTACTTTTGTTAGGTTAAGAAGGGGGTTGTATGACAGAACCAAGCATGCCGTTTCCACATATGCCTTTGCTAATCATGCTTTTACAGTGAAATTCATTGTAAAGTGATGCATAGTGAGGGCATCCGTGGAAAAAACGTGATGGTGGTTCTGAGTGCGTTGTGAAGGCATGCGTTGTTTTGGTATGCGTGGTTCTCTCATGCAACCACATACAATGTGTACATATGTGAAAAACTATATTTCGAAGCCAGCTTTTTCTGAAGGTTTGCTACCCTCAGTTTGCCAGCACAAGCATTTTGCCATAGGTTTCCTCTGTATGCCAAGAATTGCTTCCATTATGTAATGGTCTGCATTTTTTCAATTGGTATCCTCGCTTATTACTTCTAATATGAAAGCAATAGCAAGTTTCCTTGGGTGTCCCACAAGCCAAGGAACATTTTGATTATGCTGTTACCAGCAGCAGACTCACAAGGATGAAACGCTGACAAACACACTTTTACACACTTACACACACTCACTTTCATTACACTCACTCACTTTCACTCATACTCACTTCCAGACTAACTAACTCTCTCATACCACTCTCTCTAACTCACACAATAACTTACTCATACTCACTTCCACTCACTGTCACTCACACATGCACTTTTCCCCACACACATTTTCTCCACATTCTCATGCTCACTGATTCTCACTGCCACTCACAAACACATTTACATGCACTCACTCTTTTTACGATCACTGACCCTCACTCCCAACTACTGGTGAACATGGTGGTCTGATCCGGACTTATGATGCACAGGCACTCTGCTTTAATAAATAGGTTTCAGTAGGCTCCTCAGGCCTCTGGGCCCTGGTGCAACCATGCCTGCTGCACCATTGATAACTGAGCCCATACTCACCACCACTGCCTCTCACAATCTCTTCCTCACCCACTAATTCCTTTAATAAGTCTCTTGCTTTCACTTATTCGTCCTCAATGTCACAATCACTTTCCCTCTCACTGACACTCAAACATATGAATCCAATGCCCACACTCTCACTCAATCTCATTATCTCTCCATCACTCACAAACATACATTGATTCACAAATGCACAGAACAACAGCACTAGGATTTCTATTTACCTTTGTTTCTTTGCAGTCAACTCCAAGGCTCAATGGCAGCACCAGGGCAGGATTCTGGTGCTGGCCATCGGAACCAGCAAGACATGATTCTCAAGGAGGAACCAGATAGAGCAGCAAGGGGAAAAACCACCTTGTGCTTTTTCTGCTTCTTGGTAGAACTGGAAGCACAGCCCTACCAGAAACTGGCACAGTGCTTGCAGTCCTGCCCTTGTTACTCTGTGTTGCTTCTCTTGAGCCTCAGGGGTGCAATGATGTGTACCCTCACAGCCTGAGTTTAGAAACTACACTATATATGCGAGCAGATATACTACAAATTGCACTGCCTCACCCATGAACTAATCTGAAGTATGCACCTCAAATGCACAATCTTGACATCCACCTTCAGAGTGATGTTGTTTTTAAATGACACTCTATTAGATTGAATGTCACTTGACCCCCTCAGCCCCCCTCCTTCTCTCCCTGTCATCAAGAGCCTGGTGGAGATGTGAAGACTGCTGACCTGCACACTGGCAGTGTTGATGAAAACACAATAGTCATGTTTTCATGAACACTGCTTAGTTAAATATTTAGCAGTGTGGTCAGAGGGCTTTATATGGCACCTAACAAGTAGCAGAGCTGCATTCTATTGCCCGAGTTGAGGAGTCACTCTATATACATAAGGAAGGAATATATTTATAAATCAGGTGCCATTAAAAAGGTATGTTATTTCAAGAAATAATCAATTGAGCATGAGAATAAACTTGCTGAACATGCTGATAGTTTTCTTTTTTGGTTCTCTCTTGGGAGAACGAGTTGTTTTTCAGAACGTATGATTCGTTGTTCAGTGTCACTATTTCTAAGCATGAGGTAGAAGTTCGCAAATTTCTGCAATTTTGTAAAGACCTAAAGACCTGATTTGGACTTAGTGGTGTTACCGCCAAGCCATGTCTGCTGCGGACCCAAGAAGACTGTTGACAGTGTTCGACCAGCCAAATGTAGATGTTGCAGCCCTGCAAGCAGAGTACTGGTAACTGATTTCTAACAGAGGGACATGGTGGTGGGACCCAAAGGACTTCGTACAATGGCAGGGGCTATGGAATGGAGGTAAGTGACACACACACACACACACTCTCCATTAGCCACATGTGTCCCCCTGCACTATACACTACACAACACACCATATACACACTATCATCCATTACAATTCAAACATAACCCTTAAATGGCGAAAACACACATTGACATACATCCATGACACAGCATACACACTGTTGGAAAATGGGTTATTGGTAAGGGCAGGTAAGTACCTACACTTAGCAAAAGGCCACTAACCTTCACTTAGGTCCAGTTAGGTCTCAGTAAATTAAACCCAGCTCCACCCTTGGTAGCTTGGCAACGAGCGACAAGGCTTAACTTAGGAGACAGAGGCCCTCATTCTGACCTTGGCGGGCGGCGGAGGCCGCCCGCCAAAGTCCCGCCGTCAGGTTACCGTTCCGCGGTCGAAAGACCGCGGCGGTAATTCTGACTTTCCCGCTGGGCTGGCGGGCGGTCGCCTTCAGACCGCCAGCCAGCCCAGCGGGAAAGAGGCTTCCACGATGAAGCCGGCTCGGAATCGAGCCGGCGGAGTGGAAGCTGTGCGACGGGTGCAGTTGCACCCGTCGCGTATTTCACTGTCTGCACAGCAGACAGTGAAATACATGTAGGGGCCCTCTTACGGGGGCCCCTGCAATGCCCATGCCAGTGGCATGGGCACTGCAGGGGCCCCCAGGGGCCCCGAGATCCCCCCTACCGCCATCCGGATCTCGGCGGTCCGACCGCCGGGATCTGGATGGCGGTAGGGGGGGTCGGAATCCCCGCGGCGGTGCAGCAAGCTGCGCCGCCGCGGAGGATTCAATGGGGCCGCGGTACACTGGCGGGAGCCCGCCAGTGGTGCCGGTCCGACCGCGGCTTTACCGCCGCGGTCGGAATCCCCATTGGAGCACCGCCGGCCTGTCGGCGGTGCTCCCGCGGTCCTCCGCCCTGGCGGTCAAAGACCGCCAGGGTCAGAATGACCACCAGAGTGTAAAGCTTGCAAATATCACAAAACAGTAATTAAATAAAACACAAGAAACAGTTTAAAATTCCAAAATCAAATTATAAAAATAGATTATATTTTTATCTTTAAAATGACACACAAACAAATAAAATCAGATAAGGGGAACCGGATATATGAATTTTTAAAGAATTATTGCTTTCTAGTGCATAGAAACAAAAAGTGTTAATGTGGTCATCTGGTCGCACCTCGACCGGGGCAAAGTCAAAGTTTAAGGCGGACTGCGATTGAGCCCGGCTCGGCTACAGCCCGTGGGAGGCCTCGGTCAAAAGTTAACCTTAGGACTTAGTCGTTTTCTTCAGCAGGACGAACCTGCCAGTATAATCCGACCTCCTGGAACTCTTCCTCGGATATGCGTCGCTGGAGCCCTCGGTGGAGATTTTTACCTTCGGACTTAGTCGTTTTTTCGAGGTGAAAATCTTTCGACCGGGACAAATCTGGATCTTGATCCAACGTCCTTGGTGCCCTCCTCGGATATGCTGGCTGGGTGGTCCCGGTCAACTTCCTACGTTCGGACATAGGCCCTCATTACAACCCTGGCGGTAAATCCTGCTTTCCGCCGTGCAGAAGACAGCCAACATACAGTTGCGGCAGTGGAATTCCGCTACAGGTATTACGACCCACAGCTCGGAATCCGCCACAATACAGACACCCACACATGTCCGCCACACCAAAGGTCAGTGATAAACTGGCGATACCAAAACCTACACCGTCACGCCAACAGGAATACGCCCACAGTATCACAACCCACAAATCAACGTGGCGGTCTTTCAACCGCAGTACACCATTGGCGATACACACCCCTGCGCTCAGAATAAGCACACTAACAAAACGCAACCACATTGGACAATTCAGAATACACGCACCTGATACACATACACACACCACACCCACACACCCAATCCAATATAAAGCAAGGAAGATGGAGCTATGGCGCAGAATTGTCGACTGGGTTAATGCAGTGGGACAGCATCCAAGAACACAGGATGACATCAGGAAGAGGTGGAACGACCTACGGGGGAAGGTACTTTCCGTGGTATCCAGACACCAGATTGCTGTACAGAGGACTGGCAGTGGGCCCCCACCTCCTCCCCCACAACTAACAACCTGGGAGGAGCAAGTCTTGGTGATCATGCATCCTGAGGGCCTCGCAGGAGTAGCAGGAGGACTGGACTCTGGTAATGCAAATCTTTACTAATTTATCCCTCCACCCCACCTGCATGCCATCACATACTCCCACCCTCACCCTCACACCCATCACCCCAACAACCCACAGATACCCCACTAACACACCCACACATCCCAAAACCAAGCCCTGCATGTAACACCAATGCATGGCCGCCCATCACCAAAGCATGTCCAATAGAGAGACTCACTCATGCCCCAAAATCACCAATCCAATAATGCAAGCACAGGAGTAGAGGGTAACTCACCCATTGCACAAGATGGCTCACACAGATACAATAACTATGCATTTACACCCCAACATGACCCCTACCCAACGTCACCGGACAGAAGGTGCCAGACATATCCAGTCTCCCCACAGAAGAGGCCCACAGTGACGACAGCAGCTCTGCACGCCTGGATCAAGATGACCAGCCCGGCCCATCAGGGACCTCGGGACAGTCGGTTGCCCTGACACAGTCACAAACCACCACCACATCACCCACCCAGTGGGCCCATCCCTCTGTCCCCAGAAAACGTCAATCGGCGGTGTGTCACAGGGAACCCAGGCAGCCCCACTAACACAGGACGATCAGGGACCTGGGGGCAGTGGCAGTGGGCACACGGTTCAGGGGACAGAGGCACAGGATAATAGGGAAGCTTGGAGGACTGCTGTGTGACAGGGGGAGGACAGGCCGAGGGAACTGACACTCCACGAGGCACTCTCCAACACCATGGGAGCTTACCACCATTTCAAGGAGACCATGGACACGGTACTGGGCAAGTTTCAGGAGACCCCGCAGCTGCAGGAGGAACACTACCTGGGGATCAACACCACCCTGGTCACCATTGCAGGGGTGCTGGCAGACCTTCACAACACCAGGAGGGACACAGTGGCACACCAACGGGCCCCTGACACTAGCCTGGACGATGAACAGCCCTCCACCTCCACCGGTGCTAGTGGACAGGAGGCACCGCCACAGGAACAACAGGCCACCAGCACCCCACCCCCTGCAGATGGAGAACCACCCCGCAAACAATCCCTGAGATCCAGGAACAAGACAGAGAACATTGCCAAGACCCCAGCCAGGAAATAAGACCCCCTGAATGTCACCCTTCTGTCCCACTTTGACACCCTGTCCACCTTAAACTGCCATTGCTCCACTTCCTATGCCCCATTGGACAATGCACCTGTGAAACAAATAGACTGGACTTTGCCATGGACATTCCTCCACCATCACCCCAGCCCATTTTACAACCCCCTCCACTTATTTGCACAGAAATAAAAACACTTGAATCACAAAACAATCTGGAGTCAGTCTGTACTTTCACAAATGTGTAATTGCAAAATCTCTGGAATATAGCAATGTCAATGTACTTGTTCACATACCAATGAAACACAGCTGTAGACCAGCAGTAAACATAGTAGAGAGCACAAAGTGGGACCCAGATCTGTGAAATGGAAATCCAGAGTAACAAGTCAGGGTCCATACACTGAGTGAAAATGACAGACTTATGCTAGCTCCAACAATAGTATGAGATGTGGGAAGCAGTTACATCTTCTTACCTGTGTCTCACTGGAAGTATTGCTTGATGATGTTGTTTCGGTTGTCGACATCTTCTTCTTCTGCCTCCTCTTCTTTACTGTCCACAGGCTCCACAGCTGCCATAAGACCACCATCTGGCCCATCCTCCTGCAGAAAATGCACCTGGCATTTCAAAGCCAGGTTGTGCAGCATACAGCAGGCCACGATTATCTGGCACACCTTCTTCGGTGAGTAGTATAGGGAGCCACCTGTCAGATGGAAGCACCGGAATCTGGCCTTCAGGAGGCCGAAGGTGCCTTCTATAATCCTCCTAGTTCTCCCATGTGCCTCATTGTAGCGTTCCTCTGCCCTTGTCCTGGGATTCCTCACTGGGGTCAGTAGCCATGACAGGTTGGGGTAACTAGAGTCACCTGCAAATGTCAAGGGACAACTGTTAGACACACACTAACCCTTAGGGACAACCCCATACCCAGACACCTATGTCAACTGTGTTGGGACCTTGGCCTCACCTATTAGCCACACACAGTGCCTCAGGAGTTGCCCCATCACATAAGGGATGCTGCTATTCCTCAAAATGTAAGCGTCATGCACTGAGCCAGGATACTTGGCATTCACATGGGAGATGTACTGGTTTGCCAAACACACCATCTGCACGTTCATCGAATGGTGGCTTTTCCGGTTTCTGTACACCTGTTCATTCCTGCGGGGGGTACAAATGCCACATGTGTACCATCAATGGCACCAATGATGTTGGGGATATGTCCCAGGGCATAGAAGTCACCTTTTACTGTGGGCAAATCCTCCACCTGAGGGAAAACGATGTTGCTGCTCATGTGTTTCAGCAGGGCACTCTGGATAACACGTTAGAGAACATTGGCTGGGACATCCCTGATGCCATGGCCACTGGTGTTTGAAAAGACTCACTGGCCAGGAAATGGAGTACAGACAGAACCTGCATAGAGAGGGGGGATTCCTGTGGGATGGCGGATAGCTGAAATCAGGTCTGGCTCCAACTGGGCACACAGTTCCAGGATTGTTGCACGATCAAGTCTGTATGTGATTATGATGTATCTCTCTTCCATTGTCAACAGGTCCACCAAAGGTCTGTGCACCAGAGGATGCCGCCATGTCATCACCTGCCCCAGCAGACATGCCCTATGGAGAACAGCGAGCAGAGGGCCATCCAACACTGAGGTATCACAATGTGTTATTTGCAGAAACGTTGGTAATTTGCAATGTGCCGGTATCTGTCTGTATTACCGGCCTAGACAGATAGGTGTGATGCAGTTTTCTCCATCCCCTGTGGCCCCCCTGAAATGGCAGCTGCCTGACCTGTGAGGTGGGACAAGGGGAAATGAGGTAACTGCTCTGACGTTGTACACCGTCACGGTGGAGGGTCGAAGACCATGGCACAATTCTGCATTGGTTAACATAGGGCCCTATGTGTCCCAGGAGCCAATGACGATGTACCCCAGCGATGACGGTACGCACCGCCGCGGACGTGACCGCCATTTTCTATCTGTTCACTCACTTGATACCTGACCGTCAACAGGAGAGGACCTACACTGCAAGTGCTGCTGTGACCTGTGTCTGGAAGCGACAATGGCTACAGTGTCTAGGGAAAGGGCCCCTGCCTTCACTTCGGAGGAGTTGGAGAAACTGGGGTCCTCCCCCAGTACACGCAACTGTACGGTCCTCCAGACAAACAGGTGAGTACACTGTGAGCATGCTGCGTGGGCAATGCCTGTTTTGAGTGGTGTGGATGGAAGATACATGGGGGAGCTGAGGCCTGCATGTGAGGATGGTGAGTGTATGTGCATCAGGGCATGGATGGGAACTGGTGGGTAATGAGTATGACAATCCGGAGGGGTGAGTAATTTCCTTTCCTCCTGTACCTTTCCTCTAGGTCAGCACCCACCAGAAGAAGGGTATTTGGCGTGCCATCGCTATGGACGTCCAGACACTGGGGGTCTACCACAGACGGAGCACCCACTGCCGTAAAAGACTGGAGGAACTGCGCCGCTGAAGCAAGAAGATGGCGGAGGCCCAGCTGGGGATGACCTCCCAACGTGGAAGGAGTGCCCGTCGCACCATGACCCCCCTGATGTACCGGATCCTGGTGGTGGCCTCTCTGGAGTTGGATGGGCACTTGAGGGCATCACAGCAACCATAAGGGGGTGAGTACACTCTCATTCAGATGTGCATTACAAGGTGGCTGGGTGGGGGAGGTGGGCAGTGGGTTCCCCTAGGCCAGGGCAAACTTGGTAGGCTAGGTCCCTTGTTAGGCAGGCTCTGTGGCACCCCAACCCCACTAGTGGTAATAGCCATCTACACCTAGTCAGGCTCCTGTTACTTCCAGGTGTGCAGCAATTGGGCTTAGGCCTCGTACCCCATGGGCATGTGAATTTGCTAGGAACTGTCAGTGCATGGCATAGTGCAGAGGGCTGCTACCTGTGTGTTGTGTCCTCCAACGATAGTGGTGTTGCATGCACTGAACATGTCTTTCTTCTGTGCCCCCCCCCCTTTTTGTTTTGTTTTGTCTCCCTGTTCTTGTCTGGCGGGGGAGCAGTGGCACCGGAGCAGGAGGGAGCTGCAACCCAATGGGCCCTGGAGGGTGAAGCAACGGAGTCTGTAGGTGCTGTCCCACTGCATTGACCCTGTCCACTATTCTTCGCCATATCTCCATCTTCCTAGCTATGGAGGTGTGCTGCACCTGTGCTCCGAATAGCTGTGGCTCTAACCGGACGATTTCCTCCACCATGACCTTGAGCTCCTCCTCCGAGAACCTGGGGTGTCTTTGCCATGCCATGTGGTGGTGTGGGTGATGTGTGGGGTGGTGTGTGTAGTGATAAGTGTGCTGATATGTAGTGGTGTGTTCTGTGAGGTGCATGGAAGTTATGTGGGTGAAGGTCTGGTGTGCCTGTGGATGCTTGGTAGTAGTTTGTAGTGTCTCTCTCTGGCCTTCTTTCGGTATTTTTGTCGTAGGGGTTTGTGGGTGTTGTGTGTTTTATATTGTATTGGGTGTATGGGAGTGGTGTGTGTATGTGTATCAAGTGTGTGTATTTTGAATTGTCCAATGTGGCTGTGTTTTGTATATGTGTGTGTATTTTGAGCGCGGCGGTGTGTACTGCCAATGGAATACCGCGGTTGAAAGACCGCCGTGTGGATTCTTGTGGCGTGATAGTGTGGGCGCATTTCTGTTGCCATGACGGTGGAGAATTTGTTTTCGCCAGTTTATCACTGACCTTTGGTGTGGCGGACTTGTGTGGGTGTCTGAATTTTGTCGGATTCCGTGCTGTGGGTCATAATAGCTGTGGCAGATTTCCGCAGCCGCGGTGGTGTGTTGCCGGTCTTCTGCACGGTGGTAAGCGTCTTTTACCGCCAATGTTGTAATGAGGGCCTGTGTCTTTTCACTCCCCAGGATAAAGCAGTGGGCAAACCATCCACTGTAAAGACTTGAGATGCTGTGGCTTTGCTCTCCCCAGGATAAAACAGTGGGCAAACCACCCACTGGAGAGACTTAAAAGACTATGGCTTTGCACTCCCCAGGATAAAGCAGTGGGCAAACCACCCACTGGAGAGACTTGAGAGACTGTGGGTTTGCACTCCCCAGGATAAAGCAGTGGGCAAACCACCCACTGTAAAGACTTGAGAGGCTGTGGCGGTGCACTCCCCAGGATGAAGCAGTGTGCAAACCACCCACTGGAAAGACTTGTGAGACTGTGGCTTTGCACTCCCAATGGGCATGGAGCCCCCTTTTGCATCAGTGGCATCGTGCATTCATCCGGCTGAGGTGCCCCCCTTTCCTTCCCCCTGAGGTGCCTGTTTATTTTTGATGAGATGCCCCTGCAGTATTATCTCAGTTTCGAGTCAGGTATCTTGTGTGGGCTTCGCCCATGCATTTTGGGACCACTGGTCCACAGACATTGATTGGTACACTATCCGGACTTGTGTAGTTGGTGTATATATTTGTATGTACTGAATTTTGAACTTTCACTATCAGATTTTTCATGATTACAATTGTTACAATCATTTAATGTTGTCCATGCGTTCTTCTAGGGGGGGGGGTATATGTAATGTTGCTGCATGTATTTGTGTGTATGTTGTTGTGGGTGAGGGTGGGGGTGGGGGTATTGCGTGTTGTGTGTGTGCGTCACTGTCTTTTCCCTCCCCCTCCCCTGTGTTGTGGGTGCAGTACTCACCGTGGTCATCGACGGTGTCTGTCCTGCTCTTGATAGAGCAGGAGGAAGACCAGCATAGTTAGTATGTGTAGTTCCGGCTCCGCCTGTCTGTTGGCAGTGACCACCGCGGTGTTTGTTTCTACCGCCGTGGCGGTCGGAGTGTTAAAGTGGCTGTCTATGTTGGCGGTTTCCGCCATGGTCGTGATTCCATTTTTTTTTCCACCAGCCTGTTGGCTTTAACTCCAACCGCCAGGGTTGTAATGAGGGCCTTAGTCTCTTTTTTCGAGATATTCTTCACCGGGACGAATCTGCAAGTCAGGTCAGGTCACGGTTGAGGCAAGCAGGCTAGAGTTGCTGTGGTGGGTCGGTCCCTCTATGGAGCTTTTTTCCAAAAGTTCTTCAAAGTTCTCCAAACTTCTGGATCTTCTTCCAGATGTTCTTTTAAGGTTCATTTGGGGTCCACAGCTCACCCCAAGGTTCCAGAAGCTCTGAGATGCTCCTTCGGGTGTGGACTACAACTCCCAGAGTGCACCTGGTGCAAACTTCTTTTTGGACACTGGACAGTGGTCAGCTGGTTGGTTTCTTCAGGAGTTGGTGCAGGGGACTCTGGTTAGCAAGTTTTCACCTGTAGCAAACAGGGAGTCCGTCCTTGAACCAGTTGAAGGCAGGCAAAGTCCTTCTTGTGGTGAAGCCCAAGTGGCCAACAGGGCAGTCCTTCTTCTCCTGTAGTTCTTCCTTGTTGGAATCTGATGGGGATCTGAGGTGTGGGTGCAGGTCTGCCAGTTTTATCCCTGCTCCTGGGTGAAAAACAGGGGGGTCCTGGTTCTCCAATCAGGTGCAGGGTCCTTACTCCTGTGATGACCACTTCCTGGGAAGTGTGGCAAAAATCAATCCCAGGGAGCAACATTCCTCAAAAATCCATCATGACTGAAAGTGATTTTTTGAGGTTACATCTGGCTGAACCCACCCACTGATGTGGCTAAAAATCCTAAACACACCCCTCTCCTGCCCTCTCCACATTGTCTGGGTTTGCAGGATGTGAGGGTGTTGCTGGGTTGCTCCAAATGTCCTTCTCTGCCTTTGAAGACCAGTTTGGCAGCCCTCCCCCTTCCTGCCTCACCATCTGCTGAGGGGAGATCTCCTCCCCAGGCACATCTCTTTGTGTGGAGCCAGGCCACTTCACACCTCATCAAGGCAGCCTGGCCAGGCTGCCAGAGGCTAGCCAATCAGGGCACAGCAGCAAAAACACTGCAGGGCTGAAGTTGCCAACTTTTCAGATAAAGTATAAAACTCTTTACCTGAACAAGTTATATTAAATCCCACAACTGGAAGTTGTGGGATTTATTTTAACAATTAATTTGATACGAAACTTCTAGTATCTGTTACTTAAGGGGACTTTTAAAATTAAAATAAAGTCTCCCCATTCTAGCCTATGGAGGCCATTCACTACAATGAGGGAAAAACGAATTGGGCTGTTTTACCTCACCACGGCTTATAAAACTATTTTATAAGGTCCCTGCTTATAGATAATGGCACCCAGCCCTAGGGGCACATAGGGCACACCTTAGGGGTGACTCATATGTAACAATTAGGTAGTTTAAGACTTTGGAACTACTTTTAATTTTAAAATCGAATTTGCATGCAACTTTAATTTAAAAGCAGCCAGCAAGGCAGGCCTGCCTTTAAAATAACATTGGGCACCTCAGCATTGCACCTATGGGGGTACTACCTATGCTGGGGTCCCTAAACCTCCATGCCCAACCATATACTAGGGACTTATAGGTAGGTTAATGTTGCCTATTATAATTAGCCTAATTTGCATATCCACTTTACACAGAGCACTGGCCCTGGGACTGGTAAGCAGTACCCAGGGCACAGCCAAGAGTCAGTAACCACCAGTACCCAGACAAAACGTTTGGGGGTGACCAGGGCAAAAAGGAGGACTTTCCTACACACACACCATTGACACTGCACCAACACATAACACAACCACAACAACCAACACAACTACACACTCAGCTACACAGACACACACACACACACATACACACACACACAAGCAGAACTACACACATTACGACAATGTCACCACACACCACCACTCACCTGAATGTGTCACACAGCAACACAACATACACAATTACATTGATCTCACATGCAAGTGACACACATACAGACTCAACCACATCACACACTCCAGCTCTCTCAATCTCAACTAGCCAATCCACACACACATACATGTACTTACTCAGATACACAACAGATAGCACAAACCTACTCATACAGGTCTGCTTGCAATGCTCACACATGGACACCGTCGCCAGAATAAGTCTACCGTCATTGTGGTGTCCGCATTAATTTTGCAATGAATGATGACACCACATTCACAGTTGTGTATAAATGCGATATGCTTGTTGTGCCAGTGTGTTCCCAGCTGTGTGTGACACAATTGTCTCCCCGACATATGCATGTCACAGGAATGTGAAAACAATTACTGTGACATGTATATGCCTGCAGTGGTCCCAACATCCCATGCAGTGCCCACCCAACCTACCCTGGAAATGCGTCCAGCGATGGTGGGAAGTTGTGTTTCTCCATGGACCGGTGGCAGCATTGATGACAGGTGTTGGCCAGTCGTTTCCAGTCAAAGATGGAGGTGGAATGGGGAAACAAGTTTGTTTTTTCACCCCTTCCTCCCCCAATCCATCAACTCAGAAGTGGAGGTTGGACTGCCACTTTTTTCTTGGTGGTAAGGCACATCCAAATCTGCACAGTGGGAATGGCGGCTGGGGTTTCACCAGCATCCACTTTTCACTCTCCTGCCGTCAACGCAGGAGGTGTTTCTTGGCAGAGACAGCGGTTCAAATGCGGGCTTTCACCTATAGGGCCACCAACATCTAAATAGGGTGGGCAGACCGTCACTGCAGCGGACAGGTTTTCAGTCAAAAAGTCAAGTGCGGGACAGTTACCATCAACATCTAAATCAGGCCCTAAATTTGAATCAGACATTGTAGGGCAAACTAGATATTTTGTGACACCAAACACCCTTATTATCTTCCTTATATTCATACAGGAGTCTGATCTGTCTTTTATCAGTAAAGAATGATCCCGGGTTCCGCTATGTATCATTTTACACTCTTTTTCAGCTTTGTTGTTGATCTGGTATCCCCATGACTCATTACATGTAGTACACTGCTGCGTTTGTAGTAATTTGTCACAGTTCATACGGAAGTGAGTTCCAAGTTTCCAGGGCACAGCCAGAGAAAGATTGTTGTTTGCATTATAAAGTTTGGCATTGTAAGGCGGCACTAATATTTGTTGTGCAATGATGGTTCATTCTGAGATATTTAGCTC
The DNA here is from genome assembly GCF_031143425.1 of Pleurodeles waltl. Taxonomy (NCBI): domain Eukaryota; kingdom Metazoa; phylum Chordata; class Amphibia; order Caudata; family Salamandridae; genus Pleurodeles; species Pleurodeles waltl. Next base: position 609,642,311 of record NC_090439.1, read on the forward strand.
CTATACCAAATAAGACTGTAAATATGACTTGTTAAACTAATTGAAGCTGAATGATAGTTTTAGGTTGAAATGCATGCAAATCTTATAATAATGATGCCAGTGCCATAACGTATCATTCAAGTGTTGCTTGCTAATCTCCAACCTCACTATATACATCATTATACTACGTGTGACAAATTATCATACCTATTAGAGAAAGATGAGTTTTGGAGTCAGTGAACATGGAGAAAGTTTGAAGTTCTTAGAACATAAGCTTAACATGTTAAAATAAGTTTGCAAATGTCTGTTCAGTGAGAGTAGGATTTCCGCTAGCTTTAGTTGAGCTGATGTTACAGCACTTTCATTACATGACAGAAGCTGTAAACCCTGACATTTCAGAATATAATCAAGATTTACAGGATGTGAGGATGATGGATTATCAATTGCCAGTTCTATAAAGGGACATTAATTTAATCCCCATGCCATCAGTCACCTAGAATGGCACTCTAATTTACCACTGTACATTGAACAGCACATTTTTTGAGCTTATGTATATTTCTTGGATTCTTTTCTGAAAATAATCAGATGTGAAATATTAGTCCTACCTGTTCTCTCTTTGGGATACTCAGTGACACATGTATTTCAAACACTTCTTGAATTTTTCATTTGTCTGCTAGTAGTCTCAAATTAACATTTTATACCGCTTGCTATCATATTTTGTGTAAATAAATTAACTTAATGCAGTGACTAGTTGACCAGGATGGCTGGGGAGGAGTAGGGCTAGGCCTTGATTCACTGCAAATGGACTTTTCCTAGTACACACAAAGAGACCTGACACCAGCTTTTTGTGTCACTAGATGGGCTTGACTAAAACCATGGAAAGGGGAAATGTTAAATAAAGTGGGAACCCACCGCCCGCCAGCTGGACAGGATATGAAAGTGCAATACTTTGGACCTGGACTTCAACAGCAGGAATAGTATGGACAGCTGGAAGGACAGGCCCACCATTGGACTGAGGGCACGTCTGCAGTTAACCACAGGCCCAGTAGGTCTCTCCAGGGCCAGTGATGCTGACACCCTTAAACCCCCTGCGAAACAGTTTGGGGAAGACCTGTACTTCTGTGCCTCAACAGGAGGAGGAGGAGAGCATCAGGATCCAGCCACAGGAGGGACAGGGAGGCAGTGAAATCACCTTCCTGTAAAGTGTGCCCTTAAGAGGTCAGAAGGCCTGCTGAAAATGCACCTAGTAGCTACAGCTCACCACCAGGGGTAAAACGAGCTAGGATCATTGAAATCCACGTGCAGCCTAAGATATTTCCTTGTAAATCTTGTGAGCTTTGACCTATTTTTGTACATGAAAATGGAACATGTGGGGCTCCGCTACTACCTTTAACACTTATCCCTGGTGTGGGCCAGTGCCTGGGGGTGGGGTGCAGCTTCATTGGTGAACCCTAGGGAAGAGGAGCTGTGCACAGGGTCCCCCTACCCCATTGTACTTTCTGCCTATGGGGGACCCATTTACCTGGATGCCATTGGAATGGTCCGAGAACCCTGGGGAACCCTATCCAGTGGGACTGTGAGAAGGCCAGCATGAAGTGTGTTTGCTCTGCCTCCTGTCGTCCTACCTGAGTGGGCAATAGAATATGATTGGCTCTGGTGGGAGCTGGGGAGAAGTGCTTCCAACCGGGTACAAAGAAGAGATGCCGGATCACGCAGACTGTGGTGAGCGGGTGATAACAGGGGACTCCCCCCACAGCCTCCATCACAAAATCTGCATTGGGGGTTGTTCCGGGTGGGACCGGGCACCCCTGTTTGTCAAAGATAAAAAGGAACCAAGGAAAAGGATTGTGGCTCTCCAAAACACAGGGGGGAGAGCTGCTAATACATTATTCACTGCTCCATGGAATAGGCATTATAGATTTAGTTTCTGTGGCTATAAATGCATAATTTCCCCCAGACACCAGGCTTTTCTTCATTACATGAATTGGTTTCAGTGATATAATGGTTGTTCTTCACATGTGAGTTATTTGTCTTTTGATGTGGTGACCCCCTTGACAAAACCATAAGCTTGCCTTATATTTTGTTGTAGTGACCCTGGCAAAGCCAATAGGCTTGGCATAGCTTATTGTTGTGATGACCCCTTGACAAAGCCAATAGGCTTATCTTGTGTATTGATGTGGTGACCTTTGACAAAGTCAACAGGCTTCTGCTATATACTGAAGAGGTGATGAGGTGGCCTTTGACAAAGTCCATAGGGTTACCTCATTTATTGATAGGATACCAGTTGACAAAGATAACAGGCCAGCTTTACTTAAAGAGATATGTCCATATTATGATGTTCTGTCTACTATGGCTGGAGGAGTACTGTGATTTTGGGGATCATCATGAGCCAGTAGGGGTCCAATTTGATTTAAGAATGCCACATAAGGTATTTGTATCTGCCTGGTGTATGTATTTGTAAACTAATGTTTAGTATTTGGTAGTATGTATGTAATAAATGTGATTTTGCATTTTCAAAAAAAAAATGAGAGACAATCATTTATTGAGTGTTAATAGTGCATGCCAGTGAATGGTGATTACTAGTCCACACCATCTCCCCAGAGTAGGCCTTGGGCTACGCTACTCTGAGAGCTTCAAGCACTACAATGGGATGTTTGGTTCCCAGTGAGGAGATAATTGTGTACCTATTACTTCTGCAGTCCTGACACAACTAATAACCTAGTTTCCTACACCTGGAAATTGTAGGTGAGGGGCAGAATTCAGGGACCTTTGCTGTCCAGGAGCTGTGCCTTCACTGGATGTCACTAAGAAGAAGGGGTAGGCTGATGGTGATGAAACAAGTTGGTAAGTCTGAGCTGGGGGAAAGAATCTGGAAAGACTGGCCTCCGTTTAGTCCACTAATTGTCAAGTATGTACACTTTAATGACAATTGCATGCCAGGTCTCTTGGAATAATTCTTGTGGGCATGAACATAGATCCTTTGTTGTACATGCATTAGCAAAGCAGAGACATTTAAAGCAGGACCCAAAATGAGTACAAATCACAGTCCGAAATCAAGGGCCAGATGTAGCACAGGGTTTTTCCCATTCTGTGTCAATGGGAAAATGTGTTCGTACATATGGCCCTAACTCTCTCTTGTACCCAGGCCTGTGTGTTAGCAACAAACACCTCACATTTTGGAGTGCATGCCTGAAACTGAAAGTTGTGTTCAGTCAGACCTACAAAATGTTTTCAAATGTTGGTAAGATAAACAAGCATTTGCAATGCAACGGGTCTCACATTTGCTTGAGTTAGAGCTATTAGCGTAGTAAACTCCTAACCAGACTTTTCTTTCGGCATATATTGAAAATTAAAAGTAAAGAGTTTCACATAAGCGAGCCGATTCACAATATCACGGCCATCATGAGAATCAGCGTGAAGAGGCACACAAAAAGACAAAGAAGTTCGCTCGCAATCAAATTTATCTGCAAAAGTGCAATTAGCCATGTAACAAGGGCGATCGCTAAGGCGGTAACAAAACCTCCCCAAGGAGGGCCAAAGGTAAGCCATTTACCAATGTGCTCAAAGGATTTTTGAAGTGCAATCCCACGAACCAGTGATGCAACTGCCACCATGCCATGCCATGCCACCATGCCACAAGAAAAAATATGTTGTTAAGGAGAAAACAGGTTTTTATAGACATGTGTTATTGCTAACTTCATTGGAATTCAAGTGGGGCTTGACCTTTTTAATGTAAATATTTTGAATCACTCGATTTGAAAGGTATAGGAATGAAACATGCACGTTATGTACAGGGCAATAAGTGAGGTTATGATGGAACACTAATATTTCTAAAAGCAGCAAAGAAGTGATAGAGGGGCACATGAGGCAAATAAGGTGAGCTTTGCAAGGCATGCACGCTTTAAAAAAACAGCATTCTAATTCAAAGAGAATGACTTTGCAAATCCATTGGTAAAGGTGGCAGGCAAGATGCATACTTCGCTTCCTTGGCGCTCCCATTGACAGACTGCTGTCAGATGAGCTATTTTGTAATTGAATGACAAGTCACCTAAACACAAACAGCTCACCTCACGCGAGTAGCCATGGACCCCCTTCACCATGGAACAAATATAGCCTTCTTTAATGAATTTCAAAAGTGTGGCCAGTGCTCAGCTTGCTTGGGGTCAGTAGCTATACTTTCTCTGAAACCCTCCTAACAGTAAACACAGAAGCAGACACTTGATATAATAAGTGTGAGCAGGTGACTATGAATTTCCTCAGCTTGTGCAGTACAGGTTGCCCCCTGTCTTCCCTAGACCTCAGTGCCACTCACAAGTGGAAGACTTCTTTCACATAATTTGACTATGCCTAAGATACAGCCATTTTGGGAGGAAGTAAGAAGCGATTTGTCTAGGGTTGGCCATACACTCATAAAGGGTGGGGTGAAAAGTGCTTAATGTAAGCACTTTTTTTGAGGACTTACACTTATTTTTCTGCATCAGGTTTTTATGGAGTGGAAGAGAGGTAAAACACACAGATCGGAAAGACGGAGGAAGAAAAACACGGTAAAACAGTCACAGAGGAAGAAAGCAGGAGCCTGCAAGAGTGTGATAAAGGGGCAGGGATTAAAGAAGAACGAGCTAGTTTTAAAACGACCAACCTTGATATTCGGTTAGCCGAGAGCTTCTGAGCAGAGCTGTGGGCACGTCACGCTTTCTTTTATATAAATTAAGTACTGGCGTGAAGCATAGTCGTCTAGTTAAAACAATTGTTTAACAGTATGGAGCTGATGGTTTTGTGCCGTGACACTCTCAGGGGCCACAGAGTTCACAACGAGACAGAGTAGATCACTGGCAGTCAAGGACAGACTGGAGCACAATGGCAGAAAAACATGTTGCTGGAGGAGGGAGCTGATAGAGAAAATTTGAGGAGGTTTGAGGCCCCTGATTTCCTCTTTTGTGTGTGACACTATAAAAATGATGGCCCATACTTTTCCTTTTTGACGCAAATCAGAGCCGGTGCTGGTTTGCGTCAAAAAATGTACTGCTGGCTAATGCCATTCCTACACACCATGTGGGTGCCTTATTTAGGGATAGACGTTAGCTGGTGCAGCAGGCTGGTCAGAGTAAAAAAAAAGGACTCAAACCAGGCAGCGGCAGAGTAGGGGAAAATGGGGGTTGTGCGTCAAAAAATGGTGCAAGTCAGGTTTGAGTAAAAAATCATGGCTGAAACCGGACTTGCGCCATTTTTTGACACACAACCCCCATTGAAATGACTCCTGTCTTAGCAAAGACAGGAGTCATGCCCCCTTGCCCAATGGCCATGCCCAGGGGACAAAGTCCCCTGGGCATGGACATTGGGCACAGTGGCACGTAGGGGGGCCAAGTTAGGCCCCCCCATGCCACTTAAAAAAATTAAAAAATAATACTTACCTCAACTTACCTTTACTTACCTGGGATGGGTCCCCCATCCATGGGTGTCCTCCTGGGATGGGCGAGAGTAGCAGGGGGTGTACCTGGGGCAGGGAAGAGCACCTCTGGACTCCTTCCGAGCCCACAGGTCCCTTACGGCCGGCCCTGACCCAGGCATTAAAAAACGGCGCACATCAGGCTGTGCGCCGTTTTTTAAGGCCCTCCCCCACCTCAAAATGACGCTGGGGTATTAATAAGGCGGCCAGGCCTTAAAGTCATTTTTGGGGCAGGAACCCTACCTTGCATATCATTAACGCAGGGCAGTTTCCCGCATCCCAAAAATTACGCACACAGTGGAATTTTGACGTCAGCGGGTTTGGGCGTCAGAGTTTAAATATGGGACAAGCTTTGCGCTGAATGTGCGTCAAAAATATTGACGCACATTCGGCGCAAACAGAGTATAAATATGCCCCTTAGGGTTTTTGCTGCTGTTTGTTGGAGATAGCAGGCGTTTAATACAAAAATGAGAAAAAACTAATAATCGTTTAAAAATAGAGAACATTTAGAGGGACTCAAAAAACATGCAATCATATAGTATAAATAAATGTAGCCGGAAAACGATGACTGACATGAAATAATGAACACTTGTCGACGTCAAAAATTATTTTGCGAAGAAAGCTAAGGGAAGGGGGCAATAAATATAAGCCATTCGCTTGGTTAAACTAAAGTTTGATTTTATCTCCAAGAAAGAATCCCACTTGATTTCCTGTTGGGCGGTTCAGGAATGATGCTCTGAAGGGGCAGTGATGACATCTAATTGTTTTCTGGTCTCAAATCAATGAATTCTTCAGTTCATATTTTCTCCTACAGTATTTCTTTATTTCGTGTTTCTATCTTACCACTTCTTAGTCAATTCTCAATCATATTATATAACTCTGCTTGGACGGGGCGTTGTGGAAAAATCTAAAGTTTTTTAAATCTCTCAGTCGCTGGTCATCGTTGACTGATATAGACAAGCTCTAAAGGCCCCACACATCCATACCACTCTTTCACTCCATAGACTTCCAAGGTCAGACAGTAGACAGCATAAGGAAATCTTGCATATTGATACTTCAAACAGCAGTACTGACAATATATGAGACGTTCAATCTCACGTTCATCAATATAAATGATGAGATGGTAGCCCAGACGATAAATTAGTAGCTGTAATAGGAAATGCTACCAAGAAGCCAAAATTAGCAACGTGCCTCCCTGACCCATATCTTTCAAATATCAGTTCTAAAAGTATTACACTTTTCATTTTCTGCTAACAACCTCCCAAAGCTGAGTCCTGCTTTTAGAAAAAAAAGTGATGTCACTTACATGCTTGAGATTTTCTTCCAGTATGTGCGGTATATTATAGCAGTTTTTGATGTACATAGTAGCCCCAGACAAGCACTGACAATGCCAACAGGTCTGGTGTTGAAATGTTATTCTTGGCAAAGCTGCCAGCCCTCACAAATGTGATAAAAACAGTCTAAAAGCAAAAATGTTTTTAGTTTAAAAAAACACACATTGTCTAAGTAGTCCTTGACACGTAATAGAACTACTTCTTTTGTGAATGTGCTCCTTGTGAAAAAGCAGAATGCTGTCACTCACAATGAAGTTATGGAATTTCTGAAGTGTGCTAACCTATTGCCCCATACTGTAGGTTGCAATGGACAGAAGAAACATTTGAATGGCTCAATAAATGACAAGTGGACGAAGACAGCTGGCTGACAGACTCTATAAGTATACACATTATACATGTCATACAAATAATATCAGTTATTTCAAAAGGACTTGGCGAATGCCAGACCTAAAGAAGGCAGTAGACATGGTGTCATAAGCTGGAATACTCATCCTACTTAGAGCAGGCATTTTCACCATCATGTTTGCTGGAGGCTTACTTGCACAAAGGGATTTCCTGATAGCGGTCTCGGAAGAGGCTTTACCAAGGAAAAACCACAACCTATGACAACAAAATAATATGAGGAGAAGTATACATTTCCACCCATTCAATTACCACTGGTCTCTAAATAACATCCTTAGCCATTAATGGCCCAGACTTGGCTTCTATGAAAACATTTTTAATAAAAGTTGGAATTTTCTCACAAATCTAGTGACTCAGCCCCACTACATGACAAAAACTGAATAAATGGGTGGAAGGCAAAACAAATGTATATTAGATCTGTTTGCACTGTTGGCAGAGAATCATGCCCACCACCTCACCTCTGCAATACCACAAAAAATGGGAAAAATATTTTGTACACATTACTACCATGCAGAGAAACCACGGAAATTGTAATTGTATTTATATAGAACTTACTACCCCTGACAAGGCGTTGAACTGTTTTTCAGTGAGTAGCACGCTACTCCAGAACACAAAAGGATTAGATGATGTTTGGGATGTGGAGGAGGGAAGAATCTGTCGCGCCGCACCGCGCGGCGCGAGCCGAGCGTTCGGCACAAGCCGTGCGTTCGGCTCGGGCCGCGCTTCGCGTCTCTAAGACGCGGCGCGCCCCGAGCCTTTCTTGCACCCTGCGAGGCCCCAGGACTTACTTGGGGCCTCGCGCTGCTTTCTCCCTCTGTCTTGTTGGGGTCTCCTGACCCCTCTTACCTGTTTGGGGCTTCTTTTTCTTCTCTTTCTGTCTTTCTTCCTTTTTGGGTCTGTTTTCTTCCTCTGTCCTTTATGTCTTTTCCCCTTCCCAGGTTACCTCTGTCTTCCCAGCATTCCTCTTTCCCTATTCTCTATGGTTTCTGCTCCAGTCTATCCTATCTACTTTTCCCTATTCAAGATGGTGTCCTTTTTCTTCCTGTGGGTCACTTCCTGTTTTATGGTATTTAAGGGTGGTGTTTCTTTTCCTCTTTGCGCTGCAACACTCTCTGTTTCAGTTAGTGTCCTCGCTCCTGATTTCCTAGCCTTTGGCTCTGGATTTCGCCATTTCTGTGTTACGTCAGTTCCTTTGATTCCTGTTCCTCTGTTCTTGTTCCAGGAATTCCCTGCGAATCTTCTGGGAGGTTTTTCCTCTTCTTCTGAAGGGGTTTTTCCCTCTGGCGCTACTTTCTCACGGTCACGGTCTGTCCTTGGCGTTTCCTCGCCTACAGCACCGTGGCTACCAGAAAGAGTCGCCCCTTTTTGGGCCAAAGTCGAACTCTCAAGATCCACGCCTCAAGATCTGCAAACTCCAGGCGCAAGCAGCACGTGAGTCGTGACAGATTGCAGCGCCTAACCATCCCGACGTCTTCTAACGCCATGGAAGACACTGTGGTAGCTGCTGCGGATCCGGATCAAGCTCTGCTAACTACAATTCAGCAACAAGCTCAAGAATTACAGCAACTACGCAGTGAGAATGCTGCGCTGCGACAGGCCTTGGCTTTCCGCAGTGGTGATGTCCCGACGCTCTCCGCCTCTACCCATCGTTTTTCGGATGAACCAACCAAGCTGCAAGAGTTCCTTGACTCCTTGACAGTGTACTTCGCCTTCCGACCCACCCAATTCTCCCATGACAGAACAAAGGTGGGCTATCTCATCAGTGCCTTATCTGGTCCTGCCTTGGCCTGGGCAACCCCGATGGTATCATCTAACGATCCGGTATTGTCGGATTATTCCGCCTTTGTGAACCGCTTCAAGCTGATGTTTAGTCGTCCGGGATTGGAGGCTTCAGCAGAAGAGGCCTTATGCGATATTCATCAAGGTTCACAAGATGTCCTTCAATACATTACACGCTTTCGTCAACTAGCGGCAGAGACCACCTGGGTGGAACGTACTTTGGTGACTTTGTTTCGTAGAGGACTCAAAGAAGAAATCAAAGACGAACTAGTACATTCCACCAGAGTGGAAGATCTTCGTGGCCTGATGGATCAAGCCCTCTCCATCGAGTATCGCCTTCAGGAACGGAGAGCAGAGAAGAGAAAGAGCAGAGGGTCTTTTCAACCAAGCACCTCACGAGTTTTTCCGCATCGTTCTGAGGAACCTCGCCCTCCTGTCAGAGACACCGAAGGAGAACCCATGCAGGTGGATACAACTCGAGGCCCTCTCTCCGCTAGCAAACGAGAAGATAGACGAAAGAAGGGTTTGTGTTTATACTGCGGTTCTGCCGGCCACATACTGCGTACCTGTCCAGTACGTCCATCAAGGCCATCGGGAAACGCCGCTTCCCGTCCTCTGTAAGAAGGGAGGGGACGGGATTAGCAGCTATACCTTCCATCAGTTCTTTCAACGACAATACCACATCTTTGTTCATTTTACCAGTAATGTTACAACTTCCTGATGGCCGTCAAGAGAAGACTATGGCACTACTAGATTGTGGAGCTAGTGGTATTTATATGGATAAGAAGTGGGCCACCACTCAACAAGTTCCTATACAACCTAAGGAGATTCCAGAACAAGTACACACGGTGGATGGATCTTTGATATCATCGGGTCCAGTAGATACGACTACCCTGATGCTGAATCTACAGATCAGTAACCATCAGGAACACATCTCCTTTGATCTTATAACTTCCCCCAACCATACCATCATTCTTGGAATCCCGTGGTTCATCCGACATAATCCATATGTGAACTGGGCTACCCGGACGGTTTCCTTGTCTTCACAGTTCTGTCACGAGCACTGTTTTGCTTCAGACAAGTATTGGTCGCCTAAGAGGTCAATAATCACGGAGGGTACCACCGGTTCGACCATAAATACAGTCCAAGGAGTTCCTGAACACTATTTGGATTTTCAAGATGTCTTCCAAAAACCTTCCAAACCTGTGTTACCTCCACATCGAGATTACGATTGTGCTATTCCCTTGGAACCTGGCACTATCGTTCCTTTTGGCAGGATGTATTCCCTCACGGAAACTGAAAAGGAAGTACTAAAGGAGTATTTGGATGAAAATATTCAAAGTGGTCTTATTGTTCCATCATCTTCTCCGGCCGGGGCTCCTCTCTTTTTCGTACCCAAGAAGACAAAGGACCTTCGCCCTTGCCTGGATTTTCGAGGCCTGAATAAAATAACTATTAAAGATCGTTATCCTTTGCCTCTCATAAGGGACATTTTAGAGGCAGTCAGAGGGGCCCAACGGTTTACCAAACTAGATCTACGGGGAGCCTATCACCTCTTACGCATTAAAGAAGGAGATGAGTGGAAAACGGCCTTTAGGACTCCATTTGGTCACTTTGAATACAGGGTAATGCCTTTCGGTCTTACTAATGCCCCGGCAATCTTTCAGAGATTTATGGACTCAGTATTCTCGGATCTCCTGAATCAGACAGTTGTAATCTACCTTGATGATATTCTTATTTATTCCAGAAATCCCGAACTCCATTCTTCCCATGTTAAACAAGTCCTTCAATGACTCCGGGCACATCAACTATTTTGCAAACCCGAAAAGTGTGAGTTTGACCAGACGGAAGTCAAATATCTAGGATATCATTTAAGTACCACCGGAGTAGCCATGGATCAAGAAAAGGTACAAGCTATCCTAGATTGGCCTTCTCCATCTTCTATTAAAGAAACACAATGCTTTCTAGGATTGGCGAACTTCTATCGACAATTCATCGCAGACTTTGCAAAACAAACTAGCCATATAACTCACACTTTAAAGAAGGAAAATCTTATTAAAGGGTTTGTCTGGACTAAAGCTGCTGAAACAGCTTTTCAGGATGTAAAGAAGGCATTTACACAAGCTCCCATCCTAAGACATCCAGATACCAACAAACGATTTATTGTCATCACCGATGCTTCTGAAAAAGCCATTGGTGCCGTCCTACTCCAACAACAAGAGGATGATGGTCTTGAACATCCTGTTTTCTATTTGTCTCATATACTCTCTATTGCAGAACAACATTACTCAGTATTGGAAAGAGAATTGTTGGCTCTGAAAACAGCTTGTATGGAATGGAGGCAGTTTCTGATGGGTTCCAAGGAACCTTTTGAAGTGAGAACAGACCATCGAAACTTACAATGTTTACGAAATTTCGTATGCCAAAATAGTCGTCAAGCTCGTTGGGCCTTCTTCTTCAGCCAGTATGATTTCTACATTACATATATTCCTGGCTCCCAAAACATTCTGGCTGATGCTCTGTCGCGTCGTTATCCAGATTGTACTCCTGTCCCAGCTCAACCCCTACTGGAACCTAGTAAGATCATTGGGGTAGCCCAGTCTTTTCTGGAGGAGGTACAACTAGAGTACCCCAATCTATCTGATGATGTAGTAGAGAACTTACGGCCTCTTTTACATAAGAGACAAGGATACTATTATTATCACGATCTGTTATTCATCCCCACTAACAGAGTGAGAGAAAAGGCATTACAAATGTGTCATGATTCACCGGTTGCTGGTCATAGAGGCATCAAGGCCACACAAGAACTGTTATCACGATTTTTCTGGTGGCCTACTTGGAAACAGGATATTGAAACATACGTTCAGGCTTGTCCCACATGCGCTCAAGTCAAGATTCCCCGAACCAGACCTGCGGGATTACTCCAGCCCTTGCCGGTTCCGCCAACTCCATGGCACACCATCTCTACTGATTTCATGTGTTCGTTACCACTCTCAGCAGGAAACCGGGTAATCATGGTCACTGTGGACTCTTTTACTAAGATGGCTCACTTCACTGCCTTAAAAAAGCTACCTACATCCCAAGAATTAAGCCAGATATTCATCGAACATATCTTCCGTCTTCATGGACTTCCTCATACTCTTATATCTGATAGGGGACCTCAGTACATTTCCCGGTTTTGGAGGTATTTTTGTAAGACACTAAACATCGATAGAGCTCTGTCATCGGGCTTCCATCCTCAGACCAATGGACAGACCGAGCGTCTGAACCAAGGCTTAGAACAATACCTTCGTTGTTTTTGCAACTCAACTCAAAGCAACTGGAACACGTATCTCCCTATCGCTGAATTCTCTTATAATAACTCAGTCCATAGTGCCTCCAAGACCACTCCTTTTTTCTGTTCTTATGGTTTTCATCCTACCTCTTTTCCTACTTCTTCTCTGTCTCCCACTCCCTTGCCCGCTATTACTCATTTTTCCAAACGTCTTCTACAAATCCATAGACTGATTCGTTCTAATCTCTTACACACCAAGAGATATATGAAGAAAGTAGCAGACAAGAAACGTAGGGCCACTCCGGACTACCATCCACAGGATAAAGTTTGGCTTTCTTCTAAATTCTTACCCTCACGTCTTTCTCAGAACAAATTCACACCTCGCTATTACGGGCCTTTCCGTATTCTCCAGTTGCTTAATCCTGTCACTGTCCGTCTTCACTTGCCTCACACATGGAAGATTCATCCAGTCTTCCATGTCTCCCAACTCAAACCTTATGTACCAGATCCGTATTCCCGTCAGTTTTCCTGTCCTCCTCCTGTCTTAGTGGATGATGTTCCTGAATATGAGGTTCAGGAGATTTGTGACTCTCGTCTTTTTCACACCCGTCTGCAGTATCTGATTCATTGGAAGGGTTATCCTCTCAGTGAGTGTTCTTGGGAAGATGCTTCTTCTGTTCATGCTCCTCTTCTGACTCAGCGCTTTCACCGTTTATTTCCTTTCAAACCAGGGCCTTCGGGAGGGGGGCCTACTGTCGCGCCGCACCGCGCGGCGCGAGCCGAGCGTTCGGCACAAGCCGCACGTTCGGCTCGGGCCGCGCTTCGCGTCTCTAAGACGCGGCGCGCCCCGAGCCTTTCTTGCACCCTGCGAGGCCCCAGGACTTACTTGGGGCCTCGCGCTGCTTTCTCCCTCCGTCTTGTTGGGGTCTCCTGACCCCTCTTACCTGTTTGGGGCTTCTTTTTCTTCTCTTTCTGTCTTTCTTCCTTTTTGGGTCTGTTTTCTTCCTCTGTCCTTTATGTCTTTTCCCCTTCCCAGGTTACCTCTGTCTTCCCAGCATTCCTCTTTCCCTATTCTCTATGGTTTCTGCTCCAGTCTATCCTATCTACTTTTCCCTATTCAAGATGGTGTCCTTTTTCTTCCTGTGGGTCACTTCCTGTTTTATGGTATTTAAGGGTGGTGTTTCTTTTCCTCTTTGCGCTGCAACACTCTCTGTTTCAGTTAGTGTCCTCGCTCCTGATTTCCTAGCCTTTGGCTCTGGATTTCGCCATTTCTGTGTTACGTCAGTTCCTTTGATTCCTGTTCCTCTGTTCTTGTTCCAGGAATTCCCTGCGAATCTTCTGGGAGGTTTTTCCTCTTCTTCTGAAGGGGTTTTTCCCTCTGGCGCTACTTTCTCACGGTCACGGTCTGTCCTTGGCGTTTCCTCGCCTACAGCACCGTGGCTACCAGAAAGAGTCGCCCCTTTTTGGGCCAAAGTCGAACTCTCAAGATCCACGCCTCAAGATCTGCAAACTCCAGGCGCAAGCAGCACGTGAGTCATGACAGAATCTGTAAAAAGGGATTAGGGAGATCATAAAAGTAAAATTAGGTTTTGGATGAGTCAAACAAGGAATACATGAGAAAAGAATTTAGAAAGGGTTGTATTGGAGATCGTAGTAGTAAGATGAGGTGTGGGGTGAGCTAGAGGGGACAGAGGATGGGTGAGTCTAGAAAGGGTTATTTTGGAGCTCTTAGTAGCAGAATGACGTTTAGGCTGAGTCAGAGAGTGGAGGTAGAGGATATTTTGAGAGAGGTATAGGGTGAGACAGAGTAGTGCATTGGAGAAAGTGAAAGTTTTTTTTCCTGTCTTCTATAGTAGGAATAAAGTAATAGGTATATAGATACATGATTATATAGAAAAGAAATATTTGTATGAGGAAGAAAATATATGGAGATTTAAAGTTGTATTATATAACCTTAGACTTTCAAGTGTTGCTGTACTTAAAGCTAATTTATTTGTATATTTTTATAACTCTTTTTTTACTTTATCTTTTCTTCAATATTTCCTTAGTGAAGAGCTTGTAGATAAAATAGTTATGATAATATTTATAAGTTGCAATAGATAAATAAACAGAGACCCATAGGGATCTTATCAGACAGCCTATATACAAACTATGCAATAAACTATAAACATGTTAAGCACTGAATAATATTACCTAGTGTTGGTTGCCACTAGATTATTATAGTTAGGACCTGGTTTCTATAGAAAAAGTGTTTTTACTTGCCTATACCTTTGGCGCCAATTGATTAATCTTCACAAAATGTTCTAATAAACATACGCTGCTGTCTGGAAATCTTTGTGGTGATCAGTCAAGTCTGGCCAAAGAAAAAGGGGGGTCCCAAAACGCATTTTCTCCATGTTAATTTCCAGAGGGATTTTTAACAGAAATAGAGGCCAAACTGATGGATGCAACTACACCAAATGTGGCAGAAAGCTAGCTCTTGGTCCAGAAAGAGCCCTTTTTGTTATTTGATGTAAATCAGTTTAGTAGATTTTGGAATATGAAAGAAAAAACAAGTGAGTAATGGCTACTTTAAATAACTCTACCTATAACTGCTGAATTTCTCTGGTTTTGTGGGAGTAAATTCAGAACCTAACTATAGCATTGCTGTAACCTTTGGGTTTTTAAGTGAATATGTGGATTTCACAAAAGGGAATGGTAATACAGCTGTCCCCTGATTTCCTACAGCAGCTCTTAGAACAAAACATTTTTTCAGGAAGAGGAGTTGTTGCCTGGCAGTAGTAAGCATTATATTCTGCACATACTGTGGCTGAGAATCGGCTGGGGATGCTAAAGAACGGTTCTGGGATGCAATCCAATTCTCCTCTGAGGCAATGTTAATGGGCAGATTTTTGGACAAGTAACAATTGGTCTGGTATTCCGCGCCTAGGCCTAGAAAACTAACCTACAAATGATTGTGTAGAGGGGAAATTCCAAATGGGAAATATGATCCGTATACTTTCTACTCAGAGCCGTAGTTTTTGCGATAATTGAATGATCTACATGCATAAGATAGGGGCAGTTCCTTTGTCGAGAAACATGGGCTTTAGATAAAAGACGTACAGTGTAAACCAAGTTCCAAGTCAAATCAATATCAATGAACTATACACATAAACATGATGTCGAGTATTACAGCCGTATTTGAATGTATTGTAATATGTGACCTTGGATTCTTAAATTATATAGGGGATCTAATACAAATAGAATAATATGCTGTTACATAATCATACAACATAGGTACAGTAATTCAGCACCCTACAGCAAACCTACCACTTTTTCTTTTATCTTGACGTTTTTCGAGTTGGATTTAGAAACGTATGACCTAAGTAGTTCCAGTAAGGCTGTCACTCTGAAGATTTACTGTAGGATTCAATCTTCTTGAGTGTTGAGGAATTTGTGTAAAATAAGGAAATCGACAAGCAGTATATTTTAGAGTCCTGAAAAGTCAGTCAGTCTGCAGTATTCCTTACAAATACATTTTTGCCGTGAGAAACACATACTTCCTTGAATTAGCATCTGCCAGGCCAGGTACCCTGCTGCCTAAGGTTTGCCCCAGTAATTCTTTGAAATAAGGACTGGTGACTGTATCGCTGCTGGGAGTGCAGGACGTGAAGCCTCAATAAACAGGATCAAAACCTTCAAATCAATTTGAATTGCCAATGGTATTTGCAACAAATGAGAAAAAAAACCTTAATTACTTCTTTGGGGCCAAATTCTACAATATCAGGAATGCAATTCTAAAATATAAGTGAAGAAAATATCTTACAATTATTATTTATAATCCAAATGTGAGATTACTATTCTCCTAGTGCATCTCAGTTAACTGCTGTCTTTAGTATGGACACCAGAATTACAATATAAAAGACGAGCTAATTTGTATTTTATATTGTAACTCGATGTCAGGTGTGCTAGAGAATATGCATCTTATTCGATTCCTGTTATTCGTACAGCAAAATACAGACTTATGTGTACAGTTTGCATAAATTTACATTTTTGGAGGGGTGCTGAACTGATTGGACTATGAGTAATCCTGCACTTATATATAAACGGAAGATTTCCATGCATGTTTCCATGTATATCCTCCCCTGGGAGGTGCAGCCCTCAAACCTCTTCATTGTGTCCTCTTACCATCATGGACACCCAGTAGGAGTAAGGAGGAAGGATACCCCATCACCTGCCCCACTGGAGGTCAATAACATCAAACGACTGGGTACTTCAGTTTGTCCAAAGGGGCTACTCCCTCCCCTTTGTGATTACCCCAGCACCCATGCCACCCTCTTAGGACAGGGTGACAGACAACCAGCTCTCCTTGCTCCACTAGGAGTTGGCTGCTCTCTTGGCCAAGGGTGCCGACATCAGAAGAAGGTTGTGGGCATTATTCCAGCTGCGTTCTGGTGCCAAAGAAGCTTTCATCCTATCCTAGACCTTCACCTTCTCAATTTGTTCTTCAAAAAAGAGTTTTAATGCTCACCGTTGCTCAAGTCCTGTCTTCCCTTCCTCTGGAAGAATGAATGATAGTATTGAACTTGCAGGATGCATCCTTTCACATACTTGTCCTGCCTGCCCACAGGCATTACCAGAAGTTCACGCTGAGCATTTTCCATTTGTAATGCTCCTTTTCAACCTTGGCTGTTCACCAAGGTTATGGTGGTGTTTGAAGCTCATCTGCAGAGATCAGGGGTGCTAGTCTTTCACTTTCTTGGAGTCTGGCTGTTGAAAACATATTTACCCATGCTGTTCGTCTTCCACCTCTAGAGTGTAGCGGACCTCCTGTACTTGTCAAGGTTCACTCTATACATGCCAAAGTCACACTTGACTCCCTCTCAGCTGTTGCAGTTCATCAGAACTGTTCTGGACACAGTGTAGTTTTTGGGCCAAATGGTGAGTCAAGGATAATCAGACTATGATACTGGTGTTTCAGTTTCTATTCTTGATTTCAGTGAGACTGATTCTGAGGCTGCTGGGACTCGTGGCCTCCTGCATCCTGCTTGTGGCACATGCCTATGGTATACACTAGACCAGACCAGGGTTGCAGCACTACGTCTCTTGGACCTCTTAGCTGCCTTTGACACAGCTGACCATGACACCTTCATACAAAACTGACATAGAGGGTACTGCTCTCAACTGGATCACATCCAACCTTCAAAACAGAACAAATGTAATCCATATTTCTCCTTTCTCATCCAAAATGTACTTTAAAAAAGCAGGGGTTGCTCAAGGCTCACCCATGCTTTTCAACATGTACATGAAGAAATTACTGGCAAAGATCTATCATTTTAGTTCATCTGCTATAACTATACACATGACACACAAATACTCCTTAAACTGGAAAATACCAAAGACATTGCAAACTAAATAAATCTTCAGTTGCATCAGAGCTGTTCATCAGTGGATGACCAGGAGACATCTCAAGTTGAATGTTTCCAAAATGGAAATACTGACGTGGTGATTGTCAAAATCATGACCCAATCTCCACCTGGCTTGACAATCTGGAAGCACCTCCTAAAGTATCTAAGGAAGTAAGAAACTTTGGAATTACCATGGACTCCAAGTTAACAATGAATGCCCAAGTGGACAAATTAGCAAGATCAAGCATCATCACCATGTAATCCCTGCAATGCATCTTCTCCCACCTCAGATTTCCAAATGAGGTCCAAGGTACTATTTCTCTCTTACTGTCTAAACTTGATTGTGCCAATGGCCTCTACTACAGATAATCTCTATTGTAGGAGGTTGGCCTGATTTGTGGTGGGTACCTACGGTACTTACACCTTATAGTAGGTCCAGTTATCCCTTATTAGTGAAATGTAGGCAGTGTCTAGAAGCCAGGCTCTACAGAGATAGCTGTAGCTGAGCAGCCAAGGCTTACCTAGGAGACATGCAAAGCTCATGCAATACCACGGTAGTCACACATTCAAAGCATTTCCAGTGGCTTGGCAATGCTACCCCTCACAAGCCTGTAGCACCTATTTCCATAGGGAAAGAGTGTAACAGCCCTCTCCCAAAGGAAATCCTTTGTTCTGCCTTCCTGGGCTTCAACTGCTCAACCTGTCTGAGAGGTGGCAGCAGCTGGGGTTGCATGGGAAACCTCAGTAGGCTGGAATGGCAATACTGGGGGGTCCTCTAAGGAGCCACCAGAGTGCATGGAATCATACAACTAATGCTTGCAAAAGCATGGGGGTATGATTCATACATATTTGATACCAAACATGCCTATGTTCAGAGTTACCATTATGTAGCTAGACATAGGTAGTAACCTATGTCCAGTACACGCGTAAAATGGCATCCTCGCACTCATGAAGTCTGGGAAATTGGTCCTGGAGGTCATGGGGGCACCTCTGCTAGTGCAGGGGTGCCCTCACACACAGGTACTCTGCACCCTGCCCTCAGGGCTGGAGGGCCTGCTATAGGGGTGACCGATAAGTGACCTTGTGCAGTGTAAATAGCAGTATAAGGGTGCATGCACCCTTTCATGCAGGCTGCAATGGCAGCCCTGCAGAAGCCTTTGCATGGGCTCCCTATGGGTGGCAATAGAAATGCTGCAGCCCATAGGATCCCCTGGAACCCCAGTGCCCTGGGTGCCTAAGTACCATATACTAGGGACTTATAAATGGGCACAAGTATGCCAATTGTGGGTGAAATAATGGGCTATTAGTATGCAACAACCACAATTTAAGGGAGAGAGCATAACTACTGTGGTCCTGATTAGCAGGATCCCAGTAGACACAGTCAAACACACTGACAAACGGGCCAACAGTGGGGGTAACAAGCTTTAACAAGGCTACTTTCCTACATTTATCAACTATGAAAACACTATAACTTATTCAGAACTCTGCTGCCAGACTACTCCTGCATGTAAAGCCACAAGTCCACAGCTCCCATACCTTGAGGGCTCTACATTGGTTACTGGTTGCCAGAAGATCCACCTTCAAACTGCTTTGTATCACTCACAAAGCAATACATGAAACAGGACCACTTTTTATCAGGAATAAAATCACCAAATATATTCAGCAAAGGATCCTCCGCTCATGATTGACACCTCACCTCAAAACCCCACCATACAAGAAAAAGAACATAGCTGGGACATCTTTCTCTGTTCAAGCAGTCAAACTACGGAATTCATTAGCCTCATATATAAGATCCACGGATAACAATCTTACCATCAGAAAACTACTCAAGAGTTGACTCTTTCCTGCATAACCACCATAATCAAACTCTAGTGTACTGCATATCCCAGTATATGTTAACATTTATAATTTGATTATATGTATGTATGTAGATATTCTTTTGCTATGCTTTACTTTTGTATATATTACTTATAGTTAATATATATACATGTGTATATATATATATATATATATATATATATATATATATATATATATATATAAATCCAAATGCTTGAAAGAGCTCAATCGCCCCAAGAGTGGTGGTGTGAGAACCGGCACAAGCATACCGGTAATTAATAAACCACAAAAGAAAAAGATAATGCTCGCACACTCAGGAATCAAGGAAAAGCAGAATGCTGTTTAATCCAACCACAACGCGTTTCGGCTGACACAGCAGCCTTGGTCACGTGATAATTACCACCAATAAACCACCATTAAATACTATCTCAAAATAAACATAGAAATAAGACAATAGATTAGTGACTCCACACAACACAACCTCTTTGCATATGCAGACACAATATTAATTAATACTCATAGTAGATCCATTTTAAATCATAGAATATAACCTAATAAATTCATGATAAATTCATAGTAATATGTATTATCTTCCAAAGAAAGGAAGAAGAAAACAAGCAAAAAACAGTGTAACATAATAAAGTTGATATTGATCTGGACCAGACTATAAACAATAAAATATTATAATTTTAAGCCCAAATAGAAATCTAAACAAATTAATGAAAAGATCAAACACTGTAAATTTGCATTTCTACCTAAATAACTACAAAGGTAATTATAAATCACCTAGATCTTGTAAAAAAGCCATAGTCCTGTTAACAAAATAACTACTATAGTGTATTAAAAATATTCTTATCTGAAAATCTGCAAAGAGGATCACCCAACGATAGCGTGAAATATAGGGAAAATGAATGATGACAAGCAGAATTCAGTGGCTTTCCATCCGACCCATTAAATCTGAAAAAAATATATATAGATATATATATGTATAAATAATTGAATAAATAGCGGAATGAATAAATTTATAACTAAATACATAATCAACCATCATACCACTACAAATCCAGTCCACAACTCAATAATAAATATCACAAAAACAATAAATTAACTCTATTATACATCCTACAAACCTTATATTTACAAATTTAAATAAATCACAGTAGTTTCATACAGATCAGTTAATAAATCTTTGTCAGAGTTTTGTAGTATTCTATTAATTATCATACAGGTGAGTATTCAGTTCCTCCACCATATTTAAACCTTTCAGAATCTTGGTCTCTAACTCTAAGATGTATATTGACTCTTTCTTTCTCAACGTCAATTCTCTGTTACCTCCTCTGTGACATGAGGGAACATGTTCAATGCCAAAATAAGATAACTTGGTGCAATCAGAATTATGTTTCTCTTTAAAGTGCCTTGCTACCGGATAATGCTCATCATTCGATGTAATAGCACGCATGTGTTCTAAAATCCGTTTTTTTACACTGTGTTTGGTACTACCAACGTACCATCCTAAGCAAGGACATTCTAATACATAAATCACAAAGGGGGTACTACAAGTTATGAATTGATGAATTTGCCTAACTTTCCCAGGTTTGCAAACAGCATATTGCTTCCACATTATGCTGTTGCGACACGCCTTGCAGTGACCACAGGGAAAGAAACCTTGTAGATTGTGTTGTCTCAATTGCGGAATTGTAGTAATATCATTTGATCTTAAAATATCATGTAAACTATGTCCTCTTCTATAGGTAATATGTGGTCTTTTCTGCATTGTACCTCCTGTTAGGAAGACTAACTCTCTCTACACCTAGGCCACTTTGTCCCCATGCATGGAACCAATACCCAAAACACTACCAGAGAGTTATTTACATTTATTTGACCCTGTAGTCACACAGAAAGGCACATTTGATTTAGACAGAAAAAAACTCACTTTCAAAAAAACGTCATTTTCAGAATAGTAACTTAAAATTCATCTTTGCCTTTGAAAAGGATCTTAAATTACACCTCATTTGAGTGTAAAAAGCATATCTCTATTTGCTCCCTATTTGAAATTTGCACCTATTGATTGTAATGAGTGTTAATCAGCGGAAGAGGTAGGCCTTACAGCAGTGAAAAAATACTGTAGAAGTGTATCACTGTCAGGACATTTAAAATGCAAACACACATGTCCCACTTCTGAAATGCCATGCTTCCTGAGGCTTTAGTGCCTACCTTAGTGGTTACCTTTAAGTATTAAAAAGGAAGGTTCATGTCTTGCACAAGGATTATTTTGCCAGGTCAATATAGAAGTTTAAAACTGTACTACGGACTGCATTAGCAGGCCTGAGATATGTTTCTAAAGGCTACCTCAGCGGCTGGCTGCCTGGCACAATGAGTGCTGCTGCCCACTTGTATCATTGGATTTGTCTGCCCTGGGCACAGTAAACTAAATGTAACAACTAGATGTAGGACAACTTCACCATGTTTTCAATGGGGAGCACAAGCACCTTCCTATTGGTTAGTAGGGAACATGTGAACAGAAACAGAAAAACAAACAAAAACGGTTTCAGCAAAGGAAAACAACAATCTGGATTTATCCCACAGAAAGGGCCAGGTCTAACACCTACAGTATATATCCTGGGGACCAGTTCACAAAGATAATATTTTGAAGAGCCTGGTGGGTCACATGCAACAGCATATGTTCTCAAAATGTGTATTAAAGGTATCTCTGATTGTTGGCAAAGGATAGCTTGGGTGCACACACAGCTACACATGCCACATGTATTGAACATTCACGGTGTCATGGCACAAAATGTATCAGAACTCAACACATCATGGTCATCTGAAAGACAATGCATTTATTTTCTCAAACAACCCACAGGTGTGATACTTTTCAACAAGCACATCTTACAGTGGTGAACACTGAAATATACACAGCATGCACAAAAGCAATGTTGGAATATTTTTTACTGGGACTCTACTTTTTGACCAAATGCCCTTTTTTGCTGGGAAAATAAGTACAATCCAGATAGTGTCATACAAACTGCATTAGTTTTCCGTCATGATGCAATCCAGACTGCAATAAAGACTGCCCTTAATTCACATTTGTTTTATTATTATTACCCATTCTTTCGGCTTTGGCATACTTAAACTCAACCCTGTACACTCAAGACCATGTTCATGGACCCAAGCAGTACTTAAATTAGCCTCAGCCTCCATTCATTCTTGACACTGTCCTCATTATATTGGTCAACCACTTGAAATGCAAGTTTTCCACATAACATCTCCAGATCTGAACATGTGTTGTGAAATGTTCTCCAAACATTTAGACATATGTCAAACAAAGCAATCTATTAATAGCAAGAACAGACCTGTTTTAAAGTATGGGTGGGTCATAAATTCCTCTCAGTTGGCAGAGTTGGTGGAATTTTGGCCACTTTGCGTTATGCACATAATGCAGAGTTACTGCCAAATTCTGTCCACAGCCGCATGGCTGAGTTTTTTCCCATGTGTGACTTGCCGATGGTAAGTTGGCAAGCACGAGTGAGATTTGGTGTCCCCCGGCACAACATTTGATAACTAGGAGGGCACCTGGTGAGATTTGCCCAAAGCTGTCATAAAGCTGCAGCTCAAGTAGAAAATCTACTAGAGCGACAGCAAAATCAACTCAAGAAGCAGCACTCTCTGGCCCGCTATTGTGCCATTTGTGCTGATTTTTCAGTGCAGTTTGAGATCCCAGCTCGAAAAAATCAGCACAAACAGCATGACATGCACAATTCCTCACCTTTGCAGAACTCCATGGAGTTTCATGGGGTTTTCACTTAACTCTGCAGAATTCCATGGAATGAATTTCTGCAAGTTCTACCCACCCCTAATTTAGAAGAAAAAGGAATGGCAATCCAGAATCATTGCAAAGGCCAGCTAAGCTAAATGAAAATAAAATGTAAGGTTAGATCAAAAAACAGTCAAACTTAGAAGGCATGTCCACATTGATCATGATGCAGATGCCGCCTAAACTAATTAGGAATTATTTTTGTAGTAAAAGAGATTGTTGGTCATTAAGAGTAAGCACATCAATTATTTCTGTCGGAAAGAAGCAGACAGTAGAAGAAAATCAAGTCTAACAATTGAAGCCCATGGAGAAAGAGGCGATTAAGCAACTTGGGTAAAAATTCAAAGCCATGCCCCAGTACAAGAGAATTCCGAATAAAATCCCCTTACCTTACTCTCCGGAATGTAGAAAAATGTCTATGTAGTTGAAACTGCAAAAACAAATAGGTAAGTTCCAACCAAAGGCAAGTAGTATATAATAAAACCTGAGTGTGGCATGTCTGCCCCAGTGGACCATATTACTTTCATGATGTTTTTCAGAACATCCCTTATGTTCTGCTGTTAGGTGATTTCTTTTAATCGATTTATAGCTGCTCCACCACGACTGCTTTATTGTTTCTCTATGAAGGGCCTCAACTCTTCTGACCTTTGACTATAGCTGGTAGATGCTAATGTTGAGGTTTCAGCATAAATATAATTCATTCCCTGTCAGATCCTTCCTCTTCCTGAGGAAGAAGTCCTCAATTGTTTTCAATTTCCTTCTCACTGAGATTTTTGTGTAACTAGTCACTCTTGCTGAGGATGCTGAGGAACATTTTCAAATGGCTCTCATTCACCACCTAGAAAACCATCATGCATGCCCTCCTCACAAGCAGCTGGACTGTAGGAACACACTCAATGCCAAGATGAACAAAAGAAAATCACTGTAAGGTGGCAGACCGTTTAGAACTTGACAGCCAAAATCACTCTCAACCTCCCACACCATATTTACATCGAACCACACCTGAACAAGCTCCACTGACTCCCCATGCACAGATAAGCACAATTCAAACTCCTCACCAACACTTTCAAGGCACTACATAAAACTGGCCTAGAATACCTCAACAATCACATCAGCTTTCACAAACTTACAGACACCTCTGCAGATCTAGACTCCTACTTTTACACATCCCGTACATATTGAAAGCCAGATCCAGTGATTTAGCGATCTCCTACATCCCTCCTAAAGTATGGAAAGTCCTTCCACTACATACCTTCCTATTTCTTTAATTCCACAAGAAACTGAAGACCTGGCTTTTTAAGTAGTTCCACTAGCCCCTAGTTGTAGTTAGACTCACACCTGCTCCATGTCAGGATGCACTACCAAGTGATAGAGCACTTAACAAATCTTCATACCATAATAACTCATTTACTTAGAGGCTGTAGAAAATCGCTATCCTTTTATTTTAGTTTTAGTTTCAGGACAGGAATTTCTAGGGATGATACCGTGGTTATCACTGTCATGTTCTTTAAGCAAATCTAAATGTAGATATAGCTTTTTTCAAGTCTTGGTCCATCTTGTAAAATCTAAGAGTTGACCATTCTTTCAGAAGACCCCAAAACTGACCCACCAATGCTAGTAAGTCTCTAGCATCAAATATGAGGGATTGTTTAGTTCGTTTATACATTTACATGCTATTTATTTATTTATTTATTTACTTATTTATTTATGTATCTATTTATTTATTTTGCTATTTATATTAGCATTTTTATCCAAAATGCATTATTACAAGATAGAGTCCAAAGTCATTCCATGTTGATCAATCTTTCAGTCAAATGATTTATTTAAGAAATAATGAATAGCCGGGTAATTCTAGAAAACGGACCTTTCATATTTTTTTAATACTAGCCCAATAATGATGCAAACCTAACCTGGATAGGAAACTCTATTTATAAGTTTGGTGCTAAAAAAGAAAGAGAGTGAAATCAAAAAATGCATGAGGAATGAGGAACACATAAGAGGAAGTGAGCAGCACAATGCCGAAACTAAGGAGGTTATATAATGAAACCTAAGAGCCTAAATAGGGTTATACCAGAGAATGGATATGTTAAATAGAAGTCAAAGTAGATGAAACCTGAAACATGGGTGCAGAGATAACCATGGAAGTGTGAAAGAAAAGGAGAGAAGTGTAAGTGGCATGGAAGTGAGAATCAAAGGCGAATACAGGAATTTTGAATGACCTGAAGGTGAGCATTACTGCATTTACAAAGACAGGAACGTACTAACGTTTATGGAAACATTTCAAAAAAGGTAAATGAAATGAGCGATCATATTTTATGAATTAACTAACTAGTCCAAAAAATGTATTTTAGTACCTAGTTAAAGCCAACAAATAACATAAGCATTATACTAGATACTAGTTTATGAAATACTATCCATATTGAGATTAAATATGTATCTCACCCCCTAATGGGATTTTAGGGGTAGACTGTCAAAATAAAATTCTTCTTCCTGACTATTAAAGTCAAAGTTTAATGAGAGGAAACTGTGATGTTTCCATTGAAGTAGCTGTCATTCTCTTGTGATTGATTCTAGCTAGAAGTGGAATTACTTGACTACTGATCCTGCGTGAGTCCGCAGGCCAAATTTTCCTTTTGCCTCGATTGTTTTGGGAGACAATTTCCTATGAGAGGTAAGTAACACTAAGAATGACAATAAAAAGCTATAATCTCATAGTTCAATTGCTTCAGTCACTTTTACTGCAGCAATCCCATACAAATAGTTTTCCATCAGATATTAAGCAGAAATGTATTTAATACAGACTGGGAAATTACCTAAAAACATTTGACACCTCAGTGGAAAAAATGGTTAGTACTGTTGCAGCAGATATGCTAATATGAGAATATGCTAATGAATTGCATATGATGACTAATGAGAAAATTTGACATTTGATTAACAGTAATTGAAAATAACGTGTAATGTGCAAAATGTGCACACGGGGAGTGGTCACCATTTGTGTTAACAGAACTAAATAATGTGAATGTTTAATAATTGTACTAATGTGTTATAATGAGAGATATAATTTTATGGTATGATGCTTCATATTCTTAAATTAGTTATACCAGAGGCCTAGTCGGCACGGGCCTTGCTTGCTTAAACGTGGAGATGCGATGAGCTGCCACAGACTGGAACTGGAGAAAAGAGACCTTGAACTGTACAGAGTTCACCATGAAACACTGCTAGACAATCTGCAAACTCACAGCGGACAGGAGACGATCAGAACAAATTGATACAAGTATGTGTAGAGTAGGCTAAATGTACTTTCCCAGGACTTGAACAATGGAGCTATGGACTAAGAGTTGGGAGAAACAATTTTGTTACCAGAAGAATCGGATGATGTACTCAAGAGGACCAATCATTTTAATGGAACTTGACTCTCAAAATAACATAGACAAGTGGTAAACAAAAATTATAGGTTAGACTCATAACCCCTGATAAGGTTGACCAATGGGCAAGTTGTGGGATGGACTCAGAGACCCTAATAAAAAGTCATGACATGAGGGGAAAGAATCAGAACGGAGAGGCGAAAGTTGATGATGTCAGGAGACGCTGTCCGAAGTGCTGAACCTTGGGCTTGCTTCCTGGGAGCCCGAGTCTTATTGATGACTGATGAACTGGAGGCAAGGACTGACTCATTGATGATCTATCTTGGATAGGTAGCTATAACCTGACTGACTAATGAACGCTTTTTCTTTCTAGTTACCAACTGCACTGTTTTAAAATGTTTTTTCTCTTCTAGATAGATTTTTCCAAATTAATGATTTTGACTAAATTGTTTTTGCGTGAAGACCCACATGCTGATGCTAATTGGAAATAGGTAGGCTGACAAGGGTGACTTAGGGTGACTTAGACTGACTGACTTATATTGCTGAATTATTCGATTGCTCGTGAATTGCTATGCATCGTTTAACGTTGGTTGCATATTAATAAAGTGCTGAGAATTCATTGTTTATATTGCTAATAAAGGATGGAAATCATGATATTGATGGATAAAGGTTTATGATTAGAATTGTAACTAATAGGGAATAAAAGGAACTAACTTCTATATGAGTGATGGTGGTTTCTGATTAAATTAGTTCATGGTATTTTAAACTGATTGGATTGATTTGTTGAAACTGTCTTTTATTCGCTATTCTTGACTAGGAAACTCTATGCGATCCAAAAGATTAATCGACCTATACGCGTCCCCGTTGTAAGTTTACTTACTAAGGACAAGGCGCGCCAGCAGTACCACAATGCAGACTATGTAGATACAGAGAAGAAAATCTGAGACGCATTTTGTGCATCTGCCTGTACCAGGATGGGCACGACGGAAACTGCTCAGATCCCTTTTCAACCTCTTGCAAATCTGAACGTGCACACAAATGGTGATTCAATGTGTAAATGTTCATATTCAATTGAGCTGCAACAAGGTAAAATTCATGAAGACTTGCAGCGATTCAATGTGTAAATGTTCATGTTCAATTGAGCAGCAACATGGTAAAATTAATGGGTCTTGTTGGAAATGTTATGTTATGTGTATTTGTATTTCGTGCTAATCACCCATGAGGATATCCATGGGCTTTTCAGCTGAGGGAGAGCTGTCTCCTGGTGAGGTTAGTCGAAGAGTCAGGTCTTCAGCTTCTTGCAGAGCTCAAGAAGCAATGAGGAGGCTCTGATGTGGTGAGGAGGTCATTAAAAGATTTGGCGAAAGAGCTATGAGAAGGTGCAGGTTCCGGCTGCAGTTTGGCATATGTGCGGGATGACTGCTAGTGAGAGTCTGTCTGAATCTGGATGTGTAGAAGCATATGTGGCTGTTGAGGTATGTGGGCTAGTGTTGCATAATGCTTTGTATATGTAAGTGAAGAGATTGAATTATGTGCTTTTGAGAATTGGGAAATGTTCTCTGAGGTGAGGCGCGATGTGGGTGGGACATGGTAGGTTGAGGATGAGTCTTGCTGCAGTGTTTTGGATGGTCTGGGTCCACTTCTGGAGATTCTTGATTCCTGCATAGAATGTGTTGCCGTAATCAAGTCTACTAGTAATCAGGGCTGTTTTTCTGGGGTTCTCTGGAAACCATTTCACACATCATCCTAAGAATATGGAAAGAGGGGAGGCCACTGTGTTTACTTTGGCTGTCATGTTGAGCTTGTCTTTCAGGATGATACTGATATTTGGTGCATTAAGGTCCATGGTTAGTAGGCCATCAGGTTGTGTTCCAGGCAGGTAGTTTCCAGGCAGAAGATTTCCCTCCAAAGATCACTACTTCACTTTTGTTTGTGTTTTGTTTGAGGCAGTTGATTTTATCCATGTGACTACTGTGGTCGTGTAAGTTGAGAAGTTGTTTTTATTAGTGGGCTGTCTTGTCTGACAGGGAGAGGATCAGTTGGATTTCATCTGCATGGAAGAGTAGGTTGATGTTGTAGGATCGGATGAGGTAAGCTAATGGGGTCATGTAGATTTTGAATAGCGCAGGGCTGTGGGAAGTTCCTCGGGGACTCCACAGATGAGGTTCTTTGCTTTTGATGTATAGGGTGCAAGGTTGACTGTTTGTGTTCTCCCTGTCAGGAAGGAGAAAATCCAGTTGAGGGCTGATCTTTGTATGCCGGTCTTATGCAGTCTTCTAATTAAGGTGGTGTGGGAGATCATGCTGAAAGCCACAGAGAGGTCAAGTAGTATAAGGAATGCTGTGTCTCCATAGTCTATGATCATCCTGACATTGTTAGTTGCTGTAATGAGGACAGTCCCTGGGCTGTGATTTTCTCAGAAACCTGGTTGTGTGTTATCTGGGACCTGATGTACGTTGAGATGGTGAGAAATTTGCTTGTTTATGGCATTTTACATCACTTTGGCTTCTCCTAGCCAATTGTTAAGGGAAGTCGTGATTTCATTAAAGACAATGGAGGCAGTCATGAGTTAATTAAAGACAAGGGAGACAAACATTATGCAGTCTCTTATCTGACTGTTTAATCACACAGCATGCAGACCCACTATTGAGTGAGCTTCCTATATATTTGGCCACAGTTTTTAAAAGAGGAAGATACTGCTTTTTTTATAGAGTTGGACACTGAAGTGTCAAAAAGTCACATATTTTATTTTTAAAAAGTCTTCCTCATTCTCAGTGTATTTTCAGTATTATTTTATTTGTTCACTACTTTTTTTACTTTTAATATCTTCCTCATTGTCAGTAACAGCATCAGTATTTTTTCTTTACTCATTATTTAATTTTTTCCTCTCACTTTGAGGTTCAAACTCTCACAAACAGTGAAATGTAAATCAGGTTACAATAATGGTACATAACAACAATATAGTAAAATATAAAACACCTTTAAAACAATGCAGTTTTAGTTACAACCGTCTATTATGCTAAATGCACTAATAAACATTTGTATATAGAATGAAACAAAGACAATGTAATTCCGCCGAACTCTTACTATTGCACCCAGGCTCGAACACTGAAAGACTGTGTGCTAATGCAGAACCTTGCTTCTATGCCACACTCTATGTTTTAAAGTAGACCTGTTTAAAGGAAATAAGCAATTTAAACAGAAAGACAAATGAAGTGACTGACACAGCATGGTAGAGAAAGTATGTGTCCGAGATCCACCACACAAAGTAGCACTCTTCCAAGTCAGTCTTAAACTGTCTATCTTCTGCCTATACAAAGTAACACTCTCCCAAGTCGGACTGTAACTGGCAATACTCTTAAAGCAGATATCGATCTCCTGCAGATACAAAGTACCACTCTCAAAACTGAAACTGCCAATGGCAGTGATAAACCAAGTCTTCTCCCATAACTCCTGCAAGACTTGACAGTCTGCAACCAACAATTGGAAATAAAAGTATATCTCCTTGTGACATAGCGTCTCAGGTTTTATCACTGGATCTTGTTCACTATGAAAGCTGATCAACCTACATGAACCATGGATTTATTTTTTCCATGCAATCACAGTGCGGCTGCCCCCCTACTAAAGGCATTGCTAGCTGATGTCACACTCTTCACTGCCAACAAAGGATTTTCTATTTCCCGTGGATAATTGAATACGATCTTGCAAACAACTTAATGATTTTAGTAGAAAAATTAAATCTTGAGAAATTCTCCAATATTTCCAGTACAAGATCTTACCTCCCAACCACACAACCATCTACAAATGGTCAGTTAAGCTAAGAAAAGGTCTTGGGTGGTGGTGGGGGTACAGCCTTCATGACAATCAGGCCCATCATAAATAATGAATAACCTTCAGCTGTCTGGTTATGTCTTTCTTAGAAAAATATTAAAAGTCATGACTGAGTAACCTGCCAACTCAGCCACCTGCAAGAACTGTTGAGCCTGACTCAATAGCAAGGTCAGGTATATGTGTCCCCATTCCAACACCAGGATAGCTAAAAACTACAAAACCTCAGTCTCTACTTTTTAATGCAAAAAAAAAAAAAAAAATGCAGCTAGGTGTGTTGTGTTCTTACTGTCTATTATTTTCCTCCTAGAACACAAATTAATACCTACCTCCTTTGTAGATGGGATAGTGCTATGGTGTGAAACCTTCACGTTCTTGCATTCTTGAAGACAGTAACATATCTAACCTGCATGGTATGTTCGAATTGGAATCCAGAGAGGAGATGTGAAACACTCATGCTGTGACTTGCCTGTTTCATCTTTTTTTTAAAATGTAGATGATGAATATAGTCTTTTCAAAGTATTGTATATACTTTAGCTAAAACCGTAAGAATGTATGGTATGGTTTATCCCAAGTCAACATTATTCTGAATGTCAGAAATGGAATATGGAGAAGCAAAGGTGGTGTCAGGAAAACTTTGCCAGCAATGTTAAGCAAAAACGATTCCCCATCTCCTTGTACCCACGTTGGTTGCAGTGGCGTCCTCACTCCTGGTGCCTCTTGCCAAGGCTGTTCTTAGAACTGGCTTTTTCAGGTTTAACTGACACACAAGATGGTGGCCGCAAATCCTTGTGAGGTGAGCGCTCTGGTGTTTCAACCTTAGTCTTGTGCTGAAGCTTCCCTCCAGCTGTTTCTATCTGGGAGCTGTGCACTTTAACTGTCATCCTGAGGAGAATGAGCAGTGTTCCTGAGGTGCTTCATTTCATAGCGAATTCTTCTAGTTTAGAATAATTAATTATTGTTCTTGTTACCTTGTGCACACCAGCTACTTTTCCCCTTTTGAAGTAGCTGAATTTTTCCGTCTTCCAACAACTGACTAACGGCATTCTGAAGAGAGGCTCAGTAGAACTTTAAGCAACTACAGTAAGGAATCCTTTTGTATGATTTCCAGACTTGCCAATATATATATATATATATATATATATATATATATATATATATATATAAATGTACATATATATTCAAGAACTTTTTGCTTTGCAAACTTGTCAGTCTTAGAGACAAACCTCAGTGCTCAGACTAATTCCTAGAGACTGTGATTGAAAAAGCTGAACCTTGAGAAGGAGTTTTCATTTCCTGTAAACTACATTAGTCGTTTTTGGTGAACTTTTGAACTGTTCTCCAAGAACCTTGGGAACCTCTGACTCCTGGAGATAAGATGATATTAAGTTAACATTGTTCTCTTAGATGGAGGCTAGTCTCTCAAAACATCCAAGTTAGGAGAAGGATAGAGTTGGGTGAATATGAATGGCTGAACAGTTGAATGTGCATTAGGAATGTACTTATCTATTCTCTTATCACCCAACTGCAGGTCATTCCTTTAAAGAAATCCCAATAAGAAGAAAGGTGCAGGTTTTCAGAGACACACACTGAATATCCTATCTTCATGTGGGAAACACAGGCTGGAACTGGATCTGGAGACGGTCTCTCTTTTTCTATGCCCTTTCCCCCTAGCGGATGCAGGGTTCAGATAATCAGCTAAAGTCTGTGCACACATCTCTTGGAGGGAGTTGGGTGAAAGGCATTTGCTGCTGTGGAAGTTTAATATCATGGGACAGGTGGAAAGTGTGTTGAAGTCAAAATGAAGTTAAATGTAATATATTTCAGAATTTGTGCCCACAAAGAAAAATTTCTCGAAAATGAGAGAGGCTGCAATGTGGATGAAGTGTGACTGGTCGGTCTCAAGATAAAGAATTCATGTTATTAGAGTGGATACACAATAAAGAACGTTCGGGAAGCCATTTAACAGACCTTCGGATCAGCATGTTACTGCACTGCTAAACAACTGTCCACACCCTCTTCTCTCAGCCCCAACAGTACATCCTTCAGCAGAAAAACATTCACCTCAGCCAAGTTGCCCTCTTTCACCAAAGTCAAAGATTCTTGACCTTGTTTGGCTTCAGAGGTGATGTTTAAATCTTTATCTAATCCTATTTTCATAGGGCAAATGCACCTTAAACCTATTTTTTTTTTCCCACAAAAAAGTGAACATATTTTTCTTTGTTGAGAAACTATGGTGGTCATTCCAACCCTGGCGGTCGGTGTTAAAGCGGCGATAAGACCGCCAACAGGCCGGCGGTAAAAATTTAGCAATTACGACTGTGGCGGAAACCGCGAACAAAGACAGCCACTTTAACACTCTGAACGCCACGGCGGTACAGACAAACAATGCAGCAGTCACCGCCAACAGACAGGCGGAGGACAAAGTACCACCCACAGTATTACAACCTACCAATCCGCCACCTTTTCCAGGGCGGATTCACAGCGGATAAAAACACGGTGGAAACAGGATTCCGAAGGGAAAATGCTCACCTCTACACACCTCACAAGGAACTAGGACACCATGGAGCCGGAACTCCAAATTCTCCCTGCGATAGTCTTCCTGCTCCTCTACCAGGAGAACGAACGCTAGCGGTGAAGATCACGGTGAGTACTGCACCTACGACACTTGGGATGGAGGAGGCAAAAACAGACACACACACACGCAACACCCACACCCTCATCCACTACCACACACTAATACATATTAATACATGATAGTCACACCCTCTCCCCCCCCCCGGAAGAATGGAAAGACAAAAGGAAATGAGTGTAACCATTAAAAGCAAGTATGCAAAGAAAATATATATATACACACCATTAACAAAATATACACCAAGCATAGTAGTCCAAGTAGTGCTCCAATTAAGTACGTTGAACACTGGGCCCACACGGTATGAGCGAGGCCCACACAAGATCCCCGACCATGACGGAGAGAACATTGCAGGGGCATCAGAGAGCAAGAAAACAAGCACCTCAGGGGGAGGAAAAGGGGGGGGCACCTCAGCCGGTTGAGTGCACAACGCCAAAATCCACGAGAGGGCCACATGCCCACTGTTACATCTTGGGGAGTGCAAAGCCACAGTCTCTCAAGTCTCTAGAGTGGGTGGTTTGCCCACTGTTCAATCCCTGGGAGTGCAAAGCCACAGTCTCTCAAGTCTTTACAGTGGGTGGGTTGCCCACTGTTCAACCCTGGGTAGTGCAAAGCCACAGTCTCTCAAGTCTCTACAGTGGGTGGGTTGCCCACTGTTCCATCCTGGGGACTGCAAAGCCACAGTCTCACAAGTCTCTACAGTGGGTGGGTTGCCCACTGTTCAATCTTGGGGAGTGCAAAGCCACAGTCTCTCAAGTGGATAACAGTCTCCACAGGTTCTGGAGGGGGCATTGTTCCCAGAGTGCTTCATCCTTCTAAGGACAGAGGTAGTGGATGGATCTCTCCACTGGTTCTGGAGGGGACATTGTGCCCAGAGTGCTTCATCCTGCCAAGGACTGAGGTAGTGGATGTCATTCTCCACTGGTTCTGGAGGGGGCCTTGTGCCCAGAGTGCTTTATCCTGCTAAGGACAGAGGTAGTGGATGGATCTCTCCACTGGTTCTGGAGGAACCTTGTTCCCAGAGTGCTTCATCCTGCTATGGACTGAGGTAGTGGATGTCATTCTCCACTGGTTCTGAAGGGGGCATTGTGTCCAGAGTGCTTCATCCTGCTAAGGACAGAGGTAGTGTATGGATCTCTCCTCTGGTTCTGGAGGGGGCCTTGTGCCCAGAGTGCTTCATCCTGCTAAGGACAGAGGTAGTGGATGGATCTCTCCACTGGTTCTGGAGGGGGCCTGTTGCCCAGAGTGCTTCATCCTGCCAAGGACTGAGGTAGTGGATGTCATTCTCCACTGGTTCAGGAGGGGGCATGGTGCCCAGAGTGCTTCATTCTGCACGTGACGGACTCAGTAGCATCAGTGCCCTTGGCGCTCATGGGCCAGCGGTGCTTGAGACGGCGGTGCCCTGTTCAGCGTTGCTTGAGACGGCGGTGCCCTGTTCAGTGGTGGCCCGGTTCAGCGGTGCTTGAGACGGCGATGGGTGCCCTGTTCAGCGGTGCTTGAGACGGCAGTGCCCTGTTCAGCAGTGCTTGAGGTGGGGGTGCCCTGTTCAGCGGTGCTTGGAGCGGCGGGTACCTTTGCAGTGACTCACCTGCTGACGGTCCTTCATGGCCCAGCGGGGCTCGTGCTGGCTGTCCTCTCTAGCCCAGCGGGGATTGTGCTGGCGGTCCTCTCTGTCCCAGCGGG
This sequence comes from Pleurodeles waltl, assembly GCF_031143425.1. NCBI lineage: Eukaryota > Metazoa > Chordata > Amphibia > Caudata > Salamandridae > Pleurodeles > Pleurodeles waltl. Next base: position 609,677,073 of record NC_090439.1, read on the forward strand.
GCTTGTGCTGTTGGTCCTCTCTAGCCCAGCGGGGTTTGTGCTGGCGGTCCTCTCTAGCCCAGCGGGGCTTGTGCTGGCGGTCTTCTCTGTCCCAGCGGGGCTTGTGCTGGCGGTCCTCTCTGTCCCAGCGGGGATGAGGGCTGTGGCCTCCTGGTCAACGGGGATGATGGCTCTGGCCTCCTGGTCAGCAGGGATGATGGCTGTGGCATCCTGGTCAGCGGGGATGACGGCTGTGGCCTCCTGGTCAGCAGGGATGATGGCTGTGGCCTCCTGGGCAGCGGGGATGATGGCTGTGGCCTCCTGGGCAGCGGGGATGATGGCGGTGTCCTCTGCAGTGCTGCTCTTCCCAGACTTTCCTCGTTTCTTGTGGCCCTTCCCCACCTTGGAAGGTGTCGCAGCTGACTCCACACTCCCACCGGGACCCCTGGGAGCGGCTTTGGTGGCTGGAGTCTCCCCCCTCTCCCGCCGGGATACTAGCCAACTTCTGATACCTCACAGGTGGGGGACTGTCTGTGCTGTGGCTCTGTGCCACACTGGCTGCCCTGGTGGCTGGTGCACTACAGATTCCGGTGACTACAGGCACCACTGGTCCCGGAGATGTTGTGGCTGAGGTGCTAGTTCGGGACCTAGGAGATGGAAAGGGTGGGGGAGGTGTGGGAAAGAGGTCAAGGTTGGACAGGAAAAGTTTTTTGGAGACACTGGGATGGGTAGCTGGAGGGGGTTTGGGAGTGGAGGGAGAGGTTGTGGTTGTAGGAGGTGTTCGTTTGCTGAATTTGGGTGAAGGTGCATGCGCTGGAGGCTGTCGTGAGGTGGATGGCTGTTGGGTGGGTGTGTGCCTGCGTTTGTGTATCTTGGGAGGTGGCGTCACAGACACACTGGGAGAAGACATAGGGGACGTGTGAATGGTAGTGGGGGGGGTGACTGCACGTGAGCGGGGTGTGGTGGTGGGTGTGCTGGTGATGGCAGTAGTGGCTGTAGAGGTTGTACATGCAGGTGTGAGTGTAGACAAGACTGGGAGGGAGGAGGGAGACGAGGAGGAGAGGGACACAGTGGAGGCAGTGGATGTTGGTGTGTCTGCATGTGTCTGATGCTTGCGTGAGTGCGTGTGGGATGTGTGGTGCTTATGTTTGCCTGAGCTTCCCTTGTGTGTTGACGTGTGTGCATGCTGGTCTAGAGGTGTGCTTGGGATAGGCTGGGGTACAGGAGATTGGTCTGGGTGGGGGAAGTTGGAGGGGGGAGGCTAGACACAGGGACAATGGCTGCCATCAGTGCTGAGGCCAGAGTCTGAAAAGCTCGCTGAAGGGCCGTCTGACCAGAATAAATGCCCTCCAGGAATGCATTGGTTTGTTGCAACTGCCTTTCGACACCCTGGATGGCATTCAAAATGGTAGACTGCCCAACAGTGAGGGACCTGAGGGCAAAGGCTGAGGGGCTGCTGAGAGGGCAGTGCTGGAAGGGGGGGTAGCGGCTGTACCTGTAGATGGGGGGGCACAGATGTTGCTGCCACCACAAGGGAGCTCCCATCAGAGGACGAGTCTGTGTCGCTGGCCTCAGCTCCTGTCCCCGCCGTGGAGCTCCCCTCGCCCTCCGTCCCATTGGTGAAGTCCGATTCCGTAGTGTGGCCCTCCATGGCCATGTGGGATGCAGCCTCCTCGTGCTCCGGTGCCACTGCTCCTCCGCCTGATGATGCTAATGCAAACAAGAACAGGGAGACCACAAAAAGGGGGGGACGTCAGAAGAAAGACATGTTGAGTGCATGCATTACCGCTACCGTTAGCGGACACGACAGACACAAAAGCCCCCTGCACTACGCCACGCTCTTGTGCTCCACTGTTCATTTCCTGGGAAATAGCCTACTAAGCTATGGGCGACATCTGCACACATGGATGACACAGGGGCATGACTAGGTGTACTTGGCATTCTACAGAGGTGCAGTGGGGTGCCACATGGCCTGCCTTATGGAGGGACATTGCCTACGGAACTCGCCCTGGCCTAGGGAAACCCACAGCCCACCTCCCCCACTCAGACCCCTCCACTGCGCGCAAAATCAGCAGGATGAGACTGTACACAACCACCAGGATCCTGAACATCAGGGGGGTCATGGTGTGACGGGCACTCCTCCCACGTTGGGAGGCCATCGCAAGCTGAGCCTCCGCCGTCTTCTTGCTCCAGCTGTGAATGTCCTCCCATCTTTTCCGGCAGTGGGTGCTCCGTCTGTGGTAGACCCCCAGGGTCCGGATGTCCATGGCGATGGCACGCCAAATATATTTTTTCTGGTGGGCTCTGACCTACGTGATTTGTACAGGGGGAAGAGAAACTTATTACCAACTGCACCGTCACAGTCATTGGCCCCCATCCCTACCCTTGCCATGTGGCACATGCACTTTCCCCCCTTCCTTTCACAGGCATAGCCCATACAGCATGCTCCCAGTTTATTTACCTGTTTGTCTGGAGGACCGTAGAGTAGCGTGTACTGGGGGAGGACCCCATCCACGAGTTTCTCCAACTCCTCCGATGTGAAGGCAGGGGCTCTTTCCCCAGACACTCAAGCCATTGTCTCTTCCAGACCGAGGTCACAGCAGCACTTGCAGTGTAGGTCCTCTCCTGTCGAAGATCAGGTATTGAGTGATTGAACATATAGAAAATGGCGGTCACGTCTGTGGCGATGCATACCGTCACCACCGGCGTACATCGACATTGGCTCCTGGGACCCATAGGGTCCAATGTTAACCAATGCAGCATTGCGGTGCAGTCTTCGACCGCCTACCGCGACGGTGTACAACGCCAGTGCAGTTACCTCACATCCAATTGTCCCACTTTACAGGTCAGGCAGCCGCAATTTCAGGGGCCCACATGGCTTCTTTTTTGACTGCGTCACACATACCTAGGCCTAGACTCAACACACATACAGGCCACTTTTTAGATTATGATTGGTGTTCTGTGTAAGCTGTGGGTACGTATATCTGAGTTGTTTGACTCTGTACTTGTTGTTGTCCTTCATAGGCACCGTCCGCTGGGACATGTGAGGAGATGGCGGCATCCTCCGCTTTACTGACCGTTGTTGGATCTGTCGACAATGGAGGAAAGACATGTGATCATCACCTACAGGCTTGACCGTGCCACAATCGAGGAACTGTGTACCCAGTTGGAGCCAGTCCTGATGTCAGCTATCCGCCATCCCACAGGAATCCCCCCTCAAGTGCATGTGCTGTCAGTGCTCCATTTCCTTGCAAGTGGGTCATTTGAAACAACAGTGGCCATAGCATCAGGGATGTCCCAGTCTATGTTTTCCAACGTGTTGTCCAGAGTGTTGTCTGCCCTGCTGAAACACATGCGGAGCTACATCATTTTCCCTCAGGTGGAGGATTTGCCTACAGTGAAAGGCGATTTCTATGCCCTGGGACATATCCCCAACATCATAGGTGCCACTGATGGGACACATGTGGCTTTGCCCCTCCCCACAGGAGTGAACAGGTGTACAGAAACCGGAAGAGTTATCATTCGATGAATGTGCAGATGGTATGTTTGGCAGACCAGTACATCTCCCATGTGAATGCCAAGTTCCCTGGCTCAGTGCATGACGCCTACATCCTGCGGAATAACAGCATCCCTTATGTGATGGGTCAACTCTAGAGGCACCGTGTGTGGCTATTAGGTGATCACCTGGAAGCAAGAAGTGGGAATGGTTGTCTGGGTCTGGGGATATTCCTACAGGTTAGTGTGTGTCTAACAGTTGTCCCTCGCCATTTGCAGGTGAATCTGGTTACCCCAATCTCTCATGGCTACTGACCCCAGTGAGGAATCCCAGGACAAGGGCAGAGGAACGCTACAATGAGGCCCATGGGCGAACTAGGTGGGTGATTGAGCGGACATTCGGCCTCCTGAAGGCAAGGTTCCTGTGCCTCCATATGACAGGTGGATCCCTATTCTACTCACCAAAGAAGGTGTGCCAGATCATCGTGGCCTGCTGTATGCTTCACAACTTGGCTTTGCGATGACAGGTGCCTTTTCTGCAGGAGGATGGTCCAGATGGCGGTGTTGTTGCAGCTGTGGTGCCTGTGGACAGTGAAGATGAGGAAGCAGAAGAAGAAGACATGGACAACAGGGACTCAGTGATCCAGCAATATTTCCAGTGAAACACAGGTAAGAATACAAACCTGCCTACTACATGTACTTAAACACTACTACCTCTCTACTGTCTGTTGTTTTCACCCAGTGTAATGTCACTGAGTTGTCACTTTCCCTTACAATTTCACAGATGTGGGTCCCAATGTGTGACATCTGCTTTGATTCCTCATGGTCTACAGCTGTGTGACATAGGTATGTTGACATTACAAATGAAAGAGCTTTTTGCCACAGTAATTGCTAATACACTTTCCGAAATCACAGACTGACTCCAGATTGTTTTGTGCTTTAAGGGTGTTTATTTAAGTGCTCAATATTGGAGGGGATAGCAAAATGGTGAGGGGTGATGGTGGAGGAATACCCATGGAAGAGTCCAGTCTATTAGTCTCACAGGTGTATTGCCCTAATGGGCATAGGGAGTGGAGCTGGGGCAGTTTAAGGATGGACAGGGTGACAAAGTGGGACAGTAGGATGACATTCGGGGTGGTCTCATTTCTTGGCGGGGGTCTTGGCATCGTTCTCTGTCTTTGTCCTGGTTCTCAGGGACCGTTTGCGAGGTGGTTCTCCCTCTGCAGGGGGTGGGGTGCTGGTGTGGTGGTTCTGTGGTGGTGCCTCCTGTCCACTAGCGCCAGCGGAGGTGGTGGGCAGTTCATCGTCCACGCTAGTGTCAGGGGCCCCTTGTAGTGCCACAGTGTCCCTCCTGGTGTTGAGTACTTCCTTCAGTACCCCTACGATGGTGCCCAGGGTGGAATTGATGGCTCTGAGTTCCTCCCGGAAGCCTGAATACTGTTCCTCCTGCAGGCGCTGGGTCTCCTGAAACTTGGCCAGTACTGTTGCCATCGTCTCCTGGGAGTGGTGGTAGGCTCCCATGATGTTGGAGAGGGCCTCGTGGAGAGTGGGTTCCCTGGGCCTGTCCGCCCCCTGTCGCATAGCAGCCCTCCCAGTTCCCCTGTGTTCCTGGGCCTCCGTCCCCTGGACCGTGTGCCCACTACCACTGCCCCCAGGTCCCTCTTGTTGTTGGGGTGGTGAGTTAGCCTGGGTTCCCTGTAGTGGTGGACACACTGCTGATTGACGTGTCCTGGGGACGGAGGTATGGGCCCGCTGGGTGGGTGCTGTGCTGGTGTTTCCAGAGGGGGGAAGGTCTGTGGTGGCCTGTGGCTGGGTGAGGGGAACCGACTGTCCAGAGGTCCCCGATGGGCCGGGCTGGTCATCTAGATCCAGTTGGAGAGAGGTGCTGTCATCGCTGTGGGCCTCTTCTGTTGGTGGTGTGGACATGTGTGGACCCTCCTGTCCGGTGACATTGGGTAGGGGTCCTGCAGGGGTATAAAAGGATGTTTAGTACATCTGTGTGTGCCATGGTGTGCAATAGGTGGGTGACCGTGTACCCCAGTGCTTGCATTCCTGTGTGGGACCTTGTGTGATGATGGTTTAGGGGGGGTATGGGTATGTGCAGTGGGCATGCTTTAGTGATGGGCGTCCATGCTTTGTTGTTGCATGCAGGGCTTGGTGCTAGGATGTGTGGTTTGTGATGTTGGGACATTTGTGAGGAGTTAGAGTGATGTGGGTGAGGGTGGGGGTATGTGATAGCATGCAGGTAGGGTGGGGGATGTAATAGTTAAGATTTGACTTACCAGAGTCCATTCCTCCACCTACTCCTGCGAGGCCCTCAGGATGCAGAATCGCCAAGACCTGCTCCTCCCATGTTGTTAGTTTTGTGGGAGGAGGTGGGGGTCCACCGCTAGTCCGCTGAACCGCAAGGTGGTGTCTTGAGACCACGGAACGCACCTTCCCCCGTAGGTTGTTCCAGCTCTTCCTGATGTCCTCCTGATTTCTTGGGTGCTGTCCCACTGCGTTGACCCTGTCCACTATTCTTCGCCATAGCTCCATCTTCCTAGCTATGGAGGTGTGCTGCACCTGTGCTCCGAATAGCTGTGGCTCTACCGGGACGATTTCCTCCACCATGACACTGAGCTCCTCCTCCGAGAACCTGGTGTGTCTTTGCCGTTCAATGGGGTGGTGTAGGTGATGTGTGGTGATAAGTGTGCTGATATGTAGTGGTGTGTAGTGTGAGGTGCGTAGAAGTCATGTGAGTGATGGTGTTGTGTGCCTGTGGATGCTAGTATTGTTGATGGTGGTGTCTCTCTCTGGCCTTCTCTCAGTAATTGTGGTCGTAGGGGTTTGTTGGTGATGTGGGAGTGTGTTTTATATTGTATTGGGTGTGTGGGAGTGGTGTGTGTATGTGTATCAGGTGTGTGTATTTCGAATTGTCCAATGTGGCTGTGTTTTGTATATGTGTGTGTATTTTGAGCGCAGAGGTGTGTACCGCCAATGGAATACCGCGGTTGAAAGACCGCTGAGTGGGTCGTGATAGTGTGGGCGTATTTCTGTTGGCGTGACGGTGGAGGTTTTGTTTTTGCCAGTTTATCACTGACCTTTGGTGTGGCGGACTTGTGTGGGTGTCTGAATTTTGGCGGATTCCATGCTGTGGGTCATAATAGCTGTGTCGGATTTCCGCTGCCACGGCGGTGTGTTGGCGGTCTTCTGCACGGCAGTAAGCGGCTTCTACCACCAATGTTGTAATGACTGCCTATATCTCCTACACAAATCTCACGTAAGGGGTTGGGATATTTTCATACTCAATTTGCACACTTACACCAGGCTTTTATGGGACTATAAGTATCAATGCAAAATGTGAATGAAAAATTCTGAGTAGATTTGATGGGCCCTGATTATATCATGACCTTGTGGGTGTATAGTACCTGTGCAATGGCCAATCCTGCCATTTTCTTGGCAACATGTGTGTTCTCAACGTAGGTCCAGATTTACTTATATTTGCAACAATGTAGAGCAGCAACTGAAGTTGTTGTGCTGGTTCACCTAAAATGGAAAGAAAAAAAAATCACCATGTTTTCAATCAATCAACCAATGCTTGTAAAGGGTGGTTACTCACCAGTGAGGGTCCCAAGACACTGGGGGGGGGGGGGAGGGGGGGATCACAACCAAAAGCCTCCAGGGTTCCTGGTGCTGGGCACGGTCCAGGCAGAGATGGGCACAGAAGGGCTTGCCTTTGGCGCGCCCGCAGTGTGCGGCCACCACTAAGAAGGGGAGGAGGGCAGGGGAGCAGTCAGCTGGAAGGTGGGAGGGCAGGAAAGGTGCTTCACGGGAAAAGGGGGGCAGAGGAAGAGGGGGGAAAGGAAAAAGCACTAGGGAAAAATGAGTGGTGATAGAAGAAAAAGGCAGAAAATGTAAGACTGAAAAAGCGACAGAGAGAAGAAAAGAAAAGTAAATACTTACTTGTGATTGCCACTAGGCCACCAGGGTTGAGGCACAGGGACGAGCCTGCGGGTAGAAGAGGACCTCAAACTGAGAGTCAGGAGTCTCTCAGTTCATCCCAGGCAAGAGGCAGACACAGCAGCAGCCAGAGGAGTTAGGGTGGGCAGCAGACACCGACGAGAAGGTCAGTGCAGCTGCCCTCTCACAGCGCTGCAGCCCCAATTAAGAAGGGGATGGGGGCAGGGGGAGCAGTCAGCTGAGAGGCAGGAGTGTGGGAAAGGTGCTTTGCGGGGTAGCGAGGGCACAGGAAGAGGGGAGAAATGAAAAAGCACTTGAGAAAAACGAGAGGTGATAGAAGAAAAAGGCAGAAAATGTAGACGTGGAAGAGCAACAGAGAGAAGAAAAGAAAAGACAAACAATAGAACAGAAAGGCAGAAAATGCAAGAGTGAAAGAGCAACAGAGAGAAGAAAAGAAAAGGAAAATACTCACTTGTGATGGCCACTAGACCACCAGGGATGAGGTGCAGGGACGAGCCTGCGGGTGGAGGAGGGCCTCAAACTGAGAGTCAGGAGACTCTCAGTTCATCCCAGGCAAGAGGCAGAGGCAGCGGCAGTAGCCAGAATAGCTGGGGAGGGCAGCAGACACCGATCAGGAGGTCAGTGCCGCTGCATATCATTTGAGATATGATGCATTTTTCTCTCCCCCAGAATCACTGCACTTTTGGCTGCCATTTGCTAATGCACACACTTTTGTGCCATAGTGAAAGGGTGTGAGATTTCTCAAGCATATATTTTGTACTAGAAGATGACTCTCCCTGTATGAAAACTGTGGTTGGTTTAAGTATTTTCCTACTTTGCAGCAATGCAGCAGACATGCAAAGTTGGAAAGATACTCCTACTTCTATGAGGTGTATGAATAAGAGTAGCTAGGGATTGATGCCAAAACCCATGGGTGGTCACCATATGCATGTTTGTAAAAGTCCACAAGGGTATCCTGCCTGTGAACGGAGGGTGTGCCTAATCATTCCAATTGGTTGGTTAATGAAAAAGCCAGTGTTTCAGCTTCTTGCAGAATCAAGGCTAGAGTAGAAGGCTCTGATATGAAGTGGGAGGCCCTTCCATGGTTTAGGAGTGATGTAAGAGAATGCCAGTCCTCCTGGTTTGGTTCTCTGTAAACATTGAATGTGTGTGAGTAGGATTACTGAGGAGTGGAAGTGTCTGGGTGGTTGGTGGGACGAGATGCAACTGTTCATACAGGTGGAGTCTAAATGGTGCAGTTTCTTGAATGTGTGTGTGAAGAGTTTGAAATGAGCATTTTTCTGAATTGGGATACAAATTAGCTACTTGACTTTTAGTGTGATGTGAGTTTTATGTGGGAGGTTAAAAATGAGACTGACTGGTGACTTCTGAATGGTTTGGAGTCTTCTAATGAGTTGCTTGTTGATCTCCGTAACCTGAAGGTGACTTGGGCATGACTGACAGTAGCTAGTGTTGTTTGAGATTCATGTGAAGACGTTTCACAGTATCTTCAGGATGTGGATGCAAGTTACAGTGATGGCACTGACTTCTGCGGTTGCATGGAAACGTCTATGTATCAAAGATGAGAGGCCTCCTTAATGCAAAGTAGTGCATGGTGCAATTTTGCATTACTTTGAGGAAACTTCTAACACAATTTCTGGTGTGTATTGAAGAGTAACTTCCACCACTCTGTACCAGGTTTGTGCTACTTTTGTGATGCAAACCCAGTGCCAAGCATCAGTAAATCTGAGCCTAAATTCTAGCTTTGTGACTACAGAAAACCAATGGGTGTTTTTCCATCATGATGGCAATGATGCAATTTTAAAAAATCTAATCAGGATTTGCTATTTACAAGTGCACATCCTACCTTTTTTCAATTTTGAACTTAGGTGTATAAAAATTTGTAAATGAGGCTCTCAAATATAATAATGGGAGTAAATCGAAATTTTGTGCAATTAGCTGTATTATTGTACTCTGGAGAGCCTGAATTTGACTTCTGAAGTAGCCGAATTTGCTGAGCAGTGTCCTGGTGTGTGTATTCTGCAAAATAAAAACATTGCTATAAAGTTGCATTAATCAATACTTTGATGAGTCAACTATAATTGTGCACTAATATTTGCCTTGCCTTGCAACTCAGTTGTAGGGTACAAAAGGTCTAAGAAATATTTTGCTTTCCGAGTGTTGTTTTCCTTGTACTTCCTTGTTTCTTGCATCAGCCTTCAAGAGTCTCAGAACATTACAGTCTGGACAAAAAACATATTTCACTAACATCTGTTAAGACTAGGTTATGAAATAAAATTTGGAACACATATCTAATCCACTATGAAAACATCAATAGAATTAGTAGATTTCCACGGCCATTATTATTAATTAATGTTGTAGATTACTAAATCAGGCTGACTGATAACAGTGTTTAGTAAAAGTCAACTCCCACTAAAAAATGATTATCACAGTAGAAAATAACATTCAGTTTACTTTTCATACCTTGTCTCCCAAGGATTTGGAGAAGCTCCTTGGAAAGCCAGCACAAGCCATCAAAATGGACTCAGCAAAAGGAATGGAAATGGCACACAGCCTTCCATACCACATATCTCTGTGGCTAGCACCACCAAAGTGTTTTTTTAAAGATGGAGATCTTCAACGTATTGTGTAACATAATGTATTGTAACAAAACATAACAAAATTCAATATAAAACAACATAACATAACACGTATTTTTAAAGAGTACGTTCACCCAAGTCTTAGGACTCTTAGGGCCAGATGTAGGAAGGCATTAGCGCCTCGCAAACAGCGAAAAACGCTGTTTGCGAGGCGCTAATGCCCTCACGCAATGCTGAAACACATATTGCGAGTCGGTACAGACTCGCAAAATGTGTTTCAGACTCGCAAATAGGAAGGGGCTTTCCCTACCTATTTGCGAGTCGCACCGCGATGTAGGGTTGATTTGTGACCGCGAAAGCGGTCGCAAATCAACCCGCAGTTACCATCCACTTGAAGTGGATGGTAACTCATTCGCAAACGGGAAGGGGTCCCCATGGGACCCCTTCCCCTTTGTGAATGCTCACAATAATGTTTTTTCAGAGCAGGCAGTGGTCCTATGGACCACTGCCTGCTCTGAAAAAAACCGAAACAAAAAGGTTTTGGTATTTTTTTCTATTTGCAGCTCGTTTTCCTTTAAGGTGTTTGAAGCCTGCTGTGTTAGAAGGACACTTTTTAACAGCTCTCCATGTTTTTGATGAGAGCAAAGGGCACTTTCCAGATTTATCAGCTCCTGTAACCTTCTAATGCTGTTGGAGTTGCCTTTGTTTATGTAACTACTGCTGTTTCACAGCATATAGGTTGTGTCCATGGAAACAGATTTTTATGAAGTTATCCTTTATTTACTATGCATACAATTAACTGCATTTACACTGCACTACAATATGTCATGCTCGTACACATTTTAATTGAGGAGTACAGTTATACTTGTAAACCAATTTAGTCTCTATGCACCCTTATTTTGCTTCAAGTGCTACTGTATGTCTTTTTTTTAAACAATTTTTTATTGACGTATTCAACAAGGAATAGCTGAGCATGTAAAGCAACATATGCCATAGTTACGCGTTTAGCTGAGAAAGGTCTCAGATGTCCCACACACCCTGGTATTATGAAAGGGTCATAAGTCCATGGGGCAAGGCTCCCACTGCTAGCTAGGGTAAAAAAGGCCAGGGCAGCGAGTTATGGGTGGAAGGGAGAAGGAGAAAAAGGTCAGGAAGTTCTTCTCCAGTGTCTAGAAAACATACTGGTCTTGATGGAGGGTGGATGCCTAATGAAAGGGGGGAGGCTCCGGTGGCAAGTGACAGCCCTCAAGAAGTTGGGATGACAGAGTCTGAAGAACACTCCAACTGTGGATCAATCATTTGACAGAGTAGTGCCTCCCAGCTAGTGGCCAATGGGAGTTGGAGGAGACCTCTGGCATCCTCCTCATGCAATGCCAATACTTTGGCCTTAGTCCATTGGGTAAACAGAACCAATCATTGAACAGAGGTTGGAGGTATGAGTGACTTCCAGTGAGTTGTGATCATGTACTTGGCCAGTATGAGGGCTGAGTCAAGGAAACAGTGAATGTGCAAGGGTGTGTAGTCCAATAAGATATATTTCAGGCCAGCCAGCCAGCCAGAAGGTTCACACTACATCTGGCACATGTGTCAGAGGTGCTGGGAAAGACGAGTGTTATGTGCTTTGGCCATAAGTATACCCGGTGAAGGATGGAAAATTAGATAAGCTTGAGGCGGAATTGTGAGACACCCTTGGTAGGTATGCTACCGCCCTCGCTCATTCCCTTTGTGAAGAGATCTGCCAAACTCCTCCTCCCAAACCTCCCATAGGGACTGGAGCAATATCTGTGTGTTTGTAAACATAGCCTTAGTATGCCATGTCATTAACCTACACCTCGCACCCATATTGTGAAGCATTTTCAGGAGTTGATGTGTGGCTGGTTTGGAACCCAGTGTGTCCTCCAGCACTCCTCTCAGGGAAGCATAGAGGAGTATTTGGCCCTCAGGGAGCGCATACTGCTTGACCAGCACCGCGAAAGACAGTAAGTGCCCAGCTACGTGAAGATTGCCCATGCAGTAGATGCCAGCATCTTTCCACTGCCAGAGGTGGCCACTGGTGAGGAATCCCATTCGAGTGGGGAATCCAAGTAGCAGAATCATTGGAGCATAGAGGGGAATCTGCCTGGTGAGAAAATGAGCTCACCTCAGGCATACGAGAGCCACCGGTGTGAGAAGAAGCAAGCACCAGGGAGTGTGTACTTGCTTGCGAGGAGGGAAAAGAAAAGCCACTGCAATTGTCCTAAGGCCTCCCTGCTCTGGAGGGGAATTGGAGCTTTGCCAGAGCCACCCATCTGCATGACATTTGCCAGAGGAAGTCACACAGAAGGGGATAGAGATCCCAAAATAGTGAATGAGGAAGGGAAAGAGGAAAAGTCACAAACTAATGTATGGGGCAGGGGAGGATTATCGTCTTGGAAATTGTCACTCGGCCCACAAAAGACACAATGAGGTCCAGAACAAGATCTGTGATCGAAGGAAGGCAACCTCTGCGACTATGTAACCTTCAAGAAGGTCTGAGCTCATTTAGTAATTCTGAATCCCCAAGTATTGGTGAAGAATGTTCCCATCGGATCGGTCCACCCCCACTCCCAAGTCCTTGGCCCTTGGTGTCATCCCTGGTACCCACGGAAAAAAGCAGGATTTATCCTAACTGACTGCCAACCTTGATACTCAGCCAAAGTCAGCCAACAACAAGGCAACTGAGGAGAGATCGGAATCAACATCGCAACAATAGAGCAGGAGATTGTCTGCATAAAAGAAAGCTATGTGGGTTCCATTGGATGAGGGAATACCTCATCCCATTCCCTCTGCTTGTGTTTGAGATGCCAAAAACTCCATAGCCATCACAAATAGCAAGGGTGAGATAGGGCTGCTCTGCTGGGTGCCAGGTCCATCCGCAAAAGGCCCAGATATGGTCCACTGAAATGAGTCTGAGATGTGGGGGAGGTGTATAAATGCCATATTAGCTTGGTGATACAAGGGCTGAGATCCAACTTCTTCAGGACTGCAAAGAGGTAGTCTTAGCAGACAGAATCAAATGCTTTACAGATGTTCAGCACCAGCACCGTTGCCCCAGGCCATTAACCTTATACAGCCTCCATAATCATGAAGAGCAGATGAACACACAGCGAGGTATTTCTTCCTGGTGTGGAAAACTGACTGAAGTCTATGGGCCAGTATTATGCTCAATACCTTTCAGTCTACATTCAGGATTGCAATAGGACCACACATCCAGTGGAACTTTTTCTGTTTTTAGTAACAACGCCATGGAGGCATTGCGCATAGTGGCCTGAAGGGTCCTGGAAGAGAGCACCCACTCATAGAGCTGGAGCAGCAGGGGGGCCATGGCGCCATGGAAGGATATAAAAAAATCATATGTGGGAGCGTCACGCCTGGAAGGTAAGAGCAAGGCATAATGGATTACCAAAGGCCTGATTTATGCTTTTTAGCGCCACATTTGCATCATTTTGTTACTCAAAAGCGGCATAAACTTTGCGTCAAACAATGATGCAAATGCAGCGCTAAAAAAGTATAAATCAGGCCCAAGTCTTCAAGCTTGCATTTCTATCTGCAGGGGACTCAGCGTGCCCTTTTGATGAAGAAGAATGGGTGAGATTCTACCCAGGTATCAGCTCTTTAAAACACCACTTCAGTTAAGTGACCATATTAAGGTCCTGCTGTGCTCAGGAAGGCTGATTATCTGTATATTGCTGCACCAAGCCCGACCCTGCTGCATCCTCTCCTCTTGTCTCCAGAACCTATACCTGATCTCTGAGACCCAAGATCCGACACCTGAGGCTGAAATTTCACCAAGAAGCAAGTACGGGTGACATGCTGGAGGTGGTTGGTATCTTCGGCAAATGCATTCACCTTTGTCTCCAAACTGAGTTCTGAGTTTTCAAAGACAACCAGGATGACATCTAGCTTATTCAGACATGAGGGTGTACAAGGCGTCTCCTGGACCCGGCTTGATGACCACATTGATTTCAGTGGTGTCTTTGCCAGTTTTGTGCACCACTTTACATCGTTCCTGGCTGCACTGATACACCCCAGGCTTGTATGCCTGCCCTCTACATCCTGGGGGGTAGGTAGGGCACAATGCAGAGACACATGGCCAGTTTCAGAAAATCCCACAATGATGAGCCCACTTACCCCGCCACCTGAGTACTCTGGTGGGCAGGTAGCACAAGTAGGTCCTATGGGCCCTAGGCAGGCATGGAGAAGAGGGAACCATTGCTCATGATGGCGGCATGTGCAAAGTGTCATCTGTCCCACAGAACAAGGAGGTGGGAGATCCAAGTGGCCACATGGAAAGGAAAGGAGTCGGACCATCTCTTGAGGCTTTCCAGTATTGCATACCTCCAGAGGAGCCACCTCACCAGCCCCGTGGTGGAGCCTACTGGCCACCAGAACTCAGCCCTTCAGCAGGCCACAAATGGTCTGCTGTCGACCCATGAATCCATCAGGACATGGTTCAGGGGTGGAGGGAGGCCCCAATCCAACACCAACACCAACAAAGCACCAGACACGCCCCTGCCCCACACTCCATAATCTGGCCACACAGTCTCAGTATGGGGTTCTCTGAGGGCAGCCAATGTTGTATCGGGCAAATGCAGCTCTTGGCCTTGATAAATGTGGCTCTTACTCCCCTAATCCTATGGCACGTGTGCATGTGAGGGGGCCACCTAGAATCCAAGGTCCCAATGCCTGAAACACATCCAGCGTCACAGCTGAGACCCCTCTAGGAGCACAAAGGGTCAGTGACACTGGGATGCGTGAGTGTGGCAGATAAAGCGAACTGGGCTGGGAGCTCCTAGCTCACGTGATCGCCATACTGCACGCCCCATTCACACTGTGTTTATGTGGGACCTCAACTATTACATTACTAGTTGAATCTGTGCCGTTTATTCCAATTTCTTGTTCTATCTATCTATCTATCTATCTATCTATCTATCTATCTATCTATCTATCTATCTGTAATTGCAACTCTATCTATCCATTTATCTATCTTGCTAGGTAACTCTATCTACGTACCTATCTATGCAACCATCTATCTACCATCAATTTTTCTATCTATGCGGACATTTATCTATCTACCTGCCACTCCATCCTGGTCTATCTGGCTCCCTTTTGATCTGTACAACACTATCTATACAACCCTCTCCATTTATATTTGCACACCTCTCTAGTTATCTATCTTTTCAATTTGTAATAAAGATTTTCAAAAGTATTTCAAAACAAATTTTAGTGAAGGCAAGAGGCTGGCAGCCACCAACACCAGACTGACTAGCTTTTTTAGGTCTGTGTTGGCCAAGACCTTTGGATTTTGATAAAATGATTTGTATAACACAAATAACAATATTCTGCTGCCCACACCAGCAAGAATCATGGGGCAATATCTCACCCCTTTTCAGCCAATGGCTGATTTAACTATGAGTGACTGGCTGCTGCCCTTTCGCATGGACAAGGAGCAAATCCACACACAAAGTAGTTTCCTTCCTTGCCAGGAGCTAGTATGGTAATGTGTGTTTTTTTTGACAAAAAAAGATATTTGAGCTTTTAGACATTTTTTGGGATGGATAAGGCATAGCAGCTTCCCTAACAATAAAGTTTTGTAAAAACCATCGGAGAACAGTACAAGAAATGCCTAAGTATAAAGACTGGGGGCAAACACCATACCTACCGAATTTGCCAATCCTTGTTTACTCTTGGTAGGAGTATTTGGTCTGAAGAAAAACATATCATGGGAATATGAACTTTGCTGAAAACCTTTGGAAGAGAATGTATCGGGATTTTGGTTTGATTTGCTCTCGGGTCATTGGGAATCACAAAATATTTTTACTTATATGCACGGACGTCAATTCACCAAAATGGTAAGGCCCATATTTATACTCCCTTTGCGCCGGATTAGTGTCATTTTTTTTTTTACGCAAATCCGGCGTAAACTTAACATCATATTTATATTTTCACACTAGACCCGTCTAGCATCAAAATATCAGAGTGTGCGTCATTTTCTGGATGCGTGAAACCACTTTGTGTCAATGAGATGCAATGTAGGCGTTCCCGTCCAAAAAATTACTCAAACACCTTGGCGCCATATTTATCCAACTGGGCAAAAATGACGCACAGATGGGAGGCGGAGCTGGAAAATGACGCAAATCCAGATTTGCGTCAAATGTTAACGCCTGGGTCAGGGCAGGTGTTAAAATGGGGCAAACACACCACTATGTAAGAAAAACTCACATAAGCAACATTATTGCTCAAGAAGGACGACATGGAGGTGCTACTCATGCAGCATGCCAGAAGATGCAGAGCACAGGACCAACAGCAGCAGTTACCACCACACCAGCGTGGACCCCAACTGCAAGGCAGAAGGCAGGAGAGGCTATTCAAGACCAGGACAACCCTCCTGGGCCTCAGGGAACATAATATCATTCAGAGGTACAGACTCAACAGGCAAGCCATACAGCAGCTGCTGCGCCAAATTGAGCCACAGTTAGAAGCCAGCTTGCAGACACCCCACATTATTCCACTGGAGACCAAGCTGCTAGCTGTCCTGCACATGTTGGCAAGTGGCTCATTGTGTGGGGGGGTGTAATGTGTGTTGCTGCAGGTCAAACACCACCATGAGACACATACTATGATGACGATGAATCAAATGAAGGTGACATGGAATTATTGAGGCAGTACCAACATCCCACATCACCCCTGGGGTGACATTGCCACCTGAAAATAAGGAAGTGGACTGTGCAATGAAAAAATGTTGATGTAACACTAATGCATAGTCTGCACTGCTACACATACTGAATGAGACAATTCCCCATATACATAGTAGATGTACAGGGAGCTGGACCTTCCTACACAAAAACCTTCACCCCCTCAGCCAAGTTATCCAGCTCACCTGGAGCAAGTTCAGTAGTGTAGGTGCACGGTTGCACATGAGCCAACTGAGTGAGGGAACAAAATCAGGTTTGCATAGAACTAGTCACACATGGGATAATTGTGCATTGTCAATACTGAACATTTCAATGCTGCCAACCTATGGAGATGTGTTGTGCATTGTCACCTAGGCAAATCAAAGGGCCTCACTGTTGCATTTCACTTGCAATTACATATGCCTAATTGGATGGGATGTCCAGGCCATGTAATGCAACCATGTTACCACCACAGTGGAATCTATTGTGTGTGTGGAAGTATCATGTCACCTCCAGTGAATGCACACGGACACATCTTTCTCACTTCATAACGCATGGGGGATACACACTGAACTGCAAGTTTCTAAATATACCAGAGATATCAGGTCAATTAGCCAAACACCAGTTTTGCTAGTCAAACAACCCAATGCAGAAAGAACCTCACAGAAGCCTAGGATCCCACACAAATACCACAAACACATATGAGTCACAGACGATACAAGATAACAACTGCCATGCAAAGTGACATTCCTGGTACAACCAACAACAAAATACTTACCCCCATTTTCTCTTTCAGCTGATCAGGGTTACGGGATCCAGCCATGGATCATGACCCCATTTGCCAAACCAAGCACAGCAGCAGAGCGTGCCTATAATGAGGCACATCATAGGACACGCACTGTAGTTGAACGGACTTTTGGCATCCTGAAGTCCAGATTCAGGTGACTGGACATCACCGGAGGCAGCCTCCTATATTCCCCAGAAATGGTCTGCAAGATCATTTTGACCTGTGCCATCCTGCACAACATTTGTGCTAGGAGGAACATTCCCCCATAAGAACCTGAACAACAAGTGCCTCAAGAGGAGGAGGAGGAAGATGCTGTCCGGGAAAATGAGGGGGAATATCCTAACACAGCTGCAGGAATGCGTCGTAGACAAAAGATAGTACAAAAATAAATCTAACTATAGTCACTATCACCACTTTGTTATGATATGGAATTCAACACCTCACTTCATAACTCAATCATGCTCTGGGTAATTATTTATGCATCTAGGAATATTGCCTCATGGAGCATTGCTGAAAGACAAATTTGCATACTTTGGATGCCACATCACATTTGATGGGTATGAATGTACAGCAAACATCACACACAGTTTTTATGAAATACATCCTGTCTATTTCACATGTGAAGGGCAATTTCATAGGACCACAGCTATGAGACACATCCATGTTGCCAACATGGTCCATTACAGCATATGACACCCAACTAAGACACCATCAATCATAAGGTAAAAAAGTGCATCATGCATGAGGCAGTGGATGTGCAATTGCATTGGTAACATGAATGTATGACCAGACCCTTGACAGCAGTAAGTGCAACATCAGCTATCTCTGCAAGGAGCATGTGTTACAGGAAGCGCATCAAACCTGAAAATGGATAACACAAGTGCCCCAGGTATGACAAGCATTGCTCACAAGACACGCCCTGTGCAGTTTATCCCAGGTTATAAGTCCTGCCATTGCGATGTTTTAAGTCTCTGCCCACCCTTCTCTAGGGGGTGCTGTAAATGGACTATCTGTAACCTGGGAATCATCACCTACACTCACCCAGACTCCCATTAAGACTCCTGTGTGCTTTCCTCTTCAGTACGGCACGCCATAGTTCTAGTTCATCAGTCTGCATGGACTTCAGCTCCCATAATGCACTGCCTGGTAGTCTGTAAGACCTGTAATCCGCCGCCCATTGCTTCCCATGAGAAAGGTCCAGTTGGCCCCTTATACTGGATTCTCAACTCCAGGACTTGTGAGAGACTGAAGCTGCACACACCTATGTTTACTCTCATGATGCCCTGCCCTTGCTGCTGCCTGGACCTGCTTAGAAGCTGCCATTTCCTGAATCTCCTTGTTGTGCATTGGAGTACAATTCATTTGTGTACCAGAGCCCTTGTGGGATTGTGTAACAATGCAGAGTACACCAGAACCTGCTCTTTGTTTCCACAGTGCTGTTCCTGCTTGTTCCAGTCAGACTTTGCTCACTGTGTATTTGCCTTGTTCATGTTTGTTCCTGACAGAGCCTGCATTCTGTTAACCAGACTAGTTCCAGTCTTTGCGTTAACCAGAGACATTCCCTGTGGCTACATTTGCCTCATAGTTGGTTTCCATGCCCTCCATTTCCTCTTGGGGTATTGTGCCTGGTAGGTCTACAATCTGTCCTCAAATGTGTAGAATAGTTGAATTTGTTTTCTTATTGTATTTTGTTCTGGGACATGTTTTCAAAGGGGCAAATCCAGCCCCCATCCCTTGTCTGGTTTTGCATGTATTCATTAGTAGCAAACAGTGACAGTGTGCTATGGCTGTATGCCTGGATTTGGTACTGTGCCTCCAGCCCAACAAACAAGGGATGCTAATGTGTATGTAAGGACAATACATGTTTGTGCCCTGACAGTCCAGATACAGATTCACTTCTGCCGACACCTTTTGATGGGGCTTGCATGGTGACTAGCTGTGAGATTAATCAGCAGAGAGGCACTGATGTTCCCTGTTGCGCTAGAAATTTTAGAGCCCTACCCTGTGTACAAATGTAGTGAAGAAACCTGCCTGTTTTTCTATTACTGATCCATAACGTATTTGACCACACCAAGTTTGCTCTATTGTCAGCCTTCTGACATTTCTGCTGTACCATAGCTGCTCTATCCCCTTGTATGCCGTTACCTGATCTTTGGCTTTATGTAAAATCTGCTTCGAAGGATACTCGGTTAATTCAAGGGTTGGCTCCACAGACTCCTGACTAGACCTGCACAAAACTGTTACACCATGGAGGCCAATACTGACACAGGGTACACATGGCCACACACTTGAACTGGACACTTTTGTGCAATGAACCACTAGAAATATGTGAACACATGCAGCATGGTCTGTTGGTCCACCACAGCCACAGGAGAAACGTAGGTCATTTACATCAGTCAAACTCTGGTGTACATAACAATGTTATGATTGGATTTGAGACTCTGTGTCACAAACACTTTACCTCCTAGCATGTTCAAATGCCTGACTCATGGGTAGTATACACACAAGTGACCATGAAGTGGTAGCCATGGTTTCATGAGATGTGAGGGGTTACATATCTGACATAGCCCTCACCAGCCATCCTCGATCTTTCCTGTGTATAGTTAGTTATGAGAACTGTATTGTCCTCAATGTCAAGCAAGTACACACAGCATATGAGGCAACAGATATTACAAACCCATATCATGACTGATGTACCTCATTGATTGACATCTGATGGTTAACCCATTTGTAACACATTCATACATGATGATTACGCCAAATGTTTTGCATGCCGTTCCCACAGAGGCGCACAAATAATTTTAACTGACAATTCACACACAAAACACACAGGCCATGATTATTTTTTTTGTAGCGTAGTCTTGCTGTCCTCTATTGATGCAACACCTGCGCAAACTTGAAAAATACAATTTAATTTCCAAAGTTTATGCTGCTGTTGCGTCAGTTAAGAGAGCTAATCCTGCACAACAACATGAGTATTTTTGGCTGCAGTAGTGTGGTCTGCCACATGTGCCCAAACATTAGAACAAACACTCCAGGTCATAACATCCTATCTTTGTCTAGTTATAGGCTGCATGCATGTTAAAATTAGTAAAATTACACAAACACAGTTTAAGGCAGAATTTTTTACACAAACGCATCAAAAATGACGCATATGCATCAAAAAATTAGGCACATGTGTTAAAAAATGACGGATATGCGTTAAAAAATGATGCTCATCCACATTATACATCAATTGGTCCCTAGTGTTAATTCCACCAGTGCACCCCAGGCATCCGGATATCCATTGAAAATGTATTGATCCATGAATGTGTGGGATTTTAACATATATGCATCAAAAAATATTGACGCAAACCCCGTAAGCGTCAAAAATGTACACGCAAGACAAAAAACGGGCTGTAAATGAGACAGGAAGTGATGTAATAGGATGTCCTGTTTGCAGAAATGGCACAGTGGGTGTACTTTCACTTTCACTTTGCAATCTGTGATTATTCTAGATTGTGTGGCTGTGTTTTGGATTGTCTCTCTGTGAATATTGTGATGTTGTCTCCTGTGTGCTCTTTACATTGTCTTTTGGTGTTTGCTAAGTGTCTTTTGTATCCTGTGTAAGTGTATTTGTGTCATTAATTGTATTTAGATTTGTTTTTGTACTGTTGGGAGTCTGTTTGTGGGTAGTATTATTTGGGGTAGTTTTTGGTCTGTCTTTGGGTTAGATATGTTTCTTTTTTCTACCTCCTTTCCCTGTTTTTCCCTCTTTACTTTTGATTTATTGTTTTGGTGTGATGTCGGGAAGGCCACAGCTGTGGCGCATGGATGAGGAGGAGCTGGGGGCACTTGTGTGGCTGGTGTGCCACTTCCTCCCCCTGATGTTGGAGGCTGGGGGCCGTGTGATACAGGGGTATCACACGAAGGCAAGATGGCGGAGGTGGGCAAAGGTGCTGTTCTACCTGAGGTGCATTTTCAACACCCAACGCAATGATCACCAGCTGAAGCATCGCTCGGCTGACCTGGTGGCCCGAGAGCAGGACCTGCTGGACCACCTGGGTGTGGTGATTGGTAGCCCTGTTGGTGAGTACCAAATAGACTAATGTGTACAGTACAATGCTCTAAAATAACAGTAGCAGATGTTGTGACATGCTGCATGCAATTTTTGTGGACATGTGGAATGCAAGTTGTACAAACTGCAGGTGTACCGGAAATGGGATGTATTTCACGTGGTAATACATGGAAACAATGTAGTCCACAGTTTTGTGGAACCATGTCCGAACAGAATTCAGGGCCATACGAACCAAGCTTTTCATAACCTTCACTATTTTCTTAGGCCCATATTTCTACTTTGTTTGTGCTGCATTTGCATAATATCTGGACGCAAAAGTAGCGCACACTTCCTACATTAAAATATATTTTGCTAATTTGCGTAGTTGTTGCATCAACAAATGAAGCAAATGCGACACAAAATAAATTACACTTCTGGGCCTAAGTTCACTGTTTCTGTGTGTTTACGTCTGGACAAATAATCATTCACATGGCCAAATCCAAATGGGCCATTATGCTACTAGATTGCATTATCACAAAACAGGGTCATATCGTGGCATTTCGGAGTAGGCATTGAAATCCTATCATTGAGTAGCAGGGCCCAACGACATTTTGTGCTTGGGCACAATTGCTGGGACTTAGCTAGTGCAGTTACCATCTGTGTCACTTTGGTGCCAACCCATTTTCTAAAGTGAAAGGGTCGGCATGGGATCCCTGCTCTTTGTGAAAGCATGGCCACACACTATTTTTGAGCATGATGTTGTGCAAGGGATCACTGACTGCTTCCATGATACTATTTTAGTGAAGAAAAAGGTTGTTAAATTACTTTCTGTACACCCCTGCTGAAATATAGCAGCATGTCTACAAATATAAACTTCTCAGTATGAAGGCAGTCACAGACACGGAGGTCTGCTGAGCTCAGAAGGCCAGCATTCCTGTGAGTGCCGCCATTCCCAAGGTGTTTTCAAATAGAGACCTACCTCATCATGATTGCAGAAGTAGGACATTTGCTACCCCATTTTTCATTAGCGAACAGTGTCCGTTCGGGTGTATTACCTCTGATCACCCAACTTGCTAATTTTAAGTTGAAGAATCTGCCAAGGTGTGATTCGCAATAACTGATACAGGTACACATGGCCCAGAGTGACACATTTCAGGTGCAATGACTACACCTCTGCCCATGCATTCTGTCAACAATGATCAGCTAAGACACTGCCAGCATGCATAATTTTGCAGTTTTGAAACAGAAAAGTGGCCAATCCATGTTTAGCGTAACATTGTCATCAATTAACACACATGATCCCTGCCATCATGTTGCCATAGGGGGCATATACGGCTTAGGGTACACTGCCAATGTGGCATATGTAAACTACATACAACACTGGCACACCTATTATGGACCACTGAAAGCACAATAATTCATGAAAGCAAACCAACCCACATGTCCATCACACAGTTACTCATTGTCCCTTGATGCACAAGCTACAATACCTGAGTCACTGGTATTGCAGTGCACCAGGAATGTGGCATTGCATGTGTCTCCCAAGTACAAAAGATGAAATGGAGTACAATTTGGAATGAATCACCCACAAAATTGAGGTATCATATTTGGCACCACATGATTGTTAGGGCCAGTGCATGTGTGCATATGTGTGTCTATCATTCACTGGAGTGACAGTGTCAATGCATGTTTGCAGTGGTATGTCTTTTGGGGTGTCTACATGCCTGATGTGCTGCTCTATCATATAAAATGTCACACACAGTGATTTGTTGTTCCAACTTTTGTACAGTGAGCAGACATTGAGCACATGTCACGTTTACATGTTTTACAGGTGGACCAGCTCCCTCCACCATAGGTGAAGTGGCTCGAATCGAGGACCCAGATGTATCCAGTAAGTGTGAAACTGTTTGTCCTGTGTTGTGTTTGCAGCTGTTGTGTGATTGACTCCTGTGTGTTGGACTCATTGCAAGATATGATGAGCTGGCACATGATCTGGTATGTGACTTGACAGGAGGTTGTCATAGTGTTCCATGGTAGAGTTAGACATTCACTGCCAGAGAGTCATATATTGGGAGTTGAGTGCTGCACAATAGGCATGGGCAGGTGAACAAGGTGATTTATATCCACATGTATGCCAAAAATTGATTTGGAGGTGGCCAGTATCATAATTTAGTCAGCAAGTCATACCCTAATTCACACAAAACAGTGATGCATACGTTTTAGACACAAACTTGCGCAACCCTGTTAAGTAATGAACATGTAGGACTGTATGGGAGACTGTCCCACAGCATCTAGCTCCACATGTTTTACCCCATTTACGGAGCACTTGAGTGATAAGTCATAGGCGTGCATGCAGGTCAAGGGCAGATAGGTGCTTGCATCAATGTGGTTGATTTAGGAAATGTGTCAGTGAGATCTGATGTGGATGGTTGTCCACAAATAGAAACATGAATGTAGATGTGTTTGTCCAATGGTTGGCTCAATCCTAGTTGGCAGGCCTCCTTACCTGTGGTACACTGACTAAAACCATGTACAGCTGGACAAAGCTTTGTGCTTGTCCTTGATGTTTGAAAATTTGTATTGCATGCCCATCCCCCCTGAAGCACAGGGTTAGGGGGAGAAAATATATGTAGCTAGGTGTGCTGGTCACAGTGTAGATGCAAGACATGTAATTCAAGCATTCATGTGTGCCAAACTACAATGCCCCCTTAAGATTACCAACTGCATACCATCCTGCCAGTTCCATGTACAAATCACAGGTCTTGTGTGCTTTAAATTTGAACCAGAAGATAGGGAAGAGTTGGCCTGTCACATGTTGAGTACTCGCAGCATTTGTTCTGTGACCAATAGCGTTACATATATGCACAGATCAGTTAATTAAGTACACACTTTGTTGTGCATTACTGTGCTGTTAGATAGTTAATGGGTAGGCTGCATTGGCATGTCATTCCTCAGGGACATTCTGGGGGTGATTCTGACCTCGGCGGTAAAATGCCCTTACCGCCGGTCAGAAGACCGCCATAACACCGCCGCGGCCGCGGTCAACCGCCACGGTCATTCTGACCCACAACGGCCAAACCTCCAAAAATCCGTCCTCCACTGCAGCCCGCCACATCGGCGGGCAGCGATAAACTGGAGATGACCAAACCTCCACCGTCACGCCAACAGAAATACGCCCATGCCATTACGACCCACGAATCCACACGGCGGTCATTCAAACGCGGTATTCCATTGGCGCTACACACCGCCGCGGTCAGAATACACACACATCACCAAAACACAGCCACATTGGACAATTTGAAAAACACACACCTGATACACATACACACACCACTCCCACACAATCAACCAACTATAAAACACACACCCACATCACCCACAAACCCCTGCGACCCCAATTACTGAGAGAAGGAGAGAGAGACACAGCAGACAATCCAAAGCAAGACACACTGAGGCACACTACACCATCACACACACCACATAGTAGCACAAAGCACCACTCACCAACACACTCCTCATCACATACATCACCCCACACCTCACCCACACCACCCCATGGCACCCCAAAGGCATCCACGATTTTCGGACCAAGAACTCCGCGTCATGGTGGAGGAAATCCTAAGAGTGGAACCCCAGCTCTTCGGCTCGCAGGTGCAGCACACCAGTATAGCCAGGAAGGCGGAGCTACGGCAGCGGATCGTGGACAGGGTAAACGCGGTGGGACAGCATCCCAGGAATAGGGAGGACATCCGCAAAAGATGGAACGACCTACGGGGGAAGGTCCGGTCGATGGTCTCCAGGCACAACATCGCGGTCCAGAAGACTGGCGGCGGACCCCCACCCACCCCTCCCGAATTTACATCGTGGGAGCAAGAGGTCTTGACCATCCTGCATCCTCAGGGCCTCGCAGGAGTAGCCGGAGGAATGGACTCTGGTAAGTCCCATCTCAACTACTATATCCCCCACACCCCACCAGCATGCCAACCCACACCCCCACCCTCACCCCCAACCCCCCAGCACACATCCTTCCCGACAATGTCTCACCAGCACAACCCACCCATCCCAACACCAACTCCTGCATGCCAACACAAACCATGGGCACCCATCACCTAAGCATGACCACTGCACTAACCCCTCCCCCCCACTAAATACCCTCACAACACCTCCCTCCAGGGAATGCCTGCACTGGGGGACAAGGGCACCCACAACACGCATGCTATTGCACACACAGAAACAATAACCAAACTCTCTTACCCCATGCAGGACCCGAACGACAACACACCAGCCAGGAGGGTCCAGAAGTGTCCATCCCACCACCGGAACAGGCCCACACTGAGGATAGCAGCTCTGTCGACAGTGAACCTGATGACCAACCCGGACCATCGGGGACCTCTGGGCAGTCGGTTCCCCTCACCCAGACACAGGCCACACCAGACCCGACCCCCTCTGCCGACACCAGCACAGCTCCCACCCAGCGGGCCCATGCCTCTGTCTCTAGGACAGCTCAATCAGCGGTGTGTCTGCCACTACAGGGCACCCAGGCTAACCTGACACCCCAACAACAACAGGGACCTGGGGGCAGTGGGAGCGGGCACACCGGCCAGGGGACAGAGGCCGGGGGAAACCGGGCAGCTCGGAGGGCTGCTGTGCGACAGGGGGGGGAGGAGAGGCCCAGGGAACCCACTCTCCAAGAGGCCCTCACCACCCTCATGGGGGCCTACCACCACTCCCAAGAAACGATGGCGACGGTACTGGCCAGGTTCACTGAGATCCAGGCACAGCAGGAGGAACGCTACATGGGGTTCAGGGAGGAGCTGAGAATCATCGGGACCGCAATGGGGACCATCGTCCTGGCCCTCCACAGGATAGAGGACGCGTTGCGGGACCATGGTGCACCACACAGGGCCCCTGTCACTAGGCCGGACCAGGAACAGCCTACCACCTCCGCCGGCGCTAGTGGACAGGAGGTCCCAACACCTCGACAGCCCCCCAGAACCCCACCTCCTGCTGAAGAACAACCACCCCGTAAGAGGAGCCTGAGACCAAAGAAAAAGACAGAGTAGGATGTCAAGACCCCCGCCAGCAGGACATACCCCCTCAAGTCTTCCCACTGTCCCACATTGCCACCCTGTCCAACCATGAACTGCCTATGCTCCATCCTTCCACAGGCAAAAGAACAATTCACCTGTGAGACTGAGAACTGGACTCTGCCATGGATATTCCTCCACCCCCACCCATCACCCTTAGAATCACATGTACCGGTATCTAGCACTGTAAATAAATCACATTTTGCACACAAACCTGTTTTGAGTCATGCTGTATTATTAACAAAGGGATAACATATTACTGTTCAATTTCTGTTCTGTCAATTAGTCATGACAACATACCAATGTCAATACGCTGTATTTCATGGGCGAACCAAGCAGAAGTCAGGTACTGAGTCAGACAGCACTGAGAAGGGAAGGGAAAGGCATAAATTAATAAAAAACATCTGTGGGGAACTACAGAAAGTACAGATGCAGGAGGCTAGAAGCAATTGTGAAATGGCGTGGGTGATTCTTACCTGGGTGTTACTGGAAATACTGTTGTATCACTCTGTCCCTATTGTCTGTGTCGTCCTCAGAGTCTTCCTCCTCTTCACTCTCCACAGGCTCCACGGCTTCTACAACACCACCATCTGGACCATCCTCCTGCAGGAAAGGCACCTGGCGTCGCAAAGCCAGGTTGTGAAGCATACAGCACGCCACGATGATATGGCACACCTTCTTTGGTGAGTACATTAGGGATCCACCAGTCATATGCAAGCACCTAAACCTGGCCTTCAGGAGGCCAAAGGTTCGCTCAATCACCCTCCTTGTACGCCCATGGGCCTCATTGTAGCGTTCCTCTGCCCTTGTCCGGGGATTCCTTACTGGGGTCAGTAGCCACGGCAGGTTGGGGTAACCAGAGTCACCTATTAGCCACACACGTTGTCTCTGTAGCTGCTCCATCACATAGGGGATGCTGCTATTTCGCATCACATACGCGTCATGCACTGACCCTGGGAACTTGGCATTTACATGGGAGATGTACTGGTCAGCCAAACAGACCACCTGGACATTCATCGAATGATAATTCTTTCTGTTTCGGTACACCTGCTCATCGTCTTTTGGGGGTACCAAAGCCACATGGGTCCCATCAATGGCACCAATGATGTTGGGGATATGTCCAAGGGCATAGAAATCACCCTTCACTGTGGGCAAGTCACCCTCCTCGGGGAAAATGATGTAGCTCCGCATGAGTTTCATCAGGGCAGACAACACTCTGCTCAAAATCTTTGAAAACATAGGCTGAGACATTCCAGATGACATGGCCACTGTGGTCTGGAATGACCCACTGGCCAAAAAATGGAGGACTGACAAAACCTGCACCAGAGGGGGAATCCCTGTGGGTTGGCGGATGGGGGACATCAGGGCTGGCTCCAGCTGGGCACACAGTTCATGGATAGTGGCACGGTCAAGTCGGTATCGAAGGATTATATGGCGTTCTTCCATTGTCGACAGGTCCACCAGCGGTCGGTACAAGCGAGGATTCCTCCTTCTCATCCCAAGTCCCAGCGGACGGTGCCTAGGAAGGACAACATGGAGCACAGAGTCAGCCAAACCACAGGTACGTACAGACAGCTTGCACAGTTAAAGAATGGCAATGGGTTGAAAGGCGTGTATGTGTGGCAATGCAAGGCCTAGGCCTGTGTGTCGCAGTCAAAATTAAGCCATGTGGGCCCTTGAAATGGCGGCTGCCTGACCTGTGAAGTGGGACAATGGGATGTGATGTCACTGCGCTGGCGGGGCACACCGTGGCGGTAGGCGGTCGAAGACCGCGGCGCAAAGTCGCATTGGTTAACATTGAAGCCTATGGGTTTCAGGAGCCAATAACGAAGTGCGCCGGCGGTCGCGGTACGCACCGCCGCGGTACGCACCGCCGCGGACGTGACCGCCATTTTCTATCTGCTTAATCACTCGAGACCTGATCATCCACAGGAGAGGACCTATACTGCAAGTGCTGCTGTGACCTCGGTCTGGAAGATACAATGGCTGCTGTGACTGGGGAAAGGGCCCCTGCCTTCACGTCTGAAGAATTGGACAAGCTCGTGGATGGGGTCCTCCCCCAGTATGCGCTACTCTACGGTCCTCCAGACCAACAAGTGAGTACCCCGGGTGCTAATGGAATGGGCTATGCCTGTGTGGATTGGGGTGGATGTAAGTTGGTGGGGTGGCGGGCGAATGAGGAGTGCAACGCCCGACAGATGAGAGCATGTGCCATATGGCAAAGTGGGGGTGGGGGGGGCAATTACATCTAACATGCAGGCCATTGATGATTTCCTCCTTTCCACCCTGTACATGTCTAATAGGTCAGCGCCCATCAGAAGATCGAGATTTGGCGTGCCATCGCCAAGGAAGTCCGGACCTTGGGGGTCCACAACAGACGGGGCACCCACTGCCGCAAGAGGTGGGAGGACATCCGCCGCGGAACAAGGAAGACTGCAGAAACACTGCTGGGGATGGCCTCCCAACCTAGGAGGGGTGCCAGTCGCACCATGACCCCCCTGATGTCCCGGATCCTGGCGGTGGCCTACCCTGAATTGGATGGGCGCTTTAAGACATCACAGCAGACACAAGGGGGTGAGTATCAGCACATTCTCCTATCTTTCTGCGCAGTGGAGGCGTCTGGGTGGGGGAGGAGGGCTGTGGGTGACATTAGGCCAGGGTGCTTTCTGTAGTGTAGTCCTCTCCCTTAGGCATGGCCCTGTGCCCCCGGCCCCCACCTCTGTAGGGTGACAAGTACAGCCATTGAAGGTCCAGCATCTCCCATGTGCGCGTTTGACGTCTCTTGGCCTGTTGTCTTAGTCAGTAGTACTGAGTAGTGTACCCCGAATGCGCGGCTTAGTGCATTAGGCACCTGTGTCTGTCCTCTCCGCCAACGGTGTTGACATTGCATGCACTCAACCTGGTCTTCTTTTTTCTCCCCCCACCCTTTCTCTTCATCTTCTTGTGCATGTGTGCATTAGCATCATCAGGCGGAGGAGATATGGCATCGGAGCACGAGGGAGCTGCAGGACACAAGGCCCCGGTGGGCCCAGGAACAGACACCGAGGGCACCAGTGATCCGGAGGGCGAGGGGAGCACCACGACGGGGACCGCTGGTGAGAGCAGCGAAAGCGACACGTCCTCGGATGGGAGCTCCCTAGGGGTGGCGGCAACATCCGTGCCCCCCGCCTCTACAGGTACAGCCGACACCCAGCACACCAGTCCCGCCCTCCCAGCAGCCCCTCAGTCTTCGCTCCGTGCCGGTTCGCCCAGGAAGGCGCGCGTCTCCTTCGCCCCAGGCACCTCAGCCCCTGCCCCTGTTGCCCCTGCTGCCCTCAGTGCGGAGCTCATTGACCTGGTAAGGACGCTCATTGTTGGGCAGACGACCCTTTTGAATGCCATCCAGGGTGTGCAAAGGGAGGTGCAACAGAGCAATGCGTACCTGGAGGGCATTCATTCGGGTCAGGCTGCCCATCAACGAGCGTTCACGTTGCATGCACCCCAACATCAGCCAGTGCTTCCATCACCACCTCACCCTCCAGTACAGTCCACACTCGTGCAGTCACCACCCCCACTGCCATGTACACGTCCCCTGTGTCCTCTCCCACTGTGTCTGTCACCCCCTCTTCCAAGACACACAAACGCAGGCAGCCACCCACCCAACAGCCATCCACCTCACGACAGCCTACTGCACCAGCACCTTCACCCAATGACAGCACACCTGACTCTCCTACAACCACCTCCTCTACCTCCACTTCCATCTCCACTTCTCCTACCCTTTACCTTGGCCCTAAAAAACTTTTCCTGGCTAACCTTAACCTCTTTCCCCCCGATGACCTCCCCCATCCATCTTCAAAGAGTCCCAAGAGCACCGCAGCCACCACCAGCCCAGCTTCGGGTGTCACTGTTGTGCCTGGGTTCTGGAGCCCACCCTTTGCCAGCAGTGACACATCGATCAGCAGCAAGGACACGTCCAGCCCCCCCCCCGGCAAGAGGACCCGCAAAACCAAGGACAGCCGTGCGAGGACCGACAGGGCTGCCCCCAAGGAGCAATGTGCGGCCACTTCACCACCCACACCATCTGGGGGAGGCAAGGGCCAGAGAGCCCCATCAAAGGAGCGGAAGGGCAGCAGGAGCGCGGAGAAGGTGGACCCCACATGCCACATCCCAGCTGGGAAGGAGGACACTAAGGAGGCCAGGAGTCCGTCCCCGAAGGGTCCAGAAACGTCACGGTCCGAGGGCGACTGAACAGGGAGTCCAGGCCAGGTCTGGCTCCCTTGACCTGCTGGATGGGCACCGCTGAACAGGGCCCGCGGTGCAGAAGAGCACCGCTGAACAGGGCCCCGCCGTGGAGATAGGCACCGCTGAACAGGGCCCGCGGTGCAGAAGAGCACCGCTGAACAGGGCCCCGCCGTGGAGATAGGCACCGCTGAACAGGGCCCGCGGTGCAGAAGAGCACCGCTGAACAGGGCCCCGCCGTGGAGATAGGCACCGCTGAACAGGGCCCCGCTGTCTCAAGCACTGCTCCGCTGGGCCCTTCATTTCAAGCACCGCTCCGCTGGGCCCTTCCTGTCAAGCACCGCTCCGCTGGGCCCTTCCTCTCAAGCACCACTCCGCTGGGCCCCGCCGTCTCAAGCACCGCTCCGCTGGGCCCTTCCTCTCAAGCACCGCTCCGCTGGGCCCTTCCTGTCAAGCACCGCTCCGCTGGGCCCTTCCTGTCAAGCACCGCTCCGCTGGGCCCCGCCGTCTCAAGCACTGCTCCGCTGGGCCCTTCATTTCAAGCACCGCTCCGCTGGGCCCTTCCTGTCCAGCACCGCTCCGCTGGGCCCTTCCTCTCAAGCACCGCTCCGCTGGGCCCTTCCTCTCAAGCACCGCTCCGCTGGGCCCTTCCTCTCAAGCACCGCTCCGCTGGGCCCTTCCTCTCAAGCACCGCTCCGCTGGGCCCTTCCTCTCAAGCACCG
Source organism: Pleurodeles waltl (assembly GCF_031143425.1). Classification (NCBI taxonomy): domain Eukaryota; kingdom Metazoa; phylum Chordata; class Amphibia; order Caudata; family Salamandridae; genus Pleurodeles; species Pleurodeles waltl. The sequence goes on from NC_090439.1 coordinate 609,708,631, forward strand.
CTCCGCTGGGCCCCGCCGTCTCAAGCACCGCTCCGCTGGGCCCTTCCTCTCAAGCACCGCTCCGCTGGGCCCTTCCTCTCAAGCACCGCTCCGCTGGGCCCCGCCGTCTCAAGCACCGCTGAACAGGGCACCGCCGTCTCAAGCACCGTTGATGGTTCATTGTGCCCACCATGCCTCCTCCTTGACCAGTGGAGACTGTCATCCACCTGATGGACTGTGGCTTTGCACTCCCCAGGATGGTCCAGTGGGCAATCCACCCACTGCAGAGACTTGAGAGACTGTGGCTTTGCACTCCCCAGGATGGCCCAGTGGGCAGCCCACCCACTGTAGAGACATTGAGAGACTGTGGCTTTGCACTCCCCAGGATGGTCCAGTGGCCAATCCACCCACTGCAGAGACTTGAGAGACTGTGGCTTTGCACTCCCCAGGATGGTCCCGTGGGCATGGTGGCTCCTCGTGGATCTGGCGTCGTGGACTCATGTGGCTGTGGTGCCCCCCCCTTCCCTTCCCCCTGAGGTGCCTGTAGTTTTTACATCTGATGCCCCTGCAGTGTTCTCTCCAAAGGACTCAGGTCTCCTGTGTGGGCTTTGCCCTTGTTTCTCAAGACTTTGGCCCACGGACATGCTGTATTCGTAGGATGTGCAGGACTTGGTACTTCAGTTATACACTGATGTGTATGTCATTTGTTTTGTTGTGGATATCTTTCATGGTTGTACGCTAATTTTCTGGAGCTTTTTGGTACATAAATATTTATTCCAAATATGATTATGTCCTAGCATTTTTCAGTGGTGTTTGGGTGGTGTCACTGTGACTTGGTGCTCTGCATTGGTGAGTACATGATTGGGGGGGGAGGGTCGCATATGTGTGTGCCCGTAACCTTTCGTCCTCCCCCTCCCGTGTGTCGTAGGTGCAGTACTCACCGTTGTCGTCTGCGCCGGACTTCGTACTCGTGGTAGATGAGAAGGTAGACGAGAGCAGGTAGGATGTTTAATTCGGGTTCCATGCTGTCCTCCGTACTCGTGGAGTGTGTTTTGGTGAGCGTTTTCCCGTTCGTAGTCTGTTTCCGCCGTGTTTTTATCGGCGGTGCTCCCGCCCCGGAAAAGGTGGCGGATTGGTGAGTTATGATAGTGTGGGCGGTACATTGTCTGCCGCCTGCCTGTTGGCGGTGACCGCCGCGCTGTTTGTCTGTACCGCCGCGGCGGTCGGAGTGTTAAGTTGGCGGGCTGTGCTGGCGGTTCCCGCCAGGGTCAGAATTCCATTTTTTGGACCGCCAGCCTGTTGGCGGGTTGGCCGCCACTTTAACACCGACCGCCAGGGTTAGAATCACCCCCTCTGTCATCTGTACTGTGATTTGGACTGCATGTGCTATTTGTGAGGAAGTGTTAGATTATCATCTGTACATGTATCACACAATGATGTCACTAATGTTTGCCTGTCTCTATTTTTACAGCTGCCCACATGAATGCACAGGAAGTCCATGAATTTCAGCGGCGGGCAGTGCGGTACAGACATATCCTCGGTGTGGAGGCTGGGTACCGTATGATGGCTAGGCGGTATCGTCACAAGCGAGCCACAGGAGGATGGAGGGCTTTCAGCCAAGGGGGGGTCAGCGTTGGCCACAACCGCCACCACCACACCAACTCCAAGCACAGTGGACACTGGGATGACAGCCACTCCAGCTGGTCCCTCGACCTCATCAGCACAAGGCCCAACAGCAGCACCATCCTCACCACCACCTCCAACCACGGCACCAGCACCTGCAACATCAAGTGCTACTCAGACCACCACAGCTGGAGTAATGGACATGGCAGCTTCCGCAACCTCCAACTTGAAATGCAACGTATTTTGCGGCGCATGGACAGTCTACAGCATGATGTGACCCGCAACAGCAGGAGACTGCGATCGATAAAAAAAACACTGAGGAGGGCAAAAGTTTAAGTTGACTGTTCCTCATCCTTAATTCTGTCCCCTCCCTCCTCTTTCCTCATACTGTTTTTTAGTGGGTTTAGGGGGCTTAGTGATAGGTTAGAGTAGGCTATTAGCTTAGTTAGGATAAGTGGGTTGGGGGTGGATGAAGTTATATTATTACATATTGGTTTGTGTTGTTGATGTTGGGGTTTATGTGTATTTCAAAAAATAATAATAAAACAAAGTAAATTATTAATTGTAATTATTATTGTTTAGGAATAGTTAGTATGTGTTTAGATTATTTGGTCCTACACGTGTCCCGTCATATAGGGGGTTTGGGGGGTTGATGTTTAGAGTGTTTAGTTACATGTGGTAAGTAAGTTTAGCTTAGGGTAGTTAGGACCAGTTGTGGGTAATGTATAGTTAGGATAGGTTAGGTTAGTTTAGATGTTTGACATAGTTTAAGTTTCCTTTCATACATATGTAATAAAGTTTGATGTACTTCTTTACAGTATGTGTCATATGCTTGGGGATCAGGGCCTGTGCATGAGTGTACAGTGTCAAATTTGTGTTTGCCTGTGTGTTCCATCCTTCATCCACATCCCATTTTTGACATGGTTATTCCCAATTTCAAATGAGCTGTCACATTGGCAGCTACAACAAAGCTACTTCTCTGTGCATCTGCCATCCATTGGACCCACCACTCAAGGTAACCAATGTATTGTGAAGGTTGGAGTGATTTTAAATCTGTCATCGTTTGAGTCCTGTGTTGGAATCTTGGGCACTGTGGGACGTCTGCCTGCAGCTTGATATTCATGTGAACTCTGATAAACTGAGTGGTGTCGTAATCGTATGAAGTTCAGTATACATAAATAACACCTACGATTTACTACTCCCAGGGGACGTTATTGTCCAAACACACGTACACATCCATTCCTGCTGAATAGTGTGGGTGTGGGATTAAAGTTTAGTCATATGTCACATACATAACGATTGTCTTGGAGGGGATGTGGGCAGAATTGAGTTTCATCTTGTAGATACTTTGGGCCTGACATATGCATTTCTACACAACATTATACTGTTTGTGATGCTTTCACTTCAGAAATAAGTCAAAGGCAGCACAGATGATGATAAAATCCAGACCCTTGTGCATAGATATCAGCGCACATACTTTTTACAATACTAGATTGACATTCTGTGGCCATTGACATGTTACATGCAACACAAATCTCCTGCACAGTTGATGTGTCACATTACACAGAGACAAAGTGGTTGTGTAGGTGCTGTTTATTTTTAAGTGCTGTAGTGCAATATTTACATAGTCCAGGATTGTCCATTAGTGTGATGCCTTCTATTGTGACGCAACACAAGTGCAATGGTGAGGGACATGTCATTGGACATGCTGTGATGGAGTGTCATTCAGTGCAGAGGAACATGAATTGCCAGTTAGGTAGTGAGAGACAATTGCAGTCCGTAGTGGTAAGATAAATAGTGTGTTGGAGAACAGTGCATGTTACCAGCTGTAGCAAGACTGGCATGTTATCAAGCACAGGACATATAAAATCACTGCCCATGATGCATGGACTGGTGCTACCGGGTACTCCTAAGGCTGAAGGTGATCTGTTCCACGTCTTCATCTTCTGATGTGTGTGTAGACTCCTCTGCCCTTGGTGGCGGTGGTTTTGAGGGGGCAACACACGCATCGGTGTTTGAAAAAGTGGACTCTGAATTCCCGGTAGCTGCCAACTGTGGGGCTATTAAGGGCATTATTGCAGCAAGGAGGAGCTGCTGGTTATTGAGTATAGCAGCAACATCGCTGTGGTAGGCAGCCAGGTCGGCCCTGAGAGGGTCATGATTGTAGTCATGCACACAGTGAAATGTTTGAGATGCCCGGTGTTGTGGGAACTCTCTAACTGCTGCAGTGAAGTCTCTTACACACCTTTGTGGGCCTTGCAGTAGGGGTTGTTGGACTTGCATGGCTGCTGACTGTTTTGCTGATGTCATCATGCACATGCACATCCCCTCAAGGCTGGCTGCCATATTTTGCATCCCCACTGCACCTCTTTGGCCAGCTCCCGCTGTACTCCCACTACTGTGCTCTCAAAGGTGGTACCAGTGTCATGAGAGTCCTCAGCTGTGTGTGAGCAGGCAGGTTGTACTATTGGGGTGGTGGGTGGGTCCTCTGTGATGGCTGCTACATCTGTGCTCCTCCTTGGGGCCAAAGGTGGGGTCTGGAGGGTTCCTAGGACATCTTGGAGGGTCTGCTGGCTAATGTTTGTCAGCTCGTCATCAATGTCATCAGGGAAGTCCAGGACAGGCATATCCACAGGAGAGCCATGGTCCTCTGCAATGAGATATTGTACAATTAGTGTGTCTGTGTTGTTCCACTTGTAATGTGACATTACTAACTTCCTATTAGTGGAACATTGTAATATTGGTTCCTGTTCATTGTTCCTGTCATTAATATTGGCATTCTCACAGACCTATGCCCCACCTGCATGTCACCTGTAGTGTGGTCAGTTTGGGGAATTGTCTGTGTCACATCCTCTAGGTGTAGGTTCTGTCCAAATTGTGTCTTGCCACATTCTTGTCCTACTCACCCCTCCCTCTACTTCCATTATCATGGTGGGGCCTTGCAATGCCTGTGGGTGTTCTGATGCCATTTGCACCACACATAACAATATAGGACTAACCCAGTCTATGATATTTCACATACACCTAAACGTTGCTGGGACCTAGAACATACCATGTATTTCATTGGCATGACACGATACAGGTGTCAGCATTGGTAGTGTGTCATGTTGATGTTTGCCAATGTGTGCTACATTGGATAGCACTGATGGGCCTGGAAGTGTTCCATTTCCTCTTATGACTGTGCAGGTGTGTTTCACTAGCTGGAAACATATGTCCTCCCCCTCACTGCTGTTGTCTTAGCACTATGACACTTGAGATGTTGCATGGTGGCATTGCAGCTATTGTAACACAGGCACGGGGTAGACCCTGGAATGGGCAGCATGGGTATGACATTACTGCTGTGTACTTCATAATGTAAGTAACAATACATGATGTTTATTGTGCCTATAGAGATGAGCATTTGACAGGATTTACACTTTGTTAGGAATTGGAGGGGATTGATCACGTCGTCATCCTGAACCCTCTATTTTGGTTGTGTTTGTTCCATGAGCACCCAACTGCCATTTGCTACTTGACCAGCACACAGAGCACAGGTGGTAGTTGTAACTGTTGGCAATGGAAAATGCCACTTGAGTAAATGGCCTGAGACTGGGCATTGTCCCCTAGTTCACGTACTGACAATACCAGCTGTCCTGTGACAGCAGCCCAGTTTTACGTTCTACCCTACCCTCCTGGACTGGCTTTGCCTTTCCAGCAGCCTTGGTATGGCAGATACCCCCATGCAAAGGTTGTTGGTGTTGTGTTGTGTCCTGTCTTGCGATTCCTGTGACGGTCTCCTCTGGGATGACGGCTGCCACCATCTTCTCCATCTCATTCAGGGCATCCTGCGGTACTGGACTCCCACCTCCAGTCTGCAGTGCTGCCTTCCTGTTCCTTGCCATTTTTTCCTTCGTCCTGCACTTGCAGTCATGCCAGCATTTCTTGCACTCCGTGACAGTTCTCCGTACCTCTGCCACACTTTTTATCTTGTCGATAATTTGTTGCCAAATTGCCTCTCTCCTCCCAATTGGCAATTTTGAGGTGATGAAAAGTTGATGCTGGTGCTCCGTCACCTTTCTGACTAGTATTTCATGCTCTTCTGCACTGAAACAACACTTCCTTGTCTTCTTGTCTCTCCCCTGAGTCTTGTCTGTGTCCTCCTGGCTGGTAGATTGGCGTCTCCCTGGGGTCTCACCTGGCTTCTGGGATCCATTTTGGGTCTCCTTAGCACTGTTTTCTGCATTTGTGCAGCTTTTTTACTCTAATATGGTGAAAAATGGCACATATACGGTTTGCGATGTCACAAATCGGATTAAAGTCATTTTCCCCTCGTTAACGTCATTTTGCTTCACGAAGCGGCGCAATGGTTAGAGTTAAAAAAATTACTCTAAGCCGTGCTTTGCGCTACTGTGCGTCAAAGTATAAATTTGACGCACGGGTGGCGTTAAGAAATGGCGTTAGCCCGTGTTAACTTTTCTGACACAAAACTGCGTTTGCGCAGTTTTGCGTCTAAAAGTATAAATATGGGCCTAAGTATATTGAAAGTGACATCACATGACTTTCACTCACACACACATACTTACACATACACACAAAAGCCCACTTACACACACACACTCTCTCACATAAACAAACAGCTGTCAGGGCACTCATGAGGATAAATTCCGGAGTTTCAGCGATGTAACAAATCTTCAGTATGGAAGGCAATCTCGCCAAGAATGGTTAAGGATAAATTTATTTCTTGAAACAGTTCATATATAATTAAATAACGTCCTCGAGATTCATATACAATTAGCCACCACAGCCAACACGTGTTTCGTCCAATGAGAGATCCCTCTCACGGACTTCATCGGGGCTCGAAATCAGGTACGTCCTGTGATTAGTAGTACACTAGTCCTAGTTAGGACAATCTTAATTTTAGTGTGCTAATAACAAAAACGGGAACACAGAAACCGTGGACGAATCATCTCACGGCGTTCCCAGTCACTGAAAATGGTATCGATACCATGTTGCTGTTAGTTTCCCTTGAAACATTGGAGGAGTAAGGAAGATCCTCCTGTCAGGAGCACCGTGACATATTTGATTTGTGGACTTTACTATATGGACTCACTGTGAGCGCCCTTTGTCTATGACCTACTTCCTAGTTGCTTTTTTCTCACTCTCTCACATAAGCACTTTCTCACCAGCAAGCACACACACATCCTTCTAAAAGCATTTTTTAACTATCTCACTGCCATGGAAGGGCATATTCCAGGTAAGTGTATTCCGTTTTTATTGCACTTATGGTGAATAATATATTATGCACTATAACTGTAATAAAAAATTGACTGAAAACTAAAAGAGTAGAGCCTCAACTGACGTCCTTAAGGACGAGCTGCCACTGTATTCCTGGCACTGAATTTGCCACTTCTGACGCCCTCTAAAATCATGTCTATGTATATATGGCCCTGCTGGATCATTTTTCAGCAGAGATCTGTCTGGAACTAAAAAGAGAAGCCTGTGTTTGTATTGAAAAAATGGCATTCTAAGAGTTAATATTATCTGTGTAATTTTAAACCTACTGGGTCCACCTGTCTCAACAAGAAACAAAAATAATTTTACAGACTGGTGAGTGATGGTTGAGAATCCCCTCCGAATTTTACATGATCATAGAAACCAGCTTTATCAGAGTAAGCTACCATGCTTCTTTCACATTATTATGCGCATATTGTTTTTTTGTTTATTGGGAACCTGTGTCATCTGACAATAACCAATGGGCAGGAGCACGTCCTAGAAATCGTTAACATATAACATAGTTCTCAATCTATGTTAACACACCTTAAACCTACAGAGGGGCGGAAAGCAACGATATCGCCTGAGGTCAATGGCTTATAGGTACCGCCTGTTCACATAGCCATGATGTGCTTAGATATTTTATGATAAAGGGCCTGCACGCATCTTAACACAACACTGTCCGTTTATAGCTCACAAAATCCCACTTTTATGAGCTTTAAACGAACATTATCTAACTGTGCGCGGATAAAGAACCACCTGCATCCTTTGAAGCACCCTTGCCTAAGGATCATATAGTTCCAATTGTTTTTCTACCTGGACCACAAACGTAAATATTAACAAAAGTACCACAACACTAAAGAGAACCAAAATGAAACACTATTGCAATAAAGGAAAATGACTACATTCTAGAGTGGATCAACTCAGAAGTAATATTGTGGCAATAGGGCCGACTAAACTGCACAGGTTGCCTGACACAGTTACATGTTGAGAATTTGTTGATCCATCATGAAGCACTAAGGGCCAGGTTTATACTCTGCTTGCGCCTGATTTGAGTAAATTTTTTTTACGCAAATTTATCACAAAACTAACACTATATTTATACTTTGATGCTAGACTCGCTAACTTCAAAATATCTCAGTGTGCGTCATTTTCTGGATGCGTGAAACCGCCTTTTTGTTACTGACATGCAAGGTAGGCGTTCCCATCCAAAAAACGACTTAAACACCCATGCGCCATATTTATCCAACCGTGCAAAAATCCCCCATGGCTGGGAGGCGGAGTCGAAAAATGGAACACATCCCGATTTGCATAAAAAATTAACGCCTGGGTCAGGCCAGGCGTTAAAATGGGGCAAACACACCAGTACTTAAGGAAAACACACAGAAGCAACATCAGAGCTCCAAAAGGAAGACATGGAGGTGCTATTCATCCAGCATGCACGAAGACGCAGAGCACAAGACCAACAGCAGCAGCTTACACCACACCAGCAGGGACCCCAAAGGCAACGCAGAAGACAGGCGAGGATATTTAGGACCAGGGCAACCCTTCAGGGCCTCAGAGAACATGACATTATCCAGAGGTACAGACTAAACTGGCAAGCCATGCAGCAGCTGCTGGGCCCCATTGAGCCACAGTTGGCACCTCGCTTGCAGACACCCCTCATCATTCCACCAGAGACCAAGCTGCTAGCTGTCCTTCACATGTTGGCAAGTGGCTCTTTTTAAACCACTGGTGCCCTGGTTGCTGGGATCTCACAGCCCTCATTCTCTGCCTTTGTATCCAAGGTACTGGATGCCATCATCTCCCTCACACCCCGCCACATCAGCTTCCCCAACACACAGCAGAAGCAGCAGGAGACCAAACAGGGCCTCTAACAAATCAATTGCTTCCCACACGTGCTTGGTGCCATTGACTGCACACATGTACGGATTGTGCCACCTACTGCAACCGAGCATCTATACCACAACAGGAAGCACATACACTCCATCAATGTGCAGGCCATTGTGGATCACCGGGGATTGATCACCAACATCGTGGCAAAGTATCCTGGGAGTGTACATGATCCATTCATCTTCTGCCACTGCACCATCAATCAACACTTCCAGGATGGACGAAATGGAAATGGCCTACGTGTTGGTAAGTACCGAAACCTAGTTATATACACACACCACAGCAACCCTGTAGGACATATGACACATACACCACTACATGGTACGTGGCCAGGAAGACACTGAGGTTGTGACACTGCTAGTCATGTTTGATATCCTGACCCAATGGGATACACACCTATAGACAAATGACAGATGCAAATGACAACAGATGCCACTCCAGAGCCACAAGGGACCAATTTAAAACCACACAGTGACAATGGCATGGCCCTAACTGGCAGTGCAACTTGGAAGATGAATCTTACAATATCACATCAATAACACTCAATCACACACCCTTCCAAGCAATATGTACTGTGTTTCTCTGCAGGTCAAACACCATGAGACACATAGCATGATGATGATGACTCTAATGAATGTGACATTTAATCATTGAGGCAGTACCAACATCTCACATCACTCCTGGGGTCACATTGCCCGCTAGCAATAAGGAAGTGGCTGTGCTAAGAACACATATTGATGTGACAATATTGCAAATTGCACATTGCTACACATATGGATTGAGACAATTACACATATACACAACAGAAGTACAGGCACATGGACCTTCTGACACTTAAACCTTCACCCCCACAACCAAGTTAGCAAGCTTACCTGGACCAGGTTCAGTAGTGTAGGTACACGTTTGCACATAAGCCAACTCGGTGAGGGCACAAAAATAGGTTTGCATAGAACGTGTCACACATGGGATATTTGTGCATTGTCAATTGTGAACACTTCAATGCTGCAAACTTATGGAGATGTGTTCTACATTGTCACCAAGCCAAATCAAAGGGCCTCACTGTTGTTTTTCACATGCTAGTACATATGTTGAATTGGATGTGATGTTCAGGCCATATAGTGCAACCGTGTTACCAGTGGAATCGATTCTGTGTGTGGAAGTATCATGTCACCTCCAGTGAAGGCGCATGGACACTTTTTTCACATGACATAATGCATGGGAGACACACAATGAACTGCAAGTTTACAAATATACCGATGATATCGAGTCAATCAGCCAAACACCAGTTTAGATAAATAAACAACCCAATGCTGAAAGAACATCCTAGAAGCCTAGGATCCCACACAATAACACAAACACAGATGAGTCACAGACACAAGATAACAACTGCCATGCAAAGTGATAATCAAGGTGCAAGCAACATCCAAATATTTACACTCATTTTCTCTTTCGGCTGATCAGGGTTATGGGATCCAGCCATGGATCATGACCCCATTTGCCACCCCAAGCACAGCATCAGAGCGTGCCTATAATGAGGCACATCAGAGGACATGCACCATAGTAGAGAGGACTTTTGGCATCCTGAAGTCAAGATTCAAGTGCCTCGACATCACTGGAGGCAGCCTCTTATATTCACCTTGAAATGGTCTTCAAGATCATTTTGACCTGTGCCATCCTGCACAACATTTGGGTAAGGAGGAACATTCCCATCTATGAACCAGACCCACAAATGCCTGAAGAGGAGGAAGAGGAGGATGCTGTTCGTGAACATGAGGGGGACCATCCAAACATTGCAGCAGGATTGCATCGAAGACAACACATTGTACAAAACCTCTTTTAACTCTAGTCACCACTTTCTTACCATATGTCATTAAACACCTCACTTCATCACTCAATCATACTATGGGTAATTATTTATGCATCACATGAACCCTAGGAATCATAGTCAGTGTTTAGCCTCATGGAGCATTACAGAAATACAGACTAGGATACTGAAAAAGCCACATCACATTTGATGGGTGTGAATGTACAGCCAACATCACACACAGTGGAAATGACATATGCCCTGTCTCACATTTGAGGGCAAAATCAGAGGACCACAGCTATGACACACATCCATGTTGCTAACATGGTTCATTGCAGCACATGACACACAACTAAGACACCATCAATCATAAGGTTAAAAAGTGTTTCATACATGAGGCAGTAGGCGTGCTATTGCATTGGTAACAGGAATGTATGACCAGACCCCTGACAGCAGTAAGTGTGACATCAGCTATCTTTGCAAGGACCATGTCTGACAAGGAGTCCAACTACGTTGAAAATGGATAGCACAAGTGCCCCAAGTATGACAAGCATTGCTCACAAGACATGCCTCTCTGCAGTCCATCCCAGGTAATAAGTCCTGCCACTTCCATGTTTTCAGTCTCTGCCCACCCTTCTCTAGGGGGGCCTGTAAATGGACTATCTGTACCCTGATAACCTTCATCTACACACACCCAGACTTCCATTCTGACTCCTGTGTGCTTCCCTCTTCAGTATGGCATGCCATAGTCATAGTTCAACAGTCTGCATGGACTTCAGGTCCGATAATGCACTGCCTGGTAGTCAGTAGGACCTGTAATCAGCTGTCCATTGCTTCCCATGTGAAAATTACAGTTGGCCCTTTGAACTTGATTCTCAACTAAAGGGTGTGAGAGACTGAAGCTGCACACACCTGTGAGCACTGCCATGCAGACCAGCCATTTGAACCTGCACTGCCATTGCTGCTGCCTGGAACTGCTTAGAAGCTGCCATTTTCTGAATATCCTTGTTGTGTATTGCAATGTAAATCACTTGTGTAACAGAGCCCTTGGGGGATTGTGTAATGTTGCAGCCCACAGCACAAATACAGTTTTTTGTTCCCACAGTGTTGTTCCAGCTTTTCCCAGTCAGAGACTGCTCACTGTGTATTTGCCTTGTTCATGTTTGTTCCTGACAGAGCCTGCATCCTGTTAGCCTGACTGGTTCCTTTCTTTGCGTTAAACATAGAGGTTCCCTGTGGCTATATTTGTTTCATAGTTGCATTCCATGCCCTCTCCTTCCTCCTGGAGTATTGTGTCTGGTAGGTCTATGATCAATCCTCAAATGTAAAGTATAGTTTAATCAGTTTACTTATCGTATTGTGGTCTGGGACATGTATTCAAATTGCCTAATACAGCCCCCATCCCTTGTCTGGGTTTCATGTATTCATGAGTGCCAAACAGTGACAGTGTACTATGGCTGTATGCATGGATTTGGTACGGTGCCTTCAGCACAACAAACAAGGTTTGCTAATGTGTATGAAAGGACAAAACATGTTTGTGCCCTGAAGGCCCACACACAGATTCACATTGGCCGCAACCTATTGATGGGGCTTGCGTGATGACTAGCTGTGAGATTAATCAGCACAGAGGCACTGATGTTCCCTGTTGCAGTGGGAATTGTAGAGGCCACCCTGTCTACAAATGTTGTGATGAAACCTGCCTGTTTCCTATTACTGATCGATACAGTTTTTGAGCACACCAAGGTTGCCCTGTTGTCAGCCTTATAAAGGTTCTGCAGTGCCATAGCTGGACTATCCCCATGTGTGTAGTCAGTTTATCTTTGGCTTTAGGTCAATTCTGCTTTGAAGGATACTCTGTTAATTCATGGAATGGCTCCACAGACTCATGACTAGACCTGCAAGTAACTGTGACAACATGAATACCAACACTGACACAGGGTACACATGCCCACACACTTGAACTGGACACCTTTGTGCAATGAACCAATGGAAATATGTGAACACATGCAGCATGATCTGTTGGTCCTCCACTGCCACAGGAAAAACATAGGTAATTTATATGACTCAAACTGTGGTGTACCATTACTTTTTTGGATTGGTGTTGGGACTTTGTGTCACAAACACTGTACCAACCTAGCATGTTCAAATGCCTGACTCATGGGTAGTATACAAACAAGTGACCAGGAAGTGGTATCCAACATTCCAGTACATGTGATGGCTTACCCTTGTAACATTGCCATTATCAACCACCCTCTACCTATCCTGTGCATAGTTTGTCATGGGAGATGTTTTGTCCTCAAAGTTCACACTGCAAAAGGTTTTGCCTCCTGTGTGCCATTCAAATTGTCATCTGTTGTTTTTGTAATTGTCTTAGTAAATCAGTGTAAGTGTGTTTTTGTCATTTTTTGTGTCTAATTTTGTCTTTGTACTGTTGGGAGTGTGTAGTGGGTATTGTGAGTTGGGGTATTGTTGGGTTCTTTAAGAATCATTTTCCTACCTTCTTTCAAAGGATTTTCCTATTTTCCCTTTCCTATCCCTATTATTTTTGTCATGTTGGAAAGGCCACGTCTGGGGAGAATGGGTGAGGAGGAGCTGGGGGCTTTCATTTGGCTAGTGTGCCACTTCCTCCCCCTGATGTTAGAGTCTGGTGGCAGGGTGATACAAGGGTATCACACCGAGGCGAGGAGGCTCAGGTGGTCCAAGGGGCTGTTCCATCTGAAGAGAGTATTCAACAGCCAGGGCAATGACCACCAACTCAAACATCGCTGAGCTGACCTTGTGGCCAGAGAGCAAGACCTGCTGTACCACCTGGGTGTGGTGATTGGTGGCCCTGTTGGTGAGTACAAATCAGACTTATGTGCACATTTAAATGCTCTGTAGTGACAGTAGCAGATTTGTTGACATGCTGAATGCAGTGTTTGTGGACATGTGGAATGCAAGTTAAATATAGAGTGGCCCTGATTTATACAATATTTGCTACACATTACTGTCATTTGTTGACGCAAAAGCTGCAAAAAACTTACAAAACACAACATGATTTTGTAAATTAGTGCTGCTTTGGTAGATGATGGTAATGCGGCTCAAGCATATGTTTTATTCATGGCCTGTGAGTGTACCAGGAATGAGATGTATTTCACACGCTAAAGCAAGGAATGATTGTAGTTCCCAATTATTTGGAATACATGTCTGAACTGTATTCATGGGCATACGTACAAAGTTCTTCCTAATCTCTGGTAATAGCTTAGGCTGATACTTTGACTTGCTTTGTGCAGCATTTATATTAATTATGGATGGCAAAGTAATGCACACTGGATAATATCTAAATGTTTGGTGCTACTTTCCATAGCTGTAGCGTAAAAACATGAAGCAAATGCTACACAATTAAAAAAAAGAATATCTGGCCCTATGTTCATTGTTACTGTATGTTTTAATTTGCCTTGAGCACAATTGCTGGTACAGAGCTGATGCATTTGCCATCTGTGCACCTTATAGCTAAACAATGTTCATAAGTTAATGGGTCATCACGGGATCCCGGAACTTTGTGAATGCATGGTCACAAATTATTTATTTGCATGATGTTGTGCAAGAGACCCCTGACTGCTTCCATCATACATTTAAAGGGACAAAATAGTTTGCTAGTTTACATTTGGTACACCCCTGCTGGTCTAGTGCAGCATATGTACATTGTTAACTTCTCAGTATGAAGACCATCACAGACATGGGTGTATGCTAAGATCAGCAGACCAGCATTCCTGTGACTGCTGCCATTCCCAAGGTGCATACAAATTGAGACCTACCTCATCAGGATTGCCATAGTAGGACATTTGTTAAACCATGTTTCAATTAGGGGACAGTGTCAGTTTGTTGTATAACCACAGATCACCCAACTTGGCAAATGTAAGATGATGAATGTGGCTAACTGTGATTTACAATACCTGATATAGGTACACAGGGCCCTGAGAAACACATTTCATGTACAATGACTACACCTGTGCCCATGCATTCTGTCACAGATGATCAAATTATACACTGTCAGTATATATTTGTTTGTTGTTTTGATTTAGATAAATGGCCAATCCATGTTTAGCGTAACATTGTCATCAAGTAACACACAGGATCCCTGCCATCATAGTGTCATAGGGGGCAAATACGGCTCTGGGTACACTGGCAATGTGGCATGGAACCTCCAGACAACACAGGCCCACATATAATGGACCATAGAAAGCACAATAATTCATGAACTAAACTCAACCCACATGAGCATCACACAGTAACTGATTATCCCTTGATGCACAAGCCACAATACCTGAGTGACTACGTTTCCCAGCGGCACCCACCTCCAGGCTGTCGACAGTGTTGCTGGGAAACCATGTTTCCCGACAGCACTCGCGGAGTTTTGGCAGCACAGCACGGCGTCCACACCAAGACCCGCGGGCCCTCATCGCTGGGCCAGAATCTCACTACGGCGCCCCCCCCCCCCCCAGCGCGCTTTGCATTTTCCGGTCCCCGGCATTACCGGGAACTGTCCGATCCACTTCGGGCTGGCATCTTTACACGAAGGGAGCACGTAGCACTTCCGGCTCCGCCCACCTCGGGCCGCGACGGTGATCTTCAACAGCTGCTTCCCAATTAAGTCCACTATATCTACCCCTCACTAACAGACCACTTCATCCAAGCGGTCCTGAAGGAGAGGTCGGTATAGGCGCACAGAGAGCGCCCACCTTTGATGCAGTGAGTCAGCCAACGTTGGATTCACAGATAAGAGACCTGCTCTCTTCTATTTCGCTCTCTACTTCCTCCCCTTCTTCCTTTTTCTTCCTGTTTCCTTCTCCTCTTCCCTTTTCCCAATCCCCCCTTTTTTCCCCCCTCTCCCCCCCTTTTTTTCCCCCTCCTTCCCAATTTTCCCACCACTTCCCCCATTATCTTGACTCTTCTTCATCTCCTTTTCCGATTTCTGATTTCCGTGTTACTTTACTCCCCTTCTCTTCCTGATCCCCACCTTTTTCTCCCTCTAGCCTGTTTTCTCCCTCTTATTTCCCTCCTGTCCCCTTCTGCTCACTTAAGTTCACCCGTTCTTCCTCCTCCTCTGCACCACTTTCATTATCACTCTTCCCTTTTGCCTTTTCCCTCGAACCCTAGAGTCTGACTATAAGGGGATGCTCCCTCTCCAGGATACCAGAGGCTACTAGCCTCAAGTGTTAGGGTAAGAAATTGCCTTCCCTTCCCTATTGTGCGATTTGCATAGCGAATATTGACGCAACTGTGATTTATAATTTGCAACCAGTACTCCTGTGGCCTGCATGAATTGTGTCACGTGTGTAGTGGTTTGCTGTGTTTTATCTTTTTCACTATTATTGGTTTGTTTTTATTCCATTTACTATAGGTCCTCCCCAGGTAATCCCTTGGTTAAGGTAGGCCCTTTCCCTTCTTTAATGTGATTATTGCTGCAGCGCTTAAGAAGCAATTGCAACAGGGATCCAACGCCCTGATGAATGCCCAGAGACCCTCCATAGCTCAATCATAAGGGCAGAAACATGTCGGCTACTCCTTTTAGACAGGTGACCTTGTGAGTCATTGCTCTCACACCGGCTCCCCATTCCTTTTTAATCACACCACACAGAGCCCTCCATTAAATTTACCCGGGTATCTGAGTAGGTGTTTTTATTTCCCTAGCATAGCTGGATCCCATTTGCCAGAAATTAAATTAATTTACGCACTCCCTCCTGTTCCTTTAACAGTGAGGTTGAGTCCGCCCAGGTGGCACTGTCCTACCTTGGTGGGGCTAGGTGGTCATATGATGAAGCATGACACTACATAGTGTGTGAGACCACCTAGTCCGTAAAGGAAATTCCCCTTCCCCCCCCTTAGACCTGACACCACTTCACAGCGCACCCTCTTTTCACCTCTAGTCGAGGTAGACGAGTGGTCTAGTGTCACAATTAGTACACTTCGGACCTACTTACGTTACCAGAACCCCGTACTCACATTTGTGATTTAGTATTGTGTTTCTGTGGGAGTTGAGTACGGCGTGTTGTTCCTCTTGCTCCCATTTACTCTCCCTTTGTGTAATGTGGTATTGCAGTGCACCAGGAATGTGAATTTGCATGTCTCTCATAACAACAAATGAAGAAATGGAATACCCTCTATAAATAATTCTGCACAAAATTGAGTAATCATGTTTGTCACCACATGATTGTTAGGGCCAGTGCATGTGTGCATATCTGTGTCTATCTCTCACTGGAGTGACAGGGTCAATACGTTTGCAGTGGTATGTCTGTTGGGGTGTCTACATGCCTGAGGTGCTGCTCTATAATATAAAATGTCACACACAGTGAGTTTTTGTTCCAAGTTTTGTACAGTGAGCAGACATTGAGCACATTTCACCCTTCCATGTTTTACAGGTGGACCAGCCCCCTACACAATTTAGAGAAGTGGCTCGATTTGCGAACCCAGACATATCCAGTAAGTGTTGATATGTTAGTTCTGTGTTGTGTTTGCGTCTGTTGTGTGATAGACTCCTGTGTGTTGGACACATAGTAAGGTATGATGTGCTGGCACATGATCTGATATGTGACTTGACTGGAGTTTGACATTTCGTTCCATTTTTAACTTGGACAATCAGTGGCGGAGAGTCATATTTTGGGAATCTAGTGCTGCACTGTTGGCATGGGCAAGTGAACAGGGTGATATTTGTTGCTACATTTATGCCAATGAAAAATTTGGAGGTAGCCATGTTCATGATTTAGTCATACCCTGATTCACAAAGACCAGTGGTGCTGAAGTATTACCCACAGACTTGAGCTTCCCTGTTAACTAATGAACATGTAGAACTGTATGTTTGACTTCCTAGTAGCATCTAGCTCCACATGTTGTGCTATGTTTATGTGGCACTTGAGTAGAATGTCATAGGTGTGCATGCAGCTCAAGCCCAGATGGCTGCTTGCATCTATGTGCTTGTTTTTGGAAAGGTATTAGTGAGATCAAATGATGTTTACAATTAGGAACATAAATGTGGATGTGATTGTCCAATGTTTGAGTCTACCCTAGTTGGTAGCCCTCCTTACCTGTGGTGGACTGGCTAAACCCATGGACAGCTGTCCAAAGCTTCCTGGCTGTCCTTGATGTTTGAAAGTATGAGTTGCATGTCCATCACCCCCTGAGGCACAGGGTTAGGATTATGAAATATGTGTACCTAGGTGTGAGGATCCCAGTGTAGAAGACAGACATATAATTCCAACATTCCTTTGTTCCAACCTAGGATACCCCCTCATGATTAGCAACTGCCTACCGTCCTGGCAATTCCATTTACAAATCACAGATCTTGTGGGCCTTGATTGTCCTCCAGAAGATAGTCATTAGTTGGCCTGTCACATGTGGAGTACTTGCAGCATTTGTTATGTGACTAATGGCAGAACAATGATGCACAGATCATTTAAGTAGGTACCCACCTTTTTGAGCATTGCTGTGCTGTTAGATAGGAGATGTGTAGGCTGCGTTGGCATGTAATTCCTCAGGGACTAATGTTTGGCTTTCTCTATTTTTACAGCAGCCAACATGAATGACAATCAGATAAGGGAATTCCAGAGGCGTTACCACCACATTCTAGATGTGGAGTCTGGGTTCTGCAACATGGCACAGCGTTATCGCCTTGAGAGAGACACAGGGGCCCATCCTTGACCACAACAGCCACCACCACCAGCACAACGGCTCCAACGAAAGTCGCACAAACGATGACAGCCACTGTTGCAGGTCCCTCTACCTCATCAGCGCCAGGCCCACAGACAGCAGCTCCTGCACCTCCCCCTCCAAGCACGGTACTGGCACCAGCACAACCATCCACTAGTGGCACACAGACAACCCCTGCTGCAGTGATAGACAATGCAGAATTCCAACAGATGAGACGTGACATGCAACGGATGTTGAGCAGGATGGACAGGCTGCAGCAGGAGGTGTCCCGCAATAGAAGGAGATTGCATGGGATAAAGAAGATCCAGCAGAGGGCAAACCTGTGACTTTGTGACCCTCAGCCATGATTCCTTCCCCTCCCTCCTCTTTTCTGTTTCTTATATTTAGTTGGTTTAGGGGGCTTAGTGTTAGGTTAGAGTAGGCTGTTAGTTTAGTTAGTAAAAGTGGGTTGGAAGGTGGAGGGGATTATATTTTTACATGTGTTTTTTTTGTGGGTGGGTAAAAAAATACAAAAAAATATATATTTGTTTAGGATAAGATATAATGGGGGTCATTCTGACCCTGGCGGCCGGTGGCCGCCAGGGCCACCGACCACGGGATCACCGCCAAAAGGCTGGCGGTGCTCCCACGAGCATTCTGACCGCTGCGGTTCAGCCGCGGTCAGAAGCAGAAAGTCGGCGGTCTCCCGCCGACTTCCCGCTGCTCGGGGGAATCCTCCATGGCGGCGGAGTGCGCTCCGCCGCCATGGGGATTCTGACACCCCCTACTGCCATCCTGTTCCTGGCGGGTCTCCCGCCAGGAACAGGATGGCGGTAGGGGGTGCCGCGGGGCCCCTGGGGGCCCCTGCAGTGCCCATGCCAATGGCATGGGCACTGCAGGGGCCCCCGTAAGAGGGCCTCACTGTGTATTTCAGTGTCTGCAATGCAGACACTGAAATACGCGACGGGTGCAAACTGCACCCGTCACACCCCTGCAACTACGCCGGCTCAATTCTGAGCCGGCGTCCTCGTTGCAGGGGCATTTCCTCTGGGCCAGCGGGCGCTCTTTTGGAGAGCGCCCGCCGGCCCAGAGGAAATGTCTGAATGGCCGCCGCGGTCTTTTGACCGCGGTGCGGTCATTTGGCGGCTCCCTCCAGGCGGGCGGCTCCCACCGCCCGCCGGGCTCAGAATGAGCCCCAATGTGTTTAGGTTAGTATATGTTGTCCTACATGTGTCCCGTCATATAAGAGGGGTGGGGGGTTTGATGTTTAGAGTGTTTAGTTAAATGTGATAGGTAAGTTTATATTAGGGTTGTTATGGCCAGTTGTGGGTAATGTGTAGTTAGGATAGGTTAGGCTAGTTAAGGTGTTTCCCCTAGTTTTAGTATCATTTTTACTGTTAAATAAATATTTAGGTACTCCTTTACAGTATGTGTTATATGCTTGGGGATCAGGGCCTTGGCATGGGTGAACACTGTCAATTTAGTATTTGCATTTGTGTTCCATCCTGCATCCAAATCCCATTATTGACATGGTTATTCCCAATTCCAAATTAGATGTCACATTGGCAGCTACACCAAAGCTATTTCTCTATGCATCTACCATCCATTGCACCCACCACTCAAGGTTACTATGGTTCCCAATGTGTTGTTAAGTTTGGATGTGTGTTTTCAATCTGTCATCGTTTGAGAGCTGATTTGGAATCTTGGGCACTGTGGTACGTCTGCCTGCAGCCTGATGTTAATGTGAACCCTGATAAGGTGAGTGATGGTATAATCTTATGTAGTATTGTCCATACACTCGTACACATCCATTCCTGCTGTCTGGTGTGTGTGTGATGAAAGGTTATAGTCAATTGTCACATACATAAAGATTGTCTTGAAGGGAATTTTAACACACTGATTTTCTGCTTAAACATACTGTGAAGCGGACTTTTTCAGTCCAACGCAGCATTATACTGTTACTTTTCTATTTACTTCAGAAGTAACCCTCAGGAAGCGCAGGTGATGATACAATCCAGACCCTGGTGCATAGTTATAAGCCCACAATCTTTCAAGGCAGTTGTATTGACATTCTATGGCCATTGACATGTGACATACATCACTAATCTCCTATACGGTTGATGTGTCACATTATACAGAGACAAAGTGGTTGTATAAGTGCTATTTATTTTAAAGTGCTGTAGTTCAATATTTACATAGTCCAGGATTGTGAGTCCATTTGTGTGACGCATTCTATTGTGATACTACACAGGTGTAATGGGACATGTCATTGGACATGCCGGGGTGAAGTGTCATACAGTGCAGAGGAACATGAATTGCCAATGGGGTAGTGAGAGACAATCACAGAGCATAGTGTCAAGATAAACAGTGGGCTGGAAAACAGTGCATGTGAGCAGCTGTTGCAAGGCTTGCATGTTAACAAGCACAGTACCTAGGATATAAGTGCCCATTTGTCATGAACTTGTGCTACCAGGTACTCTTACGGGTGAAGGTGATTTGTTTCACGTCTTCATCTTCTGATGTGTGTGTCGTCTCCTCTGCCATTGATGGTGGTGGGTTTGAAGGGGCAAAACACACTTCAGTGTTTGAAGATGTGGAGTCAGAAATCACGGTAGCTGCCAACTGTGGGGCTATTAAGAGCAGTACTGCAGCAAGGAGGAGCTGCTGGTTCTTAAGTATAGCAGCTACATCATTGTGGTAGGCAGTAAGGTCGGCCCTAAGGGGGTCATGATTGCATTAGTGCACACAGTGAAAGGTTTGGTGTGCGAGGTGTTGTGGCAACTCCCTTACTGCAGTGGTAATTTCCTTTACACTTTGTTGAAGTCCTTGCAGGATAGATGTTCGCGTTTGCATGGCTGCTGCCTGTTCTGCAGATTACATCATGCACAAACGCATCCCTGGAGGCTGGCTCCCATATTTTGCATCCCCACCGCACCTCCTTGGCCTGCTCCCGCTGTACTCCAACTACAGCCCTCTCAAAGGTGGTGCCAGTGTCCTTATAGTCCTCAGTTGGGTTGGAGCTGGCAGGTCGTACAATTGGGGTGGTGGGTGGGTCCTCTGTGATGGCTGCTACTTCTGTGCTCCTCCTTGTGACTGAAGGTGGGGGCTGGAGGGTTCCAAGGACATCTTGGAGGGTCTGCTGGCTAATGTTTGTCAGCTCATCATCCATGTCATCAGGGAAGTCTAGGACAGGCATATCCCCAGGGGAGCCATCGTCCTCTGCAATGAGATATTGTACAATTAGTGTGTCCGTGTTGTGGCATTTGTAACGTGACGTGCCTGACTTCCTATTAGTTGCACATTGTGATCTTGGTTCCTGTTCATTGTTACTGTCATAAAGAGTGGCATTCTCCCAGGCCTATGCCCAACCTGCATGTCAATATAGTGTAGGCAGTTTGGGAAAATGTCTGCGTCACATCCTCTAGGTGTAGGTTCTGCCCAAATTGTATGTTGCCACCTTATTGTCCTACTCAACCCTCCGTCTACTTCCATTATCATGGTGTGGCCTTGCACTGGCTGTGGGTGTTCTGATGGCACTTTCACCACACTTAACAGTCTGGAACTGACCGAGTCTCTGACATTTCACATCCACCTATATGTTGCTGAGACCTAGCATATACTATGTATAGCATTGGCATGGCACGATACAGGTGTCCGCATTGGTAGTGTGTACTGCTGATGTTGGGGAATGTGTGCTAAATTGGATTGCACTGATGGTCCTAGTAGTATTTCCTCTTATGACTGTGCGGGTGTGTTTCACTAGCTGGAAACATATGTCCTTCCCCTCACTGCTGTTGTCTTAGCACTATGACACTTGAGATGTTGCATGGTGGCATTGCAGCTATTGTGACACAGGCACAGGGTAGACCCTGATATGTGCAGCATGGGTATGACATTACTGCTGTATATCTCACAATGTTAAATACAATACCTGATGTTTGTAGTGCCTATAGACATGAGCATTTGACAGGATTTGCACATTTGTATTAATTACAGGGGATTGATGACGTTGTCATCTGAAGCCTCTAATTTGGGTGTGTTTGATCTATGGGCACGTAACTGCCATTAGCTACTTGACCTGCACACACAGCAGAGGTGGTAGTGGCAACTACTGTCATTGGTAAATCCCACTTGTGATATCGACTGAGACTGGAAATTGAGCCATAATTCATGTAGCGACAATACCAGCTGTCGTGTGACAGCAGCCCAGTTTTACGTTGTACCCTACCCTCCTAGACTGGCTTTGCCTTTCCAACATCCTTGGCATAGCAGAGTACCCCCATGCAAAGGTTGTTGGTGTAGTGTTGTGCTGTGCCCCAGGTTCCCCTGCACAGCCCCTGCACCTGTGCCGTGCCCCTTTGCCCTTTCCACTGCCTGATTATCATGGCTGACATGCATTGTGTAGTAGGTATGTTCCCCCTGCCACTTACCCTGCATCTGTGTTGGATCCTGGTAGTCTGCGCTGTCCGGTCCTTGAATCCCTGTGACGATCTCCTCAGGGATGACGGCTGCCATCATCTCCTCCATGTGGTCCAGGGCCTCCTGCAGTGCTGGACTCCCACCTCCAGTCTACAGTGCTGCCTTCCTGTTCCTTGTCATTTTTTCCTCGGTCCTGCGCTTGCAGTCATGCCAGCGTTTCTTGCACTCGGTGTCTGTTCTCCGTACTTCTGCCACACTGTTGATCTTATCGACAATTTGTTGCCAAATTGCCTCTCTCCTACCAATTGGCAATTTAGAAGTGACAAAAAGTTGATGCTGGTGTTCCGTCACCTCTTTCACCAGTATTTAATGCTCATCTGCACTGAACCAACACTTCCTTTTCTTCTTCTCCCTCTCCTGGGTCTTGTGTGGGTCCTCCTGGCTGGTTCCTGGTCGGTTGTCATCTTCCTGGGGTCCCTCATGGCTTCTGGGACCCATTTTGGGGCTCCTTTCCACATTTTGCTATGTTTGTGTCGCTTTTTGATGCTATTGCGGCAAAAAATGGCGTGTATCCAGTTGGCGACATTGTAAAAGGGTTTAAAGTCATTTTCGCTGAGTTAATGCCATTTTTCTTTACGATATGGCGCATTGGTTTGAGTAAAAAAAAAATACTCTAACCAGTGGTTTGCGCCGCAGAGCGTCGAAGTATAAATTTGACACCCAGGTGGTGCAAGGAAATGGCGTTAGTCGACGTTAAACTTTTTGACGCAAAACTGCGTCGGCGCAGTTTTGCTTCAAAACGTATAAATAGGCCCATATTTATAGTTATTTTTAACCCCGCATTTGTGTCATTTTTTGAAGCAAAAGCGGTGCAAACTTACAAAATACAATAGTTGCCGGGCTTGAAAGAGGCTACTGCGCATGTATATTTGGCTGGCTCGAGACGGCCGGCAAAACATACATGCGCAGTGAGGGGGAGTGCTGGGCACTCCCCCATCATTGCTCGTCACCCCGTATTCCAGAAATACGATAATAAACAAAGTTTATTATCGTTTTGGTGGAAAAGGTTTGCAGCTGTCGCTGCTGGCGTGGGGATGACACTCCTCCACCCTTAGGGAGGAGCCGCTCCTGCTTAAATGTGACCCAAGGGCATTAGAATGCTTTACACAGGCACAATATTACAGCATACAGGGTCCGATTTTTTTTTTGTAAAACAAGCGTCACTTTTCTGTAGCGGTTATTAGGACCAAGATGTGGAACAGCTTACCTCTGACTCCATGTTCTTCTTCTAATCTTGCTCGGTTTCTGAAACAGCTAAAAATGTGGCTCTTTACACATGATTTTAGTCCTGCCTCCCGTTAGTATGATATTTCTTTCTGGTGTATCACAAGTCTTGGCTTCCTGTAGGGATGATCTGAAGGCTAGGATTTGTTAGTACATTGAGGCTCTTTTCTGAGAAAGTGTTGCACTCTACAAATTCATCTTTTCATTTCATTATGCAGGTTAGATTAATTGATTTTCTCAGAATCACAGGCGTTTGAGCAGACGCAGGGCTCAAACTGTGTACCCAAATTCGAAGGTTGGCAGCTTTGTCCCTTCGGCCACTTCTCTTTAATGAAAGTTGTTTTATATTCTCTTTGATTAACTCATTAGAAATATGGTACCACAAACTATTATTCCACCAGTCATTATTTTTATCCAATTGCTTCAAGGATTCCGGCCGGTAATTTTGCCTGGAGTTAATCTGGGCACTTACACAAGTTTGGAGTTCAGTCATCAGAGGCATGTCAGACCTCCAGTGTGCTATGCAAACATGGGGGCTTATTTACGAGGTGCTTGTGCTGCAGTTACATCATTTTTTTTAAGCCTGGCAGTGCATTCTCTGCTCCATATTGCCCCATATTTACAAAGTGACTCATTAGGCCCAATGCATCAATTTTTGTAGGCCTGTGTCAAAAAGTACCTGCACTGGAATTCGCTGTGCCACGCCATTTAT
The DNA here is from genome assembly GCF_031143425.1 of Pleurodeles waltl. NCBI lineage: Eukaryota > Metazoa > Chordata > Amphibia > Caudata > Salamandridae > Pleurodeles > Pleurodeles waltl. The sequence goes on from NC_090439.1 coordinate 609,733,260, forward strand.
AACAAATGCAGGGTAGACATTCCCTCGTAATAACCCACTTAGGATTGATGCAGTGACATTTAGAGGTTTTGCAATGTGTGACGCATCTTTGAGATGCATTGCACTAAGCTTGGAATGCATTAAAAATCCCTATGCTTCTTCATCCCTGGCATAGGAAATGACGAAGTGGCTTTTCAATAGGAATCTGACCAGCTGAAGTCACTTTACATACAGTAATAACTTATAATATCACATCCCCTCAACTACTAGCATGCCTACACATGTAACAATCATGTTGCAGGACCTTTTAACCAACCTGGAACCTTGGCACCTGGGATATCAACATCCACTGCAGCAATGCAATGTGATCTGTGTGCTCTATGGAAGGGAGAGCCTACGATTGTCACAGCTCCATATAGGAATGAGTCCCCTAGTCCAGCCAAGCGTACTCCAAAGCACAACAGGAAAGTTCTCACATATGGTAAGTAACACAATATTTGCCACTTTACATTACACTACATGCTTGCATCCACTCACATGACACTCAGTATGCCACATATACTGTACATCAAGGACCAATTTAATATTTTTATGAATTTTCTATCATTTCATACTCTTTTACATTTGTCCCCACACACAAGGATACTTTGGTCAATTAGAACGTATGCATCACCTGTGGGTTTTTGACTCATTGCTAAAGTTGCACTAGTTCCAGGCACAGCTTCAGTAATGCATCATCTTTTGGGAGGATGCATTGCAGAATCGTTCCCTCGGATGCGTCAGTATATCTGACACATTGTATTATATTGTATTGTGGTATTTATAGAGTGCATTCAGGCCGTAGCATCGAAGCGCTAGGGAGGAAAGAAATGAGAGGCAGGGGGAGCAAGTTTGCTAATCTAGGCAGGAAGTCATTAAGTGAGAGTGGGAGACCAATTGCTTAACATGAAAACAGCCAGGTTTTGAGCTGTTTCCTAAAAGGGAAGTATGTCTCCTCCAACCTGATGTAGTATGGAAGAGTATTCCATAGTTTAGCAGCTACTACAGAAAAGGCTTTATTACCCCAACGTGCTCTTTTACAGCGAGGTATAGAGATCAATAGCGCGTGTGCCGATCTCAGCTGTCGGCGCAACAGCTAGGGCTGTAAGATAGAGCTTAAATAGAAGCAGCCCTCCTGGTGATAAGCTTTATAAGTAAGACATAAAGCTTTGAATTGAATCTGTTTTACAACAGAAAGCCAGTGGAGCTGCTTCAGGCTCTCACTCGCAGAAGCCGTGCGAGGAAGATCCAAGACCAGGCGGGCCGCCGCATTCTGAATATGTTGAAGTTTATGAAGGGCAGCCTTGCTTATGTTCAGCAAGAGAGCATTACAATAATCCAGTTTGGAAATAACCAGGGCTAAAATAACCGTTGGTTTAAGCTCATCTAGGAGAAAAGCAAATATTTTCTTTAACATTTTCATGGACCAATTACAAGATCCAACCGTCTGGTTGACTTGTTGCTCAAACGAGAGAGAGTTGTCAAAAGTGATGCCTAGATTCTTGACCGACGAACTTGGGACTGGGCAGTCATTGCAGGATGAGGGCCACCAGCGTGAACTCCAAAGACTAACTCCCATGCCAAAGAATAGAATTTCCGTCTTATCACTGTTCATTTTGAGCCAGTTATGGCTCATCCAGCTAGTGATCCTACTCATTCAGTTGTGGAATCTGACTGCGACCTCATCCCAGTTTTGGTTAACCGGAATGATTTACTGAGTATCGTCTGCATAGGATACCACGTGAAAGCCAAACGAACGGACCAGTTTCGCCAAAGGGGCAGCATAAAGATTGAATAGAGTAGGACTGAGTGACAACCCTTGGGGGACCCCACAGGGAAGTTGGAATGGTGTGGCCTTGAAGTTGCCACAGCTCACCGTAATGGATCTGTCCTTCAAAAAAGATCTCAAACTATCAAGTGCCTTGCCTCTGACTCCTGCCTGAAAAAGCTGTTGAAGCAGAAGCTGGGGTGATACATCCTTTGGACACCTATGCCATGCTGTGCCATAGTATAAATATGGTGCATCCATGTAATCCTAAGCTGTCTTCATGACGCACAGGTGATTTTGATGCACAGCTGCTGCAAAGCAGCGATAAGCACAATCCTTGTAAATGAGACCCCTATTATATAAATTGCTGTTGGAAATGTTATTCCCTATTACACACTGAACTGTTACAGTGGCATGCTCTTATGAAAGTTTGAAAATAGAGTAGGATGGGTGAAAAATGTTCCTTCGTCTGTGGAGTTTGCAGAGTTTTGCCCACTCCATGTTCCGCTTGGAGCACGGAGTTCCAGCAAAACTCTGCCAACCGATGCATGGCCGTCTTTTTTCTCACACTCGGCTCACCAATGTTAAGTTGGCGAGCGCAAGCAAGAATTTGCATCCCCTAGCATGATTTTCATGCACTAGTATACTTCTGAGCAAGATTTCTCAACACAAGCGGTCATGGCAGGTTGCGACCATTCACTTTGAGAAATGTGCTGTTCAAGCAGAAAATCTAATTGAGTGGCAGAAAGAAGCAGCACCCTCAGGCATTCTGCATGGTGCCGTCCTCACTGATTTTACAGAACGGAACAGGCTCCTGGCACTACAAATCAGCACAAACAGTGTGACATGCCTGACTTCTAACCATAGAAATCCATGGAATCTGGTAGGGACTTTGTGTAACTTTGTGGAATTCTACGGAGTGAAACTCCGCAAGATCCACCCAGACCTAAAATAGAGTGCAGGCCATAGCAGTAGTCTGTGTTCTATTCTTTATTCATCTGATCCCGAAAAGCCAAGGCACAATTACTTAGCATCGGAATAAATTTCATTTCAATCCTTTCGAAAATAATAGACAAAGAGAAGTGCGTGAGTCTGTTGTAAGTCCTCACATTATATAAGACAAACTAGTTACATTAATTTTCAATAATTTGAGAACGGTCCTGTGGAGAACTATGTAATCCAAGTATCCACCAAAATAATTTTATTCTTTCAATACTTTAATGGCAGTTTCTTCCAGGCTCTGTCCTAATTTCACATGCTTGCAGTCAAGACTAAACACTATATAGTTCATGTAAAGGGACATCATTATGTTGTATAATACCAGGCAATTTATGGTGTGCTAAAGACAAACTTTTGCGATCAAGTATCATGGTGTCAGCCCTGTGTTGCAACAAGAGAACATGCTCAATCCCCAATTTTGGAGGATACATCGGTGAACAAGACAATACCTTTGTCGTCTCATGACTATAAAGAATAAACAGAATAAGTGTCAGTATGGTTCCTTGTGTGTTTATGTGCATTTGTTTTGCAGAGCACATTTATCACCCCTTTGGGATAACATAGAGCTGAAAACAAGTCATAAGCCTGCATAAACTTGCTATATCAATTCTCTTGATTAGGTCTGGGGGAAGAACCGGATTTTCAAATTGCTCCTAAATTTCAGCTGGACTGATTCTCCTTTGAGTGCACCAGGAAGCAGGTTCCACTTTTGATGTGCAATTACTGAAAAGGATCTGCAGCTGATTGTATTTTGTTTCACTTTCAGAGTTATCAGATTTACTTTTGGAGGTTGATATTTGAGTACGTATGGGACAGTACAACGTAAAGCTGGATATGAGAGCTAAAGACTAAGGTGGGAGAGTACAACGTAAAGCTGGATAGGAGAGCTAAAGACTAGGTTGATGGACCACTTTTTGTACCAAACAAAGTGATTTAAACACGTTTCTCTCCTTTTTTGGAAACTCATAGTTTTACCAGCACTAGATAAATATGAAAACTGTGGGTCCCCTGACGGCCTATCTTTTTGCAAAGTTCTGCATCAGTTGCATTTTCTTAAGGAGATAGGCAGGTCAATCATGATATTTAGAATAGTGATCTTTTGAGATGGTGTAAATAAATGGAGCACTTATTTATGCAGTTGCAATGGACAGGACTTAGCCAACATTGTTTTATTTCCTTTGACATTGAGACATTATCAACTTTAAATATTTTTATGTTTTCCTTTGCAGCATTGCACATTTCTAGAAGTTTTTCTTTTATGTTAGAGCGGCATTATTGAGGTTATTATTCTATTTTACTAGCTCTGTTCATAACAGAGAGAACAGAAGTTTATTTTATGTAGAGAGGGTTAATCACATGTGACCTTTGTGTTAAGGATTGATAATTCTGAGTTTATTTCTGCCAGTTCTCCAAGTATGATTACCTTTTACTTCCTGCATTAACCTTGATATTTGAATACATCTGCAAAGTTGTGAACTGAAGAAACCTAGTTGTGTGTTGTGCATGATTTTAATGGTCTCGTCTGATGATTTGATCAATTAGGGCCACATGTATGAAGATCCCGTTTTGCGACTCCCAAACTGCGAGTCTTAGCGACTCGCAATTTGCGAGTCGCAAAACCGGATGTACAACAGTGTCAATTACACTGTCTGCGATTCGCAATGGCGTCGCAAATGACCTACTTCATGAATATTCGTGAGGTAGGTCGCAATTTGCAACCCCATTGGGAATGGCAGCACTTACTGGGATAGTGCCCTGCTGGTGTCAGCAGACCACCATGTCTGTGACTGCTTTTAAATAAAGCAGTTTTTTTTTTTTTTTTAAATGCAGCCCATTTTCCTTAAATGAAAACGGAATGCACTTCGAAAATAAAAATCAAAAGTTTTCTTTTCATTTTTTCAGAGCAGGCGGTGATCCATAGGACCACCGCCTGCTCTGAAAAAATGTTTTCACATGCATACACCCATGGGGACCCCCTCCCTTTTGCAAGCTGCGATTGTTTTGCGAATTGCAGTTTGGGCTTTGTACATCCCAAATAGCATTTTTCTAGTCACAAATGGGCCAATTCTGTGAATCGGCCGCTTTGCGACTAAAGAAATGCTTCGTACATCTGGCCCTAAATTCTCCATTTCCTATGAGTTGCCCCCTTAATGTTAATTGTTTTCGAGGATCAATTCACTGAAAAAAAGGTTAAAGTGATGTTATAGTTAGATATTAACATAAGGTAAAAAACTAATGTTTGAAAACCCAAAAAAATAATCAGTTGTACTGAGATAACTATAACTTGTTTCTCCACCATCCACTGCTTATAACTTCGCATTTTACATCACTCATTCTATGTTAAATGTGAATTTGAAATCCCTATTGACAAAACATATGGGATGCTTTTAGAAAAATGAATATATAATTTTATATGCTGATGATAAATGCCATGCAAATACATGACATCCGCTATATCAGACTTCTTTCGAAAGCTCATTATAATAGACTCTCCACGCATATGCATATCTTACACCTAAATCAGCACAGATGAATGAATCATGTAAATTGTTTCATAAATGCATTTAATAAAATATTATGATTCTCAATATTGCACAGCAATGTCTTCTTACTAAGCAAACATAACAGTGTTTGTTTTGAAGTTGGCAGGTATTGAAAAATCCAAGAAAAGTGCACCAAAAGTCATAGATTTAGATTCTCTGATTTTGTTAACCACATCTTGTGTTTAAAAGATATGATGATCAGGAGATGTACAATAAGGACCTCACGTTGAGAACGTGCTATCTTTGTTTCCACTTCTATCCCATATTGACAAATGGAGGAAACAAGTGTACAGGTTAAATTGATTGTGTAAGATTTATGTACAGTTTCAGGCATAGCACCCAAACATCTCTGCCTTAGAAACCTGCTTCATCATAATTTCCTTTCAGAATACTTCAGCATGTGAAAAGTTGGCAAATTTATTTAGATAATAATATGTGAGGTTGGCCAAGTAACAGGAATCTGTCAGTTAGCTAAAGAAACAGAGATATTTGCATATCAAAAGTGCATTATCATTTAATGAAATGCTTGATTTTGTTTACAAGTAAGCCAATGTTCCTTCGGAATAGCCTCTCACTGCTGAGATCAATAGGTGGGCAGCGGAGAAGAATCCTGGGAATGTGATGAGGAGCGCCTTCTGGAGGCCAGAGTAAGAAATGCAGCAGAAGAGGGATCACTGGCTTGTTCAGCGCATCAGCAAGATGGAGATCCTTGTGACAGTTGTCAGACTGAATATACTTGGGTGTGATACAGCTGAGCACCACAAAGGAAGCCTAAAAAAGAAAAGAAAAGCAATTTTAGTCAGTTAGCGAATTGCTACACTTGTAAAAACACTAGATAACTCTGAAGCAGTGTCTCGTCAGCCTGCACAGACTACGTGGTCAAATGTAAACTATTTATTAGTATAGAGATTTCGCTTTCAGTAGAAATATTATTTCTAGACCATCTTAGGTTAAGACCTTTTTTACTCAAAGACCTTGAGAGTTCACAGATGCGATCCATGGGCTGAGGAAGGCTGGCACGCGAGTGCAAATACTCTCTCCATGAATAACTAAAGGACTGTTTTGAAGTTTAGCTGGCTAGCCAATACAATAATGAAAATTATGCTAGAACTAATAACATAAAATGGTTACAATGCATAAATTCCACAATACAAATTTGCTCTGAATTACAAAATAATTTTATAATTTAAAAAATCTAAATCTAATTTATAAATATTAATCTTTAAGCAATTTAAAAACAAAATCACCTCCCTCACTAAATTTTTTTATATTTAGTTTGCAATAACTGGTTTAAAAGTAGTTTTGAACTAATTTTATATAATACAAAATTGCATTTTTAAAGAAATTAGGAATATTATTGCATCTATTTAAAAAAATTAATAAGTAAACTTATTTTTGTATTACACACACACCCACACATGCAGTCACACAACAGTGCCCTTGCACCTGTGACCTGCTCAGTGCTAAGGCCCAGAGGTGAGCAGAAATATGGCTGAATCGAAGAGCTTCCACTCACTGTCAGGGCCAGTTTGTCACATGAACTGCACTGACATGCAGCAGGCCCAGACCTATGTTTCACCACATGATCTCGGACCACTTGTACCAGACAGCGCCACTCAAAGATTTATTTGTTGGCTGCTGGAAGATGGCATTATGCGTTCCTGAATCAATGGGTCAATGTAAATTCCCTGACCTTTCTCTGCATGCCACCATCCTTTTTCATTATGCTGCGTTCTAAATGTTTCACTCAAAGCAGTCTTACACTGTTTTGTACGAAGATCAAACAGCAATCAGTATGTTAATAGGCTGACCTAAGATTTATACCAGTGTGGTTCAATCTTTAAAAGTCATCCCTGAGAAACTGCTTCTGGTGACTGGTCATTTCGACTGGAGCCTAAGATGTAGAAACATCTACATGGCTGTATTTTTCATAATCAAAACCAGCAAACAGATCAAAAGTAATTGAATGTAAAATACTTAATGAAAATGAGTAGTAAGTGATAATGCAGCTCTGCAGAGGGAGCATACTTGTTTCTCCAAGATGTTTAGTAGCTACTGTAGTCCTCCCAGACTCTTTTCCGTTGCTGTTTGGCTGTAAAGTTTAGTTACACATGTGGGGTGTGGCCAGCCCTCTAGCAAGAGGGAAGCGTGCGCTCACGGCTCTGTCTCGACACATGAACACAGCAAGGAACACAGCAAGGATTTGTGCATCCTCATTGCCCTGACTCTATGCAATCACTCTGTATGGAGTCACATAGAGAGCAGGCCAGTATAATTTTTAGACAGTGGTTAGCCGAAGTAGCACAGATTGGAACTCATCTCCATCTGGCCACCATGAAAGCTCAGCACTTCATGGTCACTGCCATACACTATATGAGTGCCTGAGCATGTGCCCAGATACAATGCTGTCAAAAACAATACCATTGCTGTGGGGCTCCAACCCAGACCCTGTTACAAGAACTAACATACATAGGAACAGTGCCTCTCACCCAAATCAACCCGTCTGCCCAACCTGTGACAGCAGGCGTGCAAGGATACGCTGAGTGCAAGGCGACATCGCTACAGGTCAGTGCGCACCTGCACATCCTTCCCACGCTGACCTGTCCCTTCCTTGTGGCATTGACTCCATACCCTGGGGAAGCTGAGCATTCGAATCAAGCTCTGAGCTTGTACTTGTGTGCCTATGTGCAGTTCAGACCTAACCCCGGGTTCTCTTGGTGAGTGGAATGACAATGGCAGCGTGGTCTCAACTCGCTGGGACCCTCTGCTCTCTGCTGCAGGCCTGTCTGCTGCGGTCAATCACCTGATGCCAACTAACTACAGCAAAATCCACAGGGAACAATACATCCCACACTATATCCATAGAAGCATTGCCTATATGCTGTCTACATGATGTTGACTTTTACCGGGTGTTAGAAATGGGGTTTCTGGTTGGCTAGGGTATGCACTTCAGCCTGGCAGAACCTACCCACTCTAGTCAGGGCTTGGGAGTTACACGTCCAAGATAACCTCTGCTCACCCTCTTGGTAGCTTGGCACGAGCAGTCAGACTTAACCTGGAGGCAATGCGTTTGCACAACACACGTGACGCAAAACATACACCACAAAGTAAACACAACACTAAGCTATGTAAAAATAATCTGTATTGCACAAAACATAATTAGAACAACATTACACGTAAGTAATACCCTGCTACCTTAGCAGTTGTCAGAAGGTTACACAAGTTACTAATACTCTGCAAGAATATGCAGTTGTCACATTAGAACACGTAAGTACTCAGGATTCTGCAACATAAGCAGTAGTCAGGAAGTATAGTAAAAGGTATATGCACTTGTCATGAACAACTCCTAAATACCCCTAAAAGGAACATTAGAGAATATACCACAAGTCATACAAATACATATCAGCTAGACATGCCTAGAAAAGGAACATTAGCACATATATGTATAACCAGTAAACAGGTTGGAAATAGCAAACATCTGTACGTCTGCATTAGGCTCCTAGAGCCTAGATTTCCTAAAGAGTACCTGTTCTCTGTTTGAAGAGGCACTTCCTGTGCCTAAAGTTGAGCACGAGGGCCCCCGGCGCTCCTGTGCGCAAACGGGGGGCCTCCTTCATGGTGGGGGCCTGCCTCGGCCTCCTCGCACCCTGTCCGTGGGGTGGGGGCCGGGCGTGGCCCAGCAACAATTGTGTCAGGAAAAACGGGAAGGGACCTCCGGCGAGGTCTTCCTTCCCGATGCCGATGTGGAGGGAAACTACCAAATTTCAGGAGTGCCCTGCTCCTTGGGCAGGGACCGGAGAAGGGGCGCTTCCCACGCCTTCCCCGCATCCTGCAGGTTGTTTCTGGGGGAGCTTGGACCCCTCCGGGGGCCCGACGAGGCACTCGCGTGCACCTGAAGTGGTGCGCGAGTGTTTGGGAATTGGTCCCGGCCGCCGGGATGCTTCCAGGGAGAGAGGAGGCGTCTGGTGCCCCGGGGGCGCTCCTGGGAGCAGACCGTGCCCCGGGGGCACTGCTAGGAGCGCGCCGGCTCCATTTGAAGTACCTTCGTGCCCCGGGTGCACTTGCAGTAGCGCGGATCTCGAGCTGGGTAGAGCCCAGCAACCCAGGCTGCGATGTTGATTTTTGGGGAACAAATCCAGCGCTTCCAAAGCGCTGGAATAAGTTTTGAGCCCCGGGCAGCGGCAGTGTCCTGGGGCAAAGGTAAAGCACTCTTTAGAGTGTTCAGGGCAAAATTAAAGCCCGGGCTGTGGCAGTGATATTTTCCAGCAGTTTCAAGAGGAGATCGCTTTTCCAAAGCGCTAAGAAAACGCTGGAGAGATCGGTGCAGGGATCAGGGGCACAGCACCCTGCCCCTGGGAGCAATCAGGAGTCAAAGGGAGCACAGGGCTAGTGGGCCCAACTACAGACCAGCAGCACCTCCCCGCAGAGGGGGGTGCAGGTGCTTCCTTTTGAGGGGTTGAGGGAGGACACTCCCCTGACCCCTGTCAAGCAAAAGGGTATTGTCCCTTGGTTGGAAGACCAGATCATGGGCAACCCCCTAGATCCGAAAATAGAGGCTGCTGTAACCAGCATCTCTACTGATGCATTCTCTAGGGATTCAGGGGCATATTTATACTCCGTTTGCGCCGAATTTGGGTCGTTTTATTCGACGCAAATTCGACGCAAAACTAACTCCATATTTATACTTTGGCGTTAGACGCGTCTAGCGCCAAAGTTCATGGAGTTAGCGTCATTTTTTTGCGTGAACACCTTCCTTGCGTTAATGATATGCAAGGTAGGCGTTCCCGTCTAAAAAAATTACTCCGATGCTATTGCGTCGGATTTATACTCCCGGGCAAAAATGACGCCCGGGAGTGGGCGGGTCTAAAAAACCCACATTCGCGCCGGATTTTAGCGCCTGGGTCAGGGCAGGCGTTAAGGGACCTGTGGGCTCAGAATGAGCCCAGAGGTGCCCTCCCCTGCCCCCAGGGACACCCCCTGCCACCCTTGCCCACCCCAGGAGGACACCCAAGGCTGGAGGGACCCACCCCATGGACATTAAGGTAAGTCCAGGTAGGTATTTTTTTTGTATTTTTTTTTGTGGCATAGGGGGGCCTGATTTGTGGCCCCCTACATGCCACTATGCCAAATTACCATGCCCAGGGGACAGAAGTCCCCTGGGCATGGCCATTGGGCAAGGGGGCATGACTCCTGTCTTTGCTAAGACAGGAGTCATTTCAATGGGGGATGGGCGTCGTAAAAAAATGCCGCAAATCGGGTTATGGCGATTTTTTTGCCTCAGCCTGACTTGCACCATTTGTGGACGCCCATACGCCATTTTCCCCCTACGCCGGCGCTGCCTGGTGTACGTCATTTTTTTTAACGCACACCAGACAGCGCCGGCGGCTAACGCCGGCTAACGTCATTCAATAAATACGGCGCCCGCATGGCGCTTCAGAATGGCGTTAGCCGGCGCTAATTTTTTTGACGCAAAACTGCGTTGGCGCAGTTTTGCGTCAAAAAGTATAAATATGGGCCTCAGTTCCTTCAAGAGGGGATTCACGTGAAGACACTTCCCTGACTCCTGTCCAGCAAAAGGGCAATGTCCCTAGGTTGGAAGATGCATGTCCTAGGGATTCAGTTCCTGTAAGGGAGAGTTTGAGGGAGGGCACTCCCCTGACTCCTGTACAGCAAAAGGGTATCGTCCCTAGGTTGGAAAACCAGCTCATGGGCAACCCCCTAGATCTGAAAATAGAGACTGCTGTAACCAGCATCTCTACTGGTGCATTCTCTAGGGATTCAGTTCCCTCAAGAGGGGATTCACGGGAAGACACTTCCCTGACTCCTGTCCAGCAAAAGGGTAACGTCCCTAGGTTGGATGATGCATGCCCTAGGGATTCAGTTCCTGTAAGGGAGAGTTTGAGGGAGGACGCTCCCCTAACTCATGACCAGCCCAAGGGTACCATCCCTAGGTTGGAGAACGAGCCCAAGGGTACCGTCCATAGTTAGGAAAACCAGGTCCAGGGTAGCTCCCTTGACCTGGAGGTGGAGAAGGCTGTCCCCAGTCTCTCTACCATTACTTCTGGGGGCATCACAACTGATGGGAGGGTGCGGAACTCTAGAAGGAGGGGAAGGAGGAGGAAAGTCTCTTTCCTGATCCCAGCTTAACACGAAACATGCTGTGGTAGCAGGATAGCCTCAGGCAACAAGGGCAAAATGGTGACATCGGTGGATCTCCAATCGACAATAGGTCGAGTGTCCTTTTAACCTACAGCTGTATGCACCCATGTGTGCTTACTAGAAAGAAGCATGACACATAAGATAAACAATGCGAAAACAGAAGTATAATATCAAGAGAAACAATGACAAACAGTGAAAGAATCCACATCCCCTACTCTTGTCTCCCTTATGGGAGTGTTTATAATAGTTTTTGGAACTAACCATCTCTCTACTACTGGGTGTACTCTCACTCAAGACTCTCCAACCTTTTAGGGGCTCTGAGCATTTTTCCATGCACATCCATTTCCCTGTTCGTTCAAACACCAAACTTGACAATGTTACCTCAACCTCAAACTGAGGGGGATATACTCCAAAGGTGAGAGAGGATATACTCTACAAGTGAGTCCCAAGGTACACACACCCACACCTCAGGCAATACACAGATTACAAGCATTTCATGTATGAAATACTACCTGCAAGCAATACATAAACCACCTCTCAACGTGGATGCTTGGATGTTGGGATACTAATCACATATGACAAGCCCCTAATTGAACCGAACTGGCTGACTCTAAATATAAGGATGGTTAATAACCAAGAGACTCCAAAAAAGCCTAGACAAGCCTGACACTCTTTAAATCCATTCCACCAATACCTGAGTCACGTATGAAGTCCTAGGCAGTCAACATGGACCTGATCCTCCAATGTCTCAGGTCACGCCATGATCTGATTCAAGAAACTAAATCCATCATGGAAGTGATGTGAAATGACACCAAAGCAGTTAGGAACGGCATGAGAGCTCTCACATCTAAAATCACCATGGTCGAAAACAGAATAAGCGATCTAAGGACACAAGGTGATCCCTTGAAAAGCAGTCTTTAAACATGTCACAGAATTGTCTCAGTAACTAGGGAAATCAGCAAGCTGGAAGAAAGGAACTGCAGAGGGAACTTGAGAATCTTAGGGTTACATGAAGACTCTGAGCGAAATTCTAACTCATGCTCTGCATTCCTAGAAAATTGCATACTTAATGTGTGAGTCATCAAATTTGACAAAGACTTTTAGATTGAAAGAGAACACAGAATTACATCTGGGAAACAGCATAGTACAATAAGTAGTCCATCCCAATTTCCAACACAGAAGCTATTCTTGCACAAATGATGAGGCTGCAATCTGTAAAATGGAATAGGGCCAAATCAACATTGCACAAGGTTATTCAAAAGATACTGTAATGAAAAGGAAAGGCTTTTTGGCCCTAAGACCTAAGACAATCACTGAGAAATATCACTATACACTTCTCCTTTATTTGCCAGAATTGAGAATCACACATGAGGGAAAATATAGGATAGTCTTGAGCCCTCCATGTTAAGTGAATATCACACCTCAGTGTCCCACCCTTATGGTCATATGAGGGAATCCATGAATATAGGTTTCTGTGTTTGCTCTAAAATGTCATCTACCATTACTGTAAGTATCCAATTGTTCCTACTGCACCCTCTGTTCTTGAACAATGTTACGCTTTTATCTCTGAGCTCCATCACAATACTCATATTCAGATACTCTACCACGTACTACATGAATAATCACATTATCATATACCATGATCTCTCTAATGAGAGCAAGATTAACTATTAATGTTGCATGCTAACACTCACTGCTCTGACAAAGCCTACTGTCACACCACTGCATAATTAGAAGGATTATACATTCCATACAGTGTGCTGTACCATATCCTCATTTGCCATTGCCTAGAGATTGCTGGGAGGACACACAGTTCATCATGTGCACTTAGCAGCCCACACCAAACATTTCTAGAGAAACTCAGTCACCTCAGGCACTACTCAACTACCCACGACAATCATCATGATGCTCACTTATATAACAGTTAAGAGAATACAAACTCTGCACATGCTCTGCGCATGCTCCATGCACTGTATAGTTCACCTATATGATATAAACATATAAATTTGATCCTGTGCCCAATGTTCTACTATCTTTGAAGGTTTTAAATTAGCTGCAATGGAATGTTTGTTATGGATACGCCATTTTAGGGAGCTATTTGCTTCACTATACTGTAGGGTAGAGACCGATGCTGGCATTGCCCCAGGGGTGAGTTTTTGGGTACCTTTGTTATTCAGGTTTTGGATTATGTTAGTGTTTTTGTTTTCTCTTTCCCCTTTTCCTCCTCTCGTCCGAGTGTATCTTCCCTTCTCCTACCTTCCAATGCTGGCCAATTCTCAATGCAAAGAAAAACAACAAAAACTTTCACATCATAACCATCTATGCCCTGACTGACAACTCAATCTCATTCTGGAAAAATCTGGACAATACAATACATAATCTCCCCAGGGATTTTCCAATTATTCATGGGGGTGTCTTAATTCTGCCACATGACAGCAATCTGGTCAGTATTTCCAAAGTCAAATTTATAAGGAATGGTTCCCACACACAGATGAAACAATATATATATATATATATATATATATATATATATATATATATATATATATATATAAAATGACAACTTAATTGACATTTGGAGATTACCCAACCCCAAAAGTAGTGAGTTTCACCTTCTACTCTAAACCACACCACATGCTGTCAAGGATCAACTGCATACTAACCAATAGATTTCTAGTTTCTCTGTGCAACTTACCCACAATAGAGCCAATACTTGTTTCCAGTCATGTCTGCATTACACTTGAGGTGGAAACTGGAGAAAACTACCAGCCCACTAAACAATGGAAATTCAATGACACCTTGCCTGATGAACCCATGACAAAAACTTAAGATATTACAGGACATAAAATACTTCCTAATAGATAACAAAACTGATAACACCTCCCCAGTAATGAGGTGGGACGCATTAAAAGCCACCCAATGCGGATCCATCATGAGCCTAATGTCAGTTAAAAAACAATGAGAAACTTTAAAAGCTAGAATCTGACATTAAATAGCTGGAACACACACTCTGACATACTGAAGAATCAGATTCACTCTCAGCGTTATATAAGCTTCAGCATGAATGCAACAGTAACTTAAGCAAGAAAGTCCAAAAGTGGGTGGCGATCAATAAAGTGGATAAAAACATGCTAAAAAAACAAGGCCAGGAAAGCTCTAAAAAATTATAAATACACCAACGCCAAATCAACCATTTATGCCATTAAGAATAAAAATGGTGACACATGTACTTCCACTTGTAAGATACTAGACTTCTTCCATTATTTCTTTTCCTCCCACAAAAAACATCTACCGGGGATTGTCTTAACTATCTTGAGCCTTGCAACCTTCCCTAGGCAGATGGTAAAGATAGATCATTTCTAGGGAGGCCCATAGAAATAAACAAAATTCTGGAAGCCATTCAAATCTGTAACCCACTCAAATTTCTCTTTGAACAATTTATCTCAGATGGGACACTGTCGGGCAAGGCAACTAATGTGTCGCTATCCCGAAAGAAGGGAAGGATCACCTAGATGTCATAACCTACCAATCAACCTCACTCATCAATGTCTACTGCAAATTGTATCCAAAAATTCTTAAACCAAGGCTTGAAAAAGTAAATGGGAAGCATATCCACCCATCTCAAACCGGTTTCCATAAAGGTAGGCTTGCTGCTGTCAACATAAGGGTTTTGTACCATGCCATAGAAAGGGCAAAAAACTCAGACTCTCCCAAGGACTCCATGGCTTTCGACACAGAAAGCGCTGTTGACAAGGTCTCATAGCCTTTTTTATAAGCAACCCTAAAAAAATATAAATTGGGCCCCAAGTTCATTTGAGTGACCATGGCACTTTATAGTACACCTGTTGCTAATATCAGGGTTAATAGCCACCTCTCACACCCTTTCCAACCTCACACAAGAAACCAGACAAGGCTGTCCTCTATATTCCTTGCTATTTCTCCTTGTGATAGAGCCTCTCTAAAAAGCCTTAATAGACAATTCGAATAGGAAAGTTTTTCCATTCCTATTAGGCAGGGAAATCACAGCTGCCTAGGCTGACAATGTATTAATTTGTATTGAGGATGCAGAACATGCTATTCAAGAAGTCCTCCTAGAGATCTCGAAATACTGAGCGGTTTAAGGATATTTCTTAAACAAAGAAAACATGGTAGTATTTTCCCAAAATGTACACTGTACCCTTTCTGCTCTGGGACAATCTGGTCTAAAATGGCAAAAAAAAACGCAATAAAAAATCTACGCTCTGGTTCACAAGTAAACTAAATGATTCCCTCTCTATGAACAAAGAGAAGACGTTTATTAAAATCAAGGAACTTCTCCAGGGATGTTCTCTCAAGCATATATTATGGTGGGGGAGAACAGAAACCATCAAAATATTAATTGCCTTTCTTGTTAACCTTTTAATAAATATGCTCCTTTTACCCCTTTCCAAAATCCTCCGTAAATCGATTGACAACTTAATAAAAAAAATCATTTGGAATGATAAAAAGGCACATATATCCATAGAAAAACTTAAACTAAACAAAAAGAAAGGGGGCCTGGACCTATCAGGCTTTGCACAGTATTAAACTGCTTACCTAGATGCACAAGGCTCATGTTGGTTCTGCAGGGACAGCCTCTGCAATATTTGAAAAAAGAAACACAAATACTACACCCCAGTAGCATAGCGAGACTGGAGGGGGCCCCCATGCAATGTACCTTCTCACTCACTTAAGCTAGGTGCTGTGCTGAAGGGACTCCCTGAAGCCCGGAGACGCACACGCACTGCTTTGCTGCGGGGGCTGTGTTATGCCACTGCTACACTCCATACCCCTTGAATTCCTCTTAACGTTAAACCTCAGTTAGATCCCGAACATTGCTCACTCCTTTCCCATAATTAAGAATACGACACAAGTCCTGAAATACTTAGAAAAACCCTTAGAGAATAAGATATGCAAGTCAACTCTATCATCGCTCTGATACAATAGACACATTAAAATACTTAACACTTTATCATTCTGGAAGCACTGCGCTCACAAAGGTATCAAAACAGTCCAAGATTCAGCCCAAATCAACAACCCACCACCGCCAATTAAAGGCAAAGTTGCCTTTCTGAAACTAAAACACGTTATTAGAAAAAAATGCATTGTCTACATCAGCCTGATCTCCCCTTATTACTGTCCAAATTCAGGAAAACAGGTCATTCAGCGACCAAAATATACAATCTCATCCAAACACACCAGGAAAGCTCTACATAACCAAATTTTGAAACAAATGGTCCGCCCCAGATCCCTACACTCCCCGAGGTCTCAAAAGAAACTTTCTGGCAAAACATCTTACACTCACATGCCTCAGAGAAAATGTCTCTGTCCCTCGCAGAAACCTGATTCTTGTCTGTCCATCAACTACACTGGATGCTGGCCATACTCCACGAAATGGGCCTAAGTGAATCTAACACACACTGGAGATGTGAGGAAACACCAGGCGATCTGGAACGCATTACTAAAATGCAAGCATGTTGCTCCTCTATGGGGAAATATTACTGGTCTGATCCATAAGGCAAATGATGTTCACTCTCCCGTAAATCTCCTGATGATTGCTCTGGGTATCTTGTCTCACTCTCACCCCATGTAACAGCCATGACTTACAGCTCAATGACCTTCTTTTACCTGGGATGTTAAAGCCATACTTTTAGGGGGGAAATCCAAAACTAGACCCTAATAACTGTTGGGAACTCCAGTACTGCACTAGGATTCCTGGCAGCACTATACATGCCAAAACTGACACATTTGTACAAAACAAAATGTTTCTCAGTGGGTTCTTATTGGGCAGGTATATAGGGCTAAGCAAATGTGGATAGTTTCCAACTAGTTGAAAATCTGTTTCTTAAGAGATTATTGCAGGTACCAGAGGGTTCGTCTAACTTGGGCTTCCCTAATTAGTGGATTCTCTGCGACTTGCTCCCCTATTGTATTTGGTTAAGGTATGCATAAATTCGGAGGCCTCTTTGGTGCATGCTTGTATTTCCAACTGCCTAAGTTTAGCAAGGGTAGCAGATATTCCTTGGTTGTCCTATCTGAAGAAGACCTTTGCAGTGATAGGCTAAAAAACTTGGTATGATGTTTTGCTAAACGTTACCTCATCTTATCTGGCTAATCCAGAACCCATATCTCAAAAAGCAGAAACCCCATTGTTTCAAGGTCTCTTATGCTTTGCAAGATACTCTGCACCCTGCTTCTTGAAACAAATGATACACATTTGTTTACAGTTACAGGTTTACAAGCATAGGCCAAAATATGTTAACTGTCTTTGCAATTTTGATAATGTGTGCTATTAGGTAAGGGATGTTGGAATATCTCCTCTCATTTCCTTTTACAGTCTGTAAGTGACTTTTTTTCTTTTTCTTTTTTCTTTGCTAATTAAATAATAAATAAAAACTTTTTGAACTGAAAAAAAGTTTTGTTACACATTTATTTACGTATACGTAGGTGAGTGTGACAAACTTACAGCGAGGTTTGTCTTTTTAAAAATATCCAATATAAAAAGTGAAACCGCAAATCACATAATGCAATGCATTTCTGGAACTATCCCGGCTTAATCTATCACATTTAATGATGGTACGAAGTCTGATTTTGCCAGTTATGAGAGGCAGACGTCCAGCAATATCATCATTTGTTGTGATCTTATATTGCTGCACAGGCAGCAGCCAAGGGAAGGTCAACTGGAAGAAAGGAGTTGAACAAGTCCTGATTGGTGGTTCGATTCAAATAGAAAACTAAGGGGCATATTTAAGAGCCCCTAGTGCATCCTTGTGCCACATTTGTGTCATTTTTTTTACACAAATGTGGCCCAGCAAGGCCAAAAATGCAGCACCATATTTACAAAGTGGCACAATGCATGCCTTGCACCACTTTGTAATCCCTTACGCCACATTATGCCTGCACCAGTCATAATGTATTCAAAGGGGGAGGGGTGTTCTGGTGCTGGGGAAGCTGTAAAAATGGCGCAAAGGAATCTATGAGATTCTGTGGTGCCATTTTTACCAGCATTTTGTAATGCCTGCTAAGTGCAGTTGTTAAAAAGAGGCTTCCATTGAATACAGTGGGCCTCTGGGTGCTTTGCAGGATTATCATCATAATTCTTTACTCTAATCCTGCAAAGCGCCGGACTAGCAAAAAAAATTATGAAGCTAGTCACCCTAACTATCGCCATGGTGCGCTGTAAGTTAAATATTGCACTTCCATAGTGGTATTAGGTAAGAACCACAGTACTCAATCACAAATATATACAGCAGGTTAAGTAATTCACTGAATATATGGTAATACATAAAACGCAATCTTTAGTGCAAAATGAAAATGCAGCGACGTCCTTTTCTTTTTCCCGTGTCAAGGCAAGTTCTTTACAGCTTAGTTCATCCATGTTGAACTATTTGTAAACACAGTCCTTTTCAATGGTACAGTCCATGTAGTCCATGTACATACAGTAGATACAATAACAGCTGGTAGGGGTTTGTCCAATACAAAAACAGCCAACACGTGTTTTGTCACACAGTGACTTTTTCAAGGCTGATGGTGTGAAGCGATAATCCTTATGTACTAGGATCCATCAAGGTTGGGTGAGCATGTTAATGTGTATAGGTAACCATCAAGAAACGTGGTCCAATGTTAGTCTGTTGCCTAAGTAAGTAACTTCCAACGTTCCAAATACTTAAGGTACGTGTAATTGTTCATAGGACCATGATAAGTCCCAATCTCTGATATGTAGTCCATGCGTAGTCCGCTCTTGGTGCTTCAGAAGAGACCACCATGGTGGTGTTAGGGGGGCTTTAAGGGGTGCAAGAAAAGTGGCGCTGCACTATGTGCAGCACCACTTTTCATAAATCTGCCCCTAAGTGTATACAAGAAGAACAAAAACTTGAAGTTTCCAGGCCCAAATGTTTTTCAAAATCTATTTAAGTCGAAAGCTATGGATTTAAAAAAATCCTATGTTTGAAGATTGGGAAATCCCTTCAATAACAGGCAATGCTTGTAATGCAGTGTGTGTGTTTGAGTTTATTTTTTTTGCATGGCAGTGAACGGTTGGCGTAATATCTTCCAAGTTGCACACCATTGGTGACTGACACGTTCCCCAATTCGTTTGCATTCTGGCACTGGTAGATGCTATTTTCTAATTTCCAGATGTGTAGTTAAGCTTATCAACCAAATGTCAGTTCAGTCTGATACATTACAAAATTTAGAAACGGCCAAATGGCTGTATAGGAAGACTTTAGTCATGGAATTGCCTTCCATATTAACATAAAAAAAGATAAATATGTTCCAAAAATTGGGTTCGGCGCCTGCACTGCAGCTCATAGCTCCATCGTCCCAAATAAACAAATGCTGTTAATCATCAGAAGTTCGACTCGTGTTCAATGTGTCTCCAGGATGTCACAATGGACATCTCCTCATTACTTAGCCATAACAGCTTGGTTCTACCCATAGTACAATGTCACACTCACACAAAATGTCACACACAGGCAATGTAATGTGCCCACCATTATTCAGCAAAGCTCAGAAAGACAAAGAAGTAAACCGTTTCTACTGGTTCTGAGCTGTACTATCTGAAAAACGAACGCAATTCAGGAGCACAAAACAGACTCTTGGTTCTGCATTGCACCACAAAACAGCATAATGAGTGTGTCTGTCTGTGTGTTTGTGACCGGATCGGATCTCATACATGAGTAAACACTGCTGGGCCCAGACAAACACTATCCTTGTGAGGACTGGTGCATAATGAGGACCCTTCCAAGCAGTGTGTTTAGGTAATTTCATGGTAGTGTATCAAAAAAACTAAAAGTGCAGTCATATTTACATAGTCCACTTTATATCCTTCCCTACTATCAAAGTGCAGGTGGCATTTGAATAGTAAATACACACTTCAATACGGTCAATGGCCGGTCCTCATAATTATAGATATGTTCATGGGGGGGATTATGTGTGTGTGTGTGTGTGTAAACTGGCTGCATCATTCTTGCACTCCCATATTTATCCACACATGTACATATTCAACCATTCTTTCATCCAGCTATGCACTAAGTTACCCATTACTCATGTATGCATTTAGTTATTGATATACCTATCACCCATTGCACCCATTCATGATACCTCTGACCCATTATCACATTCACACAACCGTCCACGCCAACATGTCACTCAGTGGAGAAGCACCTTTAATGTCTATCATATTTATCATGTAAAGGATGTTGAAATACCGCCTCACATTTCCTTTTACTGTCTGCACATTACTTTTTTTCTGTTTGCTTTTTCTTTGCTCATTAAAAAATAATAAAACTTTTTTGATCGAAAAAAAAGTTTAGTTAAACATTATTTTACGTAAATGCGGGTGAGTGTGACACACTTACAGTGAGGTTTGCCTTTTTAGAAATGTCCAATATAAAAAGCAAAACAGCAAATCCCAGAATGCAGTGCAGTGCATTGGTGGAATTATCCTGGGTTAAGCTATCACAATTAATGAGGTACAAAAGCTGATTTTGGCAGTTATGAAAGGAAGACGACCAGTACCATCATAATTTGTTATGATCTTATAGTGCTGCACAGGCAGCAGCCAAGAGTTTCGTTGACATCAGCTGGAAGAAAAGAGTTGTGCAAGTCCTGATTGGTGGTTTGATTTAAATAGCAAACCAATTTTACACATGGAGAACAAAAAGTTGCCATTTCCAGGCCCATATGTTTTTCAAAATCTACTTAAATCGAGGACTATGAATTAAAAAAAAAATCCTATGTTTGAAAATGGGAAAATCCCTTCAATAACAAGCATTGCTTGTAATGCAATGTATGTGTGTGTATTTGAGTGTTTTTTGCAGGGCAGGGAACGGGTATTGGCGTGATATCTTCCAAGTGCCACATCATTGACGACTGAAACCTTCACCAGTTTCTGGCGTTTTAACAATGATCACTTTGCATTATGGCACTGGTAGATGCTGTTTTCTCATTCCCAGATTTGTAGTTAACCTTATCAGCAAAGTGTTGGTTCAGTTTGATCAGTGCTTAATTTGTAAATACAAAGGTGCCAAAGGCCCAAAGCCCTCCTTTTAAACACCAGCTGCTGTAATTAAATGTGTGAACATGGAATACTAAGGCAGCGTAATCTTGAAGCCATCTCGGGCCTCTTCAATCCATGTAAAGCCACTCACTTCCCCTTCAGCTCACTCTTGCAGCTTTTTACTTTCTCCCTTTGTTATGCTTTTTCGTTTTTCCCTTCATCCGTCTTTCCCATATGCTCGGAGCAAATGCGTGAGGCAGAAGAGTAAGCCCTAGCCCTCAAAAATAAGTGCCGGTGCTCAGCACCGGAAACAACAAGCACAAATTAAGCACTGAGTGTGATGCATTACAAAATGTAGAAATGGCTGCCCGGCGATGTAGGAAGAATTTAGTCATGTAATCGCCTTCCATACTGACCTCCAAAAAGCAGGTGCAGCTCCTCCTCTATGGTGGAGGAGTGTCTCTCCCACGCTAGGAACAGGAGCTGCAAAATGAAAAATAAAAATGACAATAAACAGTGTTTATTATTGTTTTTATATTTCAGGGGTGCTGGGCCACGGGCGATGACAGGGACGGAGTGGGAGTGCACAACACTCCCCTCAGTGCTCATGTATGTTTGGCCAGCTGTCTCGGGCCGGCCAAACACACATGTGCACTCGGCTTTGTCCAACTCGGCACTCTGTTGCCCGGTTGGAGAGAGTAGGCAGAGGCTCTCATTCTGCCTAGAAGCGCCAAGCCAGGGCACTCCAGCCAATCCTAATGCTGCTCTCATGGGGGAGCAGCATTAGGATTGGTCGCAGGGCAGGCTGGAAGCCTGTGCCTGCAGTATGTGGAACAGGAGCCAGAAGAGCGGCAAGGCAGCTGCGGAGATAAGTTTATTTTTATTTTTAATTACTTTACATTGTTGTGCCCCCACCCCGCCGCTTTGCCCCTATAGGAACCACCCCTGCAAAAAAACATGTTTCTAAAATTGGGTTCTGCACCTGCACTGCAGCTCATAACTCCATCATCCCAAGCAAACAAATGCTGTTAGTCACAAGAAGCTCGACTTGTGTTCAATGTGTCTGTAGGATGGCGCAATTGACATTTCTTCATTACATAGCCATAACAAATTAGTTCTACCCACGGTACCGTTTCACGCATAAGGCAATGTATTGTGCAGACTATTAGACAGCACAGCTCAGAAAGGCAACGAAGCAAACTTTAGCATGGGTAAAGCGCTGTCAGGCGTAGACAAACACTATCCTTGTGAGGACCGGTATATTATGAGGACCCATTGCCATAGTGTGTTTAGGTCATTTTGAAGTAGTGTATCAAAAATCTAAGGCCCAGATTTATGGTAAGTGGAGCTGCACTTAGTGCAGCACCACTTTTCTTTCACCCCTTAGCGCTCCTGTAACCCCGCCATGTGTGCTCTGTATTTACATTCCAGTGCACCATGGCGGTAGTCAGATGGACTAGTTTCATAATTTTTTAGGCTAGTCCAGCGCTTTGCAGGACTAGTGTAATAAAATATGACGCTAATCCTGCAAAGCACCCAGTGGCCCACTGAACATAATAATGGCCTCTTTTTAACGACTTAACTTAGCAGGCATTAAATAATGCCAATAATTATGGCGCAAATAAATCTCACAGATTCCTTTGTGCCATTTTTACACCCCCGAGCACTGGGACGCCCCCCTTGCATACATTATGCCTGGCAGAGGATAATGTGGTGCAAGGGATTAAAAAGTGGTGCAATGAAAGCCCTGTCCCATTTTGTAAATATGGTGCAGTGTTTTTGCCCTTCCAACGCCACATTAGCGTAAAAATAATTACGCTATTATTACGCTGGAATTGCGGTAGGCCACCATAAATCTGGGCCCAAAAGTGCTGTGATATCTGCTCTAGTCTGTTTTATAAACTTCCTTACTATCAAAGTGAGTGTGGAGTTAGAATAGTAAATACGCACTTCATTACATTCAATGGTCGTTTCTCATAATTAAATACATGTTATGTTGTGTGTGTGTGTGTGTGTGTGTGTGTGTGAACTTTCTGCATCATTCATGCACTCATACTTATCCACGCACTCACTTATTCAATCATTCTTTCATCCAGCTACGCACCAAATTGCCCATTAATCATGTATACATTTAGTCATTCATACTCATCGCCTATACACCCATTCATGTTACCAATGACCCATTATCACATTCACACAACCGTCCAGGCAAACATGTCACTCAGTGGAGAAGTACCTTTACTTATAAAAATGCAGGACCAATTTAGTTTGCAATGCTTGTTACTTACTCATTTGATAAACAAGCAGAAGTATAATGTTTTAAATATTACTCTAATAAAATCAAAACATTTTCAGGGAAACCTAGAAAGAAGATGGTCGCTGATTATTTACATGTTATTTTAATTGGAGAACAACACTATGTAACGTTCTCTTTACAAACTATTTTCCACCACAACTATAACTCAGCAACTCATAAACAAGGTAATACTATATTGAAAATGCATCATAATACCAGGAGCATTTCATATGAAAACTCTGAATTATGCAGTTTATGCAGGCTGAACAGCAAGCAGTCCAGGAAGAAGAAGGGTGCAATGCAGAAGAAAGTTTGGCAATATACAGGATCTATATAACTGCTGTTCACATTATGACAGCATCATGACTGAATGCTTGAATTATTCTCAGCCACTGGCAATTAATTACTCAGGGCCACTTTCCAGTCGATTGATCTTTTGCCCACCATGCTACTGCACACAGGAACCAGTCTAAAGCAAAAGAGACTTGGTCCTGCTCCTCTAAGAGCAGTCTTAGCCAAGATCCCAGGCTAGTTGTCCTCTGAATGGGAATACAAGCAGCTCCATACCAGTTTTGGCCAGTTTGGGCCTCATCATAAGGACCCAGCTTGAATCTATGGCACAGATTTTCGAAGGGCCTACTTCTGGGCATACCCATTGCACTGTTGATGTATTAAATGCATTAATTAATCTCAACCACTGATAATTTTCCTAGGTGACCTTCCAAACTTTTTTTTTGTTCTGTTGCCCACTACGCCACATTTGACAAAACCCAGCCATATGCAAATCAGCCTTGGTCCTGCACTAATTAGGAACAGTCCAGCAATAAATGTAAGGCTAGATATCATCTGAGCTGGAACACCCGTCAGAAGGTTCCAGTTTTCATCCAAGGGTACAGAGATCTTGGGCCCTTTGCACTCGGACATCACGCTGAGGAAAACAAAATAGTAATGGGTAAAATTCTTAGATTTACATTCATCACTGACAATGACTCTCGGCCTCATTCCAGTCTATTGTTCTTTTGCCCAAAACAACATCTCAAACAGGAACAAGTCATTTGCTACTCAGTCGAAGTCCTGCACCAAAATTAACAGCCGGACAACGCCTTCTATAACTGGGAATACAAGCAACCCCATTCTGGTTTCAGCCAAGTTGAGTCTCTTCAGAGAGCTATAGTTTACATCAAGCACTACAGTGGGCATGGGATCCATGGAGTTCCAACCCTTAATCCTAAACCTATGATTAACAAAAATCCAAGATAAAGGCAGATGTTTCATTGCTGTGAATGCAATTTACAACTGTGATAGTTCACTATATTTGATTCTGTGATATAAATTTGCAATTGATGGATATAGATTCATTTATTTCATACCTGAGAATTTGGGGGCAGATTTACAAGAAAGTGGTGCATCAATGCAGATGCACCACTTTTCTTGCATTCCTCCTCCCGCCACCTAACAATACCATGGTTGGTCCGTATTTATAAAATGGCGCACCATGGCAGTTGTTAGCGCATTAATCCCAATTTTTGATGCTATTGTCGTACTTTACTGCACTAGCGTCAAAAACATTGATGCTAGTGCAGAAAAGCACAGGGGGGTCCATAGGCTACTATGGGTGTGTCATTTTAAAAATGACTGAACAAATGGTGCAGTGAAATTTTGTAACTTTCACTGCACCATTTTTTCAGGGCTCCCTTCATTGGAACACCCCCCTTGCATACATTATGCCTGAGGCAGTCAATAATATGGCCAAGGGGTCACTAAGTGGCGCAATGCAAGTATTGAGCTACTTTGTAAACCTGGCTCGGGAAAAGGTCACCTTAGCTCCACCTTAGTATAAGAACAAAATGACACTATGGCGATGCAAGATGGTGCAAGGGGCTTGTAAATATGACCCTTGGGTCACAACAAAGTTTGGAATCGTGACATGGATTTACCTGGAGAGACTATGAGGGTCATTATGAGTCTGGTCGACACTTTATGACCAAGGTGGCCGTTTCATGGTCAGACTGCCAGCACCGCCAAGATCAGAGATCCTGGCTGTCTGGTGGTTGCACGGTCCTAATCCTTGAGGGCAGTGCTGCTTGCATCATTGCCCTTGGGATTACGACCCCCCTTTTCCGCCAGAGGTTTCATGGTAGTACCACTACCATGAAAACTTTGGCCGACAACGGGAGCCCCATGGGGGCCCCTGCACTGCCTATGCACTTGGCATGGGCAGTGCAGGGGTCCCTCTTGCCACCACCATTGCAATGTTCACTGTCTGTTTTGTGAGGGTGCTGGTGCAACCTGCAACCTACGAGCCAGAGACAATGCTGTAGGGTGTTTCCTGCTAGGCCAGCAGGTGGAAATTCTGGTTTCTGCCCGCCGACCTAGCGGGAAACTCATAATGGGCCCGGCGGGTAGGTAGCCAGTATGGTGACAACCTCCCTGTTGAAAGTTCTGCGGACTGCCTAAACCATCCGCCAAACTTGTACTAAGGCACTATTGCCCTCATTATAACATTGGTGGCAAATGCCACCTACCGCCATGGCGATGGCCGCCAACATACCGTCGCCGTGGCTACCGACTGTCCACCAAATTATGACTGTAGCCGGAATTCCGCCAGAAGGCTGGAGGAATTCCAGCTACGGTCAAAGGTGGCGGACGGCGGTAAGGTGGCGCTGCTGCAGCGCCTCCCACACCACGCCAGCAAAACGCCACCAACCATATCATGAGCCATGATACGGCCTGGTGGTGTTTTGCTGGCGGACGCTGCTGCTGGCAGCAGCACTGCGTCCCGTCTCCTGCCAGAGGACCCCCTGCAAGCAGGTAAGTCGGGTTCTCCGACAGCAGAGGGGGGTGGCGTGTGTCGTGTGCGTGTGTGGGGGTGTGTGTGACTGTGTTTGAATGTGTGCACGCATGTGTAATGCGTGTGTGTATGAATGGGTGTGTGTGTACGTGCATGTTGTGTTGTGTGATTGCGTGTGTGCCTGCATGTATGTTAGTGAGTGTTGCTGTGAGTGTGTATGAAAGTATGCATGCATGGGTGAATGTGGGTATGCGTGTGTGTATGGGTGTGTATGTATGTGCATGTATGTGTGTGGATGTTGGGGGGATCAGGAGGGGGAAGGTGTAGGAGGACTCTTGGGGGGGAGGGGGCAGAGGAGACCCCTATCAGTGCCAGGGAAGGAATTCCCTGGCACTGATAGTGCCTACCGCCATGGTTTTTTTTGGCGGTCCAGAAACCATAGAAACCATGACGGTGGGTGGGGTCAAAATGCCATGGGCGGCCTAATGACGGCCACAGGGCTGGAGACTGTAGTCTCCAGCCCGGCGGTCATTACCGTTGTGGCGGTCGGTGTGTTAACTTGGCAGTTTGGCTTTGGCCAAACCGCCAATGTCATAATAGTGGCAGTATGTACCGCCAGCCTGTTGGCGGTACTACCGCCACTATTACACCCACCGTCGGGGTCGTAAAGGCCCCCTAAATGTTTGGATATAGGGTGGCAACTTCATGGGGAAGATTCATTTTCCAAATAGATAACAAGAATAAATAAATCATGCTAAAGGCAGTTACAACTTTAATGATGCCCTCCTTCACTTAACTATCCTGACAGGACGGAATTGTGTGCTCTAATGCAAATGTGGAGCCAGGTATGTCAAAAATCTCTATGAAGGTGCACAAATGGAGGGCAAATCTGTTTTTGATTCTCACTTCTTCAACTGAAACTTAGGCCTCGTTTTAGCTCCAGTTTATTTTTGTTCATCAGAAACATTGCAGCTTGAACTCCCAGACATCTGGTTTGAAACTAGACAGTAATCACACTTTGAGTTTGCTGCCTGGTTGTCCTTCTGTTTGCAATGGGAATTTCTGCTATATGTTAAGAGAATGCATGAAATGTGAACAGTAAGAATGCCACTCCCCCTGTCTGTCTGACCTTCTATCTCCTTTAAAATGCAACAATCTGTGTTATGTCTATGACTTAGGCAAACAGCGCATACCGTGATTAATTGTTAATGGAAGATACATAATGTAAATATTACATGGTATAAAAAGTACTATACCTTCATGCTTGTTTGGATCGTGCTTCTAAATTCTTTTGAGGGTGTTACTGGAAAACACATTGAGCTACGTGAGCTCATCCTTGATTGGCCACGCACACTTAGATCTGCCCAGCATGTTAAATCATTGTCTTCCAAGTATTTTTTAATCTCCATGACCTATGAGAAGAAAAAGATGCAACACTGTACCCATTGAGCAAATATCGTCTTTAAAGTTAAGTTCAAAGAAACACAGCTTATTGATAACGACTTATAAGTTGACAATAAACACGGTGCAGCATTATGGATAAATTTACTTTGAAGTGTAATACAGAGTGTGTTTAATATATACTGTTTTATGTGAATTACATGGTGTTCAACCTGTAACTTAGGCACTAGTTAAGTATACTGATCCTTTTTTCAATTTTATGACCCTAATAAGTCACTGATTGTTAGTCAGTTTTTGCTCTAGAAGAGGCAGAAATTATCCACACAAAAGTGAAAATACAAAATCTTTGCCATTGCTTTCTACTGTTTCTCTCTGCACGCCAAATAACATTTGATATTCACTTTTTTGGGGCCTGACCGAGCACTGGACCAAAGAGCAATGTTTTCAGGCTCAGTACCAACACTGGCCAATCAGATATCCAAATGATCCTGAAACTAAGGGCCATATTTAAGAAAAGTGGAGCTGCACCCGAGTGCAGCGCCCCTTTTCTTGCACCCTGTATCGACCACCTACCACCACAATGTGTGCACTGTATTTAAAATACGGCGCACAATGGCGCAGGGTAGGGGGCAATAGCATAATTTTTTCATGTTGCTATTTTTGGTGCTACTCCTGCCGAGTACATAGGAGCCCATTATAAATAATGGACCCCCCCCCCTATTAACACCTACTCTGAGCAGGCATTAAAAGTGCTGTAAAAAATGACGCAAGGAAATCTGTTACATTTCCTTGCACCATTTTTTCGGCCCCCGCAATGTGGGAACGTCCCCTTTACAGGTGCAGGTATAATGTAGCGCAAGGGATTACAAAGTGGCGCAATGCTTGCATTGTGTCACTTTGTAAGTGTGGCATGAGGATTCTGGCCTTGTTGGGCCACATAAGCGTAAAGAAAAAAGATGCTAATGAGGCGCAATGTGGCGCTACGGGCTTATAAATATGCCCCAAGTGTGTCTTGCCTGCTAATGGCAGTGAATATAGCAGTTGACCTAGAATGTGGAATTATCCTCACCCGCATCGTAACCCTGAATAGGCTGAGTGATTGCCTGATCCATCAAGATAGAGGAATTTCTTTCAGCCTTGTTTTTGTAGAGAACTTCTCAACTCAAAATGCTATATTCTGACCTATCTAATTTTATTTCACAGATATACATTGTTCCTACACACTACAGTGCAGGCTGCCTTTTTTGCTTTTTTCATCACTTTAAGTCAAGGCTCCCCTTGTGGGTCTAACTAGAAGCTCACTTCATTTAAACTTAACTTTAAGATATTTTCCAATTTCCCGAACGTTCCACGATTTAAACCACCACCAAACGACAACACTGTTCTTGGGTCAACTTACTGATTTCATCACAAATAAATTGATCTCCTCAGATCACATCACATTCATGGGGGATTGTAACCACAATAGGGAGCTGAAACAGACCCACTCATCTCTCAACATCTCATCCAACTTAGATAAACCCTCAGGCACGTAATCAGACTGGCCTATCCAGTGGATTGGTTAGACCACTAGCTCATTCCATTAGCTCTTCCCTCTCAAAGATCATTGGCAGAGGTCATCCTAGAATACCCAAACAATGAATTAAATAATTCTAAAGCATCAACCAAGAAAACTTAAAATCCATATCCTCTCCCTCATTTCAAGCTGTCCCCAGGATGAAGGACTTAAGGTGCTCAAATATCAATATACGGGCTCAGAGTTCAAAATCATTGATAAGATTGCCCCCTCCAAAAACAAACAAACGAAAAAATAAACAAGAAGCTCACTGGTTTACAAAAGGGCTCTGTAAAGAAGCTAACACTCCTACGAGCCGTGGAACAAACCCGGGGGAAACAAATCCTCAACAGTGATTGAATTGTAACCCAGAGAAAGAGAATAGTATACGAACAAATCAGTCCAAAAAAGTTCCAGAAAGCTGTATGAGGCTGTTAATTAATGTACCACATTCTTCACATTAATAGTGATCAACAACTCTTAAAAAAGCTTGGAGAGGTTTGTCAACTTTGTAGAAAGGTTAGATGAACTGTAAATCAGAAAATTCTATTTTATATATTTAAACTTCAGAGAAGTAAGTGAAAGTGAAATCCTTAAGACAACGAACCCGACAAACTTGGATATCAATAAAGTCATAAGTTGCTCTGTGGCTGCTTTCTGGACTAACCTCATGAAACGCTAACCCAAGTGAAAGTCCATGACTGCCCAGAAGTAGGACAAGGTGTTCTTCTTTCAATGAAAACAGGTTCAGATATAAAGGGCATTAACACATTTCTTCCAATCTCAGACCTACACTTTCTTACAAATGTATTAGAAATCTGTGTAGAGTTCCAACTCAAATAATTCATTGGAAACTACAGATTACTGGGTGAGTGCCAATCAGGACTCAAAGAAGGTTACAGCATGGAATCAGCCATTTCAGAAACTGTCAATTATTCTCTTTCCTATACTAGACTCTGACAAGTCATGCCTTCTAATATTTTTGAATTTTTCGACAATTGTTGGGACAGAAAAGTCCTCTGCATGGTGAAATGCATGTACCCTACCCTGAGTGCCCTGCTGTACTGTTGTCTGGATCTCTAATGCTGATATTTGTTGTTACAGGAAAACACTGATCATGTGTGTGCGCCATTGATCTAGGCTTGTTTTACGGATTATCTTGTTGGACTGGATAAGGTGCACCTAAAGTGCTACCTCCTTAGTGGTGGAAGGCGACAAACTTCACCAAGATTTAAGCAGCATGAGTGCAGTGGTGGCAGCATACTGTGTAGTGATCTGAAGGAGTGAATAGGTTCACTCACTCCGTGTCATGGAAGTGAGGCCTACAGACTCACTCCTCTTTTTAAAAATTCTGCTGCTGTGTGCTTAACTCACCCTTGGCCTACATCAGGTAGAGGTAGAGTTCTGTGCATCGCAGGAATAGTGCCTCTGTGCTGGATGTATTTGTCCCTGGGTAGGGTACAGAACAGGGATAGAAGAGTACTGTGCAGTACATGCATGGTTAGTGCATGTACTGTGCATATGCATGCCTGTGAGAAATAAATTACATCAGAGATGTAGTGCTGTGCAGTCCATGCACAATGAAAAGCATGTGCTGGGAATATGTGTGCTTGTGTGAAGTACAATATATGAAGGGTGAAGTGTTGTTCAGAGCACACAATGGGAGTGTGTTTGCTGGCAATGTGTGTGTTTGCAAAGAGCAAACCTTAGTACAATACACAAAGGCTAGAGTGCCGAACACTGGAAGCAGATTGAACGTTTGTCTTGAATGTATGTATGTCTGTGGTGGCACAATACATGGCGGTGAAAGCACAGGACAGTAAGTGTGCTGTGAATGTACACATGGTGCAAGTGTGCCTGCAATGGTACATTGCATAAAGGACTCTGGGTTCCATTTGGAAAGCCCAGGCATGCCAAGAAACGAGGAGCAGGGGAACCCCTCCAGACAGATTTGTGTATTGCTTTATTTCTGTGAGCTGGGTGGGTCACAGTGGAGGAAGGGAGACAGAGACTGCCTCTTTACACTTCAAACAAGAGCTCTTTGATTCAGTGATGGATAGCAAAGAAGGGGCCTGGACACATCTCATGAAGGAGGTGAGGCTGATAAGGGAATCATAAAGAGTAGGGCTGGGAACCTGGAGCTGGGATTAACCTTGTGATGCATAAACCACTGTGGCTGATATCCAGCTGTGAACTCTAGTCACTCCCATGGCCTGTGTTGTAGGATTATGAGCTTTGCCGTTTCTCCTGCTATGACAGGCCTTTTATGCAGAGGAAAGAATATAATGAAAAGCACACACTTCAAAAGAAACAGAACCATAACATAAAACTTCAAAAACCTTGTTGCAGTGACGCAGTATTCCACACAGGGCCACTGTTAAAGTTACTGTGTGACAAGAGCACCAAAGTCTCATGACCTCCTTACTGACTGTTATTTGAAGCCTGACACTTCAACCTCAGGAGTACAGATACAGACCAGAAGGATAGAACATTCAGAGGAAAGAGAACACCTAACAATTGGTGGTTAATCTATCATCAACCTCTATTACTGACAGATACTGAAAAAAGGACTATACTTTTGCCCCCCCATCTAATTGGAATACAGTGAAATCCAAGATTGGTTTATTCAAATTCATACAGAAACTCAGACTATTAGCCTTTTTGCTGAAAAAAACCAACAGGGTACTGAAACAGTACCTTGTGTGTAGGGTTGCGTCAACTTCGACGATCCGATGCGAGGAGCGAAGAAGATGATGCAAAAGCATAGCATCTGTTCTGATTGGTGCAGTCAGGAGTTGCACTTGTCATCAAGCTGCACAGCCATCGATCTTTGAATGGGAATGAAGGCAATGCATCATTGTCAAGCCATGCTGCCGGTGATGCAAATGTGATGAGTCGTGGCTGATGGTGATGCGTTGATCATGAGCTGCGCAATTGGTGATGCTGACTCCTCATCATCAACAGCAGTGGCAATGCATCGAGGAGAGATGTAGTTGTTCCGGTCCGAGGACTGGATTGGCACCACTTGGCAGAGTAGGACTCACAGTTGACAGAGTCCAGAAGCTGTAGCAAATGTGAGTGAACATTGGAGTAGATTTTCTACTCCACAGCCACTAAATGCAGCAAAAAAGAGATTTTGAATAGATTTTCTTCTCCGATGGAGCCTGCAATTTGTTATTCAGATTGAGAAGCCTTTATTTTTCCAAACAGGACAGTAGTGAATCAGAGACTCCAACTTTCTGTTCCTTTCTAGCAGCCTCCCCCTAGTGCTTTTTCAATCTCCTTGTAACATTTCACTTAGAGTTCAAGGTGGAAGGATCACTCTCTTTGTCTCCTAGATAAACCTTTAGATTTAAGGACTTTATTTTTTTGAAATCACACAGGTAAGTTTCAAAATTATTAAAGAAGGGTGTTGTTTGTTTTTTTGGGCATGCACCAGTATTTCTTTGTACTTTAAATTGATTTAGAAAAGTTATAGTGGTGGTTGGCTCGGGTTTATGTATGGACTTAGGGCCAGATGTAGGAAGGTTCCCTTTTGCGAGGTGCAAATTGCAAGTCCCTGCGACTTGCAATTTGCACCTCGCAAAAGCGAATGCAGAAAGGTGTCTCAGACACCTTCTGCGACTCGCTATGGGGTCGCAAAGACCCACCTCATAAATATTTATGAGGTGGGTCGCAGTTTGCGACCCCATAGCGAGTCTAGGCACTCACGGGGATGGTGGCCTGCTGGAGACAGCAGACCTCCATGTCCGTGACTGCTTTGCAATAAAGCAGTTTTTTTTTTCTCTTTGCAGCCCGTTTTCCTTAAAGGAAAACGAGCTGCAAATAGAAAAAATACCGAAACCTTTTAGTTTCTGTTTTTTTCAGAGTAGGCAGTGGTCCATAGGACCACTGCCTGCTCTGAAAAAATATTCTTGTGAGCATTCACAAAGGGGAAGGGGTCCCATGGGGACCCCTTCCCATTTGCGAATGAGTTACCATCCACTTCAAGTGGATGGTAACTGCGAGTTGATTTGCGACCGCTTTCGCGGTCACAAATCAACTTACATTGCGGTGCGACTCGCAAATAGGTAGGGAACACCCCTTCCTATTTGCGAGTCTGAAACACATATTGCGAGTTGGTACCGACTCGCAATATGTGTTTCTGCATCGCGTGAGGGCATTAGCGCCTCGCAAACAGCGTTTTTCTCCGTTTGCGAGTCGCTAATGCCTTCCTACATCTGGCCCTAAATTATTTATTTTGCATTTTATTGATTTTCATCTTTTGTAAAGGAAAATTGTTGCCAGCTCAGTACTTGTCCTTTTCTACATGTTTGTAAGGTTTGCAATATTATTTTACAAAGTAACCTACATTTCCAAAGGGCCATTTAGCCAATAGGTCCAGTACTAATAGTCGTTAGTGCATGAAATAAATGTTTCAGTGGTATATGTTTTTCAATCTTCATTTAGGGCAGGAATAGCATTGAATTAAATTGATAATGTTGGCTTTTGTTTGCATTTAATTTTTTTTTAAAAAAGTGTATATGTTGTGGGAAAATACTTGATGGCATAGGAGGATGTTGTTTGACCTTGTGGCTGGCAGCCATTTTGTCCATCCAGCCAGTGTCCCTTGCCATTGACTTCCATGTGTTCTTTGTTTGCCATGCCTCCTTGCTCTTTGTGGTTGTTGTTTGACCATGTAGCTGGCAGCCATTTTGTCCATTCAGACAGTGTCAATTGCCATAGACTTGCATGTGCTCTTTGTTGTCCATGCCTCCTTGCTCCTTTTTTTGTTGTTTGACCATGTGGCTGACAGCCATTTTGAGCATGCAGCCAGTGTCCCTTTGTCATACGACTTGCATGTGCTCTTAGTTTGCCAAGCCTCCTTGCTCCTTATTTTTGTTGTTTGACCATGTGGCTGGCAGCCATTTTGTCCATCCAGCAAGTGTTCCTTGCCATAGACTTGCATGTTCTCTTTGTTGTCCATGCCTCCTTGCTCTTTGTTGTCTTTGTTTGACCATGTGGCTGGCTGGCAGCCATTTTGTCCATCCAACCGATGTCCCTTGCCATAGGCTTGTATGTGTTCTTTGTTCTCCAAGCCTCCTCCTTGCTCCTTGTTGTTGTTGTTTGACCATGTGGCTAGCTGGCAGCCATTTTGTGCTTGCAGCCAGTATGTTTTTTTACATGGGCTTACATACAAACATCATTAATTATTGATCATTTGTTTTTTAGATTTCTATTTTTAATTTTTATTTTTCTCTATTTTCATATTTAATTTTTATTTTTTATTTTAATTTACATTTTGAATGTCATTTTTCATTTCATTTTTTGTTTTTGGTTTTTTTATTTCCAAATATTTATTATTTTTTATTTTTTATAATTATTTTTTTATTAGTGTTATTAATATTAATTACTTAATTTCTTTCTTATTCAATTTGTAGATTTTAAAAATATATATTTTTTGTTTTTCTTGTATTTTTTATTGAATTCTGCATTTTACGTTGATCCTTATATCAACATCCATCCATTCCCCCATCCATCTATCCACCCATCAAAGATGCACAGCTGCACTACAGCATTCAGTTTCTTTAGGTGTAATTCCATTTCCTCTAAGACATCCTGACTGTGGAGCATGGCAAACAAATCAGCAACATGCCCCCATAGATTATTTGAAGGATTATTTCATTCACCCATACCCCTGTCTCCAACTACCCCAAGTGTCTCCTTTAAAACAGATGGAGATAAAGTAAAGAGCTTCATCTGCTTGTTGTGCTGTCTGATTTGAAATTTATTTTTTAATGGTGTGGTGGTGTGGTTTGCCTTTACAATTTTTGATTAAATAGGCATATTACATAAGTAACCAACCTCACTCAGATTGCATTTCTCTGTACTATTTCAACCTGCAACACTGCCATGTTTCAGCAACTACATGCTTTTCTTGCTTGGTTGTTTTTAGGTGCACAAGAGAAGAGGCCCTACATCAGATTCAGTACTGCCAAAGAGAATGCCTTACAATTACACCGGTCCACAGGCACCAAACACTTTCTTTTGTGTATCTTATTACCACTGCCAACCTAGAGCTTAAGATGGCCCCCAAAGAAATCTGCTCCCAAGAAAGTGGCCAGTAAGAAGATGCAGTTTTCTTCCAGTTGCATGCCAACCGCAACCATTTTCAGGTGACAGGTTCCTGCTATACCGGCCTCCAGAAAGGAACCTGTGAGCAGCACTCCTGCATCAACTGCCTTACCCAAACCAAGCCCAAGACCATGTCTGTCAGTGAGACAGCCACTGCAAACATAGCGATGCCGACGAGCAGTGAGGTTGAATTGGATTTGTCCCCTTCACAAAGTAGTACCCAATTGTTTCAGGAAACAAAGCAAAGTAGACAGCAGCTGCAGCCAGGTCTTCCCGAAGTTGGAGCAGAACTAGAGGTCGAAGTTCCTGCTGAGGAAGAACCTCTTCTTTTAGAATCAATGGCTCCCAGATCTCCAGCAAGAAAAAGGAAGGGCACTACTCCACCATCTTCTCCAAGCACCATTTCTGATGACGATTATAGGGGCACATCGTGGACCCCGGCAGAGTCCAGGAGATGCCAGGAGAGGCAAGTGAAAAGAAAAGTTGCAGAAAGCCTTAGAATCATTCAAAGGGATGATGATGACGAGGATTATGATGACGAGGAGCCCGTCATTGTGGAAGCTGGCAGAGAAGAGTCTGACATTACTATCCAACCTGCTTTGAGTGATGTGGCACAGGCAGCATCACCAGCTCCCACATTTGTAAGGATCCTGTAGCGACCTGCACCAACCCGTATCTCAGTAGAAGTATGCACTGCAGAGAGGCAATCGACACACCCACCTACCCAAAGTTCTTCTTCAGGCACTGGCATTGGCCCAATAAGAAAGTATTCCTCCTCAGTATGGGACTTTTTTATGATTAGCAAACAAGAGGAGAACATTGCATGTGCTCCATTTGCCAAATGAGTGTTCATCGAGGTAAGCCATGTTCACATTATGGTACTGGAGGCCATACGAAAAAACATCACGCAATCTGGTGAAAGGAGCACCTTAAAAAAATGTGGTCCTGGTGGTGAAGGTGATGAGAGCCAGGAAACATCAGCTACAACTGGTCAAATCACAGTGTAAAGTGAGGAAGAAGAGTGGGTCACATCTTCACACAAAGCACCCTGTCCTCAGCAGTGCACCAAAATCAACTGCCTTAGAAACCTCAAAAAATGGTACAGGAAGACTCAGAGTCAGATGGAGACACCACAGCATACGGTGACTGCATAATGACGCTGATGATGTTTGTACAATGGGAAGCTGGCAAAAATGTTAGCACTGGACCTCCTCTCTTTTTTATTTTTGGAAGGAGTGGGATTTTTAGAGTTTGTGGCAGCCCTCTGCCTGAAATGAAAGGTTTCAAGTCGGATCTATTTTGCCAGAGTTGCTGTTCTCGACCCAACCTATTGTATGTTGCAATGTCTGTTTGAGCAGTACAAACAGATCAATGACTATGTCATTCGAAGAGGAGCTGAGGCAAATGGGTAAACTATGACCATGGATGCGGACAAATGGGGCCTAGTCAAATGCCTCACACAGATGCTGCTCTCTTTTAAGGTTAAGGCAGAGTTTGAGGATGCACTCTTCTTCCCGGACTGAGTTTGCCAGTGCCTCCAGAGAACTTTTTAATTATTTCTCGTTCAGCTTCTTTTTCTCTTTCTTTCTTTGCAAAAGAAATGCTAGTGTAACATTACATTTGTGTTGGCTTTATGCTGCCCCGCCATTTTATAGTCACATGTAAGACCGAATTAGAGTTGGATCTGTGTGCAGTGAAGAAACCCCTACATATCCTCCAGGACATTGGAGAGGATGCGTGCCTCCCTCACATGCCATTGCCTACATCATGTTTTTTACATCATCTAGCTGGGCTACCCTAGAAGATCATTGATTAAAAGACTGCCAGTGCCAATGCCGAATTCCAATGTGTGAATAGCATCAGAGAGGAGATATTTTGTTCAACTACTGTGCTTGGTTTAGAAGAGGTAACTACTAAGTAACTATTGCACCAATGAGTGGTGATATATGGAGTGATTGTGAATTTGTGAGTGATGACTGATATATGTGGTGGCTGACAGTGAGGGAGGGAGCTCAACAAATTTGTAAGCTTGTTTCTGTTGATTTATAATGTTTGGGGGCTGTTGGGTGATCATTTGTTCCTGAAAGTGATTGGCCTTTCAAACTTATTGAAACTTACCTGCAGGGTCTTCTCCTTTTTTCTGGTTCCTCAGAACAGACCAGCCACTTTAGATGCAAAACACAAATCTACATAACGAAAATCCAATTCTGTTTCTTTATGTGTTCTTCTACAGCAGTGCACTTCACAGGTCTACCTTGCTCGGCTTGGGACTAGGAGAGAGTTACTCAGAATCTAGAGGAGGAAGATGGATGGACTTTTGACGGGACTAACTCAACAGCTAGAAAAGAGAATGTAATCAACATCAACGAGAACCCATGATGTTCTCGAAGACTCTGAGGCCTAGTACTCACTCAGCTCTGTGAACAAGAGAAAGGTGCATTGATTTGGCAATACAGATGAGTATGTGTTTGCTGCATTGCTAGCTTAAACACACAACTTGTTGTATGTCCTTGCTTTGTCTCTACATCTTCTTAGTACACTTCTGACTCCTTATAGAGCTTACCTTGCTTTTCTTGTCCTTCCCCTTAATGTGATAATACAGCTACTGTTTTTTTCTCAAAACACACGCCTTCTCATAATTCTCTCCAGCACAAACACAACTTAAGGAAAGCTCAAGACTCAAGCTTACCTACCAGACAGGTTCAGACAGGCACCAGAGTGAAAGATATTCCAAGAAGAATGGAGATGCATCACCCAAGTTGGCAATACAGTATCATTTTCCTTTTAACAATCATAATTTTTAGAACTGGGTAGGTTAAATTCATTCTTCCATATTTCAAAACTAGAAGACATTACACTTAGGACATACTATCTGGGGTCTCTCTGGGGTCTCTCTGGGGCAGATGGAGTGTTTGCAGTGGATTTAACTGAACTGTCATACCTACTTATCCCTTCATCTCCTTCCACAACAGATCCATGATAGTGTGCTACTCAGAGCTCCAAATAGATATTGCTGTGGTTCCTTTTGTTTAGTGTTTCTCTTTGTCACACTTCTCCCCAGCTCTCCTTTCCCATTCATTCATCGAACCCCTAACCCTCCTCCCCCGGTTTGTGTGATTTATTGAGATGTGACTTAATTCACACCATAAATGAATCACACACTTGATGGGGCAGATATGGTAAAAGAGACACCAACTCACTGCATGACCTTAACCTTCTATTACCTGAGCAATATTCCACACCAGCCCCATCAACATCATCATTCATACCTTGTGTGTATGTTCCAGAATCCCTTAAACTGGTCCAACCACTCAAGTCTGAGCCTACTTCTGCTGACTTCATGATTTAATTTCCTGAGTTTAGATTTGCAGCTCCTCACCATTGCTCAGAAGAAATTGATATTGCTAGATTTAATTATCATATCACATCTTCTTTGCTGAGTGTCAAATACTTTCTTTGTGGTAGTCTGGTCTCAGTCTCCCTAAAGTTATGCTAATGTGATGATGACCCACTAACTCTTTGTTTTCTTTCAATTGGGTAAACAGTGATGGATAACCCTTTTATTAATCCTGTAGTTGGAGTTTGCAGAGGTGGGACTGGCACCTTCTGTGAAGTTCTGTCTTCTCTGTTAGCAGGCTACCCTGCTAATACTACTACCTGCCTACCACCCCCTTTCTTTTCTATGTGTATCTAGGTTTGTGTATGCAATATAGTTGTGGAGGGTAATAGAGCAAGGGTATAAGTACAGATGCACTTTTTAGCAGATTAAAAAAACATGCTACACTAAAAGACAGCAGTGCAAGCTAAATTACAATAATTCACATTTGAGGCATAAATTAATTAAAATAAATGATCCCCTTTATTTTAAAACAATACAAAAACCTACCCTTTCCACCCACAACAGGCCGCAAAGTAAGAAATAGCCCGTCCCCAAAAAGTCCAACGAAAAGTTCCATATGTAATGTTCAAAACCCAGACCCATCTCCCTCCCCAACCTCTCCATCCACAACGTGTCCCTTCCACCAAAATTAAAAATTATTAAATTATTCAGAAGATAGCATTTTCAGACACAGGTCCAGAGATCTTGGAGATTTGCCTCCATGTGTGCCATCCAGTGGACCAGGCGTACAAGGGGTTGGAGAACTCGTGCTAGAAAATGCGGTCCCAGCGCGTGGAGGGTAATAGTGGTGGAACACGGTCGGGCTGATACTTGCTGGTGGCTGCAATGGTGGTGCCCCTGTTAGGTTGGAGGTGCTGGTACCCACGACCACTTCAGCCTCAGCCTCAGCCTCATCCTCCTCCTCCTCCTGAAGGACACCAGCCACCAAATGTATTCCAGATTCCCTCCAGCCTCTGCCACCAGAGCCAAACTGCAATGTCATGGCGAGTTGGATGATGTTCACCAGGAGTTGCTATATTAGGAAAGAAAAATGACAAATTATAAACCGTCCTCTGTGCAAACAATTTTTAATAAAGTGGAGCAGCACAGTAGCAGTAACTTGCTGGTCCCTTAGGGCCTTTGATGTGGCCAAATTTGAACTGGCACAAATTAATTATTGAAACCATGAAATATAATGTATACATAAATGTGATGCATGCAAAAAGGAATTCCTAAAATTTTTCAGGTGTGTGGGACAGAACTTTGGAAAGAATAGAGGACTGATGGACTAGGAGGTGTCAGAGTGGGCACTGGGGTGGAAGCAAAACAAACATTACGTTTGCGATGCATTGACAACTTTGTAAATGCTGCAGTAACTGAAGCAGATGCACACATTGGACAGAAAAAAAACTATTGTACCCTGCCATGCTGCAGTATCATCATAGTAGCACTGGTGACTAATGTGGAGGGAAGTATGATGATGGGTGGGAGGATACCTATCTGCCTTGCTTCAACTACAGTGAGTTAAGAGAAAAGACAGAACATTAAAATACCTCCTCTTTGGTGAATGTAGCTGGAAAAAATGTTACACAATTTAGTTCCAACAAAATAAATACAATCATAATATATCATTACAGTTCTATCTTCTTCTATCATTCACTTTGGGAATTTTGTCAGTTGTTTTAAAAGCAAGATAGACAAATCAACCACTAATGTTTCATAATAGAGGGATAGAGCTGTAAGTCACTGATATGCAAAAAAGGGGTGGAATACTTTGGTTAATCCAGGAGAACCTATGGTGAGATCAGTCAATCAGTCAGGAATTTTTAAAGCGCACTACTCACCCGTGAGGGTCTCAAGGCACTGAGGAGTGGGGGAGAAAAGGAGTGGGGAGAGGTGCTGCTACGGCTCATCTTAGTTGGCAAATACAATGGACATGAGCAAGACAAGGAACACCATCAAAGACTTGCATAGAAAAGATGGATTGGGCATGCAATCTTGTCAGCAGAGTACCTGCCCTAAAATCTGTCCTATTTTGTATTAAGTACCAGCCAGAAGCTAGTACAGACAGGAGGAAGTTAGGTTAAGAAGAATTTAACAAAGCTTACATAGAACAAAAATAAGTACAAGAAAGGTAGACAGGCAGAATAAAACTAAAATAACAATTATTTGAAATGAGAAGAGGTGAAAAATACAATTATGGAAATAACATTATATCAGGAAGATTTACTAGGGACAGCAGATCTGCCAGCATCCTCAATGGTAGTGGTACTATCACCCTCGTCTTCTCCTGGACCTGTCAACGATGTTGCACTGTTCTTCCCCTTGGGTACTGAGGTGAGAAATAAATGAAGATAAAAAATAAAAAAAGATGAGGTGGTACACTTAATCTCACGGGGTGGCTTTACGTGGTCTTGTAAACATGGCACTGCAGTGTGTGCCAGCAGACCATCATTAAACATGACTTCCGGCAGTGCAAAAGGCCTTGTAAATATATATAGCCCTACATTTACAACTACGTACCACTAACAATGCATTCATATCGCAATGAATAATCTTTGCTTCTCAACCACCTTTGATGGGACGACAGCCTTAATTTTTTTCAATTCATAGATACATCCATACTATGATGATATGATACTATGCATTTACTGGGAGATTGGGGTTGGGAGGGACTAAATAAGCTACATAGAAAGGCACAGAGAAGGGAATGTTAACTCACTGATATTATTACTACTAATACCACTATCTCATTCTTCTTGGTGGTAACAGGAGGAGTCTCTGGCCCTCATCTTGAGTTTGGTGGGTGGTGGAGGCCGCCCGCCAAATACATTCGCACAGAAGACTGCCACTCCAATCTTCCACCCGCTGGCCAAGAAGGGAACAGGTCCTTCACATCGTCTCCGTCACCGTCTCCTAATTGAGCCAGCGGCAATGTGGCGGTACATGAGGTGCGACAGCATCTGTCGTATTTTTTACTTCCCGTAATTTGGGCAGTGCAAAGCATGACAGGACTGTCCGTAGGAGCCCCTGCAAGGCCCATAGCAAGTACATGGGCAGTGCAAGGGCCACCGTGGGGCACCCGTTCTGACCGCCATGCAAAGGCTGGCGGAAAAGGGAGTAGTGCTTGGAGCACTGCCCTGGTGGGATTGCAACCGCCAAGACTGCCAGGCTGTCGACTGGTGGCAACCTGGCAGTGCTGGCGATCAGACTGTGCATGGTGGTCCAACGTCCATCACAAG
This sequence comes from Pleurodeles waltl, assembly GCF_031143425.1. Lineage (NCBI taxonomy): Eukaryota > Metazoa > Chordata > Amphibia > Caudata > Salamandridae > Pleurodeles > Pleurodeles waltl. Next base: position 609,775,543 of record NC_090439.1, read on the forward strand.
TCTGATGGTCCCAGGACTCGTAATGACCACCTCTGCCTGCATGGCATCTTAAAGAATCAGCCCAAACACATGCCCACAAGTACAATTATGAAGCGCTGCTGCTGACTCACCATGCTACCTCAAACTGCACCACATAATAAATAAACATACCCTTAACTTACCTCTGAGAGTCAACACTGCTATGAGAAAAAATAATTAGCATTGTGGAACAACACATACAACAATAAATAACTATTACTCACCAAGCCCTGACACCGCGACAACCAGCAGGTCCTGTTCCCGGTCGATTATGTCTGCCCACAGGTCCCCAGTGTGGTGAGGAACCAAATCGTACACCCTCCCCCACAGCAGTCAATGCTCCTGAAGGGTGTAACCACTCCCATGCCTTCCACCTGCTGCCAGTATAGATCAGAGGTGGTGCTGCACAAGAAAAACTAATGCTGCCACATCCTCCTTGCTAAAGATGGCCCGAGGATGCACCCCTTGTTGGCTCCACCAACAACAGGGTAGGCAACTGCTACTGTGCCGCTGCGCTGCCAAAGTGCTGGGTGCGATGGGGTAAAGAAAACAAGAGGGGAATAAAAAAAATAAGGGAAAAATACAAACAGTCATGAAAAAATGAAAAAAGATTTACAAAAGTAAAAATACAGATTCAGGAAAAGAGATAACTTAAAGGGGTAGATTAATTCAGAAGGTGGGGGATTACAAAGATAATTAGGGGTGAAAAATGAGGCCCAGCACCATAAATAGAGTAAAGAACAAGATGGCCACACACGATTTTCAATGTAAGTATATACTTTCCATTGCATTTGTCCTCAAATGCAATGCAAATGGGCTCAACAGCGAAGTCTGCACGCTCACGGAACTCCAAGTAGCGCAGCAGTTTTTTTAGCACTTTGCTGCGTCTTGTGTTACGTGACTCTGCACACTCCGCCCAGGCCTAGTCCTGATTTTACAGGGTTTAGTTTCAAGTATTTTTACCCAGTTGTGCCTTTGAAGTGGGGGAGATTTCAAAGAGAGGCTTTTAAAGTGCACAAAGTCCCTACCCTTCCTTCCAGACACACAATATGGAGTTACGTAGCCCTTTGTGAGGGCTCAGAACCCAGCCTATTCAGGTGTGTCAGCTCTTCTCTCCCATCCTCCCCAGGATGAGCCATCAATATGTTTACGGCCCATCAGGATGCCTGTGGATGTCCCATCTGGTACACCTATGCCTCCTTTGTTTGTGGCTGTGTAGAAGAGATATTCAAAGGTCCAGCTGTCACCTACCCAGATGTGTAATCAGAGACAGGCAGAAACAGAATGGTTAAATTGTCTGCCTGCTGCCCCTCGTGCCCCCGCCGTCCCCCCCGTCCTTCCGCCGCTTTCTGTCGTTCTTCTCTAGCTTCTCCGGCTTTTTGTACCCCTTCTAGGTACTTTTCTGCTTTTTTGGGCCTCCTCGCCTCCCCGAGGCCCTTCGCCGCTTTTCCCGCTCTTTTTTCCCCTCCTACCCGCCCTCCTCCCGCCACCCAGCTGTCCCCGCATCCCCGGCTACCCCTTATATGGCGGCCGCTGCGAGGCAGTGGTAGCGACCCTTGACCCCAGGGTAGGTCGCTCCCCTGCCCTCGCGGCGCCACCAGATCCTCTGTGCCTGCCCTCTGCTCTGCTGTTGTGCTGACTGTCCCCCAGAGTGTCTGCCTTTTCCCCCTGTGTGTGATCGCGTCCCCTTTTGCTTTTTTGTATCCCTGAGTGCCTGCTTTCCCCGTGTGACCGCTCTCCCCTTGCCTTCTGTATCCCTGAGTGCCTGCTTTCCCCGTTGTGATCGCGCTCCCCTTGCTTTTTGTATCCCTGTCTGCCTGCTGCCCCTCGTGCCCCCGCCGTCCCCCCCTGTCCTTCCGCCGCTTTTTGTCGTTCTTCTCTCGCTTCTCTGGCTTTTTGTACCCCTTCTAGGTACTTTTCCACTTTTTTGGGCCTCCTCACCTCCCCGAGGCCCTTCGCCGCTTTTCCCGCTCTTTTTTCCCCCCTACCCGCCCTCCTCCCGCCTCCCAGCTGTCCCCGCCTCCCCGGCTACCCCTTATATGGCGGCCGCGTGCAAAGGCGCGCCTAAGGCAAGCCCGTCTGCGCCCGTCCGCGCCTGGACCGCGCCCAGCGCCTGAACCCCTGGCCCCCGCCCCCCCACCTGACCTACGACTCCGCCTTCCTCGCCAACCTCAACCCAGGGCGCACGCCGGGCTGCTACCGCGCCACCCCGAAACGTACCCTCGGACCCTTCACCTGCAGCAACTGCCGCCTCACCTGCCTCCGGACCCACTCCGCTCCCGCCAAGAACTACTCCCCCGGAAATAACCTCCACTGCATCCTGGTCAACACCCGATCCATCCACAGGCACGCCATCGAACTGTGGAACCTCATCAACTCTACGAACCCGGACATCGCCTTCCTCACCGAGACCTGGATGAACCCCACCTCGGCCCCCCGACATCGCCATAGCCATCCCCGACGGCTACAAAATCATCCGGAAAGACCTCACCAACCGCATCGGAGGAGGCATCGCCATCGCACACAAAAACTCCAACCGCATCTCGACCGACACCGACAACTCACTCCCAGATGCCGAACACCTCCACTTCACGATCCACAGCAACCCCAAAACCACCCTCAGAGGCACCCTCATGTACAGACCACCAGGACCTCGCACCAAGTTCAGCGAAGACATCGCAGACTTCGTCAACCCTCACGCACTCTCATCCACCAACTGCATCCTCCTAGGAGACCTCAACTTTCACCTGGAGAACCTCACCGACAACAACACCACCGCCTTACTGGACAACCTCGCCAACCTGGGACTGAATCAGCTAGTCAACACCCCCACCCACTACGCCGGACACACGCTCGATCCCATCTTCTCCTCCAGCAAACACATCACCTTCAGCCACACCACCGAACTCACCTGGTCGGACCACAGCTGCGTCCACTTCATCTTCAAGAAGACCACCGTGCTCCACCACACCCAGCAACCACCAAGAAGACACTGGAATCGTATCACCACGGAACAGCTCGCATCAACCCTCTCCCAGAACCAACCCACCAGCACCACCGACCCCAACGTAGCCGCCAACAACCTCACAAACTGGATCTCTGACTGCGCCAACCTCCTGGCCCCCCTGAAGACTCAAGCCAGCACCAACAACCACAAGAAAAACTCCTGGTTCACCCCCGACCTCAAGAACTCCAAGAAAGAATGCCGCGCCCGCGAGAAGACGTGGCGCCTTAACCAGACCGAAGAGAACATGTCAGCTCTCAAGGACGCCACCCGCCAACACCACCAACACCTCCGCGCCGCACGAAAAACAGCCTACCGGAGCAGACTTGACAACAACGCCCACAACAGCAAGGAACTATTTGGCATCGTCAAAGAGCTCTCCAACCCGGAAGCAGAAAACAACTCCATCCCTCCCTCACAGGACCTCTGCGACTCCCTCGCAACCTTCTTCCACCACAAGATCATCGACATATACAACAGCTTCCCGACCGCCGACACGAGCCCCCCCCCGGAACCCGCCACCGACACCACCACCATCCTCACCTGGAACCCTACCACCACCGAGGAGACCACCCGCGTAATGAACTCGATCCACTCCGGATCCCCATCGGACCCCTGCCCGCACCACATCTACAACAAGGCCGACGACATCATCGCACCGCACCTCCGAGACGTCATCAACGCCTCCCTCACCGCCGCCACCTTCCCGGAAAGCTGGAAACAGGCAGAGCTCAACGCCCTCTTAAAGAAACCTACAGCAGACCCCACCGAACTCAAGAACTTCCGGCCCATCTCTCTCCTGCCGTTCCCCGCCAAAGTGATTGAGAAAATCGTCAACGCTCAACTCACCAACGCCCTGGAAAACAACGACTCCCTCGACCCCACACAGTTCGGTTTCAGGGCCAACCACAGCACCGAAACCGCCCTCATCGCAGCCACGGACGACATCAGAGCCCTGACCGACAAGGGAGAGACCGTGGCCCTCATACTCCTGGACCTCTCTGCAGCCTTCGACACGGTCTGCCACCGCACCCTGATACGCCGCCTCAGTAACGCTGGCATCAGAGGCAAGGCCCTGGAATGGATCATCTCCTTCCTCTCCGGAAGGACTCAGAGAGTCCGCCTGCCCCCCTTCAGATCCACAGCCACGGAGATCATCTGCGGCGTACCTCAAGGATCCTCCCTCAGCCCCACTCTCTTCAACGTCTACATGACCCCCCTGGCGAACATCGCACGCAAACACGGACTCAACCTTATTTCATACGCCGACGACACCCAGCTCATCTTATCCCTCACTAACAACCCCACATCAGCCAGGACCAAACTACATAAAGGAATGAAGGAAGTGGCGAACTGGATGACAGACAGCCGTCTGAAACTGAACACAGACAAGACGGAGGTCCTCATCCTCGGCCCCACTCCCACCGCATGGGACGACTCCTGGTGGCCCCCCGCCCTAGGCAGCACTCCCCAACCCACCGACCACGCGCGCAACCTCGGCTTCATCCTGGACTCCTCCCTCACCATGACCAGACAGGTGAACTCTGTGACCTCGGCATGCTTCAACACCCTCCGCATGCTCCGCAAGATCTTCCGCTGGATCCCCACCGACACCAGGAAGACTATCACCCACGCCCTCGTCACCAGCCGCTTGGACTACGGGAACACCCTGTACGCCGGCATCGCCACCAAGCTGCAGAGGAAACTCCAACGGATCCAGAATGCTGCCGCAAGACTCATCCTGGACATCCCTCGCCACCACCACATTTCCGGACACCTGAAAAAACTCCATTGGCTACCGGTCAACAAGCGGATCACCTTCCAACTACTCACCCACGCACACAAAGCCCTTCACAACCTTGGACCCAAACTCATCAACAACCGCGTCTCCTTCTACACCCCTCCGCACACTCTGCGCTCCACCGGACAGGCCCTGGCAGCCGTACCCCGCATCCGCAAAGCCACTGCCGGAGGAAGATCCTTCTCTTTCCTGGCAGCGAAGACCTGGAACTCTCTGCCCAGCCACCTTCGCGCCATACCTGACCACCTCTCCTTCAGAAGGCAGCTCAAGACCTGGCTCTTCGAGCACTGACCCCCCCCTCCCCCCAGCGCCTTGAGACCCTTGATGGGTGAGTAGCGTGCTTTATAAATGCGATTGATTGATTGATTGATTGATTAAAATAAGAAAATGCCAACTTTCTAAAAGTGGCACTGTCACACTTGCAACTTAAAGTCCAACTTCATAAGTTGTGATTTTTAAATTTGTGAATCCAGAGACACCAAACTCAAAATATCTATCTGGTCTCAATTGGAAATTACACATAAAATGTAATAAGGCAATCCCAAAGTTGACCTATGGGAGAGATAGGTCTTGCAGTAGTCAAAAACAGATTTAAGAGTTTTTCATTACCTGGACATCTAAAACATAAAAGTACAGGTCCAACATTTTAAATATGCTGCACCCTGCCCTTGAGGCTGTACAGGACCTACCCTAAGGGTCACATAGACCTTAAAAGAAGATTTGGGCATTGCAAGTGGGTTAACTGGCCAGGTCAACATGGCAATTTAAAACCTCACCCACACACTCTGCAGTGGCAGGCCTGAGACCTGTGTACAGGGCTACTGAAGTAGGTGGAACAATCAGTGCTGTAGGCCCACCAGTGGCATTTCATTTACAAGCCCTACATTTCATGTACAAGGTAGTGTACTTTACTAGGGACATATAAGTAATTCAAATATGCCAATTGTGGAAAAGCCAATGTTACCATGTTTTAGGGAAAGAGCACATTCACTTTAGCACTGGTCAGAATGGTAAAGTGCCTAGAATCCTAAAGCCAGCAAAAACAAAATCAGCAAACAGGAGATCAGAAGGCAAATAGTCAGAAGAAACCACACCAAGGATGCCAGGTCTAAAATGCAACAACAAGTGACCATGATGGAGCAAAATTTGCACCATCTTATGCCTTTATCATAATGGGAAATGTTGAAAAATACTGGATATGGAGTAAATGATTTAAAAAAATACAACAACAATATCATTTTCTGGGGCTGCTACATTGATGATGTTCTTTTGATTTGCCAAGGCTCTTAAACTGCTTTGATAAATCACATCAAGGTTCTCTCAGACAATAAATAGGAAATAACTGTGACATCTCAGATTTCTAAACAAGAAATCTAACTTTGGATCAATCTTTGTGGAGAATGACCAACTACACAGTAGGACCCATAGAAAAAACAACAGTGTCCAACTCTGTACTACATGCAACAAGTTGCCATCCTAGAAATACCATTTCAAATATTTCGAAGAATGACATTCGCAGAATCAAAAGAAAGTGTGGCAAAATTATTTGAGACCAGCTAACAAAACTATCCACAGATTAAACAAAAGAGGCCATGATGCAATAAATATAACTAAAAAAAATAAATAAATTGAAGCAGTGGAAAGACAGGAGATCCTGAAATATTCACCAAAAATTAAACCAACGGAAGAACCTGTCAGATTCATTCTGAATTTTGCAATGGGCAAAATAATATAAGGAAAATATTAAGAAAGCATTGGTCCCTACTCACAAATAATCCACAAATTTCAAAGGATTTTAAATCATAATCATAACTGTGATTCACTAAAGCACCTACTCTATGTCATAAATTATGTAGTTAAATCTTCACTGATAAAATAGCAAAATGAGCAACCTTCCAGGATAAACCCAAGGGCTGTTAAACCTGCCACAACTATTCCATCTGGAACTTGGGGGAAGAATTAACTAAGCTTTCATTGTCAGTAACCAACGGCATGTAATTAACAAATAGATACGTTGTGAAAGTTCTATGTTATTTATGTGATTATTTGCCCATGCAACAAATCATACATAGGGTTGGGTACCTGACTGCTGACACTGCTGTTACCTCCGCTGACATGGGAGACCCTTTGGGCACTGAGACACCTGAAACTTTTGGCACTTAGCCACATTAAGGAGACCGTTACACCTTTTGGGGAGGGGGTTTAATGCTGTATGATATGATTACTACTAGACTGTGATGCTGTATTTCAATTGAAGGCCACTAAGCAGAATACGTGAGGGGAAAAGGTTTGGTTCTCTTTACCTAAAAAACAAATATCTTCATTTGTTGGGAATGTTATTGGGTTTCACTGGCACTAACAGCAAATTGTATCACCTGAGGGACCAAAAATGTAATGTTTGCCTACTGTAGACTCTCACTTTTGCTGGATTGATGTACTTACTGGAAAATATTCTCCTACATATTGTAGTGATGCATCCTGTGCCACTATATTTTGAATGACATGCTAATAAAAACACATTTTATTAAAAAAAGAAAAAGCATACATTGGAAATAGGATTCAATTATGTCAACAGAGAATACAGGAACATTATAGAAACATCCACAAATTTGATACAAATTTACCCTTGATTTACCATTATGGAATTGAATGGCAAATGAAAAACCTGCGAGGAGGTAATTAGGAACTTGCACTCCATAAACGGTAGAGTGCATTGATTTTGAAACTTAATACAGTCAACCATGGCCTGAAAAATGATGTATAACAACATACATGGCTACTATATGATCCTAATTTGTTATAAAAGATCTACTAACATTTGAGTTCCAGCCTATCATATATTAGAATGCTATTATATCATGTGGTACAAGGGTAAACACCAGACCTGATGAATTTCTTAATATTGCTTATAGATATTGGTCATCATCAATATTGCCCAATGTTCTTGATATATTTGAATAATGTTACAATAGGCCTATCTCAGTGGGCCTTTTAGTGACAACACACAGAAACCATTGAGATCTAATAACGGTTTCAATATTTTCTGATGATACATTAACATCCACATCCATTGTTATAATGCTTAATGTCATCTACCATGTTACTATTCCCTGTTACATAGGGTGTACAATACAATTTATTGGTTAGTAGGAGAATTCATGTATAAGTATGTAGTATACTTATCCCTGTTAGATCTTGACATTTATGCATAAGAATGACTTAGGTGCATGCACTAGTGTAACTGCTAATTTGCCATACGTCACTGACATATATAATGCATCATGATCCCTTCTATCCTTTAACCTTCAACCCTTTCCCACCAGATGAGACAGTTAATTTGACAAACACAAATCACCTGCTATAGTCTTGACTTTTTGAAAATTGGAACTTTCTCTCTCTTCTTTTTCTTTTTCTCAATTTAAACTCTATTTATATATCACACCTTACAATGGTCACTCCAAATATGGCACCTCTGCACCTATGATTTAAGCAATGAGTTAGCCCAGGAAGAAAAATCTCATGTAATATGTTACCCTATTTGAAGATTGACATTACACATCCAACTCTAACCTGCTCACCCATTGTGTATTTAAGAAACTCTTAGCTCGGTCGCAAATAATATCCTAATATTGCTATCCAGAAAGACTTTGCCAAATCTGGTCTTATGCAGCTCTCAACACAGCAATCTTTGACATGGTACTCTTTGTAAAAGCAGTTACAATCGATTTTACATAGATTACAGCTAGGATCTTACTTAGAGGGGTCCTTATATTCTTAAACACCTCAAAATGGCACCTACTAAACAGTATTTGTAAGTTGAGTATACGTTCATACATTTTTTTGAATTTTGACAAGGATTGGCCCACACTTACAGCTTTATTTAAAAAGTGCCTAATTTGGAAAATAACTATCAAAGATAGGGTATTATACGAATGATTGATCAATATTTTTACTTCGCCAAGAAGGCTCTAAAAATTGTAGGGAAGTAAGCAGGCACTGCTGCAACTGATACAGGACTAAAACCTCATTATCATTTTCAAAATGGCCAAGAGCATACACAAAGTTTGTAATTTAAGAATGCTTTCACACATGTTTGCATTTTGAAAAAACTATGATTGGTGCGTACTCACAACTTCAATTCAATTCCACCTCATTTTAGACCATAATTTAGGAAATGACTATCAAAGGTAGGGTATCACACAAAAGATTAAAAAACGTTATTTTTGTCCTGGCAAAATAGTACTTAAATTCCTAAATTAATAGGGTAGCAAGTATGCCCCACTGCAACTGTCACAGGACTAATTATCTTTATGACTTTAGAAATGGCGGCAAGACCAAAAGCAATTAGGTGTCAGCATCCTGGACCTCAGAGACTCATACGTGAATTGGGTAAGTGTTTCCATGTTTTGCCACTTTACTAAAGCTTGTCTCTCTATGCCCTCTGTCTAATTTTTGGCAGTTCTATACTGGAAGTCATAAATGGGTCATCCAAACATGCTCAGAGGTTCTTGTCACAAAATGGGGGTCATCATTAACAATACTGAGTATTTTTTTTTTCTACCTTTTATATTACCTTTACATTCATTCAGCCTTGAAAATGTCCTTAGCTTGCGTGCCCCAAAGGGTGAAACACGTGTTGTCATATTTTGAGTTACTGGAATATTTTAAGATACCTCCTTCTTCACAAATATACAACAAAAAGAAATTAAAGGAAACTATAGTGGAAACCTTGATAGAATGAATTCATGTCTAATTGTGCTTTGAAAAAATATTACTCAAAAGGTTTTTCTAATCTCTGGAGAATACACGCATCCTGGTTAACATTGATTTATTGACATTGGTTAGTGCACTTCGAGTTATGCATTTTGTTCACTAACCTGTATCTCAATTTCACTGCCAAGGGAACCTATGACTTCTACCCCACAGCTACCATTGAAATTCAAGTGAATAGTGGGTTCTTGACCCAGTTGCCCCAGATCTGAAGTAGGTTGGGACCAGGAACAGCAGGCGTAAAAGGCCTCAACCACCACGGTGGGGCCATGTGGCCCCCGCGTGCGCCCTGGAATTCTGAAAGGGGTTCTAACAACAATGTTTGACACATTAAGGTACTCCAACTACATGAATATTCTAATAGAAAGGGTGGCCTTGGATGACATTGTTTTCAATTGGTTTATCTCTAACTTGGAAAACAGGAGCTAAGTATAAAAATGCCAAAATCACTTTCAAACACTATTGGCTAAATCATGGAATTTCCCAGGGTATAACTCTGAGCCACAATACTCAAAAACTCTAGAGCCTCTTACCATTTATTTACTGATAATACCAAGCTCTACATGGAAGTCTTACCAAAGAATGGAATCCTTTTGCTAGCACAATGCTGTAACATATGTAATCATGGGCATCAACTTAAACTAAAAACCCTTTAAGAAAAAATTCCATTCGGGTTCAAAAAGTTTACATCACTGATAGGCTACTTTTAGGCTCCCGTTAGGTTACTGTTACACTACAGAATAGGCTACAATGTGGAAATTGTGAATTGTGCAAAATCATTTTGTTGCAGTCTGGACAAGATCCTCAACCTACAGTCCCACCTTAAGGGACTAGCCAAAGTAGTCAGATTCCAACTAAAAGTACTGAGAGGTATTAAATATTTCGTACAAGCTAAATACTTCAAATAAAACAGTGAATCTATTGCTCTTTCGAGACTGGATCAACACCGTGCTAAGTACAGTCCAACAATTATTTATTGTTCCTTTAAATGCAATTATAAACACAGAAACACCACACCAGACTTGCAGGCTTCACATCACATGGAAACAGAAATCATGGAAATCTTCAGACATCCTATAAATGAAAACACCATCCTTCAAAGAGAACAATTATGACACAATTTTGTTCCAGAAATGCACTTAAGATTTGGAAGTTCTTTCCAGCATCAATCAAACTATGACTCTTTCAAACATTAACTAAACTCTCTAGGGTTCAAATTTAATTTTCACATTTAAGGTCCCCCTGGCTCTTATAATGCAGAAAAATCTCATAGTAGACTGTGATCTGGAATTAGCCTTTGCTATCTCAAATCTGTTTTGACCAAGAATGTGGTTGTGGTATGTTCTTTTTTGTTCATACCCTATGTAATGGGAGTGAACTGTTTTAACCTTTGTGACATGTTGTGCATCTTGTTATGGCTGTTTCACACCACATATTATTGACTAGAGGCCTCTCTTTATGGATATGAACCGACCTTATTCAGCTGTGCCTATAGTGGAAAGATACAAAGATTTATGCCATATAATTATAAGCCACTGCAGGTTAAGCTCAATATCTAACAGGATCAATTTTCTACACAACTACCATGTATCACTCTTCTCTAAGGCAGTTTTGTAACCACATATCGGAAAATCAAATTCCTATCTCTATCATCTAGAGAGCTGCTTGTTCACTTATCCAGATGCTCCTTATCCAGCATTCCATTCATGAAGTCATTTTGTGACCACGGATGGCTGTCATTCAAATCCTCTAGCCTGTAAAAGATGGCATATATACTTTGCAAAACAAACTACCCTCACTATCTAGCAATGCAATCAATCACATTTGCAGCACTTCTTAAGTAGCAATAGTAATGTGGCACCCTACAGTAAATCCAGGACTTGTCTCTTTTTCTATACCTTCTTGAGTGCACTGGTAAGCCTCTCACCAAAATATGGTTATGTTTTAACATTATGCCAGTTATTCAGTTTGGGCTGCCTGGCCTAAGCTTTGGACAATAATCCACTTCAAGAGAACCTCAGTAGAGATATTCAAGAATATAGACGTCCACTCTGTGATAGGACCAGCACTCTCTCTGAGTGCCGTCTAATTCAGAAATATACTTTGTACAGGACAAATCTGAGATCACTGAGGCAGCACTGAGATATCACTACCATACTTGCTACTAACGGCCAATACATAATGGAAGACATTTTTTCCTAATGTCATTGTTTTGTATTTATAAGTTAACCTTTAATGTACCATTTGGTGATAGTAGTTAGTGTTCTAGTGCTGTGTATTCCAGTTTGTGCTGTCACATGATATTGTTTTGTTAAGATGGCATACGTATTTTATTTTAGAATTTACATTAAACATGTAGTTGATTGTCAAGTCAATATGCTTAGCTTGAGGTTTCATTTATGGAGTGTTTTTGTCAACAGCAAGTACCTGAATACATGACTGCATAGTTCTGTGTTGTGAAGGATATAAATATAAATTTGCTCTGATTGAACTTAGGGAGTGTTCCACTATTTCACCCCTGATTTACCAATAACAAGCTCCCAGCCTACATCCATGAGTCAAAGATGATACCTGGAGTTAGAGCAGGCTGTCATTCATTGAAGTGAGGACCAGTTAAAAAAATGACATTTAAAGTTTTAACAATGGGGTGGAGGCAAGATGACATTTTAAATCGTAAGTCGAAATCTCCATCAAGCCGTATAACTTGGGTGTGTTTGGTGAATCAACAAAAAAGGAAACTGTTTACTTATTTGGGGTACAATTGGTGGATGTAACCACTTATTTAGTACACATTCAAATGAGCAGTGGTGCGGCGGTCGCCTCAGATTAATTTACTCATTTAATTATTTCGGCAATCAGATGATTATCAAGTAGCTTAGACATTCAATTTTATTACACAGCTGTGGCATAAAATAAGACTGTGACCCAATTTTGTTTCAATTGGTAGAAATATTGTTATTAAAGTGTTCCTTTCAACACAGTGAGCCCATTTAGACAGTTGATATAGAGGTGGATTTTACACCCCTTCTGTGTGAAAATCTGTTAAAAAAAGTTAGAGCTTTAAGGAACTAGTGTGCAATGCTTGCAATGGTTTCAGATTATCTGCATGGTACTTGGAGCAGCGTGTGCTCTTATTTGCATGCTGCTGCATAAATCTAAATCTGTGCAAGAATCCTCTCATTAACCAGAATACGCAGGGCAGGCTAAGTGAACAAGGGCCACACGTACAAAGCAGTTTTTCATCTGCAAACTCTCTGACAAAAGTTTGCATCAAAACACTGCGTTTCGCAATGTACTAAATCAATTGTAGGAGTCTATAACTTTTGATCCACTTCTACAGTGGGTTTGAATTTGGACAAGGAACCAGTATGTGCTAGGGTCATTTTGTAGGTGTCCCTTCCAAAGATTAATTCCTACTCATATGAGTCAATTGTTTAGGACCAAAATAGCAGTCTTAAATCATAAAAAATGTACTGACCACCAACTTAGGGAGTCTTAAAGAGTGTGGCAGTCTTAAGACCGCCACACTGGTGGTGGCGGTCAGGACCACCGCAGATACAATGGTCCGACCGCCAGATTACAACCCTGGTGGTTAGACCACCACAGCGGTGGTAGAGAACAGGTCCATGGGGTGGGCACAGGGAGGCCCTGCACTGCCCAGGAACTTGACATGGGAAGTGCAGGGGCCAATCCTGCCAAGCACCATCGCAATGTTTACTGTCTGCTTTGCAGCCAGTCAGTAAACATTGAGATGGTGCTGGAGCACCCTGCTGGCTACAGCATTGCTGCAGGCCCGATTGCGAGCAGGAGACAATGCTGTAGCCTGTTTCCCGTTACGCCTCAGGTTTCCGCCCGCCGCCCTAGAAGGAAACTCATAATGACTCTGGCGCGGAGGTCGATGCGTAGGTGGCAGCCACCCTGTCTGGAGTTTGGCAGACGGGCTTTTCCCTCCACCAAACTCGGAATGAGGCCCTAAATCTGGCAACCCATTCGCTAAAGGGAAGGGATCCTGGGGGACTCCTTTACTTTTGTGAGTGTTAAAAAATGTTTGGGCATGACCCATGGACACTATCAAATAAAAAAAAGCTTTTGCATATAAATGTATCCAGTTTTCTTTAATGGGTTACATTTAAGAAAAAGTTTACTTTATTGCAGTGCAATCACAGACCCGGTAGTCTGCTGACCCCAGAAAGCCAACATCCCTGTGATGACGTCTAATAGTAGAGAGTCACAACTGGCAGCCTACCTCAATAATATTCATTAAGTAGGCCAGATTCCAACCAACTGCGATTCAGATTTGTAAGAAATGCCCTACAAAGAAGTACATTGGTTCCTAAAAATCTTTACTGGTGGCAAAACAATAGTGTCCTTTGCCCTCAGTAGTTTGAGATCTGATATTGGTACATCTATCCCTAAATTAGCATGATTGGTAGAGAATGACAACGAACAAAAGCTGACAGATTCAACAAAACTCGTTCACTGTGTGAATAAATTCATGGGTTTGGTTAAAAGTGGATGTTATGTAATAGAACTCAAATAATAAACAGGATAGCCCAGCCCTAGCTACAGACCATTCCAGTGTGGACTAGGCCTATGTGATTACCATAAAGCTGCTTGTTACATTCAGTTCAGCAATAGTTGGGGAGATTTACACAACAAACTACAGCATGCCTCTACATACCAGTTGCAAGGACAGTTGTGCTGTTTCCCAGTGCTCTAATTGATTGAAGGTAATGGCGTGCATTTAATCAACTTTATGAGAGTGAAATGCTAAGAAATTAATGCTGGGATTAAATTATGTGATTTACAGGTGACTAAAAGATCTCAACAGTCATCACCTTAATTAAGTTATATTTCCATTTCTTGCACACTTTGATTTTCATTAGGTTTTGAAATTCTGGTTCATCAGTGCTTTGTAAATGCAGAGGTTTACATTACCTTACCTGCCTCATATTTCTTTGGCAATGGACATGGGTCCCAGTGTTTTGTGACATGTAGCAGTTATCTTGCTTTATGAAATGTTTAGTTCTAATTCTTTTTCTTTACGACATTGCTCAAGTATTGTTGTGATAGAGAGCAGTTGTATAAATAAGAGTGTATATCCCACCCCCTCATGTGTTTAAAAAACTTTCATTTCCAAGAGTTGTCATTGAGATTTCTGTGTTCAGTTACTTCCTTTTTCGTTCTGACCATTGAGACAGCTGGAATGTCTCAACAAATGCTTGTTTTTCCTAAATACTACCACTTGACATACATACATAGAAGGGCTTTTAGTCATCAGGCTTCAACTTTTGCACTTTTTTAATTGGCACTCACATTATCTCACTCCCCTGCTCCAGCAAACAACAAGGGGCAATGCGTCACCCCACTTTACTCATGAGATACTTTCACTTTGAGTGACACACAGATCCTGTGCACATTGTTCACCCTTTCTAAAAATAGGTCCCTTTTCTTCAGTGACAAGTGTGGTTCAAAACACACTTTTTAGTTTTTTATCTTTACGTAACTGCTATATATTGTGCTTGCATATCAGGTGTATGGTTAGATGGTGATTTAATTTCAATTTCATTTTAAAGTTGTTATAAAATGTGTGTTATTGAAACTTTCTAACTGTCTGAAATTTAAGTAATACTAGTAATACAATGTATGGCTCAAAAGAAAGGCCTTATATCAAATAAGTTTTGTTTATGCTTGCCACATTTAAGTGCCAGTATGTTTCTTCTCCTTATTTTTGTGGCATATATTTGCATTCAAAAAATCAAAAAATAACAATTGCACTAGTGTGCCTAGGACAGATTTGTTCATTAGGTTTGTGACAAATTAGAAAGGTTAAAGCACACTAACGTCAAAGACACCCTCATAATCATTGATCATATTGATGTTTGTACGGTAGAAAGATCTAATTTGGCCAAAGTTGTATCTGTTGCGTTTTCGTCCTCAGGTTTCTTTGCGAGAGAAGGGACCCAGCTTCAACTGTTTCTAAGTCATGTTAAGGTAAGAGAACATTGGGTTTTTGTTACTTCAGATTTGGTGTGGGCAATCTGAAAGAATGAAGGTATAATGTCCTTTTTACTACTTAAAGATGGCCCTCTTGAAAAGTAATCAGGGATGAAGTTAATGGCCGAGAACATATGAAACACAGTCTGAAAGTGGCCAGGGATACTGTGGTGAATTACAGGACTAGAAGTATTTGAAACCGAGAAAACCTGAGTGTTTTGGAATTAATATAGCTTTAGAGTCCTCTGTAGTGGGCTATACCTGCCATTAAAGGCCCGCTCCAGTGTTAAAGGCCAGAGCCGAAGGCTACGAAGGGCTAAAAGGCTATTAGAACATTGTGCCATTAGAAGGCAGAATGTTCTAATATTTAAAACGAATAAAAGGAAGGCCTTTGTTCACATTGAATATTGACCTTCTGGGCTTTTACCAGCCAGGTAAAATGCCCTGAGCACTCCATTGTCTCCAATAGAGCTCCCAACATTCCAAGGTTCTAATATAGATTATTTTATGTTATGTATTTTTTACTAAGATACAGAGTATTTCAGCTCAATAGTTTTGTAAACATTTGCTTTCCTAAATAAAACCAAACATTGAAAAGTTAGTCGTCGATGTGCAGCGCCAACCTTCCCTTTAAAGTTTTTTTTATTTTTGCATTTCTTTCAAAATAAAATAATTATATCTTTAGTGATTCGAGTTTTTGTTTGGTGAGTACTTGTGTGTGTATTTTTTGTGAATTACTGTTTTAATGTTTGAAACTTAAATAGTACAAATTGCTAGGGGGTCCCCAGCTTCCAGTAGTGATTCAGTGGGGGTCCTCAGGAGTCACAAAGTTGGGAACCACTGGTATAGATATACATATAGATATATCTATACAGAAAACGTGCTGGCACAAGTACGCAACTGACTCCACCTCTCGGTTCCGGTGCCTGCGATGGCTTGTAGCTTCTGTCAATTATTCCAAATAATCCAAATCCTTGTGAGAACAAATGAAAGCAAAAGATTCATTTATTTATGCAAGAACAAGTCATTTCGGCTTAACACAAGCCTTTGTCAAGTTGGGATATTGCGCTCTATCACATAAAAAAATAAGCATTTCATTCATGATCGTGGAAAACATCCTTTCAATGTAGCAATGACCCAATTAGTTTGAAAATCATTTCATCATACAAATTACCAAGCTCATTGGATTGGAAATGTAATAAAAGCAAAATCCGAAATTGAATTTCTATAAAAGAAAAAAATAATTACAACTTTATAAACATTATAATCACAGTGATTAGAAAATGTCATTGCATATCCATAAATGCGTATCATGGGAATTGGTAAGGGCATATCCAACAGTACTAAGAATACATGTGTAATAAATGGTGACAATATGTTTTGTGTACAATTCATTAACATCTGTCCAGATCACCTGCCCCTTCCACCAGTCTAGGAAAAGACTCACAAAACTGGGGGTGAAGCAAGTGCTCATCACAGTCCCGGAATACTGGCAATACAGTGACCTCAAACAGAAAAATGTTTTGTTCCAAAAAATAAGTAATCGTTTTCTGTAATATGCTGGTGTCATCCATTAAAGTGCCAGGTCAGCTACGAAAGTAGTGCATACATGCAGATACTCTGAATTCCTGTTCAATACATGTATAAAGGGAACAGACTTCTAGGACGATCATGATATAGGATGCCTCCCATTGTATGGCATGCTTTCTGTGTAAAAAAATCAGTGCTGTTGTGGAAATATGGTCTTAACTCAGTGGCAGTAGGAGCTAAGAAATGGTCTAAATACTGCAGTGTTTTCGAGTAGCCCTGTATTGGAGGAAACAATAAGTCTTCTAGTAGGCTTGGTGGGATTCTGGTGTACTTAAGAAAGTAAGTAAAGTCAGGGTACTTACTCATTTACATGTAATATACCATCTTCATGCCAATCCCACAGTAATTCATGATATATTAGGATGGAGTGTCTATACGTTTCCCATTTGGTCACGTCATAACAACTCCTGGCACTCCGTTGTCTATGTGCCTCGGCGCTGTAGTCAGAAACATTCATCACTACTACATTACCACCTGTACTGGATGATTTATTGGCTATAGTGGAATCATTAGTAAAGTTTAGTAATGGAGATCTTTTTTGTGCAGTTGAGTTATCATGAACATGTGAATCATTAATATCACAAAGCTTGATAAGCTCTTGTGTCATAACACTATGAAAAGCTTCAATGTTGTCATATGCCACATTAGGATTAAATCTGTACTTCGGTTTTAAGCCATTACATTGTGCAACATTCCGCTTAAAGATGAAAATTCTTAAGGTGACATTCATGTTTCTCTGAGTGGCATTGTCATTATTGGATTCAAAATCATGTCATGCTAACATGGAGTCAATGCCCTGAAGCTGGAAATCTAATAATTTGTACTGTGACATTTCCTTGATTAGAGTCAATAGACATCTCATGTAGTTTCACTGACTCTAGTTTTCTTACATATAACAAATCCTATTCTACTGCTAGTATAATTCTTATCAATAAAAAGACAAAAGAATAGTTCAAGTTTCAACACAGACTTCTCATCTTGGTCACAGTTCTCATGAAGATAAATTAATCACAGATTAATCATCACTCACCAATGTGTTCCTCCTGTCTGTGGAATAACAAAGGCTCCTGCAGCCCCCCGGTGCAGGGTGGCCCCAAGGTCCATGCCCCCCCTCAGCACAGTACATTGTTCACAGGCCGCAGGCCCCAGTCTGAGTCCGGGGTGAGGGAGGCCCTCCATATACTTTGCAGGGGGGCTCCCTCAAGATTTGTTACGCCACTGCCTCATGCTTGTTCCCTTTTGCGTTGAGCTAATCAGACACTTTCATTTATTCCTACTGCCCTTCCCATTTGTTTTATTTCTTTCTTGCAGATCTTCCTCTTACCTTTGGGTTGCTGCATGATAACTGTTATTTTTTCTGTTATAGCAAATGAAACTGCTGAAAAAAAGCTCAAGGTCGTATTCCTAAAGGAATTGATCCAACTTGTTTATCATCCCAGAGCTTACATTAGAGCTGGGTGTTATTTTCGGGAGTAGTGGGAAAGGTGAAACCAATATATATTACTTTGTACTGTTTTAGTGTTAGGTTTAACTTCAGGCTGGAGGTGAAAAATAGGCAGATTACCTCTGTGTGGTGGGTATGAAGGGCTACGGAGGTCTTTTCCCAGGTGCTGATACGATAGGGGCAGGATTGGCAATGAGTCGGCAAAGTAAATTCCATATGCACAATGGCAGAATAGTGATATCTTGATTATGCGGCATTCAGCCCTTCACTATTGATGCCAGTAAATCATTTTTTAGCAGTGTGTCCTTATGAACTGCACTTGCGTTTAACCTAGTAAATAGTTTTTCTTTGTTCCTCTCCAGTTTTTACAACATAGAGCAAGTTGAATATGGATCACTGGGACACTTCTCCCCCCAAGTAAGGTTCTTAAAGATGTGAACTGTCAAGGTCTAAGAGGGGCATTGACATTGTTTCTCTTTGCCACATGATGCACCTTTAGTTCCCTCTGTCTTTTTACCCAGGGACGCAGTGCATAATGAGTCAGTGCTTAACTAGAACCCACACCATCCTCTTGCTCCAACAATGTCAGGTCATCAAAAACACAGGGGTTAGGCCTCTTAGCATTGTCCAGGGGGTTCACGCCTGAGAAGCTCAGTTGAAAACAAAATAAAACCCAAATTAAGGTTACTACCAGGTGTAATGACAGTTAGGCCTTGTGTTGCTCACTTCACATTGTTTAGCTGGTCTGCAACTGCATGAATTTCATTGTCAGTAACCCCATTACATTATTTTTAAAACTTGTGATAGAATTAAACAGAAGACGATCCTTACAAAGAGGTAGCAGGGCTTTTCTTTTGCCCATCGTGTCACCAGGCCAAAGCAACAATAAATCTATTTGAGTGAATACAAAGGCCCAAGAGGGGTGCCACAGCCTATCCTCCTCCAGGCTCAGGTGGGCCTGCTCTTGGCCCAGTCTTCGCATAGGCACAGCCCATGTGTGTCCTGCGCTGCTGATATGTGAAATGTGCTGTAAGTGCTGATGTCTGCCTCTACCAGACTCCTCATCAGGGTTGAGAGGGTCTCTTAGCTTCAGAGTCCTGCCCAAACCCTCTATGTGCAGCAAGGCATACTTCACTGCAGGAAAGTGAAACACACTATACACGCTGAAACCCAGATGCTCCAGGGCTGTTCTTAGAGCTGGCAGGGTCTGTAGGCTTTAGAGTCTGCCCAGACTCTACTTATGCAGCAAGGAGTCCCAACTCAACTGCACAAATTATGGGCACGATTTTATTGAAACATTTAGAAGCCTGAGCCCTTTAAATTGATACTATTTTGGACTTACATTTTGGCTTTTGGACTGACCTTGGTAGAGCCTGGCAGTGACATAATCTCCATATGTTAATAAACACATAAGGGCTCATTACGACCTTGGTGGAGGGGATTACTCCGTCCCAAAGGTGACGAATATCCCGTCCACAGTTTTAAATGTTCCATAGAATATAATGGAACTTGTTATACTGTGGGCGGGATATCCGTCACATTTGGGATGGAGTAATCCCCTCTGCTAAGGTTGTGATGAGGCCCATATTCTCTTGGTACAGTCGGGCAGTGCTATCATCTCCATATGTTAATAAACACATATTCTGTATCTAAGGTAGTGTGTATTTACCTAGCCTTTAAGTATTTGAGCTTGTGATTTGCTCACATGAACTATTCAAAGCTTTGGAATATTATGACATGGGTGTGGAGGCCAACATTTTCAGCTTTTAAGCCAATTGCAAAATGCAAAATGCGCTACTGCACTGCAAGTTTGAGGTATGGCACGCTGGGGTGGACCTCGGCACCAGGTGGAGCAGACTGACCCCAGAACTAATAGCCACTTTGCAAGCCAGCGGGAACTGTATGCAACATCCGCATCAGAAAGTCACAAGGGGCCCAAACTGCATTACAATAAGGCCATTGCCTCCTCAAGGAGAATCCTAAGAACCTTCTTGCATTGTCATAAGCTCATCCCCACACTCAAATCTGCAAAAGAGATCATCAAACTGCATAAGGAAATTAAAAAGCAAGAATGGGAAGCAAGAAAGCTTGGGGAAAAAAGCTATGGCAAAAGATACACAAAATGCCCCAGGAAAGAAGTCTAGCATAGTTCTGTAATTACATTTACAAAGTAAAAGCCCCAAATGCAAGCAGATGCAACAGGGCTTCTGAAGGAGACTGGATAAGCCACGTAAGCGCTCTGTACTCTGGCCTCTCAGCTTTATCAGTTTACATGAACAGTCAGGGGAGTGCTGACCAGTCCACAAGGTATCATCAGATTCTTACCACCCTGGCCCAGGTCAGCAAAACCATCAAGGTAATGAAAAAAGATGGGGCTCCAGGATCGATCGGACTCCCCGAAGGGATCTTCAAATGCTTCCTGAAAGACTGGACAATGATATTAACCCCCCTCTTTAGCCACACCTTCCTTTCTGTTCAAATTACAGATGCATGGAGGGGCTCCATTCTGTTCCCCATATTTAAGAAAGTGGACCCTACAAAGCCATCTAACTACCACCTGATCACCCTACTGGACCTTGAGGCTAAGGCTTATGCCCGTCTACTTCTGAAGCAGCTAGGCCTGGGTTCAGGACAACAAAATTCTCCCATTTTTCAGAAAGGCTTACAATTGTTAGTAAAAAAAAAAAGTATGGGGGCAGCAAGGGAACAAACTGAACAAGTGACGCATCCTCAACCATAGATAACATTGTCTTAATTGCCAGACTTAACTATCTAGCAGCCTCAAGCAAGCAACTGCCACTCTTCTGCTGCTTCATTGACTAAAGTGCAGCCTTTGACAAAGAAGACTGCCCCACGTCAGGGAGAAAGCTTCCAATATGGGGATCCCTCCAAATCCCCTGGGTGCCGTTATCTTGCTATACTCAAACACATGGGTACTCATGAAAACAGGGCCACACACTGTTACCACAAAAAACATCACCCAAGGTGGGCTAAAGCAAGGCTGTATCCTTGCCCTGCTGCTCTTCAAACTGTACACTGCAGTCCTGGGCAAAGCACTTGCAAGCAGCAGCCTGACCCTCCCTCGTTTAGGCCATTTGTCTGTTCACCTCCTGTATGCAGACAATATTGTGATAATAGACAACACCAGATTTGCAATGCAGTGAGGTCTGAGCAGCCTTCATGTGTACGATGTTAAAAATCATCTAATGGTAAACCAGGATAAGACCAAACAAGCAATCTTCGGGTGACAAAGGAACAAGAATTTTCTTTCCTGGAGCTTAGGACCACTGACAATCCAATCAGCATTGAAATACAACTATCTGGGGGTCTGGTTCACATACACGGCCAAAACCCTAGCCCACATAATCTCCCTAAAGAAGAAACCTCCCAGCGATCACATATGGTCTTGCCCGCCTCAACATGAAACTAAAAGGTCCATCTGCTTCCCCAATACTTAACGTTATTAGGGCCACCCTTCTGCCTGACCTTCGTTATGGGTGCTTGGCCTTTCCTGGTGCCTGCACATCCAGCCTGGAGCTCTAGCAGTCCTCAAACCACAAAAGAATATTTCACCTACCCAGGTAACTGTGTAGATCTCGAATTTATCTAGAATGCACCCTGACTCATCAAGAGCTAACCTGTGAATCTGACTTTTTTTTTAACTATCTTTGGTTATCGAAGGCGCCCAGTAACTTACTCAAGGTCTGCCTGAAAGGAACCTTTGAAAGCCCTGGGAACCCATAGTCCGAGCAAAATCAGAAGGCTCTGGCAACATTTGAAATCGAAGACAGCGCTCACTATGCTTCTCTAAACACTTCAGACATTCTTCTCTCACTGAATACTTCATATTTGGAAGGGAGACCTCAACCCTACCTTGTCATTCAATTAATAGCTGGGTGTGCAGTGACATCATATGCATGAGACTGCTCAGGCTACCAATACCAGATTTCAACCCAGTTTGGGCATGCCCAGGCTATGAGGGGGCTTGCAGAATGTGCAACTTCAAATGCAAATCATGGTTGCATCTTCTGTGCTGCTGCCCCTCCCTAAATGGCACAAGGAGAACCCTACTGAAACCCATTTTCCTGGCAAAGAGGGCTCACACTTGCCAGGTGGCTTCCTCGCTATGCTTCTCTTGAACTGATTTAACATTGCTGGCACAATGTGCCAAGTATGTTAAGGAACTTAGGTGCATATTTATACTTGGCTTGAGTCGTATTAGCTAAAACTACACATAGCTAACTCCGTATACATATTTTGACGCTAGACCTGTCTAGCGTTAAAGTAGAGGGGTTAGCGTCATATTGTGGATGCATCAAACTACCTTGCACTAATTAGATGCAAGGTAGGCACTCCGTCCACAATACCACCCTAACCCCCTACCACCTTATTTATACTCCTGCGCAAAAACGACACGCACAGAGTAGGCAAACCAAAATAATTGTGCTAAACGTGCTTACCACGATCATTTTTATGGTTATGATGAACATCAGTGTTTCAGTCTTTTAGCTTTTTAATGCCTATTTACATGAAAGTAACTTCCTTTTTAAATGTCTTATTTATAACAGGTTGTACAAATTGTCTGTTATGATTTTTTATTAACTAAACAATACTGTTCACATTGACATTGAAATTGGCTTTAAGGGTAAGCCAACAGAATCATTTAATATAGCTACAGGAGTACGACAGGGTAGTGTTCTAGCTCCCTTCTTGTTTACCCTTTAGATAAATATCCTAGAAAGACATTTAGCGAACCTGAATGTGGATCTTCTGCGAGTCGGGAGCCATAAACTGTCCAAATAGAGAATTATGACTATGTAGTGGTGTGTAATAAAGCTAAACTGCACCAATGTGTCTCCCAGAATATCATAGTAACTGATTTAGGATGTTACATAGTGCTGAAGTTCTCCTTTTGTTCACTTCATAGAGTTATGATTAGTATTTTGCAGAGTGTTCATTATCACACAAGGACAGGGAAGGTTAGCGTCCAGTCAGGTAAGGTAGATCCTTTCAGCAATACTGTGTGTGACTCCTTTCCTGCAAACAGTTGGTTCAAAGCCTTCATTTGATCAGCCCACATTTCTGGCATATATTTAAGTGCAATGATTTGGGTTTCGATTCTAAGCAAGTGTTCAAGTTATACAGTTATACAGTTTAAGAGACAGGAGAGACTGTCAGGTGTCTTTGTCTAAGTAAGTTAGGGGCTGATTTAGAACTTGGCAGATGGGTTACTCCATCGCAGCAGTGATGGATGTCCCGTGTGCAGAAATCTAAATCCCATTAAATCCAACAGTAGATTTTGGCAGGCGGGACATCTGTCACTGTTGTGATGGACTAACCCGCCTGCCAAGTTCTAAATCAAGCCCTTAGTTTCATGAATAGTATGTAGTGTGGGACTGTAAGAAATCTCATCATGAGGGCCCCAGGGCAATGAGAAGTTAATGGATCACAATTGTATCTTGTGGCTTTAACCTTTGCTGTTCTGGTTCCTCTGCACTACAGACCTGCAATCAGGGGTCCAAGTACTCCTTTCAGTAATTGAATCTCAGGATACTGAAGGAAAGTAGTCCAAAAATGGCTAAGGGTGGTGCTTTGGACGATAATCTCAGAAATCAGCAGCACGCCGCAGTAACACTCAATAAATCAAATCTCAGCCAGTGTTGTTACTTTCAAAGAGAATACTAGTTCAAAGAACATACCGCTAGAAAGCTATGCCCGAAAATCACAAGTACACACAAAATAACATTCATAAATGTTTTGGACCAGAACTAACACAATGCCAACGCTTGCTAGATTTGTACAGCAGTACGATCAGGTATTTGGAAATTTTTGGCTGGAGGTTAAATGGCATGGCTGGTAGTGCCATGGACGACAGAATTGGTAGAGCTAACCACTTCAATGTGACTAGGTTTTACATTAGCTAAAATATCTCACATTTTTCTAGATGTACCTAGAGCACCCACTTGATCCCGTATTGGTAATGAATGCTTGCCAGGATTCCTTTGATCAAATCCCACCCATAACCTCTTCAGGAGTGTTTGTTTAACCGTTTAGGCCATGCTAGCTCTGCGTTAAAAACGCTTCCTTTAGTGGGTAGGAATTCAGACCTCCGTGTTAGGATGTTTTATTACTTAGAGTGTGATTAATTTAGTATGTGATCTTGTTATGCTTACATTTATATTATATTTGGGGCAAGATATATTCACAACAGTGTAACGCACACTGTTTGCGATTCCCAATGGGGTTGCAAATTACCTACCTACTTAATATTCATGAGGTAGGTCACAATCAGGAATCACAATCTCGAAATAATGTGTAATGCCTTACTTCCATTAACTCTGCACAGGTATACAGATGTGTGTTCTGCCTCTTTTTTGTATACCACTCAGAACGGAAGTACTTACAATCAAGAAGAGGAACATTTCAACCTCATGTGAACATAACTCTTGCAAATGTCTCCATTTATTATATATTTGCTAAGACAATAAAATACGCTGGTGTGAGAAAACTGACATTGCGCAAAGTCAACACCCACTCATTTTGAGGGTGAGTAGGATTTAACCATAACTGCTTGCGAGTGGAAAGCAAACCAAGACTGCTTACATTCTGACCACATTATCCCCTTCTCTATTTGGGGCAGTCCGCGCTTAGGCCCTCATAATGTTTTGTCCACATAAGCTATCCACACCAAAATGCAGCAAAAATTTCGTTTTTTAAAAACAAAATGGGAAAAAAAGGGCTGCAGAAGAAGGCTTGTGGTTTTTTTCCCTAAAAATGGCATCAACAAAGCGTTTGCAGTGCTAAAATCACCACCTTCCCAGCTTTCAGGAACAGGCAGACTTGAATCAGAAAACCAAATTTTTCAACACAATTTTGGCATTTTACTGGGACATACCCCATTTTTACTATTTTTTGTGCTTTGAGCCTCCTTTCAGTTAGTGACAGAAATGGGTGTGAAACCAAAGCTGGATCCCAGAAAGTAAACATTTCTGAAAAATAGACAGAATTCTGAATTCAGCAAGAGGTAATTTGTGAAGGTCCTACAAGGGTTTCCTACAGAAAATAACAGCTGAATTAAAAAAATATTGAAATTGAGGTGAAAACACAGCCATTTTTCTCCACGTTTAACTCTGTAACTTTTTCCTGCAGTGTCATATTTTCAAAAGCAATATACCATTATGTCTGCTAGACTCTTCTGGTTGCGGGGAAATATAAGGCTTGTAGGTTCATCAAGAACTTTAGTTACCCAGAGCCAATAAAGGTGCTGCACCTTGCAACGGGTTTTCATTGTATACCGGGCATACAGCAATTAATTTGGTGAAATATAAAAAGTGAGAAAATAGGTATCAAGAAAACCTTTGTATTTCCAAAATGGGCACTAGATAAGGTGTTGAGAAGCAGTGGTTATTTGCACATCTCTGAATTCCAGGGTGCCCATACTAGCATGTGAATTACCGGGCATTTCTCAAATAGACGTCTTTTTCACACACTGTCTTACATTTGGAAAGAAAAAATGCAGAGAAAGAGAAGGGGAAATAACACTTGTTTTGCTATTCTGTGTTCCACCAAGTCTTCCGATAAAAATGGTACCGCACTTGCGTGGGAAGGCCTAATGCTTACGACAGAAAATGCAACATGGACATATCACATTTTTACATTGAAATCTGACGTGTTTCTTGCAAAGTCCCTAGCTGTGGATTTTGGCCTCTAGCTAAGCCGGCACATTGGGAAACCTACCATCGTAGTTTGGACTCTTGCTCTGAGCAAGACTGCTGGTTTAAGGATGACAGTACTTTTGTTTGTAGGCGACTACGCCTTTCCTACAACAAGTCGCAACAGTTGTCCCAACCTTACCGGCTTACTAGCAGCACCTCACCAGAAACACAATAATAAGTAAAAGGTGATTTATGACAGCCGTTACGCATGGACTCGAGAATAAGACATCTCAGGGAGTGTTGTGGTTAAACAGAGATTACCCCTTTCTCACAGATATATCATGTCTCATACAAACACAGGCAATGACAAAGATGCAGTAGAGTTTCAATAGTTTTTATTTAACATAACTGCAATTTGTGATAAGTTGCATGGGCTGCAATAATTAGGATAATGAATAAGGCAAGAAACAGAATTGTGAAGACGAGAGTCATTATTACAAAGACCCCCACCATCTTGCAATACGTAGAAAAGACATACGAGATGTAATGTGCCCTAATACCCTAATGTGAAAGGCCTAACCTCCTACCTAAAGGAGAGCTGGGTTTGTTAAACCTAATCTGTCAATGCCATGTCCATGAGAGGAACCCCCAACCCTCGTTACTTTGGAATGAGGTCTCTATCTCAGACTCCGCAGGGACACGAAGACTGGGTCAGCGTCAAGACGACTGCAGCATCGGTATCAGCGATGGTGGCGATGCCCTCTGGTCGGAATCCATCTCATTATCTGTCTAAAGTGTGATGTATTTATACAGATCTACAAGGACCCCTGACGTAGGTGTGTTCCTAAACAATAGATAACAGACATGCTTGGGACGGCAATTAATATAAACAATCCCTCGAAAGTATAGAGAGGGAAAATCCCTAATTGTGAACACCTACTGTTTGTTTGTCTTTGGTGCTTGATCTTGACGCCTTGGCGCGGTAACACTGATAATGTTACCCATAACAAGTGGCCTAACTATAAACAAGGCAGCCATCTTAGAAGAAATAAATAATTAAATGGGCTAAGACAGAGCAAGCTAAGTAGGTTAAAAGTCACTAGGTGACGGGGGCACAAATCTGCAAGCCAGAGGCTAACCTAACTCCTGTTATCCCATTAAAACGAACTAGGATTCACTACACTACCAAACCTACACATTTTTGAAAACTAGACACCTAGGGGAATCCAAGACGGGGTGACTTGTGGGGCTCTCACCAGGTTCTGTTACCCAGAATCCTTTGCAAACCTCAAAATTTGGCTAAACAACACATTTTGCTCACATTTTGGTGACAGAAAGTTCTGGAATGACAGAGGGGCAACGAATTTCCTTCCACCCAGCGCTCCCCCATGTCTCCTGATTAAAATGATACCTCACTTTTGTGAGTAGGCCTACTGCCCGCGAAAGGAAATGCCCCAAAACACTATCTGGACATATCAAAATGATCAAATACAAAACTACCTGTTTTTGCTGGGGCAGCTGCGTTTTTGGTCCTGGGCTCAGCAGCCATTTATGGAAACCTACCAAACCCAGACATTTCTGAAAACTAGACACCCGAGGGAGTACAGGGAGGTGTGACTTGCGTGGATCCCTCCAAGTTTTCTTACCCAGAATCCTCAGCAAACCTCAAATGTATCTAAAAAATCATATTATTCCCTTATTTCTGTGTGGGATCACCGCACCGGGACACATTTTCTACCACCCAGTCTCCCGGTAAAAATCAGACCTCACTTGTGTAAGTGGGCCAATTGATTGTGACAGGGAAGAGCCAAACAAATGTTGAAATTGAGGGGAACCAAATAGGGTCCAAAAGGGCAGTTTGAAAAAAAGGTAGGAATTTTGTGGATTCCCACAGATTCCGGAAGTTCCATCACAAAAATGAGGGAAAAATGTGTGATTTCCTGCAAAGTTGGAGGTTTGCACGGCATTGTGGGTAAGAAAATGGTGTGGGGTGCATGTGAAGCACACAACCCTGGACTCACCCAGAAGTTTAGTTTTCAGATGTGTCAAGGTCTTGTGGATTTTTCTACATGGCAGCGTCCCAAAGTCCATAAAGTGCAGCCTTCACATTCCAAGTGGGACGATTTTGAGAGTTAGCCAAGCTCTCATGACCCAAATGTAAAACCAAAACCCAAAATAATCAAATGTCCTCTTGCTTGCCGTGGGATAAGATGTTTTAGTTTGTGGGGGGAGAGCTGAAAGACTGTTTCCCCCTTCAGTTGGGGTGGGGGCATAACCAGGCCCATACTGGTTGGTAGCTACCACCCCACTATTTTTTTGATTCCCTGGCATCTAGTAGACTTTCTGCCCCCGCGGGGTGTGGATTGGGGGTAATTGCCCCATCTGCCCACTAGTGGGCAGAACAACTTTGGTCCCATTTATTTGGGGTGGGGGTATGGCCAAACCCCCACCCTTTTATTTTGAAAAAAAATATTTCCTGGTCTATGGTGGGCTGGCCTTCCAAAAATAGGGAATCTGACTCCAAGGGGGATGGATATGGCCAACAGTAATTGGCCCCCAGGGGGTGCGACCTTTGCCCAAGGGGGTGCCCCCCCAAACAAAACACACACATACACACACACCAATCCCTGGTGCCTAAGTGGGTCCTGGAGGGCAGATCAGCCAACTAAAAATAGGCCGATTTGCCCCAAGGGGAGCCGAAATGCCCTAAAATAAATTCCCCCCCCCCAGGGAATTGACCCTTGCCTACGGAGTCGCTCCCCTTGTGTGAAATTGATACAAAAAAATAAAGATCCCTGGTGTCTAGCCTAACAAAAATAGGCTGATCTGCCCCCCAAGGGGGACAGAAATGGTCTAAATACAATTTCCCCCCCAGGGGAGCACCCTTGAAGGGGTCGCTCCCCATATATAAAAACAAAAGTAAACATAAACAACATATATCCCTGGTGTCTAGGGGTTTCTGCCCCCCGGGGGCGATCGGCCTAATTATAATAGGCGGATCTGCCCCCAGGGGGGGCAGAAAAATTCTAAAAATATTTTGCCCACCTGGGGAGCGGCTCTTGCCCAGGGGGTCACTCCCCACCTCTAAAAATTGAAAAAACAAAACAAAACAAAAAAATTATCCCTGGTGTTTAGTGGTTTCTGCCCCCCTGGGCCGGATTGGCCTAATAAAAATAGGCCGATCTGCTCCCAAGGGGGGCAGAAATGGCTTAAATATTTTTTTTTACCCCTAGGGGAGCCGTTCTTGCCTAAGGGGCCGCTCCCCACCACTAAAAAAACAAAACAAAAAAAAATGATCCTTGGCGCCTAGAGGTTTCTGTCCCCCCTGGGGGCAGATCGGCCTATTAACAATAAGCCCAATAGCAGAAAAGCCCTTGAAAAAAATTGCCCCCCTGGGAAGCGACCCTGCCCAAGGGGTTGCTCCACTAATGCCAATTTTGTTTTTAAAAATAATCCCTGGTGTCTAGTGGGCATTTCACCAGCCAAATCGCTTCACGATCTGGCTGCTGAAATACTCTGAGAGACTTCAAAGGGAAGGAAATTCCTTTCCTTCCCTTTGGATCCTCTCAGGCCCCCATCACATGATCAGAAGAGAAATGCTTTGCATTTCTCTTCCGATGCTTCCAGC
Organism: Pleurodeles waltl; assembly: GCF_031143425.1. Lineage (NCBI taxonomy): Eukaryota > Metazoa > Chordata > Amphibia > Caudata > Salamandridae > Pleurodeles > Pleurodeles waltl. Next base: position 609,805,450 of record NC_090439.1, read on the forward strand.
GCGATGGGAGGTGGCCTCTGATGAGGTCAGCGTGCAATCGCATGCTGACGTCATCAGACGTCACTGGGGGGTCATGGGGGTTGGAGTGGAAGGGGAGGGTGGGAGGGAAGCCCACGGAGGGAGCGCTATGCTCCCTCCAAGCTCATGTGCCAGGACGTAATGGTTACGTCCTCGCCACAAGAGCACTGTGCCGGCAGATGTAACCATTACGCAGAGAACATGTTCAACACAAACAATACAATAACAAATGTAATTTCACACTGCACGCTGGTTGGGACATTTGACTGAGTAACCTTGCTTGCAGTAAAGCTGCACCAGTCACATGTGAGACGTTATGAGCTTCTGCAGAGGAATACTCAGGAAAGATATTCTTGGAAGAGCAGAGCGACCTGCAGTGTCACCTGGTGACAGAAGGAGGAATCACATCTCTGTAACTATCAAGAGTGGTTAAAACCCATTAAAAACAAGCTATGGTGAAGGAAAAGAGACAGCTGCGTCATGATGTTAATGACGTCATTGTGCATAGCGTGCGGCAGCCATCTTAAATTGGAGGGATATGCATTATATATTGTAGTGGTAGCGATTTTCTCTATGCATCAGCAGCGTGTAAGGAAATCAGTGTAAAGATTATTGTGCTCACGATTGTCTTTGTGCAACGGTGGCAGGGGGCAGAAACAGGCGCCCTCATAAAACAGCCTCTAACATTTTACTTTGGCTTTTGAATGCACAGCACATGTAACCACAGAAGAACACAATTTAGAGCCCTGTTTTCAGAAACAGGCTGGAGCCACTGAAAACATCCAGCGCTCTGGTCAAATGCTCTTAGCCTAAGGAAAAATAGTCCCTAAGCACATGCTACATTGGCACAAGTGGAAGGGTACAAGTACTGTGGCTATGCTCCAGGGGAGTGCACAAATGAGGAAAAGGTGGGACAAAGAGGTAGGATTGACCATTAGCAATCAAGGATTTTTGAAAGACACTGAAACAAACCAATGAAAAAGCAGAGAGCCCACAAAGAAGTATATAATAAAGTAGAAACAAGAGGTCTTGAATGTTCTACCTAAAAATGGAAACAATCTGCTCTGAAAAAATATTTTTGCATTTATTCGCAAAGGGGAGGAGGCCCCATGGGGGCCCCTTCCTGTTTTTAAATGGGTTATCACCAATTTGAAATTGGTGGTAACTGAGATTGTTTTGCGACTGCAATTGCGGTCACAAAAGAATCATACATCTCCTGCGACTAGGAATTAGGGAGGGATGCCCTTGGCCCACCCCTTCCTAATTGCAAGTCACAATCCCTATTTTTCGAGTCAGTATTTGCATGCAAAATAGGGATTGTACATTTGAAAAGGCCATTATCCCTTTTGCAACCGCATAATTGCGTCGTACTTCAGGCACTTTTTCTTTTCCGGCCTTACTTTGACATTTTTATTCTGTTTTGAATGGCTGGGTTTTCTTTATTGTCTCTACAAGCATTCACACATACAGAAAGTGAATCACTTCTTTGAGTTATGAATACCTGAGCAGTCGTACACTTGAGAATGATAGCCTTGGTCTTCCTGTAGAGTAGTGTCCCTGGTGGTGCTGCTACCTGAATATGTATTATGGCCAAGTTTGTATTCTATCTTTAAATCTTCAACTAGTGATTGCAGCATGTCTGGCAATGTACGAAGATGTTTCATCGTTTCAGCACATTCACTTTTTGCTATTTTGCATTCAGTTTACTTCGGACAAGGCTATTTCAATTTCAAATTTTTGTATCTATTTCACCAATACAGGAAGACATAATTTGCAACAAAATAATGTGTTTTTCTATCTTTTGTGATTATTGCATTAACACTGAGAGTACCCTATTTAAGGACCTGTTCAGATCATCTCATAGATACCGGTCAATCATGTGCATATTCATTTTTCCAGGGAATTCCTTGTTTTTAGTATCATTATTCATTTTCAAAGTCTTATAAGAAGGGGACATTGTAGTACAATCTACCTCTGTGGGAATTAAAGAAGATAGAAGATAAAATAAACTGGTTCCAAACTACTGTTTTCAAGGTTAGTGTAGTCAATTGATTCAGAACTAAGAGGCTAAAGTTCTCCGGGGGAAGTGTCAAACTTAACCTGCCCATAACAAAATAGAGATAGACAGACTATACCTTATTGCAGGAGGTTTTGTTGTGTCTCCTGGGCAAACATGAACATGTGGCTCAGCATTAAATTGAGATCAGATAGGGCAGGAAACTTTTAAATAGAAGTTTGTTTCATTTTTCCTTTGATGCCCATGGGGACGTCCTTTGCTCTATGTCTGTGTGATATAATTCTTCTTCTTCCTACTGCACCTTCCTGCTTTGAATTCAGCCAATGGCACCACCGGATTCTGAACCTCCTTTAGGGGCTTCTTAGTGGAATAGTTTCCTTCCACCAGCCCATAGCCTTCAGACAACATGGCACAAAAGCTATATCTCAGAGTTACAATAGTTAGTAAAAAAAAGCTATGGGGGTAGCATGGGAACAAACTGAGCAAGTCATATGCTTACATCACACTTGTGCCCTTGTGTCCAAATGCAACATTCTCTGGGCTACTATCATGGAACATATATGGGCAATGAAGCCCCAGTGGCCTTTTGGAAACAAATGAGACACATATATTTTTAGAGAATCTGCTATTTATGAAGTAATGGTACAAATTGCATAAAAATGCATATGAGATTCGCTAACCCTTATCATCAACAAGATGAAAGGACTATCAGACACACTGTTGGCAAAAATGCTGATTGTTGAAAATGTCCTGAAAACCACAATCAAGCTGTCACACTTCAGTGGAGAAAGTAGAGGAAATCAATAAAGAAGTTAACAAAATAGAGAATTTCTAACACAGCAAAAATTAACCAAACTATAAAAAGTCAATAAAAAATTCAGTTTAGAGAAAGTTTACCCATTCACATGAGAGGACTACCAACCACATTAACTGCTGCTGCTTCAAGAATACATGATCAGTCCAAAAAAGAAACAAAAACCGGAACAATGGACCTCAAGCTCCGAGGATTGAGGCAACGAGGATGAATATATGGGGCCCCCATGACATTCAAGTTACCATGTGGGACCAGTTTTATTACTATCATCCTTCCCATCTTGCCTATAGAATTTGTGTGACTTACCTCCAAGACCCGTGACTCCACCTTTTATCGGCCTTTTTTGGAAGCAGCTGGGGCAGAAAAAGGCAAGAACAAGAGGCACAACACATGTACAATGGTTGGAAGCAGCCTCACATGGTGACCTGGAGCAAGGGAAAGATAGCAACTCCAGGTACGAGCAAGACAACATAGTTGTTAATCTTTTAAAGTGAACCTTATCAGACATGGAAAAAAATGATACTCCATAAGACATTGGGTTTTGTTCACACACAAGGAGGTACGCCAGTTAATGTTAATCTCCATTGTGAACCTTCTGTTTTTTTCACCAAAATTAGACTACATGCTTTTTCAAAGGCAAATCAAATATTCAGGAGGTAGTAAATAATGGACTTACACAATCAGTTAACCTTCCACCCCAGGCCACAGCTATGATTTTTAAGGAAATCCACACATTTTCAGCAGTAATGAGAGAAGTCAACAAACTAAAAATCAACAAAATATATCAAAATGCTGCAGAAGAAGAATAGAGAGCTATTTAATCTCTCTCCACCAACAGAGTAATAATGATCAAGCCTGTAGATAAAGTAGGGGCAATGGTAGTCATGTCAACTAAAGACTACAGAAAAGAACATCTACATTTCTTAGGGCACCAAACAAGTTAGAAACTCATTGCCACAGATCCTACTAAAAAGGTTGAATAACAGAGAAAAAGAATGTTGTATGAAGCAGAAACCATGGAATTAACCCTCAAGAAAGATGGCAATTTTCTGATAAAAGCCAATCCAAAAACACTGTAGTTGTATGTCTTACCTAAGCCCCATAAGGGTAAGCAGCCACCATCAGGCTAGCCCATTGTGTAAAGGATTGATTATATCCTTGACTCGTTTTGATATTCTGCAGTTTCATCCTTAGATTGATGGTGGAGCACATGCCCTCATTCCCTAAGGATATAAAGAATGTCTATACCAGCATCCCTCAGAATGTTATAATTACTGTAATAGAGGAGCTCATGAGAATGACAGACTGGGACGTTATCATCTCCATTAATTTTGGAATGGGCTGTGCCACTCTAGCCTTTAACAATATTCTCAGTTTGAAAACATGTTATACAAAAAATCCAAGTGATCTTTCATGTGGAGTATTTTGACCCACAGCCTGAGATGTTTGTACATGCATAGTTTCAAGAAGAAGTCTATTTAAACACATATCTATTAAAACATGTGATGACTTTATGGCGAAGCTATATCAATGATATTCTGGTCATCTGGTAAGATAAGAAAGAAGCAGTACAAAACCCTTTTTTCCTGGATAAATAGACTAGGCACATAACCCATATATACATTCTTGTGTTCTGAATCGTAGAACTACTTTTATGATCTAATAATCAGCATCCTTGATGGTATCTTGAGAACAAAGACACATCAAAAGCAGACTGACAGTAATAAACCTCTACGCTTTGATTGCCAACACTCAAGGGTTCTCCAAATGAATCTGCCATATGTCCAATTCTTACATCTGTGCATGGATTGCAGCAAAATTGTGAACTATGATGAACAGGCACACAACCTGTAAACTAAAGAAAGGCAAAAACAAAATACCCAGAAACAGTCATACAAAAATCGAGAATCATAACAAGAGGTAACAACTGAGCATAGCTATTGGAGTCCATCCTGAAATCTCACTCCGAAAATGTAACACATTTTATTATCTTCACACTTTCTTCTAATACAATAAAGAAAATCAATAACCAAAATTTGGAAGATTTTAAAATCTTGAAATCTTAAAATGGCTAGATGCTTTTTTTACCTTTAAAAGATCGAGAAATTTGAAAGACCACATTGTACACAGAAGATCGAACAAAGAGACAAGAGTGGAATCAGTAACCACTAGTTGGGCATTATCCTGAGTAGCTAAACACTTTGCCTGTAGCAAGTGCAATTTTTAACATCTGACTATTCAAATCAAGGAATAGGATTTAGGCCTCCCTAAAAAATGGATACTGACCACACGCACCAATTGCAGTACATTCAGTTGCATTTACAGGACCACCTGCCCATGCAATTGACAGTATATTGGCATGACTACAAGGCCCTTCAAGGTGCAAATAAATGATCATATGAATACAATATGATGTAGATGTACCACTACTAAACTAACCACTCACCACATGGAGAAAATTCATATACCTCATCATATGACATGGGTGGTCTTGGTGACAGTACCAGAAGTATCAAACACTGAGGTCTCAATGATGAAATCCTATGGATGCTGTTATCAATTTAGAAATTCAGGCAACACTATGATCCAGATATTATGCCTTTTATATATGGTATATAACACCTTACATGCAGGGCATGAGCACAGACTCAACTCTTTTGGATTAAGGAGGCTTAGGACTGGTCCCTAGCACCATTTCTCAGGTGCTAGCACACCTTAGCACCCACTTGGGCAGTGGAAGCACTTGCGCTGTCATCCCAAACTCTTCCCCCTGTCAGGTGATGATGTCAACGTGCACACAGTGGGCCAACTTCATCATTACCAACTAGGGATAGGCTGTAAGCCATTTGATTCCTGCATGGGTGGGGAGAGGACTTATTTCAGTGAGTTCTCTGCTGGGGCAGGGGGAAATCGGGCACATGGATGTACACCAAGGGAAAATTAAATAGTTTCTCCTTTTCCCAATTGTCTCTTGATTTCAATCCTACTGTAGGATCATTGGTGGGACCATGATCCCACAGCAGAAATACACCCCACTAGTCCATCAGGGAAGTTGCGTAAGGGGCAAGTAGCCCCTTGGGCAAGGGACACTTCCCATTTTGATGCACACATATCCTTTATATTCTACCACCCGTGGAGGCAAATCAGCTATTTTCTCAGGCTGATCTGAGGCAGCAGAACACTACTAGACAACACAGAATATCTAATTATATGAAGTAGGAGAGTGACCTCTTGGGCAAGGGTTGCTCCCATAATGACCCAAACATATCCTTTGTTTTTTTTGCCACCCCAGGGGGGGGGCGATCAGTCTTTTTTAGGTGAGATGAAAACCCACTAGACACCAGGGATTTTAACTGAAGTGAGGGGCTGGTTTTAAAACTTTTGCCAGGATTGATTTTGGTTTCCCATCTGGGCCTGGAAGACTATCTGCAGTTATCCATTTATACTTTGGGAATAGCTGAGTAGCTTGCAATTTCTCAGTGAGTGAGTATACCATAAATGATTGAGACTCCACTTGTTTCACCTCTCCTGACAAGCCCTGGGAATTGACATTGGGTAACAATAAAAAGGAGGCTGGCAGGTTCTGGTGGTCCTATATTTGCATCAGAATACTGTGTATGGCTTTATTGCCAGCGCAATGCTGTGACTTCACAAATGGTGATGAGGATGGGCCACATGCAGCAGTGAGCCGATTCACCAGCAGCAGTGCCCTAAAGGAACCTGTGTTGACCAACACCACCCAACAAGAGGTGCAATGGTGGCACAGGGGTTGGTGGACAGACTATCCACCAGCAAGAGTAACATAAAAGGCAAAATGCTTCCATGCTTCACCTTAATCTTCCCCCACAAGACATAATTGAGCGAGCCCAGTGTGAGCACTCTGGGCAGCAGGAAAGTGTGATGCCAACAATGGCCTTCAGAGGGTGCCTATTTCACAACCAGGCCAGTACTGATAATGTTAGTAAATGACTGCAATGACAACCACAAGCCACTAGGGGAGCTAGTGTGTAGTCCTGGGCAGAACTCACTGAGTTGCATTGAGAAATTTCACTGGGAATCATCCTACCACTCGATTTTCTCACTTGCCAACTTAATGTTGGCGAGCCGCGTGAGAGGAAAACTCTACCATACACTGAATGGAGGAGTTTTTCCAGAAGTCTGTGTGAGTGGGAAAAACTCCACCAGTGGTGTGGAGTTTACTGCCCACCCCTACTGATGAGAACAAACAGGGACTTGGGTTGCAACATCCTATAACTAGAAGCAACAGAAAACATGAAATCACCAACCTACAGCGTGCAGTTGAAAAAGGGACTCACACTCAATGTATTTGACAGGGTAGCACGGGAAGAAACTGATCTTAACACACTCCCATGCCTGTTGACACCAATGGAACAGCGCCACCAACAATAGGTCTGTGGGGAATCTGTCACCATCGCACCAGCTCTACTGGATACCTAGCCCACTGAGCATGCAAGAGTCATGGGCTGTAGTGCAGCTATAGAACCATTTGTGATTGCAAGACCCATATCCACTCAGGAACCCAAATGAAAAAATGGGTCAAAAGACTTAACATGTACTTTGCGGCTATAGGGGGAAGAGCAGAAACAGCCCCAACTACTGCATCACACAGGGGCAATGTATACAAGTTATCCTGCACTCTCTCAGAAGTGGAACCTCCCCAAATGTATGCAACAATAGTGGTGGTGCTCAGCATCCACTTTGAATCCATGGCAAACCCAGACTACAAACGGTTTGTTTTCTACCAAGCCCCACAAGAAAGAGAAGAATTTGTCAATGTATTCCACAAAAGGCTTAAGTAACTGACAAGAACATGCAACTTTGCAGATGAGATGGAAGAAATACAAGCACAAGAAGAAGCAAAATGCCCGATGTCCCTTCCTGCACATAAGCAACAATTCCAAAATAATGGCACTACACTGCGCCACTTTGGTTTAAATCAGTGCCTTAATTGTGAAATATCCAGTGCTGCAGGAGTTTTCCAAAAGGTGACCTAGGAGGTACTGTTGGGCTTGGCTGGCATCAATACCCTAAGTGATGACATCAGGGGCTTTGCCTCATTCCTTGAAGAACATCACATACAGCTGCAGCAGGTGCTTCAAAGGTATCAGGATTTTGGCCTCCCTGTGCATAAGGACAAATGTGAGTGCAAACAACAATCCATTTTTTTAATATCAGTTCTCTGGAGAAGGTGTACAATCAGAATTGTGAACTACTGCAGGTGATTTATGAAGGACCAAGTACAACACCTCACAAGGCTCTTAGGAGAACTCACCATTTCATCATCTTTGGACCTGAATGAGGAGCAAGAAGGTGCATTCCAGCACATAAAAGAGCGTGCTCACCCCAGGGAGCAGTGATTTTTATAAACAGAACGGGAGACCGATGTCACCCACGGGGAGTATCACCACTTTAACCTGTATCTGTACATATGCACCACAAACCTTTAATAACCATTTTCAAAGATCATTTTCCAAGTCTCTGCCCCACATTGAAAAATTGGTTCTCCAACTGCAGGAGTACTTCTTCAGGGTGGAGTACAAGCCAGGCTCTAAGAACCCAGTGCTGCAACCACTGAAGAAAGAAAAGCAGTCCAGGAAACAGAAGTGTGCTCAGTACATGGTGGAAAGGTCCTGGATACTGCCCATCTCACTGATGATTATCCTTGAAGCTACCATACAAGATAACTGTCTGAGAATGGCCTTAGTAGCAGTGGAGACAATACAGTAGGGAACACTGAAATCACACTGATTGCAACATAGAAAAAGAAAATATTGAAGTCACTGAACAATGTTTGTCACAAATTAGTAGCCACTCCGGAGGAGTGACTGCTCAAGGTCCATTGCCTTGTCATCCCCAGTAGGGTAGTAGATAACGTAATCCAGCTTGCCCACGTGGGACATCAGGGCATTGCTAAAGCCAAAAGCTGACTACATAACAAGATGTGATTTCCCCATCTTGACAAGCTTGTGGAAATCACAGTGAGGAACTTCTACCTGTGTCAGGCCACTAGGAACACAGATGTGATGTTGCCTGCCATAACTGAATGAGGTCCAAGATAACCATGGATATTTGTCAGCTTCAGTTTTGACTGACTGCCAGACAGATGGCACATATTAGTTGTTATAGGTCACTATTTAAATTACACGGAAGTGGAGTTAGTGTCCACTACAGATGCAAGTCAAGTATTGCCAAAACTAGAAAATAAAATGGTCTTGCATGGCCTACTGCAAGGAGTCTGAACAGTCCTGAACATACAGCAGTCCCCTGAATCCATGGCAAGGATCTTGCTAGCTACCTAAAACCCTGGAATATAATCCCCCAGAAAATTATGCCCTGTTAACCCTGAGCCAATGCAGAGCTTGAGAATTTCATGAGGACATTGTACAAAGTAATCCATATTAGAAATTGGGTTTTTGATTGGCAGTCAGGTTGCCCTCTGTCCAAGCAAGAACCCTCACTCTAGTCAGGGTAAGTCACACACAATCCAAAATCAGCCTGTGCTCACCCTCCGGTAGCTTGGCACGAGCAGTCAGGCTTAACTTAGAAGGCAATGTATAAAGCATTTGTGCAATAAATCATACAATACCATAATATAACACCACAAAAATACACCACACAGTGTTTAGAAAAATATATAATATTTATCTGGGTATTTGCAGGTCAAAACGATCAAAGTTGCAATATGAATTTGTAAGGATATCACTGAAAAGTGATATAAAGGCCCATATTTATACTTTTTGACGCTAAACTGCGCTAACGCAGTTTAGCGTCAAAAAATTTAGCGCCGTCTAACGCCATTCTGAAGCGCCATGCGGGCGCCGTATTTATGGAATGGCGTTAGCCGGCGCAAGCAGACCGGCGCTGCCTGGTGTGCGTGAAAAAAAACCACGTAGACCAGGCAGCGCCGGCGTTGGGAAAAAATGACGTTAGGGCGTCTTAAAATGGGGCAAGTCAGGTTGAGGCAAAAAAATCGCCTCAACCCGATTTGCGCCATTTTTTTACGACGCCCAGACGCCATTTCATGACTCCTGTCATAGTAAAGACAGGAGTCATGCCCCCTTGCCCAATGGCCATGCCCAGGGGACTTGTGTCCCCTGGGCATGGTCATTGGGCATAGTGGCATGTAGGGGGGCACAAATAAGGCCCCCCTATGCCACCCAAAAAAAATAAAAAAATATAAAAAATTATACTTACCTGAACTTACCTGAATGTCCCTGGAGTGGGTCCCTCCATCCTTGGGTGTCCTCCTGGGGTGGGCAGGGGTGGCAGGGGGGGTCCCTGGGGGCAGGGGAGGGCACCTGTGGGCTCATTTTGAGCCCACAGGCCCCTTAACGCCTACCCTGACCCAGGCGTTAAATAGTGGCGCAAATGCGGGGTTTTTTGACCCGCCAACTCCCGGGCGTGATTTTTGCCCGGGAGTATAAATACGACGCATTTGCGTCGCCGTCATTTTTTTAGACGGGAACGCCTTCCTTGCATCTCATTAACGCAAGGAAGGCGTTCACGCAAAAAAATGACGCTATTTGCCAATACTTTGGCGCTAGACGCGTCTAACGCCAAAGTATAAATATGGCGTTAGTTTTGCGCCAAATTTGCGTCGAAAAAAACGACGCTAATTCGGCGCAAACGGAGTATAAATACGGGCCAAAGTGTCTTAAGTCTTTAGAAAGTAAACAAAGTCTCTTTCAAACACAAAGTACCTGGTTTCTGGTGGAAAATCTCCTCAGAGGGCCACAGGAGAAGAGATACGTGGAAAACTGGTGTGTGCGTCGATTTCTCCTCAGCACACACGGACTTGCGTCGTTATTTTCCACGCGGGGAGTCGTGCGTTGTTTTCCTGCGCGCGGACAGTCTCTTTCTGTGGATCACGGGGAGTGCCAGATGTCCCGGGTCTGTGCGTGGATTTTCCTGCTTGTCTTCCGGCTGCGCGTCGTTCTGCGGGGCTGCACGTCGAAGTTTCGATCTCACGGCAGGCGTCGCGTCGATTTCTCCTGGGAAGTCGGGCGGCGTTGTCCTTGCGAGGCCGTGCGTCAAAGTTTCGATCTCACGGCAGGCGTCGCGTCGATTTCTCCCGGGAAGTCGGGCGGCGTTGTCCTTGCGAGGCCGTGCGTCAAAGTTTCGGTCGTCCCGAAGGCGTCGCGTCAATCAGCGTTGGTGTGCAGCATTTTTCTTGCCGCGGAACAAGCTGTGCGTCGAACATTTCGGCGCACGGAGCGTCCAAGTGGAAGAGAGAAGTCTTTTTGGTCCTGAGACTTCAGGGAACAGGAGGCAAGCTCTATCCAAGCCCTTGGAGAGCACTTTTACAGCCAGACAAGAGTTCAGCAAGGCAGCAGGCCAACAGCAAGGCAGCAGTCCTTTGTAGAAAAGCAGACAGGTGAGTCCTTTGAGCAGCCAGGCAGTTCAGCAAGGCAGCAGGCCAACAGCAAGGCAGCAGTCCTTTGTAGAAAAGCAGACAGGTGAGTCCTTTGAGCAGCCAGGCAGTTCTTCTTGGCAGGATGTAGTTTCTGGTTCAGGTTTCTTCTCCAGCAAGTGTCTGATGAGGTAGGGCAGAGGCCCTGTTTTATTCTAAGTTGTTCCTTTGAAGTGGGGGTGACTTCAAAGAGTGTCTAAGAAATGCACCAAGCCCCCTTTCAGTTCAATCCTGTCTGCCAGAGTCCCAGTAGGGGGTGTGGCAGTCCTTTGTGTGAGGGCAGGCCCTCCACCCTCCCAGCCCAGGAAGACCCATTCAAAATGCAGATGTATGCAAGTGAGGCTGAGTACCCTGTGTTTGGGGTGTGTCTGAGTGAATGCACAAGGAGCTGTCAACTAAACCTAGCCAGACGTGGATTGAAGGGCACAACGAGGTTTTAGTGCAAAGAAATGCTCTATTTCTAAAAGTGGCATTTCTAGAATAGTAATATTAAATCTGACTTCACCAGTCAGCAGGACTTTATATTACCATTCTGGCCATACTAAATATGACCTTCCTGCTCCTTTCAGATCAGCAGCTGCCACTTCAACAATGTATGAGAGCAGCCCCAATTTTAGCCTATGAAGGGAGCAGGCCTCACAGTAGTGTAAAAACGAATATAGGAGTTTTACACTACCAGGGCATATAACCACACAAGTACATGTCCTGCCTTTTACCCACACAGCACCCTGCTCTAGGGGTTACCTAGGGCACACATTAAGGGTGACTTATGTATAGAAAAAGGGGAGTTCTAGGCTTGGCAAGTACCTTTAAATGCCAAGTCGAAGTGGCAGTGAAACTGCACACACAGGCCTTGCAATGGCAGGCCTGAGACAAGGTTAAGGGGCTACTGAGGTGGGTGGCACAACCAGTGCTGCAGGCCCACTAGTAGCATTTAATCTACCTGCCCTAGGCACATGTAGTGCACTCTACCAGGGACTTACAAGTAAATTAAATAGTCAATCATGGATAAACCAATCAGTAGTACAATTTACACAGAGAGCATATGCACTTTAGCACTGGTTAGCAGTGGTAAAGTGCCCAGAGGTCAAAAGCCAACAACAACAGGTCAGAAAAAATAGGAGGAAGGAGGCAAAAAGTTTGGGGATGTCCCTGTCAAAAAGCCAGGTCCAACATGACCCCCTACCAGCCTAAAGCCAGGGGAGAACAATCACTATCCTGATGTACTTCCCTGTTTTAGGCGACAGAACAAGGACCCAGGCCCACAACAGCATGGGCATGCTCCAGTTCTTTGCCTTCCTGACTCCAATTGGATCCCTCTGTCCATACTCTCAGGGCCCACTAAGCCAACCCATGGGGAACCTTTCTCCTTACCTCCGGATCCCATCTGTGCAGCACCTAACCTTACTTTGCTCACAGATGTATCCCAGGAGCAGGATAGTACCACCATGACCAACACAGTGGTGTTGCCCACTCTACCCCCGGGGTGTGACACTTGTCCCCTCCCCAGGGATAACTCTGTCCACCCGGACAGCAAGCCACAGTGATTACTGACAGCTGCCAGGGATGAGAGCCAGGCCCCAGGCCTCTCAAAGCTCTCCCACCACTGTGGCTGTGGAGAGTGGGGGTGGTAGCCCCAGGTGCTGGGCACCCTTTAACCACTCTCCCTTCCACCAGGTCAGGGATGACAGCCTGAACCTGGTCCTCCCCTCTGGGGCTCTGTACCCTCCCTCCTGGAGTGGTACCCCCAGAGTCCAACATGGTCAGGGTGCTTACAGAAGTCACCCTGTACCATTCCTCCACCAGTGCAGGGCTGTTAACCTGCAACTGGCCCTCCAACCTGGGGTCTGTACCTTCAGGTTGGACTAGGGCCCGGGGTGAGGCTTCCCTCCCCCTGCCCTCCCTTCTGGGGTCCAGCACCCTCCAACTAGGAGTGGCCTCCTCAGAAGACAACATGGTAGGGGCACTGTTATCAGTAGCCCCTCCCTACAGGTCTGGGGGGACACCCTGAACCTGGTCTTCCAGCCCAGGGTCTGTACCCTCAGACTGGATCACTGCCTGACAAACCAGGACTTTCTGGGAGGCACACCTACCCCCCACCAGTTCAGAGTTTAACCTCTGCACCTGGCCATTCAACTCAGAGTCACCACCCTGAAGTTGAACAATTGCCTGGCACGCCAGGACTTCCTGGAGGACGCACTGACCCTCCACCAGGTCAGAGTTTAACCTCTGAACCTGGTTCTCCAACCTAGGGTCACCACCCTGAGGTTGGGCAACTGCCTGGCACACCAGGACTTTCTGGGAGGCACACCTACCTCCCACCAGGTCAGAGGTTAACCTCTGAACCTGGTTCTCCAACCCAGGGTCACCACCCTGAGGTTGAACAATTGCCTGGCATGCCAGGACTTTCTGGGGGGCACACCTACCCCCCACCAGGTCAGAGTTTAACCTCTGAACCCGGTTATACAACCCAGAGTCAGCACCCTGAGGTTGGACAACTGCCTGGTACACCAGGACTTTCTGGGGGGCACTAGTACCCCCCACCAGGTCAGAGTTTAACCTCTGAACCCGGTTATCCAACCCAGAGTCAACACCCTGAGGTTGGACAACTGCCTGGCATAGCAGGACTTCCTGGGAGGCACACCTACCTCCCACTAGGTCAGAGGTTAACCTCTGAACCTGGGTATCCAACCCCGAGTCACCACCCTGAGGTTGAACCATTGCCTGGCATACCAGGACTTTCTGGGGGGCACACCTACCCCCCAACAGGTCAGAGTTTATCCTCTGAACCTGGTTAGCCAACCCAGAGTCACCACCCTGAGGTTGGGCAATTGCCTGGCACGCCAGGACTTTCTGGGGGGCACACCTACCCCCCACCAGGTCAGAGTTTAACCTCTGAACCTGGTCATCCAACCCAGAGTCAACGCCCTGAGGTTGGGCAATTGCCTGGCACAGCAGGACTTCTTGGGAGGCACACCTACCTCCCACCAGGTCAGAGTTTAACCTCTGAACCTGGGTATCCAACCCAGAGTCACCACCCTGAGGTTGAATCTTTGCCTGGCATGCCAGGACTTCCTGGGGGGCACTCTCACCCCCCACAAGGGACACACCGTCCCGAAGGGCCACACAAGAGTCTGGTTGGCGCAGGTCTCCCGACCTCTGCCCATCCGGCAGAGTCTGGGTTTCCCCCAAACCAGAAACGGTTTCACCTGGGTCATTCCTGGGGGGGCTCTGCTCTCAGAGCTGTCCCCTGACTCTCAAGGTCCTCCACTGGGGCCTGCAACCCCCTCTCAACCCTATGTCTGGACTTCTGCACCCCCTCACTAGGAGGGGTACCGCCAGACACCAGAACTGTTGGAATGCTGGCTACAGTCACCCCCCCAAGTTCTTCTGACACTGTGGGGCTTCCCTCAAAAGGTGGCCCTACGGTACAGGCTAGGCTTCCCTCCTGGTGGTCCCTCATGGAACCCTCCAGGACCTGGGACCTACCTGGGACACTACAATCCTTTCCCACCTCACTCGGTTGGGAACCACATAGACCACTCCCTTCAGGAGCACCCGCAAATGCCTCTTCAGACTCTCTGGTACTCACCCAGAAGTCTGCCTCCATTGTAAGTTCCCTGGGGTCAGAGAACTCACACTCCACCTGGTGTTGGCGTAGCTCTGGAAAATAAGGACCAGACATATGCTGTCCAGCAATTAGATCATTCTGCCCTTCACATGTATTAACCACAGTACCCTTCACCCAACCACCCAGTAACTCAGCCTTGGAAAAGCACTCTACATCACCCTCCTGAGACTGGTGAGACAGTACCTGCCTGTCTCTGACACTCAACCCATACTCTTCTGGGATGTCTCTACACTCTATATCCAGGACGTCCACCAGGGGGGAACCCTTTTCTCTGTCACTCTCTGCTAGAGTCAGTAAAGTGTCCCTCCCCCCAGTAGGAATATGACTCCCTGTGCCAGTTCCCCAATCCTTCTCAGGGACCCTGTGCATAACGGGAACTACCTCATACTCTTGAACCACCTGGGGTGTGTCAACTCCCTTCTTCAAGTTGGGTACCACATCTCTGGGCTTGTGCCCTTCTTCAGCAGTACCGGATGCAAGATTTTTGCTGCCACCATCTGAACTGGACTCAGCCCTTCCGGCCTCCAGTTTCAGCTCTTTACAGCTCAGCTCTTGAGCTGCAATCTTTTCTTCTTCCAGGGCTAAGAGTCTTTTTGCCTCAACCCTTGCAAGATACTCCTCTAATTGTTGCTCCTGTCGCCTTTGACCTCGGAGCCATTCATCTATCTCTGGGTCTCTTTCCTCATCTGAGTAGTCTTCCTCCTCATGTGAGCAGTCCTCCTCCTCATCTGAGGGGTACTTAGTCATTTGGGGCCAGATGTACGAAAGGATTTTACCCATTCTGTGTCTATGGGAAAAAGCTTTCGTACATATGGCCCTTTGTTTCTTGCTGCCTCTCTCTCTGCCCATCTTTCCTCCCCCCAGACTATGTAGTTATGTAGCACCTCCGCCTTAGTAGATCTCCTTGCTACAGGAAGGCCCCATTTTCTGCAAAGCTTCCTTAGGTCAGCCTTAGTGAGGTGGTCAGTACGAACAAAGAATGAGTAGGTAAGTGAGAGAGCGTAGCTTTATATTACATATTATAGACGTGAAATGCTTATGATTAACAATGCTGTATTAAATAAAATATTCAGCGAAATATATTCATTAACATAAAGGATTTTATGTGTGTGTAAACTAATGTCAACTATAAGAAATAATCGTTCATAGGTTGCTAAAATCGTGCATATTTAAAACGCATAAAACTGCATTCATTAGAACTCGTATATCTTAAGTTAGCGTGAGTCAAGCAAAGCTGTGTAGCTCTCATATTAAAATGTATTTTTCTGTCTCTTCAGTGTGCTGACTTGCAAAAGACCATGACCCAGCGATTGTTCTTTTCCTTTCAATAGTTTGCAACAGAGCCACATTTTCTCATCCGCATGCTAGCAGCTTTTAGTATAGAGCTATGTGCTTTGAAACATTATTTGACACTTCCAAGGATGATGGAGCGAGAAGAAGAGAACTTTTGACCTGATACGTGCAAAGACAATGAAGTAACCCCGGATGAGCCACCTACGAAAATACGTCAATTATGATGACCAATTAGAACATGATGAATTATCAAAATTGACAAAATGCATTACTTAATGTATAATTTGATAGGTTAACAATGGTGGGGTGTATTGACTGACCAATAGAATTTTGGGGGAATGAATCACGAAAAAGGGATAAAAACCCATGACACAGGAAACAGACAGCTCATTAGGTAGGGAATGATATCGATTGCGTCTCGAAACTCTGTCACTCTATTTGGTGACCTGAGACTTAGAGAAAACCATCCTTGCCCATTAGACTGCCCCTTACACTTTTCTCCTTATGAGGAGAGTGTCTTTGCCTTTAACTTAGATAGACTGACGGCGATCTAACTGATGTCCTGAAGACGAAGACTGATCCTGAATGCTGACCTAATCAGAGGAGGGTAATTATAATGTTGCTAATGAAAATTCATTTATTTGCCTTTTCTTTCTAGGTACCAACTGCTGTATGTTTTTGATTAGAGACCTTAGTTAGATGTTTTCCAAATTGGTGTTCAAATTGTTTTGCATGAAGCCCAACATGCTAATGCTAATTAGAGGTTAGACGAGGTATTCATTTTGACTGACAAACCGACGTGACTGACGTGATGCTATGCTGAACTTGTATCTTAGAACATTCGATGTATTGTGATCTAGTTATACCCATCTGATTATCTATGTTCCTGATTCTTGCATTATTGAAAGCTTATTGTGGTTGTCATCTTGTAACTGTGCTTATATGCTTCTTGACTTTGAGATTGATGCATTTGCTACTAGATTGTAATCAATAGGGAATAAAACTCATAAAACTTCATTAAGGTGTGGTTATTCATGACTGAAAAGTCATGGTTGCGCCGAATGTTTATTAATACCTAAAGCGGGATATATTTTGGTGTTAAATATTGACAATGTTATTGACATATTGATTGGTGTTTTGATCAGTTATCTCGTCCTACGGTGTCTCACCACTGGGCCCAAAGATTCATTGGCCTAAAACGAGTCCTGATGTGTATAAATTAACATAGACGGACGCGTTAACAGTTCTGGTAGCAGAGGATGGTTTGGCCCTTGGGGGCCCTAGGACGGAGTTTCATTGTTTAATTTGTTTTCTTGTGATAATGCAATTTGGAAAGATGATGAGTTGCTAGATTCGCCATGGCTTTCCCGGGATCTCGGAGCCTGCCTAAATGAGTTGGGAATGTTCTCGGCGCCATAGTATGTGTGGTTAGGGTATTTTGCGCTTATTAAATCTTATGCACTTTGCAGGTGATTGTGAATATTTGAGTGTGATTAGGCCAAAATTAAGTGTTGTTTAGAAGGAGTGGGCGTACTCCACAGCATGAGAGTAGGGAAGTCGGCGTACTTCATGTGAATGCAGCGCTTGTTGCTCAAAATTATCCACGTGGTTGGTTGTTGTATACGGGCCTATTGAGGTCTAAGACTCCGGAGTATGATGTTAAAATGGTTTATGTTGTAATCTGTGCGGTTTAGTAGGTCAATCAGGCGTGGTTGACAAGTCGAGTTTCGAGTTATGATGCATGTGTGAAACCTTCGATGGAGATTTGACGAGTTCAAAAGTGCACTAGAAGGAGTCATTGACAAGTCGAGAGTAGGATTTGCAGGTCGAATTCTGCTTGCGTATGAGGGAACTGAGAAGGAGAGAGTAGCGGCCGAGGCTTCAAGTGAAATCTCTGTAAAGTTCTGAAGCGAATGTGTTACCCTTCCTGTAGTAAACCGGCAGATTTGTGTTGTCATTTAAGTGCTAGCAATAATTCGCATTAGTTTGTATGAGTTGTAAGGAGTTAGCGAGGTGTGGACAAGCCGCAAGACTTTGTCAGCCGCAGTGTGTGTGAGTGTGACGTCAGTGGTGCCGCGCTGAGATAGGTCAGATGCCGAGAGGGGTCGCGCACGGATTGGCTGCCGTCCGTGAGAGGCAATAGGTTGAGCAAAGGGTAGGTGAAGAGTGTCCTGGGAACTAAGCCGTTTTCTGATTAAATATAAAGTAAAATGAATTTTGTTAAGGCATTCAAAAGCGCTTTGAAAGGAGATGTGTATATTGTTGCAACTGATGGGGAACCTACACCACCTGAGGGTACACCAGCTTACACGGTTATGGAGGAAAAGGGTGTTGCACCGTGTTTATGGATAAAACAATGGCGCAAATTAACAGAGAAAGAGGGGTGTCTAGCGTTTCCGGAACATGGAACATTTAATCAAAAGGTGTTAGAAAATTTGAGATGGATGTTAAGTACGCAGAAACCACCTCCTCGACCGGCACAATATGAGGCTTTGGCAATTTGGGACCTAATGGCTCTTAAACATAGACAAGAAAGATTTCACAGAAGATTGACAAGGGCAGAAAAATCCTATGCAGAGGCTAGGTGGGATAATGAGAACAAAATGTGGAGACGAGGAATAGTGGATGGGTTAAAGCTGTTTCCGGCAATAACCCAGGGAGAGGAGGCACAGGGAAGGAAAGCTTCCTGCAAAACTGACAAAGAATCAGGCAAACACAAAGAGAATAAAAGATCCTGGGAAGAAGAGGACGATTCAGATGATGAGGCGTTTATGGATAGATTGTTACATGATCGTCCGCCACCATATGCGGTGAACGACAGTGCTCCAAGTACTAGCTTGGATCCTGGGAACCAGACGAAGGAGAAGGGTGTTACTGATACAGTGCAGACTAGCGATACAGCTTTGATACAGAATGGTGTCAGTGTACCCACTGCACCAGACTCGCCGATACAGTTACAGCCTCCACCACAGATAAAAAGAATTTATCCTGATGTTCCAGTACTCGAGACTACTACGAACTTGGTGGTGCCGCCAGACCCGATATATACAAAGCCAAGGTTAATACAGATTGAGTCAACTCCACAGTTAGTGTCACAACAGCCACAACTGATACCTGGGTATAACCCAGTAGCGGGTCCTTTGAAAGAACCTGCACCAGGATTATTAGAGCAGACTTATGGTATTGAAGCTCCAAGAAGCTTGGGATCGGGTCAGACACCTGCCGCTATATCACTACCTATTACTGTTGGTCCCCCAGTGCCGTTATACGCACAGGAGAAAACAAAGACATGCGAACAGGGAGTTATGACTAATGAAATGATAAGAGGAGGGCCTATTAGAACTCCACAAATAATGGCCCAGGGAGGACAGGTTTGCGAACAATCAAGACCCTTAATGGACCTCAGTCCAATAGGGGCACCTCTTGAGGCAATGCGACAAGCAGGGTTGGGAGTCCTGACTCCCCAAACTATGAGTACAAATACCTCATACACTCCAATGATACATGCAGGGAACATTTCACTGCAGGGTTTTACAGTACAACAGTTAAATGAGTGGTTAGAGAAAACTTGCACATCACAAAAGACTACAGCGACTACAATCGAACCTGAAAAAGAAAAACAAAATGAATACCTGAATCTAGTACGACTAGGAGCAGAAGCTGCTGAATTGGTGGATGGAACAATAGGAGTAAATAGGTTGGAGTCTTACACTGAGGCAGAATTAAGGTACTTATGCCCTAAAATTACCAAAGAGGTAGGCAAAGTACACCAGAAATTAACGAATTTGGCAGACAAATACAATATCGACATTGGAAACACGAAACATTTGAAACGGAGTTACAGATTAGATTTTGACACGAAAGATTTTGAACACATGAGATCTGCAGGCATGAAGACACACTTGAAAGAGTTGCTGCAAAGCGCACAAATTTGGGGAGCACTAGAGAAATGGGAAGGCCGATGGGTAAAGAAAAGAGATAAGGGAAAAAGAGATAGTCCGGGATCTAATGAAACAACAGTCACACCTAATTTAGATACTGTGAAAATCCTACCTATGAGAGAAACAGCTGGTGGTGTTTTGGTGCATGTGCCTTGGTCCAGGGGAGACATTTTGGCGGTCATTCTGACCCTGGCGGTGAAAACCGCCAGGGCCGGGGACCGCAGGAGCACCGCCAACAGGCTGGCGGTGCTCCCTTGGGCATTCTGACCGCGGCGGTTCAGCCGCGGTCAGAAAGGGAAAACCGGCGGATTCCGACCTCCATACCGCCATCCTGTTCCTGGCGGTTTTGGCCGCCAGGAACAGGATGGCGGTATGGGGTGTCGTGGGGCCCCAATGGCATGGGCACTGCAGGGGCCCCCGTAAGAGGGCCCCACCAAGATTTTCAGTGTCTGCCATGCAGACATTGAAAATCGCGACGGGTGCTACTGCACCCGTCGCACACCTTCCACTCCGCCGGCTCCTTTCGGAGCCGGCATCCCCGTGGAAGGGTGTTTCCCGCTGGGCTGGCGGGCGGCCTTCTGGCGGTCGCCCGCCCGCCCAGCGGGAAACCCAGAATACCCGCGGCGGTCTTTTGACCGCGCTGCGGTATTCTGGCGGTTCCTGTTTGGCTGGCGGCGCCCGCCGCCAGCCAAAGTTGGAATCACCCCCTTTGTCTTTTACGAATGATTATCCTAGGTTAAGGGAAAAACCGATCGAGTGGTATCAACAGACAGATAGATTCGTGAAGCTTGCAAAATGTCTCTGGGAAGCCTTAAATACATTGTTTGAGATTATCGTTCCGCCAGACTTGTGGCTTGAGTGTAAGAGAGGGGTAGATTGGCCTACGAAGGAACCAGCAAGGGATAAAGTGACTGGCGCACCTTCTGAAGAGGTGATGAAATATTATCATAAAGTAATTGAGTTTTTGAAACAAAAGGTGTCGCCGAAGGCGACTGGCAGAAAATCGACCGGACCTCTCAAGAGGTTAAAGAGTCAATACATGCATATTATGAAAGGTTGTTGAAGGCATTCAAACATTACAGTGGTACTGAAACAATTGAACCGAAGGACATGAATCATCTTGTGTTCAGATTCGTCGAAGGGCTGAGACCGGAAGTCAGCCAAATGATTAAAAATCATTTGATTTGTTGGCAAGCTAAACCGATTGATGAAGTATTACAGTACGCGAAATACTGTAGTGACAAAATTGATTTGAAGCAGAAAAAGTTGATGGAGAAAGTGATGGTGATGCAGATAGGGGCTGCACAGGCTGGAATACAGGGAAATGGTGTTCAGCAAATGATACAGCAACAACCGCATTTGAATGGTGTGTTTCAGGCACAGCCGAGAGGTAGAGGTCGAGGGTTTGTGAACCGTGGTTCGGACATGAATAATGCTGTTATTCAAAATGATGGTCAAGGAGTGAAAAAGATGTCACCATGTCATGCGTGCCGGGGCGTAGGACATTGGAAACAGGATTGTCCGAATATAATGCAGGATGGTACGGTTCAGCAGAGTATTAATGCCGGTACACTACAAAATTTACGAGGTCCAAGATTGAGACACCAGAATCAGAACTATCAAAATAATTTGGTGCAAATGTCAGGGGTGCAACCCATGCAGCAGATGCAAATGCCGCGTTTCCAAACAGTGCCAGTACAACCAATACAACAGCAGATCCCTATGGTGCCTAGACAGCAAATGCAGTTACCCCTAGCTCCGATGGGACAGCAACAGGTGACGCTTCCTCAGCAGGTCACAGGTCAGGTAACAAATCAAAATAACACTGTACAACAATTCCCATTACGAGGTGAAAATGATATGAATTAGGATTGGTCAGATGACAGCTCAGACAGTGAAGAGTGCAGACTCGCAGCATCCCTAGAGGTAGACCAGAGAGGCCCATATGTGGAGGGAAAAGTAATGGGCTACAAAGTCTCATTTTTAGTTGATACGGGAGCTACACGCTCTCCGGTTCGCAGTGCAGAGGTACCAAGATTACCTCTCGCAGGGCGCACCATACGAGTGGTTGGTGTGGCTAACCAGTACCTGACTAATCCAATCACTGACCCAGTGCAGGTTGAAATCGGAAATTTCCAGGGCCTGCATAGATTTGTTGTATGTGACTCAAGCCCAGTATCCTTATTAGGAAGAGACCTATTGTGCAAAACCAAATGTTCGATTACCTGTTCCAATGGTGGAATAGAGGTACAGACAAACAGTGATGATGAGGCAGATGAGGGTCAACTCATAGAAGAAGGAGGAGAGATGAATGAAGATTACCCTCTAATTACTCTCTTCCCAGTGTTTACCCTGATCGATCTGCCTGCTGATCTGCAAGGATCAGTAACAGAGAAGGTGTGGGATTTGACTGGAAAGGAGGTTGGATTAATCAAGGGAGTAGGTCCAGTCAAAGTGCAGATAAAGCAGGATGCAGTGTTCCCACAAGTACCACAATATCACATGACTCAGGATGTCCTTATTGAAGTGACACAGATAATTGCGGATTTTCTCAGACAGGGAGTTTTGAAAGAGGTCCTGAGCAGTCCATGTAACTCTCCTATTATGGGTTTGAGAAAGCCCTGTGGGAAAGTTCGAATTGTACAGGATTTGAGAAAAATAAACGAAATTGTGATAAAATGCTGCCCTGTGGTTCCTAACCCAGCGGTAATAATGTTCCAGGTTCCTTGTGATGCTGAATGGTTTACCGTAGTAGACCTATCACAAGCGTTTTTCTCGATACCACTTCACGAAGACAGTCAGTTTTTGTTCAGTTTCAAATTCCTGGATAAGGTATACAGTTGGTGCAGAATTCCTCAGGGGTTTTCTGAGTCACCATCCATCTTCAATCAGATATTGAAGAAGGATCTGGAACCTCTCGTGCTGCCTTACAATTCGACTCTTGTACAGTACATTGATGATTTGTTGATTGCATCTAAAACCAGAGACAGCTGCAAATATGATACCATTGCATTATTGAATCATTTAGGGAAAAACGGACATAAGGTGTCACCTAAAAAGCTGCAGTACTGTCAAAAAGAAGTGAAGTATTTGGGGCATCTGATTGAGAAAGGGTCCCGAAGAATATTAAAAAAGAGAGAATAACAGCTGTTTTACAAATGAATCCCCCAACAACAAAGAGAGATGTCAGGATGTTCTTGGGAATGGTGGGCTACTGTCACCAGTGGATACCCAACTTCTCGATTATTTCAAAACCATTAATAAAACTGACAGGAAAAGAAGTTAAGGATGAACCATACAGAATCACATTGACAAAAGAAGAGCTTGAGTCATTTTTAGAGCTGAAGGAATGCATGTGCAGGGCTCCAGCATTAGGAATGCCTGATTATGAGAAACCATTTCTGTTGTTCTGTCATGAACGTGATGCTTGTTCTTTGTCTGTTTTAACACAGGTCCATGGAGATGCAAATCGCCCTGTAGCATATTTTTCAGCTACCTTGGACCCTGTCGCAGCAGCCTTACCGGGTTGTTTGCGAGCAGTCGCAGCAGTTGGTCAAAGCCTTTCACAATGTGAGGGCATAGTCATGGGATACCCTTTGACAGTTTTGGTTCCACATTCTGTTGAAATTCTGCTGACACGAACTAAGACACAACATATGACAAATGCACGACTTACCAAATATGAGACAATTATTCTGGGGTCACCCAATGTTACATTAAAAAGGTGCACTGTGCTGAACCCGGCAACTCTACTTCCCAATGAGAATACAGAAATAAAAGATGGGGAAGAGTTTGAGCATGATTGTCTGGAGGTGACTGAGCTTAGTACCAAACCTCGCTCAGATATACAGGATACCCAGTTAAAGGAAAACGATTGCATTATGTTCGTTGATGGGTCCTGCTTAAGAGATTCAACAGGAACATTGAGAGTTGGTTATGCAGTATGTACCATATCTGGCATAATCGAGGCCTCTTGGCTTGAGAAAGTGTTTTCCGCACAGGTGGCAGAATTAATAGCTCTCACAAAAGCCTGCCATGCTGCTGTAAATCTGAAAGTCACAATGTATACAGACAGCAGATACGGATTTGGAATTGTACACGATTTTGGTCAACTCTGGTTACAGAGGGGGTTTATGACATCCTCTGGTTCACCAGTGAAAAATGGAGAACAAATAAGAGATTTGTTACATGCGATTCAGTTGCCTCTTGAAATTGCCGTGGTGAAGTGCAGTGCCCACACCAGATCACAAGACTTTGTGTCAATGGGGAATGGTTATGCAGACCAAGTTGCCAGATTTTGTGCATTAAACTGTATATCTTTTAAGGAGCAGTGGGAACTGTTGCCACAACCTGAGAATGACACAACCTTAAGCCTAGCATTACAAGTGGTTGATACCTTAGACGAATTAAAGACATTACAAAGCCACGTTGGTAAAGAAGAAAAACGTTCCTGGCAGAAAGTGCAGTGTGAACAAAGAGCAGATGATATTTGGGTGTCAGGAGAAGGAAAACTGGTTTTACCAAACAGTCTTCTATCGCAATTTGCCCGACTGTACCATGGGCAGGCACATTTAGGAAGAGATGCCATGATCAGATCCTTTAAGATTGATTGGTTCAATCCAAAATTCAGACATGCCGCAGAAATTACTTGTCACAGGTGCGTCATTTGTCAACAGATGAATGCTGGAAAAGGAACCGTGGTAACTTTGAGCCACATTGGGAGAGCTGGTGGTCCATTTAATAAAATACAAATGGATTTCATTGAAATGCCTGTTTGCGGAGGTTTGAGGTACGTGTTGGTGATTGTGTGTGTTTTTAGCCATTGGATTGAGGCATATCCCACACGTAGGAATGACAGTCTTACGGTTGCAAAACTACTACTTAGAGAATTAATACCCAGGTTCGGGTTTCCGGTTTCTGTAGAATCAGATAGGGGAAGACACTTCGACAATGAGGTGATTAAACTTCTGTGTGCCGCACTCAACATTGAACAAAAGCTGCATTGTAGCTATCGCCCTGAAGCCTCAGGACTAGTCGAGCAGATGAATGGTACTCTGAAATCAAGAATAGCAAAAATGTGTGCAGCAACAAACATGAAGTGGCCAGATGCATTACCTCTAGTACTGATGTCTATGAGAAACACGCCAGATAAGAAAACGGGATTATCCCCACATGAAATCCTCATGGGCAGAGCAATGAGGTTACCGGCAGTACCTGCAAATGCACTAGTGAATATTACAGATGATATGGTGTTGGATTACTGCAAAAGTTTGGCTCACGTGATTCGCTCTTTCTCTCACCAGGTGGAAGCTAACACGTTACCACCAATCGGTGAACCAGGACACTCTCTGCAAGCTGGAGATTGGGTGGTTGTCAAGAAGCACGTGAGGAAATCATGTCTTGAGCCGCGTTGGAAAGGGCCATATCAAGTAATACTAACAACCACTACTGCTGTAAAGTGTGCCGGGGTTCCCAACTGGATACATGCCAGCCATACAAAAAGGGTAGCGTGTCCTGTTGAAGAGGAACTTGAAAATTCTGGTACAGCAACTTCAAGAGGAGAAGTCTCAGAGTCAGAGATCAGTCAAGAAAGATCTGAGACTACCGGAGAGCCCGCTGAGAACAGCCGTGTCCCTCAAGCTATCAGTGAGTTCGAGAGAGGTGACGGAGTGCCAATCTCAGTGGAGGCAGCAGGAGAACAAAGACAAGGAGAGGTTCTCCCAGAAGCAGACGATTACAATTCAGAGTCTGAATACAGTGTCGAACAAGAAGGAGAGAGAGACGGAGAAGTGGTAAATTTGAATCAGAACGAATCAGAATCTCCTGAACAAATTAAAAGCCTATCAGGAGAAAACACCATATCACAAGAGGAGGGTGCTGTCCAAGGTATTTAAGGGAAACGCAGAAACAAGACGAACAGAGGTGACAATTGGCCAGGCAAATCACACCTTAGAATAAGAGAAATAGCAAACAAAACAATAATAGAGGAAAGTGATACCTCACAAGCAGATGATCTGAGTGGAGGAGAACAACAAGGAGAACGAAAATTAAAAAGAAAGAGAATAGCAAACAGAAGATATACAGGTCCTGAATGGGCATATGCTACAACCTCTGAATGGCAACAAGAATTGTTAGCGTTCTGTTTTGATCGAGAAATACCAGGCCAGTACTACGGTACCTGAAGAATATACAACAAGAAAACTGAGATAAAGATTGAAATTGTGAAAGCTGAAAAATAATAATAAAGAGTCCTAAGAGAAAAAAAAAAAAACTACCGGAAAGTGACATTAAACCTGGATTTGACTTATAGAAACCTGATTACGACAAGCTGCTAACCTGAATTGACGAAAAGGGTCCTGGAGTGAGTGAAGACGCTGTAAAATACGCAGAAAGAGTTTGCTGCTCAGAGTTGATTGTTGATCTGCTATTCTGATTCTATACAAACATGGCTTATAGTAACAAAGGAAGTAAAGTGTGTGGTTGGTTAGGACTTATGATAGGTGTTGTATGCGCAATAATGATTGTGGGAGTGATTGTGGGAATGCCATGGAGAGAGAGTGAAACTATTAATGCAAGTTTAAAACCTGAGACTACTACTACAACTAATAAACTATCACCATGGGAGAAATTTGAGCAAGACGCAAGACATCTGCATGAGGGAACTAATACAAAAGGGGAACTTTCTACTAATGTTTTCTATCGCTTACTAAATGAGTATGTGGAAACTATGGATGCGAAAGACTGTTATGTATGTACTAAAATTCCTTCATCTGTGCAGGAGGGAGTTACTTATCATAGCCTCCCTCTTACGTATGGGATCAGCTGTAGCTTGCTACTAACAAGATTTTATGATCAAGAGCATGTGCAATATTTTTATTCAAATTTAGATGTTGTGTTTTCTTTTGTGCCTGTTATTGAATTCTTAAATAAGCTAGCTAAAGAGCATGATATAAAATTATTTAGAGGATTCTTTGAGCCAACACTAACATTTGGAACTGCTTATGCACACCGCAACAATTTAACATGCTTACTGTCTCCTGTGGAGAAAAGCTTTTTAGATCATACAGATGATAGACGGAAAGCATTAAAAGAAAGATTAGAAAAAGGTTTAGAAAAACGCACTTATGCAAATGATTACGCTTATACTGCAATTAAAACACAAGGCAAGTTAGCTATAGATGCATTACACGTAGGTAGACTCTGTATATATAGACCGAAATCTGATCAAGATAATTTGTTTGTGGGAACGAGTGAATGTAGGCATGTGTTTCTGTTTCAGAGCAAATGGACCTTTATGTTAAATGGACAAGACCCAGTGATTCCTGGAATCTATTACATCTGTGGGTTAAATGCATATTACCGTCTCCCTAAGGGATGGTATGGGACATGTTATTTGGGAATAGTATTCCCAAAGATTTACCAAATTGATGACTTAAAACAAATACCTAAAACGTCTGAATTACAACATGCTAGACAAAAACGAGAATCAGTGGCGGCTGTCATTGGTGACATATTTGGAGCTATAATCCCTTCAGTAGGGGTTATCCTAAATTCTATGAAAATTCAAAAGTTGTCTACTATTGTGGACAACATGCTGACAAATTTTACAGGAGCCATACTTCTGATGGATACTGAACTTGCTGCAGAAAGAGCTATGACTCTTCAAAATCGGCTTGCTTTAGACATTCTTTTAGCAAAGAGTGGAGGTGTGTGCAAAATGCTTAATGAACGTCATTGCTGCTCATATATACCTGATAACAGTAAGAAAATTAGAAACATGCTTACTAACTTGACTAGAGATAGTACAGATTTGAAGGATCTAAAAGAACCTGGTGTTTGGGAGAAATTTGGAAAAGGAATTGCCCGAGTGGGAAGCTGGTTTACCAACATTTGGAATGGGGTACTTGCAAAAATTATGATGGGATTATTAATTGTTCTGATTTGTTTATTGGGATTTTGGGGAATATGCAAAATTAATAATAAAGTGAAAAGAAATTGGACTAAAAGAACCAAAAGAAATGAAGAAAGTGAAAGAGAGAAAATGTTCAATGAAATATGGGAAAGTTCACATAAAGGAAAAGATGTTGAAATGCGTATTATGCGCAAGGTGAAAAATTAAGACCAAAGAATTTGTGATGACAAGCGTCATCAGAGGAGGGACTGAGAGAGCGTAGCTTTATATTACATATTATAGACATGAAATGCTTATGATTAACAATGCTGTATTAAATAAAATATTCATCGAAATATATTCATTAACATAAAGGATTTTATGTTTGTGTAAACTAATGTCAACTATAAGAAATAATCGTTCATAGGTTGCTAAAATCGTGCACATTTAAAACGCATAAAACTGCATTCATTTGAACTCGTATATCTTAAGTTAGCGTGAGTCAAGCAAAGCTGTGTAGCTCTCATATTAAAATGTATTTTTCTGTCTCTTCAGTGTGCTGACTTGCAAAAGACCATGACCCAGCGATTGTTCTTTTCCTTTCAATAGTTTGCAACAGAGCCACATTTTCTCATCCGCATGCTAGCAGCTTTTAGTACAGAGCTATGTGCTTTGAAACATTATTTGACACTTCCAAGGACGATTGAGCGAGAAGAAGAGAACTTTTGACCTGATACGTGCAAAGACAATGAAGTAACCCCGGATGAGCCACCTACGAAAATACGTCAATTATGATGACCAATTAGAACATGATGAATTATCAAAAATGACAAAATGCATTACTTAATGTATAATTTGATAGGTTAACAATGGTGGGGTGTATTGACTGACCAATAGAATTTTGGGGGAATGAATCACGAAAAAGGGATAAAAACCCATGACACAGGAAACAGACAGCTCATTAGGTAGGGAATGATATATATTGCGTCTCGAAAGTCTGTCACTCTATTTGGTGACCTGAGACTTAGAGAAAACCATCCTTGCCCATTAGACTGCCTCTTACACTTTTCTCCTTATGAGGAGAGTGTCTTTGCCTTTAACTTAGATAGACTGACGGCGATCTAACTGATGTCCTGAAGACGAAGACTGATCCTGAATGCTGACCTAATCAGAGGAGGGTAATTATAATTTTGCTAATGAAAATTCATTTATTTGCCTTTTCTTTCTAGGTACCAACTGCTGTATGTTTTTGATTAGAAACCTTAGTTAGATGTTTTCCAAATTGGTGTTCAAATTGTTTTGCATGAAGCCCAACATGCTAATGCTAATTAGAGGTTAGACGAGGTATTCATTTTGACTGACAAACCGACGTGACTGACGTGATGCTATGCTGAACTTGTATCTTAGAACATTCGATGTATTGTGATCTGGTTATAACTGTGCTTATATGCTTCTTGACTTTGAGATTGATGCATTTGCTACTAGATTGTACTCAATAGGGAATAAAACTCATAAAACTTCATTAAGGTGTGGTTATTCATGACTGAAAGGTCATGGTTGCGCTGAATGTTTATTAATACCTAAAGCGGGATATATTTTGGTGTTAAATATTGACAATGTTATTGACATATTGATTGGTGTTTTGATCAGTTATCTCGTCCTACAGTGTCTCACCACTGGGCCCAAAGATTCATTGGCCTAAAACGAGTCCTGATGTGTATAAATTAACATAGACGGACGCGTTAACATAAGAAATCCCATTCTGATATGATCTTACCAGCAAAAACCAAAATCCAAAGTCCAAAATATCAATAGTATATCCAGGAGGACATCAGAGAATCAAAAGCCAAAAAAGATGAAAAATCAAGTTGACCTTCAACTGTGGGTAGGTAGTGAAATACTTAGCTACTGTATGTCACTGCACAAACACAAGTCCTATCCTCACCGCTGATCACCAATGTTAGAAATGGGGTTTTTGATTGGCAGTCAGGTTGCCCTCTGTCCAAGCAAGAACCCTCACTCTAGTCAGGGTAAGTCACACACAATCCAAAATCAGCCTGTGCTCACCCTCCGGTAGCTTGGCACGAGCAGTCAGGCTTAAATTAGAAGGCAATGTGTAAAGCATTTGTGCAATAAATCATACAATACCATAATATAACACCACAAAAATACACCACACAGTGTTTAGAAAAATATATAATATTTATCTGGGTATTTGCAGGTCAAAACGATCAAAGATGCAATATGAATTTGTAAGAATATCACTGAAAAGTGAT
The DNA here is from genome assembly GCF_031143425.1 of Pleurodeles waltl. NCBI lineage: Eukaryota > Metazoa > Chordata > Amphibia > Caudata > Salamandridae > Pleurodeles > Pleurodeles waltl. The sequence continues at coordinate 609,835,762 of NC_090439.1, forward strand.
ATAAAGTGTCTTAAGTCTTTAGAAAGTAAACAAAGTCTCTTTCAAACACAAAGTACCTGGTTTCTGGTGGAAAATCTCCTCAGAGGGCCACAGGAGAAGAGATACGTGGAAAACTGGTGTGTGCGTCGATTTCTCCTCAGCACACACGGACTTGCGTCGTTATTTTCCACGCGGGGAGTCGTGCGTCGTTTTCTGGCGAGCGGACAGTCTCTTTCTGTGGATCGCGGGGAGTACCAGATGTCCCGGGTCTGTGCGTGGATTTTCCTGCTTGTTTTCCGGCTGCGCGTCGTTCTGCGGGGCTGCGCGTCGAAGTTTCGATCTCACGGCAGGCGTCGCATCGATTTCTCCTGGGGAGTCGGGCAGCGTTGTCCTTGCGAGGCCGTGCATCAAAGTTTTGATCTCACGGCAGGCGTCGCGTCGATTTCTCCTGGGAAGTCGGGCGGCGTTGTCCTTGCGAGGCCGTGCGTCAAAGTTGCGATCTCACGGCAGGCGTTGCGTCAATTTCTCCCGGGAAGTCAGGCGGCGTTGTCCTTGCGAAGCCGTGCGTCAAAGTTTCGGTCGTCCCGAAGGCGTCGCGTCGATCAGCGTCGGTGTGCGGCGTTTTTCTTGCCGCGGAACAAGCTGTGCGTCGAAAATTTCGGCGCACGGAGCGTCCAAGTGGAAGAGAGAAGTCTTTTTGGTCCTGAGACTTCAGGGAACAGGAGGCAAGCTCTATCCAAGCCCTTGGAGAGCACTTTTACAGCCAGACAAGAGTTCAGCAAGGCAGCAGGCCAACAGCAAGGCAGCAGTCCTTTGTAGAAAAGCAGACAGGTGAGTCCTTTGAGCAGCCAGGCAGTTCAGCAAGGCAGCAGGCCAACAACAAGGCAGCAGTCCTTTGTAGAAAAGCAGACAGGTGAGTCCTTTGAGCAGCCAGGCAGTTCTTCTTGGCAGGATGTAGTTTCTGGTTCAGGTTTCTTCTCCAGCAAGTGTCTGATGAGGTAGGGCATAGGCCCTGTTTTATACTAAGTTGTGCCTTTGAAGTGGGGGTGACTTCAAAGAGTGTCTAAGAAATGCACCAAGTCCCCTTTCAGTTCAATCCTGTCTGCCAGAGTCCCAGTAGGGGGTGTGGCAGTCCTTTGTGTGAGGGCAGGCCCTCCACCCTCCCAGCCCAGGAAGACCCATTCAAAATGCAGATGTATGCAAGTGAGGCTGAGTACCCTGTGTTTGGGGTGTGTCTGAGTGAATGCACAAGGAGCTGTCAACTAAACCTAGCCAGACGTGGATTGAAGGGCACAACGAGGTTTTAGTGCAAAGAAATGCTCACTTTCTAAAAGTGGCATTTCTAGAATAGTAATATTAAATCTGACTTCACCAGTCAGCAGGACTTTATATTACCATTCTGGCCATACTAAATATGATCTTCCTGCGCCTTTCAGATCAGCAGCTGCCACTTCAACAATGTATGAGAGCAGCCCCAATGTTAGCCTATGAAGGGAGCAGGCCTCACAGTAGTGTAAAAACGAATTTAGGAGTTTTACACTACCAGGACATATAACCACACAAGTACATGTCCTGCCTTTTACCCACACAGCACCCTGCTCTAGGGGTTACCTAGGGCACACATTAGGGGTGACTTATGTATAGAAAAAGGGGAGTTCTAGGCTTGGCAAGTACCTTTAAATGCCAAGTCGAAGTGGCAGTGAAACTGCACACACAGGCCTTGCAATGGCAGGCCTGAGACAAGGTTAAGGGGCTACTGAGGTGGGTGGCACAACCAGTGCTGCAGGCCCACTAGTAGCATTTAATCTACCTGCCCTAGGCACATGTAGTGCACTCTACCAGGGACTTACAAGTAAATTAAATAGTCAATCATGGATAAACCAATCAGTAGTACAATTTACACAGAGAGCATATGCACTTTAGCACTGGTTAGCAGTGGTAAAGTGCCCAGAGGTCAAAAGCCAACAACAACAGGTCAGAAAAAATAGGAGGAAGGAGGCAAAAAGTTTGGGGATGTCCCTGTCAAAAAGCCAGGTCCAACAATCCATATCACTCAAGCCAACTCGGAGTCACTGAAGTGGATCATATATTGTTTTCCCCAGGGATACTGGCAAAGCCCAAATGCAACAACAGGCATAGCACACAGAGTGTCAAACGCTGACTCATCAAAGAACCAATTCCCCATCATCCCAGCTGGGTTCCTCATTCCATAGTTAATAGTCAAGTGTTGTGATGTCACAAACACTGCAATTTCAAGTCAGAGACAACAGGAAAGCCAGACCATCTGAGCTATAAGTAGAGCGTGTTGTCCCGGTGACGAATTACTACCTGGGGAGTAAATTTTGATTACCATTTGAACACTAATCATGATAAATAACTTGTTAGTAGTGCACCATGTTAACCACTCAGGCAGGCAACAAATGGTCACCAGGAACGTGTCTTTCTTTAAGAGATTCAAGGGGTTTGTTGCTGAGACTTTGGAGCTAGATCAAGGAATGCAGGGGTTTGGGGGGTGAACCCTAATGGAGTGATCTGGACCCTGGTTGTCTCTGCTTCTCCCTAGGGAGCGGTAGAAGATTAAACCTCCTGAGGGTTCCCAGTGCCCAAAGAGTCATTGCAGCCCCGAATGGTTCAAGGAAAGGGGAGTCATTTGAGGTATCACTTGCAGAGAAATCCTGCTCAGTCCACCAGATTCTGAGCCTTTGTGGTATGAGCGACTGGATTTGTGACTGTAAGGAGCAAATTACTGGAAGAACAGCAGAGTGTTGTATGTGTTTTGGAAATTGTTTGTGTTTTCTTTGTCTTTTGGAGATGAATGTGATGTCTCTGTGAGTAAAACTAGCATTCCATGTATGAAGGCCCCCCCCCCCTAGTTTCACCACCTGTGGTCCATCCATAAGGGAGAAAGGGCCACAACCAATCACCTTTTTCTGAAGAAGAAGAGTGCCTATCAGGCTGAGCAAAGGTTAATCTTACACACTTTTTGTTCAGGTCAGGCAGCCAGGAGCTAGACATGTGTGAAATGCACAGGCCCCTGGATGCCTGAGCTGAACTTTGCTGGGCTAAGCATTTCATAGTCCTGTGGGTGTGACCTCCTCAATATGGCAAAAATGCCTGGAGGCCCTACTTGTGATGAGGGTGAAAGTCACTGATTGCCTTGTACCTAGGCAAATCCGTTTTAAGCCCTGAAGTGCCCAGGGCCAAGTGCCAATCAGTGACACCTCATCACAGAGTAGGGTGGGGTCAGCAAGTCACACTGACCACATCCCAGTCTGTGACAAGTGAGGGACTGCTGCCTCCTAAGTCTTTCTTCTCCAGGAGCTGCAGGGCAGGTACGTTTTATATTTTTGAATGTTTGGTGCACGCCTGCATGCATGTATGAATGGGGAGAGAGAGAGAGCGAGAGAAAGACAGAGAGAGAGAGAGAGAGTGTGTGTGTGTGTGTGTGTGTGTCTCAGCCCACCACCCCTCCTATCAAAGTTCCCAGCCGCCACTGAGTTTCACCTCTCTGGAACAGGGAGTTTGTATAGCCATGAGAAGTGACATTGGAAATTAAAAAGGAGGCTGCCAGGTTATGGTGGTCTTAATTAGGCATTTGTTGTGAGCATGTTTCTTTATTACTAGCATCCACAAAGTCCCAACATTGTTTATTTACACAGACACTTCCAAAGTGTTTTCTAATACCTACTGTAAACATATGTTGAGTCCTAAAACACTTTTGAAACTCCTGCAAATAGGGGAAAAAGTGTCCCAAACAAACCTTATTTAAGGGGTTGTTCCCTGTGTGGAGTTTGCCTCCAAAGTTATGACTTGAAGGCTTTGAGGGTGCAGTAGTAGTAGTATACCTTACCTTACACCATGAATCAGGCCTTAGATTATTCTGTTTGTGAAGGAATTTTTAAAACCTCCTCAGACATGTAATTCTAGTGCTCTAGGCCACTGTTTTATTTACATAAGCCACGACTATAACGGTATCTCTGGTATGTTTCTGAAGTCTTACTTAGAGACCCAAGCAAAAAGAACAGATGATGTATGGAATGTGGAACAAATCAAGGAGTCACCCCAGTCACAGATCTGGGTTTCATCCATTGTGTTTATGCTCACCATGCCACCCCCATTTGGACTCAGTTAAATGCAACTTAGTCCTGACCCTGCTCCCCATGGGAATAGTCCAGTCCAAACTGCCAAGCCAGATCCTCCCTGGACTGGAAACAAAGATCCTGGGACTGGATTCAGGTATCACCCCTCATCAGCCAGGCAATCTTGAATCCAGTGGCACAGTGAGCACGGGACCCACGTCTGGGCATAGCCTTCGCATGTAGGGCAACAAAAGCAAAAAGAACATATGATGGACGGAATGCAGAACAAATCAAACATTCACCACCAGTCACAGATCCGGGCTTAATCCATCATTTTTTCTGCTCACCATGCCTCCCCAGTTTGGAGCCAGCCATATGTAACTCAGTCTTCAACGTGATCTCAAAAGGGACAATCGAGCCCCTACCTCCCCTACCTCCAAGCCATGTCTTCCCTGGACTAGAAACAAGTATCCTGGGACCAGTTTCAAGGTATCACACCAATCAGCCAGGCTAGCTCGAACCCAGGGGCACAGTGAGCTCTGGACCCATGTCTGGGAATACCCTTTCCACTTAGAGCGAAAAAAGCAACAACAAAAAAAACAGATGACAGACCCATCTCATATTTCATCCCCTCCAAACCGTGGGTGAAAACAATCACAGAGTCCTTCCTTTATTTCCAAGTTGTCATTCTAGTGATTTCAGAGATTAAACTGCAATCAAGAATAAAATCACTTGTTGAGATTAGCATACACAGGTATGTCATTTTTAATATTGTAAAGTCTTGCTCGCAGATCGGTGTATTCAGGCACAGCTTCGTACTAGATTACTTCCTCTCCCTGGACGCTGAAAAAATAGCTAAACTGATAGAGGACAGCATAAAAGATTCAGACAGGCACATTAAAATGCAGTTCCTGTGCTGATTTCAAATGAAGTGGAAACCGCTGTTTCAAAGAGGATTCTGCCCATCAACCATTTCTAAAGAACATTTAGTAATCAGACATGTCATACTGAGAATTAGTGATTTATAGCCTTGGCGGAAATAATAAATAAGAGAATGGTGCGTCAAAAAAGTATAAGTAGCAATAAAACTTTAAATGAATCTTTATCACTTACTTTTGCTTGCATATCCCACTGGTAGCTAATGAATACTTTCGGTTCTATTTCTTCCTTATCCAGGGGCCAGGTGTATAAAGCTGCAGGAAAGGGGAGAACTTTATTAACGTGCCAGTTCAACTGAAGCATGCTCCATCTGCAAACTTTATAATTGCAGCATCAAACTGAAGGTGATGTAACGCCGTTACAATCTCTTTTGAGAAGTTAGCCTCTGTGCTTAATCAGACAGAAAACGTGACAAAAAAATGATCATAAAACACTGAAAACTACGACCAAGGTGATTAGCTTCATGCATAGTAACCACACCTTTCTATAAGAGCTTCGGTCGTATGTATATTTTGGCTTTTCAGACTTAAGAGGCAGCACGAGGCTTAACGGGGTTGGGCAAACAAGGAGGCACACGCAGATGCCTCTAGGTGATGCTGCACTACAGTGAGATGGTAGACTTGACCATTGCAGGAAACGTTCTCCCAGTGCTACATGGGATTTATGCAGATCATACGTCCCACCTGTTATGTGGTGGGGGCACACATTATTAACATTGACAGTGTGCACAGACATCCTGGGAGAGAATTCATGGTAAGGAAAGCCACAATGTCATCGGGCACTTGACTTTGATAGTAATAGGTGATGTTACCAGTTCATGACTACATACTATTTTCTGCAGTGCTCAAGTGAGCAAGAACAGATGGATTCCTGTTCCAGTAGCTATTCTTGAACTGGAATAGGGTTTTGTCAAAGCACCAGTGCATTATCCATGTGTACCATGTCAAAAGGCAGTGACACTTCCACATATTCAATACTCGCATCTCAGTGCTTAATTTGTAACAAAATAAGTGCCAGGGCTCTCGTCGGGAGGCCACTGGAGCTTGCACCACCCGTTTCCCCGGCCAGCACTGTCAGTGACAGTGCAAACACACCTACTAACCATCACACTCCTGCAAGTGTGACAATTCAGAATATTCCAGGCTTCTAAAGCAACAGGAATGACTTCTGTGGCAGGTAATGTTCAATTGTGATGTATTTTGAATTAATAAACAACTGTTGTTCTAATCATCTGTAAATAAGTCAAACAGCACCACCATGTGGCAGACTGTCATAAATGCCGGTGTTGGCAACCAAGTGCTGGTGCCAAGCACCAGAATTCACCAACAGAAATTGAGCACTGGTGCATGTGATCGGAGGTCTGCAAGATTGAGGGCTGATCAACTCCTTTTTTCTCTCCAGCACACTTACACTATCCAAATATCTCACTTCAGAGAGGTTAGCGATTCCTTTCATTTCCACTGTGTGCCCACTCAGAGCGGCCTTGACATCAGTTCTAGCACCTTTTCAGCACAAGCAAAGAGAGGGTCAACAAATCACCTATCAGTATGAGAGACGTGCAGCCAGATGATAGCAAATTTGTTTGAGGCATTTATACTTCAAGGATTTTTCCCTTTTGACTCCCCTGTTTTTGGACTTCACTGTGAGCAAGTCTCACTACTTGAGTCTCACTCACAGTATATCCATCTTAATTATGTGTCTACAGGTAGAATAATCCATTGTAGGGTGCTACTAATTATATTGCCCTTCATTGTATGTAAGTGGGAGTTCACAATCTTGCAATCTGTAATGTTAAGGTCACACACAGACGACCTTAACATTAAGGTGCTCAAAGTACTGAATTTCAATAAACTGAGTGCACAGTATAATGAGACAGGCAGAAATAACAGCAACATATCATTTAATACATTTTTTACATAGAAACTTAGCTCAAGAAAGCCAAAACAGTTGTCAACTGCCTAAGAAATCAGGGTATTATTTGTGAAGGATCTGAGTCCATTGCAAATAATAAGTCCACAATTGCCTTTTTTACTGGTGTACCCACAGGGTTTAGGATCATCGGAGGTTAGAAAGGGAGCTCCAAGCTCCCCTCAGCCGCAGATAGCTCCCAGAGTGCAGATGTACCTCCTGGACAGAGCATTAGAGCCAGCATCTTTTCTCCTGCTCCTGCTGCAGTGGAAGCTGTGCACTCTCCCTGCCTGTGATGAACAGGCAGACTAAAGGTGGGCATGCTCAACTATCCCAGACACAGGTGCAAAGGATGGGCGACACCCCAGGCCAGCTCTCCTCCCTAGTCTCTTGGGAAATGGTTCACCCAAGTGGCAGAAAAAAGCTTGGTAAGTGGGACCCACGTAGGACCCCTCCCAAGGAAGTACAAAAAGTAAATGTTCTGACAACCTAATAGGCCCTGGTCAACCCCAGGGTGGATTCTGGAGCTCGTGTACCTGAGCTCTATAAGCACGTTTGCTTTCTTTTGTTTTCATTTTTCTATGCTGCCAGGGGATCTAAAAGACAGTGTTACAATTGGTCATTTCCCAGCAAACTCCACGACACTTCCAGCTCTCTAGCATTATTCGAACTGTGCTACTCACCAACAATACTCAGACTCTTAGGGGGTCATTCTGACCCTGGCGGTCGGTGACCGCCAGGGTCACCGACCACGGGAGCACCGCCAACAGGCTGGCGGTGCTCCCTCGAGCATTCTGACCGCGGCGGTTCAGCCGCAGTCAGAAACGGAAAGTCGGCGGTCTCCCGCCGACTTTCCGCTGCTCGGGAAAATCCTCCATGGCGGCGGAGCGCGCTCCGCCGCCATGGGGATTCTGACACCCCCTACCGCCATCCTGTTGGAACAGGATGGCGGTAGGGGGTGCCGCGGGGCCCCTGGTGGCCCCTGCAGTGCCCATGCCAATGGCATGGGCACTGCAGGGGCCCCCGTAAGAGGGCCCCACAAAGTATTTCAGTGTCTGCAAAGCAGACACTGAAATACGCGACGGGTGCAACTGCACCCGTCGCACCTTCCCACTACGCCAGCTCAATTCTGAGCCGGCGTCCTCGTGGGAAGGTAGATTTGCCCTGGGCTGGCGGGCGGCCTTTTGGCGGCCGCCCGCCAGCCCAGGGCAAATCTCAAAATACCCTCAGCGGTCTTGCGACCGCGGAGCGGTATTTTGTCGGGGGAAGCCTGGCGGGCGGCCTCCGCCGCCCGCCAGTCTCAGAATCACCCCCTTAATCCTATCTATACCGCATACATCACCCTATTGCCATTTTATGCCACCCTTGCAGTTCTCAGCTGTTTCTATAATATAAAATATAATATAAAAGAGAATGGGCATGACCAGCTCATATTACTGGGCCTTTCCATTTGTCATTTGTTCTTTGATACATTCCTGCAGCTAACCTTCAGTCCCTTTACCTGCAAAGGGTAAAATCAGTTCGCGCAAACAGCCTCTTATACCCCTCTTTCATTGTAGGAGCAGACAAGCTATTACACTGGTCCATAAGTTGCAACAAGTTCTTCTAATCATATGTTGTGCCCATTTAGGAAACAGCTGTAGGCTTCCTTGTTTGCAGAATATGTATTGCCTTTTTATACTGCACGTACAGCCTCTCCCTTTCTTTTTGTGGCAACATCAATCTTGCCCCCCTAGCTTTGGATTCGTCAGTATTAAGAAATGTAAGAATTACAGAATGTCTGTTTTCCATGATGAGTTTCACATGCAACTTTCAGATCACAGTAGAAGTGGCAAATACATCTACAGGTTATCCCTCATCAGCAACTCCATGGGCAGCCACGATGTGGCTCTTAATATAATTTGGAGACTATAACAAAATAGGTTTAAAAATCTCCAGGCATTTTAAAGAAGGTTCAAAACTCCTGGCCACTCTCACCCATTTACCAAAAGAAATTCCAAACTTCTAGCTAGCACCAACCTTCCAAACTCTTGGCATTAAACTACCATAGTTGTGTCCATTATTTTCACCAATCCCAATCTCACTTAGGGCCTGATCAAGAGTTTGGCAGAAAGGGTCCTGCTGATGTAATGACGTTGGATTCCCCGTCTACCTGCTGTATTATGATGTTCGTGGGTTGCTGAACAAGAGACCACCGGAGTCCCACCGACTCCGCCAGCCATTCGCAGACCATCTCAATGGCAGAAGGGGAAAAGCAGCTGTCAGAGGGCAGTACAAACAAAGTTCCTGCGTCCAGACAAGGAAGTGCCTTTTTGTCAAGCCGACTGTGGCAGGGAGACCTCCTGCTTCGAAACTGTGGAATTGAAGGAAATGGGGTGCAAGCTCACTCATTTCCATCTTTTGCCTTCAGTCTCCAACGTGGACCCCTTTGTCCATGGCCCCTCTTCACAGCAGCAACTTGACCTTGAAGAAAATTACCCCATGGGGCCAAAATCCAGGTTAGTATATTTTGCACTTTTCTCCCATTGACTGGACTGGGCACATATGGTCCGGACTCCAGCAATGGAAAAGTACTAGTACAAAGTATTTTTTCAAATGTCATGCATATGTGTACACTTTACATTTATTTAGTCAAACTGTGCACACCTCCATTGACACATGAAAAAATATTTCTTAAATTGCTGATGCATACTGTGCCAGTCCCTCGCCGTCCGAAACACCGCCACTGGGCCAGCGGTGATATCTAAAACAACAAGTAAGACACCATCGCCTCAACAAAGTTCTTGGTATTGCTCCCATGGGCGAATGGCAGTAAGACTGCCAAACTCATAATCAGGCTTTTAGACAAGCTTCTTTTTAACAAAGATACTCATTAAACACACTGAACCAAGGTATTTGTCCACGTTTCTGGTTTTAAAATAATGGCTTCAAACATACTCTCCTGTTGTCCTTAAGTAATGTTCCACCCAAGATTAACTTTGGCCTAAGGCTAAGCATATTTCATTCTACCTTCACCATGGCAACAAAATTAACACAGCATCTTTTGGCTATGAGTAGCTTGGTGCCTTGTGGATATTCAAGCATCACTCCTACTATAGATTCTACTCTAAAACTTTCCTAGTGTGATCTTCATCAGTGCGTTGAATGCTAATGTGTTTTAAACTTTTAGGAACCTATGGGAATGGCGTATTACTTCGTTCTGATACTTCTGTCCATCCTCATTGTTTCTCTCACTTGAAAGGAGACATTGTGGGATCATACTCACCAAAAGTAGGGACTATGCACCACTAAATACTGCAGTACCAACGTGCTCAAATGCTTCCTGTTCTGCTGGTGGGCTATTTAACATTTGGACCAGCTATTTAATCAAAACGTCTGATGCTTCTTTACCAAAGGTTTATTGATGCTGCTAATGGCTGTATAACGTAAAGTGCTCCTGAGAGGAAATGGGCATCATTTCGGCTCCCTTTAGACACTCTGGTTTTGTAGAAGGGACTGCAGGTGCTTGTTCTGCCTCTTCTGTAATACAAATCAAACCAGCACCCACAGCACTAATGCAACCCTAAGTGTTTGTTCCTGTATTCTCATTGGCACGGCCCCATGCAAAGTTGGCTCTGTGTCTATCCTGTATTATAGACAAGGGAGAAGAGGAAGTCAGAAGGCACACTAACTTTGCGCCACAAAGAGATGGCACACAATGTGGGCCATATTTATACTTTTTGACGCAAAACTGCGCTAACGCAGTTTTGCGCCAAAAAAATGAGCGCCGGCTAACGCCATTCTGAAGCGCCATGCGGGCGCCGTATTTATTCAATGACGTTAGCCGGCGTTAGCCGCCGGCGCTGTCTGGTGTGCGTTAAAAAAAACGACGTACACCAGGCAGCGCCGGCGTAGGGGGAAAATGGCGTATGGGCGTCCACAAATGGTGCAAGTCAGGCTGAGGCAAAAAGATTGTGCATTTGAAAATGCCACTTTTAGAAAGTGAGCATTTTCTTGCTTAAACCATTCTGTGTCTCTGCCTTGTTTGTGGATTCCCTGTCTGGGTCAGTTTGACAGTTGGGTTGTTTTTCACCTCGCATTAGACAGTGACACAAAGGGGGCTGGGGTGTAACCTGCATTTCCTGATTAGCCATCTCTGCTAGGAGGGAGGGGTGGAGTGGTCACTCTCATCTGAAAGGACTGTGCCTGCCTCTGACAATGCCGGCTCCAACCCCCTGCTGTGTGTCTGAGGCCTTGCCTGGGCAAGGCAGGATTTCACAAGTAGGTGTGAGTCCCCTTTGAAGAAAGGTGACTTCAAAGACTAAAATGGGTATAAGAAGGGCACCCAAATCTACAGACTTTAGGAAACACTTCTGGAACCAAGAGGAACCTCTGACTGGAGAAGAACTGATAGCTGAGGAAGAAGTGCTGCCCTGCCTGTGACTGTGCTTTGTGGAGCTTTCCTGCAGTGCTGCTTCTGCCAGAGTGAGAGGGCAAAGACTGGACTCTGTGTGCCTTCCATCTTGTGAACAAATCTCCAAGGGCTTGATGTAGAACTTGCCTCCTGTTGTTTGAAGTCTCAGGGACAGCAAAGACTTCTCTCTGCCAGCACCTGGAGTCTCTGGAGAGACTCCTGCTCTGACAAGTGGTGCCCAATCCAGTCCCTAGGCCCTTGAAAGAAAAGCTGGTGGAAACCCAAGGAAATCGACTTCAGACGACTTCAGACGACTCCGGACTGACGCCGCTGTTGAATCCGGTAACGCCGCCTGCACCCGACGCCGTGACCTTCGCTGGAACGCGACGCTCTTCGCAGGCCCGATGCCGCAGCAGCCCCGCTGAAGTCCGCGACTCCGTGGAAGTTGCCGCACCACGTCGGGTACCGACGCCGCTCGAAGTGCACGGATTCAACGTTTCACACAGACGCCGCGATTCCCGACTTCGCGCATCGGCTTGTTTTCACTCTTCACCAAAGGTACCGTACTTGGGGGTCTACACGACTCTGTGTCCGGCGCCGCTGGTGTCGGCTTGTTGGGAACGACTCCGTCACGACGCCGTGTTAACATCTCATTGAAGCATTTTTGTTTCTACGCGCTATTTTTGAGTTTAATCTTTAAAAATTCATAACTTGACTTGTGTATGTCGGATTTTTGTCATTTTGGTCTTGTTTTGTTTAGATAAATAAATATTTCCTATCTTTATAAACCTGTGTTGTGTCATTTTGTAGTGTTTTCATGAAGTTACTGGGTGTGTTGGTACAAATACTTTACATCTAGCGCTCTGAAGTTAAGCCTACTGCTCTGCCAAGCTACCAAGGGGATAAGCAGGGGTTAGCTGAGGGTGATTCTCTTTTACCCTGACTAGAGTGAGGGTCCTTGCTTGAACAGGGGGTAACCTGACTGTCAACCAAAGACCCCATTTCTAACATCTAGTCACAGTTTTGAGTCATCATATGGTAGTGTTGAGGGCTAATGTGCTTACTGCAAAGCACAACTTCTAACATGCAGATCAAAGATTTGTTTTTCTATATATAGCTCAGTAGGTTGTTGGTTTTGTCACAGATTCTTTGAACCAGCAACAAGGAGTTACATGACAATGCAAGACATAGATTTAGAACCTTAATGCAATAAGTTATGAAATGGCAACAAGGAGCTGCATTCAAACTTCAAGGCATAGGTTTTGAACCTTCTTGTTTTCTTTGCCATCTTTTGTTATTCCCAAGTTGAAATAAGGCTTCCTTTGGGTAGTAATACAGTCTTATTAGAACAGACAGACCCAACCACTGTGTTATATTTTACATCCTGACTGTATATCTTCAAACTATAGGCTTATTTTATACCATTTTAGTGCCAGATTTGCGTAATTTCTTTATGCAAAAACGGCGCAAACATACAAAATAAAATTGTATTTTATACGTTTGCGCCGCTTTTGTGTCAAAAAATGACACAAATGCAGTGTTAAAAAAGTATAAATTAGGCCCTAAGTGTTCTTCACATAGAACCAGAATGAATTATATGTGACTCCTAACCCTCACAGCCCTCATTTTCTCATATAACATTCCCTGTACATTGATTTATATACTTTTGTCATTCGTTGCCTCTGTACAATATGCAGAGCCATTGGAATTAAGTGATTCTGCAGCTTTCTTTCACATAAATATTGATTTGATACATTTGGCACACAGTCAGTCATCTGCTGCGCAATCTGTAGATTTTTAACAAAAAACGTTGGCCCTCATCACAACCCTGGTGGTCGGTGATATAGCGGCGGTAATACCGCCAACAGGTCGGCGGTAATAAATATGAAATTATGACCACGGCGGAAACTGCTCAGACAGACAGCCACTTTAACACACCGACCGCCAGGGCGAAACCAACAGGCACCACGGCGGTAACCGCCTACAGCCAGGTGGAAGACAATGTTCCGCCCACTGTATTATGACACCCAAATCCTCCACCTTTTCCGGGGCGGTACCAACAACATCAAGAGCTTGGCGGAAACACTGCACAGAAGGAAAACAACTCACCTCTGGAGACTCAAGGAAGAACCATGCCGCCATGGAGCCCAAGTTGCATGTGTTCCCCATGCTCTTCTACGTTCTGCTCCACTATGAACAGCACCGCTGGCGAATACGACCACGGTGAGTACTGCCGCCTAGCACACAGGGGATGGGGAGGAAAAAGAGAGTGACACACACACGCAACACAGAACACCCCAACACCATACACACAAGCAGATGCAGTAACATTACATATTCACTCTGTACCCCTCAGTAATAATGCAAAGACAAAATGAATTGATTAAAGTGAGTGTGATAAGATAAATTAGTAAAAATACGTGCATCCAAATCAACAAGTATATACATAGTTACAAATGTAGGGACACTGCCCAGTCCTCAATGCTCGTGGGCCACAGGGCCACATCACATAGTCCAAGGCCCCACCTCACTCCTGCAACAACATGGAGAGAACACTGCAGGGGCATCAGGTTGAAAATAGCCAGACACCTCAGGGGGACAGGGAACAGGGGGGCACCTCAGCCGGAAGATGGTACAACGCCACTGGTCCTGGAGGGGGCAACATGCCCTGTGCCTGGGGAGTGCAAGACCACTGGGGCAGGTGGCAGGGCTGGTGCTGCTGGTGAAGATGGCAGTGGTGGGGGGAGGCTCCAGCCCTTCCCCTGCATCCTCGGATGGCTGCCCACTGGGGCTGCTGCTGCTGGTGACAGTGGTGGGGGGAGGCTCCAGCCTTTCCCCTGCTGCCTCGGATGGCAGCCCACTGGGGCTGCTGGTGGCGGTGCTGGCAGTGGTGGGGGGAGGCTCCAGCCCTTCCCCTGTAGCCTCGATGGCTGCCCACTGGGGCTGCTGCTGCTGGTGGCGGTGCTGGCAGTGGTAGGGGCAGGCTCCAGCCCTTCCCCTGCAGCCATGGATGGCTGCCCAATGGGGCTGCTGGTGGTGGTGCTGGCAGTGGTGGGGGGAGGCTCCAGCCCTTCCCCTGCAGCCTGGGATGGCTGCACCACCATGGTTGGTAGTGGGGGCTCCGTCTTAGTCCCTGCACCAGGCCCCTTGTCTCTACTGCCTGATGTTTCAGGCCCCTTGCCCCTCCTTCCTGTAGCAGGGGCTGCATCCTTGCCCTTCCTTCCTACAGCTGGGGCTGCCTCCTTGCCCTTCCTTTCTGCAGCTTGGGCTGCCTCCTTTCCCTTCCATCCTGCAGCTGGGGCTGCCTCCTTGCCCTTCCTTCCTGAAGCTGGGACTGCCTCCTTGCCCTTCCTTCCTGCAGCTGGGGCTGACCCCTTGCCCTTCCTTGACGCACTTGGGGCTGGCACCCTGTCTGTCTGACTGGCTGGTGACCGGGATCCTTTCCCACCTGGAGTAGTTGGGGACACTACTGTGCCCGTGGACTGCGTGGCTAATGTGCTTTGCTGGGTTTTGACCACCCTGGCCGGACGTGAGGGACGGGGAGGAGGGCTAGAGAAGAGGTCAATGTTTGCAAGGAAAAGCTTCTTAGGGACATTGGGGCGGGAAGAGGGAGATGGTTTGGGAGTGGAGGAAGAGGCAGTGGTGGTAGGAGGTAGGAAAAACTACAATGAGAGCTACTCAACTGCGCATGAAGATACTATGAACTTCACAGACAACAATAAAGTTGAGGATAATATTGACTAAATATAACAAGCTGATTGTATACACATGATATCGGACTGCTATGTTCTTGTTATTAATTACAGATAAAATAGTCCCATTATGTGGTTTTATAAACGTTTTTTATTTTTATTATTGTCATTAAATACTGATATAATCATACAAAGTTTATTTTTAGTTATGTACATCATTTAAAAAAAGGAAGACAAAAATACCTGGATCAGACATACCACACACATACTCTAGACACAGTGAATAAAAGATTAAATCTTATAGACTAGTGAAACATAACATATATACAGTTGATCCTGATATCACAGTGAGGCTAAAACAATGTTTAGTGATAACAATACATTAACATACATGCTTCTAATACATTATTGATAATCTAATACATAAGAGCAAAGGATAGTGCTAACGTGGTTCTATCTGAATGGTACCGTAGGGACCGAAAGGCCTACGCGCGTTTCGGTGTTTCGTGATGTAATAAGTCACCTTCTTCAGGGCCGTTCCCAGTGGTACTGTTCAATAATGATATAGTCTTAGCAGCCAAATCTTCTGATACAATCAATTTTGGATTTCTAATATGTTCCTTAATAGTGTAGTCATGGATTTTGAAAGATCTCTTCTAACTTTTTTTCATAATGGGGGTAATCCCAGCTGTCTTTATCACTTTATAGGACGGATGTCAATTGATAGACCGGGAGATAGGCTGTACATCTGCTGTTAGCTGCCGTTGGAATAAGATCCTTGTATTTGATTGTTGGAGATCTTTAGAATTGTAACAATATAAAGGATGAATCCAGGATATGTTTATCGCTCTCGGGGTCTCCTCAGTACGTGGTGGTAGGAGGTGTCAGTCTGCTGTGTTTGGGTGCAGGTGCATGGGCTGGATGCTCTTGTGAGGTGGATGGCTGTTGGGTGTCTGAGTGCTTGCATTTGTGTACTTTGACAGGAGGGGGCACAGACACAGTGGGAGGGGACATAGGGGACGTGTGCATGGATGTGGGGGTGGTGTCTGTTAGTGAGGGGTGTGTACTGATAGGTGTGCTGGTGGTGGTGGTAGTGGATGAGGATGTAGTGCATGCAGGTGTGAGTATAGACGCAAATGAGAGGGAGGTGGACAACAAGGAGAAGTGGGCCACAGTGGAGGCAGTGGATGTTGGTATGTCTGATTCTGTATGGTGTTTGTGTTAGTACCTGTGGGATGAAGTGTGATGCTTGTGTTTGCCATGTCCACTCTTGTGTGTTGTCCTGGGTGCCTGCTCGTCTGACTGTGTGCTTGGGATATGTTGGGATTGAGGGGAATGCGATTGGGAAGAGTCAGTTGGAGGGGGAGGTGGAAACAGGGACAATGGCTGCCATCAGAGAGGAGGCCAGAGCCTGGATTGATCTCTGTTGGGCCACCAAGCCAGTGTGAATGCCCTCAAGGAATGCATGTGTGTGTTGCATTTGGGATGCCAGCCCCTGCATGGCATTCACAATGGTTGACTGCCCAACAGAGATGGATCGCAGGAGGTCAATATCCTCCTCACTCAGGGCAGCAGGGCTAACTGGGGCGGGGACTGAGTTGCCTGGGGCGAAGGAGATGCCCACCCTTCTGGTTGAGCAGGCACGGGAAACTCGCTGAGGGGCTGCTGGGAGGGCAGTGCTGCTATGGGGGGTGGCGGCTGTACCTGTAGCTGGGTTGGTCACAGAGGTGTCCGCCACCACCAGGGAGCTCCCACCGGAGGAGGTATCCGTGTCCGAACTGTCCCCTGATGTCTCTGCCGTGGTGCTCTCCTCACCCTCCGTCCCACTGGTGCCCTCACCTTCGGGGGATTCTGCCTCCTGGGTCCTGTGGGATGCAGCTCCCTCCGTCACCGGTACCTCTGCTCCTCCACCAGATGATGCTAAAGAACATAAGGACAGGGTGACAAAACAAAAAGGGGGGGAGTGGGCAAAGGATACACTTGGTCAATGGCGGCAACCACACCACCGTTGGTGTACACAACACACTCACACACAGGGAACAGCCCTACGCACTAGGCAATGCGCTACCAGTCACAATGCTAGTCACAAGCCCAAGGATAGGGACACCTAATGCCAATTGCAGCATACCTGAGACCCACAGCCCCCTGCTCAGTAGTGGATGCCTACTAGCTTGGTTGGAGTACTTTCACATCTAAACCCTGCCCAACATGGGACTTACTCTGCAATGCCAGGCCTGGGCTAGGGGCACCCACAGGGCCCTCAGCCCCCACCCGGATACCACCCCATCAGGCGTAAATTGTATATTTGGGCACTGTACTCACCCCCTTGTGGCTTATGTGATGCCCCCAAGTGCCCAATCTAGCTACGGATAGGCCATCACCAGTATGAGGCCATCAGGGGGGTCAGGGTTCGACGGGCACCCCTTCCTCAATGGGAGGCCATCCCCAGCTGGGCCTCTGCCATCTTCCATGCCCAGCATCTCAGGTCCTCCCACTGTTTCCGACAGTGGGTGCTCCGCCTGCCATAGACCCCCAGTGTCCGCACATCCTTGGCGATGGCAAGCCATATACCATTCTTTTGATGGGTGCTGACCTGCAGGAAAATAGACACAGGGAAAGGTATTAGTCCGACTGTCCTGCCTGTTACACTCATGGCCCACCATGTCCCTGCCCATCCCCATTAGCACAGACATGGCCCACCATACATGCTGCACGCTGCCCAGGGCCCATCCACCACCACCCCTCCTATATGAGGCCTTCACACACAGCAATCCATGCATTCACGTCCCATGCATCAAACTCACTGTGTACTCAAATGTTGGTCTGGAGGCCTATATGGCAGTCAGTACTGGGGTAGGACCCCACCCAGCTTCACCCTGCCAAGGACTGTGTTAGTGGATGCTTTTCTCCACTGGTTCTGGAGGGGGCTTGGTGCCCAGAGTGCTTCATCCTGCCAAGGACTGTGTTAGTGGATGCTTTTCTCCAATGGTTCTTGAGGGGGCTTGGTGCCCAGAGTGCGTCATCCTGCCAAGGACTGTGTTAGTGGATGCTTTTCTTCACTGGTTCTGGAGGGGGCTTGGTGCCCAGAGTGCTTCATCCTGCCAAGGACTGTGTTAGTGGATGCTTTTCTCCACTGGTTCTGGAGGGGACTTGGTGCCCAGAGTGCTTCATCCTGCCTAGGACTGTGTTAGTGGATGCTTGTCTCCACCGGTTCTCGAGGGGGCTTGGTGCCCAGTGATGCTGCACCTGGGGTGTGGCAGTTCCCATTCCCTCACCTGGGTGTCTGAGCCATGAGATTTTCAGGGAACACGTAGCATGATACTCCATGGAGGCAGAGCCACACTCCACCTTGCGGCGACTTAGGCTGCAAACTGCTGGTAGTGCCAGTAATGGTGGTGGTGCCTCATGCAGTGTGTGCAGGGTCCAGGACGTCTCCTGCAGCCTCAGACGCCTGCCCACTGGGGATGCTGCTGATGTCCACTGTAGTGGCACTGGCTGGACACGTGGCGGGGCAGGTGGCGGTGGCTGCGGCGGTGTCTGCGGCAGAGATGCAGGCGGTGCTGGCCGTGGTGCAGGTGTCTGTAGTAGTGGAGGGAGACACCAGGCCATCTCCAGCAGCCTTTGACGGCTGCCTACTGGGGATGATGATGGTGACTGTAGTTGTGGCAGCAGCCGTGCAGGTGGCTGCCCCCTTTGATCCTCCCGGACTTGCAGGGACCACAGTGGACGATGATTTGGTGGCTGAGGTGCTGGTCTGGGCTCTAGACATCCTGGCCCTAGGGGAAGGACGGGGGGAGGTGTAGGGAAGAGGTCAATGTTAGCTAGGAAAAGTTTTTTAGACACACTGGGACGAGAAGATGGTGGTTTGGGAGTGGAGGAAGAGGTAGTGGTTGTAAGAGGTGTACGTCTGCTAAGTTTGGGTGAAGATGCATGGGCTGGAGGCTGTTGTGAGGTGGATGGCTGTTGAGTGGGTGTGTGCAGGCGTTTGTGTACTTTGGGAGGAGGGCTCACAGACACACTGGGAGAGGACACAGGGGACATGTGAATGGTAGTGGGGGTGGTGATTGCACGTGAGCGGTGTATAGTGATGGGCGTGCTGGTGATGGAGGTAGTAGCTTAGGATGTAGTGCATGCAGGTGTGAGTGGAGACGAGACTGGGGAGGAGGTGGAGGACGTGGAGGAGGGGGACACAGTGGAGGCAGTGGATGTGGGTGTGTCTGCATGGTTATGGTGCTTGTGTGAGTGCCTGTGGGATGTGTGGTGCTTATGCTTTTCTGAACCACTTTTGTCTGAAGGTGTGCTTGGGATAGGCTGAGGTAGAGGGGATAGGGTCTAGGTAGTGGAGTTGAAGGGGGGAGGCTGGACACAGGGACAATGGCTGCCATCAGTGCTGAGGCCAGAGCATGAAAGTCTCTCTGTTGGGCCGCCACACCAGAATGAATGCCCTCCAGGTATGCATTTGTTTGTTGCAAATGCCTCTCTACACCCTGGATGGCATTCAAAATGGTTGACTGCCCAACAGTGAGGGATCTCAGGAGGTCAATAGCCTCTTTACTGATGGCAGCAGGGCTGACTGGGGCAGGCCCTGAGGTGCCTGGGGCGAAGGAGATGCCCAACCTCCTGGGTAAGCGGGCACGGGAAACATGCTGAGGGGCTGCTGAGAGGGTGGTGCTGGTAGGGTGCTGGTAGGGGGGGTGGCGGCTGTACCTGTTGTTGCGGTGGGCAAGGGAGCTCCCATCAGAGGAGGAGACGCTGTCGCTGGTGTCCCCTCCTGTCCCCGTCATGGAGCTCCCCTCACCCTCTGTCCCACTGCTTTCTTCATACTCCATAGATTCACCTTCCTGGGCCATGTGGGATGCAGCTCCCTCCATCTTCGGTGCCTCTGCTCCTCCGCCAGATGATGCTAATGCACACAAGGACAGGGTGACAAACAAGATGGGGGGAAGACAGAGGAGGCACATGGTCAGTGCCAGCAACACCACCTGTTGGTGGACACAACACACAGGGAGCAGCCCTATGCACTAGGCCATGCACTAGCAGTTAGTAGGAAAAACACCTGCCCATGGGGGCTATGCCTAACCCCATTTGCTGCACACCTGGAACCCACAGGAGGCTGACTAGTTGTAAATGGCCACTACCACTATTGGGGTTGAAGTGCCACATGTCCTGGGACATATCCCCAACATCATTGCTGCCATTGATGATACACATGTGGCATTTGTCCCCCCCGCAGGAATGAAGAGGTGTACAGAAATCAAAAAAGCTACCCTTCAATGAATGTGCAGATGGTGTGTTTGGCAGACCAGTACATCTCTGATGTGAATGCCAAGTATCCTGGCTCTGTGCTTGACGCTTACATTTTGAGGAATAGCAGCATCCCTTATGTGATGGGCCAACTCCAGAGGCACCGGGTGTGGCTAATAGGTGAGCCCAAGGTCCCCACACAGCATGAATAGGTGTCTGGGTATGGGGTAGTCCCTAAGGGTTGGTGTGCGTCTAACAGATATCCATTGACATTTGCAGGTGACTCTGGTTACCCCAGCCTCTCATGGCTACTGACCCTAGTGAGAAATGCCAGGACATAGGCAGAGGAATGCTATAATGAGGCACATGGGCAAACTAAGGGCCGTATTTATACTCTGGCCCATATTTATACTTTTTGACGCTAAACTGCGCTAACGCAGTTTAGCGTCAAAAAATTTAGCGCCGTCTAACGCCATTCTGAAGCGCCATGCGGGCGCCGTATTTATGGAATGGCGTTAGACGGCGCAATCAGACCGGCGCTGCCTGGTGTGCGTGGAAAAAAACCACGTAGACCAGGCAGCTCCGGCGTTGGGAAAAAATGACGTTAGGGCGTCTTAAAATGGCGCAAGTCAGGTTGACGCTAAAAAATCGTCGTAACCCGACTTGCGCCATTTTTTTTCGACGCCCATCCCCCATCAACATGACTCCTATCATTGTAAAGATAGGAGTCATGCCCCCTTGCCCAATGGCCATGCCCAGGGGACTTATGTCCCCTGGGCATGGTCATTGGGCATAGTGGCATGTAGGGGGGCACAAATCAGGCCCCCCTATGCCACAAAAAAAAAAAAAAAAATACTTACCTGAACTTACCTTAATGTCCATGGGATGGGTCCCTCCGTCCTTGGGTGTCCTCCTGGGGTGGGCAAGGGTGGCAGGGGGGGTCCCTGGGGGCAGGGGAGGGCACTCTGGGCTCATTTTGAGCCCACTTGTCCCTTAACGCCATGCCTGACCCAGGCGTTAAAAAGCGGCGCAAATGCGCCGTTTTTGGCCACGCCCACTCCCGGGCGTCATTTTTGCCCGGGAGTATAAATACCACGTAAAGGCCTGGGAGTCATTTTTTAAGACGGGAACGCCTCCCTTGCATATCATTAACGCAAGGAAGGGGTTCACGCTAAAAAATGACGCACACTCCGGGCACTTTGGCGCCCGAAGCGTCTAACGCCATAGTATAAATATGGCGTTAGTTGGCGTTAGTTTAGCGTCGAATTTGCGTCGAAAAAAACGACGCAAATTCGGCGCAAACAGAGTATAAATACGGCCCTCTGTTTGCGCCGAATTAGCGTCGTTTTTTTCGACGCAAATTCGACGCTAAACTAACGCCAACTAACGCCATATTTATACTATGGCGTTAGACGCTTCGGGCGCCAAAGTGCCCGGAGTGTGCGTCATTTTTTAGCGTGAACCCCTTCCTTGCGTTAATGATATGCAAGGGAGGCGTTCCCGTCTTAAAAAATGACTCCCAGGCCTTTACGTGGTATTTATACTCCCGGGCAAAAATGACGCCCGGGAGTGGGCGTGGCCAAAAACGGCGCATTTGCGCCGCTTTTTAACGCCTGGGTCAGGCATGGCGTTAAGGGACAAGTGGGCTCAAAATGAGCCCAGAGTGCCCTCCCCTGCCCCCAGGGACCCCCCCTGCCACCCTTGCCCACCCCAGGAGGACACCCAAGGACGGAGGGACCCATCCCATGGACATTAAGGTAAGTTCAGGTAAGTATTTTTTTTTTTTTTTTTTGTGGCATAGGGGGGCCTGATTTGTGCCCCCCTACATGCCACTATGCCCAATGACCATGCCCAGGGGACATAAGTCCCCTGGGCATGGCCATTGGGCAAGGGGGCATGACTCCTATCTTTACAATGATAGGAGTCATGTTGATGGGGGATGGGTGTCGAAAAAAAATGGCGCAAGTCGGGTTACGACGATTTTTTAGCGTCAACCTGACTTGCGCCATTTTAAGACGCCCTAACGTCATTTTTTCCCAACGCCGGAGCTGCCTGGTCTACGTGTTTTTTTTCCACGCACACCAGGCAGCGCCGGTCTGATTGCGCCGTCTAACGCCATTCCATAAATACGGCGCCCGCATGGCGCTTCAGAATGGCGTTAGACGGCGCTAAATTTTTTGACGCTAAACTGCGTTAGCGCAGTTTAGCGTCAAAAAGTATAAATATGGGCCTAGGAGTACTATTAAGCAGACTTTCGGCCTCCTGAAGGCCAGATTCCGGTGCCTCCATCTAACAGGTGGCTCCCTATGCTACTCACCGAAGAAGGTGTGCCAGATCATTGTGGCATGCTGTATGTTGCACGACCTGGCTTTTCAATGCCAGGTGCCTTTTTTGCAGGACTATGGGCCTGATGATGGTCTTGTGGCAGCTGTGGAGCCTGTGGACAGTGAGGCAGAGGAGGCAGAGGAAAAAGATATTGACAACCAAAACAACATCATCATGCAGTACTTCCAGTGAGACACAGGTAAGAGACTGGCACTGCTCCTCTCATATCTGACTACTGTAGGACATTGTATAAGTCAGCCTTTTAACCTCTGTGTATGGACCCTGACAGTCCACTTTGGCTTTCCTTTTCACGGATCTGGGTACGTCATTCTGCCTTCTGCTATATTTACTGCTGCCCAACAACTGTCATACATTGGTATGTGCAAATGAACATTAACATTGATATTTGTCGAAGAAGATGTAATTACACATTTGTGAAAGTACATGCTGACTCCAGATTTTTTTGTGATTCAAGGGTGTTTATTTCAGTGCTAATAAGTAGAGGGAGGTGTGCCATGGGCTGTGGGGTGATGGTGGAGGAATGTCCAGGGTAGAGCCCAGTCTATTTGTCTCACAGGTGCATTGTCCAAGGGGGCATGGGAAGTGGAGAAATGGCAGGGTGGGACAGAAGGGTGACAATCAGGAGAGTCCTATTTCCTGGCGGGGGTCTTGGCAATGTTCTCTGTCTTCTGTCTGGATTGCAGGGACCGTTTGCGGGGGGTTCTCCTTCTGCTGGGGGTGGGGTGCTGGTGGCCTGTTGATCCTGTGGCGGGACCTCCAGTACACTAGCGCCGACGGACGTGGAAGGCTATTCATCGGTTGGGCAAGTATCAGTGGCCTGGTGGTATGCCACTATCTCCCTCATGGTGTTGGCCATGTCTGCCAGCACCCCTGCAAGGGTGGTGTTAATGGACTTCAAGTCCTCCCTGATCCCCAGGTACTGTTCCTCCTGCAGCCGCTGGGTCTCTTGAAACTTGGCCAGTACCATGCTCATGGTCTCCTGGGAATGGTGGTATGCTCCCATGATGTTGGAAGTGTCTCGTGGTGAGTGGGTTCCCTGAGCCTGTCCTCCACCTGTCCCACAGCAGTCCTCCCAGCTTCCCTGTTATCCTGTGCCTCTATCCCCTGAACCGTGTGCCCACTGCACTGACCCCAGGTCCCTGATCGTCTGGTGTTTGTGGGGTTGCCTGAGGTCCCTGTAGTGGTGGACACACTGCTGTGCTGGGGACAGTGGCATGGGCCCGCTGGGTGGGTGCTGTGGTGGTGTTTCCTGAGGGGGAAGTTCAGTGGTGGTTTGGACTGTGGCAGGGGAACCGACTGTCCAGAGGTCCCTGAGGGGCCGGGCTGGTCTTCTTGATCCAGGCGTGCAGAGCTGCTGTCATCACTGTGGACCATTTCTGTGGGAGACTGGACATGGCTGGCACCTCCTGCCTGGTGACGTTGTGTACGGGTCCTATTGGGGTGCAAATGCATTGTTATTGTATCTGTGTGTGCCATCTTGTGCTTGGGTGTGTTTCCCTGTCAGCTTAGCCTTGAGTGAGTGGTGAATTTGTGGGCTGGGTGAGTGTCTCTACTGGGCATGCTGTGGTGATGGGTGTCCTGCAGGTCTGTGTTGGGGGTCCATGCTTTGGTGTTGCATGCAGGGCTTGGTATTGGGATGTGTGGGTTGTGATAGTGGGGTATATGTGAGGTGTTGGGGTGATGGGTGTGAGGGTAGAGGTTGGGGTTTGTGATGGCATGCAGGTAGGGTGGGGGGATATGATAGTAGAGATATGACTTACCAGAGTCCAGTTCTCCTGCTACTCCTGCAAGGCCCTCAGGATGCATGATCGCCAAGACTTGCTCCTCCCATGTTGTTAGTTGTGTGGGAGGAGGTGGGGGTCCACCGCCAGTCCTCTGTAGTGCTATCTGGTGTCTTGAAATCACGGAACGTACCTTCCCTTGTAGGTCATTTCCCCTCTTCCTGATGTCATCCTGTGTTCTTGGATGCTGTCCAACTGTGTTGACCCTGTTGACAATTCTCTACCATAGCTCCATCTTCCTTGCAATGGATGTCTGCTGCACCTGTGATCCGAATAGTTGCGGCTCTTCCTGATGATTTCCTCCACCATGACCCTGAGCTCCTCCTCAGAAAACCTGTGGTGTCTTTGAGGTTCCATGATGTGGTGTGAGTGATGTGATGGTTGTTGTGATGTGTGGGGTGATGTGTTGGGGTGTGTGGTGTTTGTGCGTGGATGGTGTATGAGTGATGGTGTTGTGTGCCTCTGGATGCTGGTGTTGTCTTTGCTTTTCTCTCTCTATGCTTCTTCCAAAAATGTTGTTGTAAGGGGTTGTGGGTAATGTGGGTGGGTGTTTTATAGTGATGTGAGTCTGTGGGTGTGCTGTGTGTATGTGTGTCACATGTGTATATTTTGAATTGTCCAATGTGGTTGTGTTTTGTAAATGTGTGTGTATTTTGAGCATGGCGGTGTGTACCGCCAATGGTGTACCGCGGTAGAATGGCCGCTGCGTTGATTCGTGGGTCGTGATAGTGTGGGCGTATTCCTGTTGGCGTAACGGTGTGGGTTTTGGTACCGCCAGTTTATCACTGACCTTTGGTGTGGTGGACTTGTGTGGGTGTCTGTATTGTGGAGGAATTCTAAGTGTGGGTCATAATACCCGTAGGGGATTTCAGCTGCGGACACAGTATGTTGGCGGCCTTCAGCACGGCAGTCAGCGGACTTTACCGCCAGGGTTGTAATGAGGGCCTTAGTGGCTCATTCCGACTTCAGCAATCTTTTGCTTAGACCGCTGAAGTCGTGGGAGCCAGAGGACCGCCAGGGCTGGCGGTCCTCCAACTGCCATATTCTGAGTGCTGATGTATTTCCACCACAACCTGGGTGGAAATCCTCCAGTAGTTTTGCAGGCGGTCGGAGGTGCGGAGGCGGTTTCACCACCGACCCGCCCCGCCGAAAGGACTCCGCCAGCTGTATTATAACCTGTCATACGGCCTGGTGGTGTCCTGATGGCGGGATGAGGCTGGCGCTGGGAGAGGCGGGTCCCGTCCCCTCAGGCAGGAGCACCTTGTCGGACGTGTCCTCCGCAGGGGGAGGAGGGGTGGGGTTTGTGTGAATGGGTGTGTGTGAGTGTGTATATGCGTGTCATGAATAGGGGTGGGAGGGGAGTGTTTGTGCATGTGTGTGTGTCTGTGTGTATATGTGGTGATGGTGATGCATGTGTGTGCGTGAGTATAAGGGTGTTGTGAGTGTGAGTGAGTGTGTGTCAGGGTGTGCATGTCTCCGGGTGTGTGTGTGTGTGTATGCAGGGGGGCGGGTTAAGTACAGGGATCAGGGGTGGAGGGGTCACTACTGAGGCAGGTCATCTACCGGCAACAGGAATGCAAATTCCTGTTGCCAGTGGTCTTTCAGGCAGGGATTTTGTGGTGGTGATACTGCCACAGAATCTCTTGTGGAAAGGGGACTCGGAGTACCGGCGACGGTATTGGGTGGTCCGCCAGGTTGGAGATACTCATCTCCGGCCCATTGGGCCTAACTGCACTGGCGCTAGGAACGTGGAAATGGCAGTTTGGCACAGGCCAAACCTCCACACTCGTTATATGACAGTCTGCACCGCCACCCTGGCGACTGTCAAAAGACCGCTCCTGGCATGGCATTTCAGTTACCGTCAAACTCGGAATGACCACCTTAGTTTTGGTGTGTCATCAGCTGCAGAACTTTTCCATGATGTTAAACGCTGCATCATACAACCTGTTGTGAATGCATTTAACTACAGAGATGACATATTGGTTTTTGGAGCTACACAGAAGGAGCACGAAAGATCCCTCACACATGTATGTCAATTACTCGGTGATGCTGGTTTAACTTTAAATGGCAACAAGTATGAGTTCAATAAAACAAAATTTAAATTCTTTGGCCACATAATTTTTGATGCGGCATGAAGCCTAAACCTGCAAAAGTACAAGCTTTAAAAAATGCTGAACCCCAACAAGATGTTTCAATGGTATGTTCTTTTCTTGGAAGGGCCAGCTACTATTCATGATACACAAAGGACTTTGCAACTGTCTCTGCACCACTACGAGAGTTAGCCAAGAAAAATGTTTCTGCCAAATGGTCAAAAGAATGTGAAAGTTTCAAGAGAATCAAACATGCCATAGAAAAAACTACAGAAATGGCATACTTTAATCGAACAGCTCATACAGACACAGTTGTTGATGCTAGTCCTGTTGTGCTAGATACTCTACTTGCACAGCATAGTGGATGCCCAAATGCAAGGAGACATATTGTGGCCTTTGCCCTTTGACATTTAACTCAAACAGAACGTACTTACTAACAGCTTGAAATGGAATGTCCTCAGCCATACTCTGTTCAGCGTCTACATGGCCCCGCTGGCCGCCTTTGTCAGAAGCTACGGAATCAACATTGTCTCCTTTGCTGACGATACCCAACTCATCCTCTCCCTATCCAATGAACCCAACACAGCCAGACACAACTCCTGTGAAGGCAAGGGAGCCGTCACCAACTGGATGAAAAACAGCTGCCTTCAACTCAACGCAAACAAAACAGAAGTACCCATCAAGGGCCCCCAAACAAACACGTGGAACATCTCCTGGTGGCCCAATCCCTTGGAAGCCCTCCCCCCCATGAACCAAGCATGAAACCTCGGGATCATCCTGGACTCCAGACTCAACATGGACTGCCAAATCAGCTCAGTCACATCCACCTGCTTCCACAACTCCACCTCCTACGCAAGGCCTTCAAATGGATCCCCGTCAAACCCAGACAGACCGTCACGCATGCCCTCATCACCAGCAGACTGGACTACGGCAAAGCGCTCTATGCCGGGATCAACAAAAAACTCACTGCCAAACTACAGAACATCCAGAACGCCGCTGCCAGACTGGTCCTCAACCTGCCCCGACTCTGCCACCTCCCCACCTGCGCACACTTCACTGGCTCCCAATAGAGAAAAGAATCACCTTCAAGATCCTTACCCACGCACACAAAGTCCTCCAGGACACCAGACTGGCCTACCTGAACAGGCGACTCAACTTCCAAGTACCCCACAGGACCCTACGATCAGCTCAGCTCTCTCTTACCGAAGTACCCCGTATCAGGAAAACAAGAACAGGGGACAGCTCTTTCTACCACATCGCAGCCACAGCCTGGAACGCCCTCCCGCTCCACCTCAGACAGATCACCCCCCTCCTCAACTTCACGAAGAATGTGAAAACTTGGCTTTTTGAAGAACCACTTCAATGATGGATGCTACACAAGACCCCTTCAGTGCCTTGAGACCCTAATAGGTGAGTAGCCGTGCTTCACAAACCCTGATTGATTGATTTATCGATTGAAAGTTTGGCTGTAGTATGGGCTCTTTCCATGTATTCCTGTTCAGAAAGCCTTTATGCTGGTGTCTGATCATCAAGCCTTGCTGACCACCTTAGGCAATCAAATGCCAAGATGCCACTTTGAATTGAACGATGGGGGCTATGATTGCAAGAGTACGATTATACAATTGTGCATTGGCCAGGTAAGGAGCAAAATCTTGATTACTTCTTTTCGAGGATGCCCACTCAAGGTCATTGCACTCATCCCAAAATAGCTGAGGACTGTATCAATTTCACTGTCAAATCAAGTACATCAGCTTCTCTATCTTTAGGCCAGATTATCAATACTACGAGTCATGATAGTGGCATGTTAATATTAAAAGACATCATTAACACCACAAATGGAACAGACATTTTCAACCTCTAAGTAATGATGGTGAATATGAAAGGTACAAAAATGTCAAGGATTAATTATCCATAACTCAGGAAGGAGTTATTCTGCAAGGATCCTGATTTCATAAAGTCTTTGACAAAAAGTGATAGAAGTGGCTCAGGAAGGACATTGTGGTATTGCTGTTGGTATTGCTGCTGCAAAGAGAGGTCTTCAAGATCGAGTTTGGTTTCCATATCTAGATGAAAGACTCAAAGCCTGCGTCACATACAATTGCCTGTCAACCAAAGTCACTCAACATAAGTTAAGCATGTCAGACCTCCCCAAACATGCCTGGGAGTCAATGGCCATCAATATTTTTGGTCCATTTGATAATGGACATCACTTAATGTGAAAATAGATGAATATTGATGTTTTCCATTGTTGAAGATCTTTCAACAATGACACATGGAAGAGTGATCAAGAAACATGATGTTACATTTGCAGCAAGGGTTTGCCAGCCAATGTGAAGTCAGACAATGTTCCACTCTTTAATAGCAAAGAATTGAAAGAATATCTGGAGTGCCTGAATGTGATGCATCTAACGATCACACCCTTGTGGCCACAAGCCAATGGACTCAATGAGTGTTTTATGGCTATACTAAACAAAGCAGTGCAGCGTGCAACTCTTGAGAAGCTCAGTTTAAAAAACAGTGCTGAACTCCACTCTACAAGCTTATCATTCAACACCTGACTCAATCACAGGTGAAGGTCCTGTGACTTTGATGTTCAGAGAGCAATGGCAACCACAAAACCCCAAAAGACCACAAAAAGAAATACTAATAAAAACTTGGTTCATATGAGGGACATGTTTCAAAAACAGAAAATGAAAATGTATTCAGACAAGAGGTGACATGCAAAAGATCTCTTGTTCCAAAAGGGAGATGTGGTGATTGCTCAACAGCTACGGAAAATCTTGTGCTCCTCACGATGCTGAACCTTTTCAAGTAGTGTCTATCAAAGGACACATGGTGACTGCCTACTGACCAGGCAAGTCCCTTACCAGAGACTCTTTTCACTTCAGGTCTGTGTTTCATCGGTCTTCAGTTTGAGATGGATGGCAAAGGACTGATTGTGAGTGCTCAAAGACTGTTGCTGATTCCATACCATCATTGACAATTTCCAACATTGAAGACGAATATTCACAGCTTCCAGTAAAGAGATCGGGTTGATAGATAAAAGCGCCAAGAAATTGAATAAAGAGATATAGGGGGTCATTCTGACCTCGGCGGTAAAAGTCACTTACCGCAGGCCAGAAGGCCGCCATAACACCGCCGCGGTAAACTGCCACGGTCATTCTGACCCGCAACTGGCAAACCGCCAAAAACCCAACATCCACAAAAGTCCGCCACACCAAAGGTCAGCGGGAAACTGGCGATGACCAAACCTCCACCGTCACGCCAACAGAAATACGCCCATGCCATTCCGACCCACAAATCCCCACAGCGGTCTTTCAACCGCGGTATTCCATTGGCGGTACACACCGCCGCGGTCAAAATGCACACACCTTTACAAAACACTACCACATTGGATAATTCAAAATACACACACCTGAGACACATACACACACCACTCCCACACACCCAATTAAATATAAAACACACACCCACATCACCCACAAACCCCTACGACCACAATTGCGAGTGAAGGACAGAGAGAGAGAGCACAGCATAGAGTACACCATCACACAGAGGCAAATCACAACATCACCCACACAATTTCCACGCACAAAACACCATGCACCACCACACTCACTACACTCTACAACACATACACCACCCCTCACCTCATCCACACCACCCCATGGCACCCCAAAGACACCCCAGGTTCTCTGACGCAGAACTCAGGGTCATGGTGGAGGAAATAGTTCGTGTAGAGCCCCAGCTCTTCGGGGCACAGGTGCAGCACACCACCATTGCCAGGAAGATGGAGCTATGGAGCAGAATAGTGGACAGGGTCAACGCTGTGGGACAGCATCCACGCAATCGGGATGACATCAGGAAGCGGTGGAACGACCTATGGGGGAAGGTGCGTTCCATGGTTTCAAGGCACAACATTGCGGTGCAGAAGACTGGCGGCGGACCCCCACCTACTCCCCCAGAATTCACAGCATGGGAGGAGGAAGTCTTGCACATCCTGCATCCTGAGGGTCTCGCAGGAGTAGGCGGAGGAATGGACTCTGGTAAGTCAAATGTTCACTACTCCATTCCCCCCACCCCACCTGCATGCCAAATCATACCCCCACCCTCACCCCAACCCCCATCACACCAACTCCTTGCAAATGGCTCACCATAACATCCCACCCATCCCAAAACCTAGCCCTGCGTGCGTCCCCAAAGCATGGACACCCATCCCCAAAGCATGCCCACTGCACACACCCATCACCCCCACAAGCCACCATCACAAAAGCCCCCACAAGGGAATGCCAGCACTGGGGGACACGGCCACCCACCCATTACACGAAATGCCACACACAGAAGCAATAACCATACTCTTATACCCCTGCAGGACCCGAACGCCACCACACCGCCACGGAGGGTCCAGAGATGTCCATCCCACCCCCAGAAGAGGCCCCCAGTGATGACAGCAGCTCTGTCTCCCTGGACCCTGATGACCAGCCCGGCCCATCGGGGACCTCGGGACAGTCGGTTCCCCACAGACAGCCACAGGCTACACCAGACCTAACCCCCTCTGGGAACACCAGCACAGCACCCACCCAGCGGGCCCATGCCTCTGTCTCCAGGACACGTCAATCAGCGGTGTGTCCACCACTACAGGGCACCCAGGTTGACCCACCACCCCAACAACAACAGGGACCTGGGGGCAGTGGTAGTGGGCACACCGTCCAGGGGACAGAGGCCCTGGGAAACAGGGGAACTGGGAGGGCTGCTGTGCGACAGGGGGGGGACAGGCCCAGGGAACCGACTCTCCAAGAGGCCCTCTCCTCCATCATGGGAGCATACCACCACTCCCAGGAGACGATGGCTACGGTACTGGCCAGGTTCCAGGAGATCCAAGTCATGCAGGAGCAACAGTACATGGGGTTCAGAGAGGAACTGAGGAACATTAGTTCTGCAATGGGGACCATCGTCGTGGCCCTAACCCAGATAGTCACCACATTGCGGGACCATGTGGCACCACAAAGGGCCCCTGTCACTAGCCTGGACCAGGAACAGCCTACCACCTCCGCCGGCACTAGTGGACAGGAGGCCCCCACACAACGACAGGCCACCAGAACCCCACCTCCTGCAGAAGAAGAACCACCCCGCAAGCGGAACCTGAGATCTCACAAGAAGACAGAGTAGGATTGCAAGACCCCCGCCAGCAAACGATACCCCCTGATGTCATCCCACTGTCCCACATTGTCACCCTGTCCAACCTTGAACTGCCCCTGCTCCATCCTTCCACAGGCATTTGGACAATGCACCTGTGTGACTGAGAACTGGACTCTGCCATGGACATTACTCCACCATCACCCATCCCCGTTTTACAATCATGTTCCTTAAATTTAGCACTTGAATTAAATCACTTCTTGCACTAAAACAATCTGGAGTCTGCTTGTATTTTGAAAAAATGTATTAGACATAACGGTGCCAAAATGTTCAGTTACATTGTGATGACAACATACCACTGTCACACAGCTGTAGTACATGGGCAAACAAAGCAGAGGTCACGCAGTGGGGCCCACAGCTCTGAAAACAGAAGGGAAAGTCACAACTCAGTTAACAGGAACTGGGGGGGAACTCAGACAGTAGAGAGGCAGGAGACTTTAAGTAAATGTAAAATGGCGTGGTTGATTCGTACCTGTGTGCTACTGAAAATACTGTTGTATCACTGTGTCCCTGTTGTCTGTGTCGTCCCTGTCGTCCTCCTCCTCTTCACTCTCCACAGGCTCCACAGCTGCTACAACACCACCATCTGGACCATCCTCCTGCAGGAAAGGCACCTGGCGTCGCAAAGCCAGGTTGTGAAGCATACAGCAGGCCACGATGATATGGCACACCTTCTTTGGTGAGTACATTAGGGATCCCCCTGTCATATGCAGGCACCTAAACCTGGCCTTCAGGAGGCCGAAGGTTCTTTCTATAATCCTCCTAGTTCGCCCATGGGCCTCATTGTAACGTTCCTCTGCCCTTGTCCTGGGATTCCTCACTGGGGTCAGTAGCCACGACAGGTTGGGGTAACCAGAGTCACCTATTAGCCACACACGGTGTCTCTATAGCTGTTCCATCACATAAGGGATGCTGCTATTTCGCATGATGTACGCGTCATGCACTGACCCAGGGAACTTGGCATTTACATGGATGTACTGGTCAGCCAAACAGACCACCTGGACATTCATAGAATGATAACTTTTTCTGTTCCTGTACACCTGCTCACTTCCACTGGGGGGAACCAAGGCCACATGGGTCCCATCAATGGCACCAATGATGTTGGGGATATGTCCAAGGGCATAGAAATCACCCTTCACTGTAGCCAAATCTCCCACCTCAGGGAAAACAATGCAGCTCCGCATGTATTTCATCAGGGCAGACAACACTCTGGACAAAACCTTAGAAAACATAGGCTGAGACATCCCAGATGATATGGCCACTGTTGTTTGGAATGATCCACTTGCCAAAAAATGGAGTACTGACAGAACCTGCACCACAGGGGGAATCCCTGTGGGTTGGCGAATGGGGGACATCAGGTCTGGCTCCAGCTGGGCACACAGTTCCTGTATAGTGGCTCGGTCAAATCTGTATGTAAGTATGACATGTCTTTCTTCCATTGTAGACAGGTCCACCAGCGGTCTGTACACGGGAGGATTACTCCATCTCCTCGCAAGTCCCAGCGGACGGTGCCTAGGAAGGACAACATGGAGCACAGAGTCAATCAACCCACAGGTACGTAACCACAGCTTGCACATTACACGATTCGCTATGCATTGAATGGCTTGTATGAGTGGCATGCAAGGCCTAGGCCTGTGTGACGCCGTAGAAATTCAGCCATGTGGGCCCTTGAAATGGCGGCTGCCTGACCTGTGAAGTGTGACAATGGGATGTGAGGTCAATGCGCTGGCGTGGCACACCGTGGCGGTAGGCGGTCGAAGACCACGGCGCAAAGCAGCATTGGTTAACATTGAACCCTATGGGTCTCAGGAGCCAATGACGATGTGCGCCGGGGGTCGCGGTACGCACCGCCGCGGTACGCACCGCCGCGGGCGTGACCGCCATTTTCTACTTGCTTAATCACTCGAGACCTGATCATCCACAGGAGAGGACCTATACTGCAAGTGCTGCTGTGAACTCGGTCTGGAAGAGACAATGGCTGCTGCGACTGGGGAAAGGGCCCCTGCCTTCACATCTGAGGAATTGGATAAACTTGTTGATGGGGTCCTCCCCCAGTATGCGCTACTCTACGGTCCTCCAGACCAACAGGAAAGTACACTGGGAGCACGTAGTATGGGCTATGCCTGTGTTGAGTGGGGTGGATGTAAGATGGTGGGGAGGGGAGCGAATGAGGAGTGCAACGCACGACAGATGAGAGCATGTGCCACATGGCAAGGTTGGGGAGGGGGGGCCGCGCACATCGACCATGCAGAAAAGTGATGATATTTATTTTTCAACCCTGTACATGTCACATAGGTCAGCGCCCATCAGAAGATTCAACATTTGGCGTGCCATCGCCAAGGACGTCCGGGCCCTGGGGGTCCACAACAGACGGGGCACCCACTGCCGCAAGAGGTGGGAGGACATCCGCCGCGGGAGCAGAAAGACCGCAGAGGCTCTGCTGGGGATGGCCTCCCAACGTAGGAGGGGTGCCAGTCGTCAATTGACCCCCCTGATGTCCCGGATCCTGGCGGTGGCCTACCCCGATTTGGATGGGCGCGTGAGGACATCACAGCAGACACAAGGGGGTGAGTATCAGCACATTCCGCTATATTAGCGCACAGTGGAGGCGTCTGGGTGGGGGAGGAGGGCTGTGGCTATCTCTAGGCCAGGGCGGTTTCTGGAGGCTAGGCCCCTCCGTTAGACATGGCCCTGTGCCCCCACCCCCCACCTCTGTAGGGTGCTAAGTACAGCTATCCATGGCCCGGGCTCACCTATGTGTGCATTTGTCGTCCATAGACTTGTAGGCCAAGTCACTATCATTGAGTAGTGTACCCCGAGTGCGCGGCGTAGTGCAGGGGGCTTCTGTGTCTGTCCTCTCCGCCAACGGTGCCGCCAATGCATGCACTCAACATGTCTTCCTTTCTTCTCCCCCCCCCTTTTTTTTGGTTTTCCTGTTCATGTGTGCATTAGCATCATCAGGCGGAGGAGAAGTGGCATCGGCGCACGAGGGAGTTGCATCTCACATGGCCTCGGAGGGCCCTGCAACCGACTCCGAGTTAACCAGTGAGACGGAGGGCGAGGGGGGCTCCACAACGGGGACCTGTGGAGACATCAGCGACACCGACACGTCCTCGGAAGGGAGCTCCCTTGTGGTGGTGGCAACATCCGTGCCCACCACAACAACAGGTACAGCCGCCACCCAGCGCACCAGCTCCGCCCTCCCAGCAGCCCCTCAGCTTTCGCCCCGTGCCCGCTCGGCCAGGAAGCCGGCCATCTCCTTCGCCCCTGGCACCTCAGGTCCTGCCCCAGTTACCCCTGCTGCCCTCAGTGCGGAGATCATTGACCTCCTCCAGACGCTCATTGTTGGGCAGTCTACCCTTTTGAATGCCATCTAGGGGGTAGAAAGGGAGGTGCATCGGAGCAATGCATACCTGGAGGGCATTCATTCGGTTCAGGCTGCCCATCAGCGATCCTTCAACGCTCTGGCCTCAGCACTAACGGCAGCAATTGTCCCTGTGTCTAGCCTCCCCCCTCCAACTTCCTCAACCCAGTCCCACTCCCCTGTTCCTCTGCCTATCCCAGACACACCTACAGACCAGCCTGCACACACATCAACACCCAAGGGCAGCTCATCCAGACATAAGCACCACAGATCACACAAGCATTCACCCAAGCAACATCCACATGCAGACACAGCAACACCCACTGCCTCCACTGTGTCCCCCTTCTCCTTGTCTCCCTCCTCCCTCCCTGTGACGTCTCCACTCACACCTGCATGCACACCACCATCAGCCAGTACGTCCATCACCACCACACCCACCAGAACAGTCCGCACACGTGCAGTCACCACCCCCACTACCATTTACACGTCCCCTGTGTCCTCTCCCAGTGTGTCTGTCACCCCCTCTTCCAAACCACACAAACGCAGGCAGCCACCCACCCAACAGCCATCCACCTCACGACAGCCTCCGTCACAAGCACCTGCACCCAAAGACAGCACACTTGACTCTCCTACAACCACATCCTCTTCCTCCTCTCCCATACCCACTACAACTACCCGTCCCTGTCTTTCTAAATTGATTTTCCTTTCCAACCTTGACCTCTTTCCAACAACTGACCCACCCCCTCCATCTCGTAAGACTCCAACCAGCACCTCAGCCACCACAAGCACTGCACCTACTAGAACCATCGTTCAGGGCTATTGGAGTCCACCAGCTCCTATGGCAAGAACATCGGCCAGCAGCAAGGGGACAGCCAGTCCACCCCCTGGGAAAAGAAGCAAAAAAGGGAAGGGCCGGCGCCACAGGCCTGAGACGGCTGCCCCCAAGGACACCAGCCTTGCACCGTCACCTGGCCCATCAACCAAGGAAGGCAAGGGCCCCAGAGATTCTTCCAAGGAGGGCAAGGGCCCCAGAGATTCTTCCAAGGGAGGCAAGGGCCCCAGAGATTCTTCCAAGGAGGGCAAGGGCCCCAGAGATTCTTCCAAGGGAGGCAAGGGCCCTAGAGATTCTTCCAAGGAGGGCAAGGGCAGCAAGGCGAAGAAGTCCGGCAGCAGGCGAGCTGCCCAGGAGGGCCCCACCAGCCCCATTTGGGGTGTGACGGAGGACACCCAGGGGCCCAGGAGTCCAGCACAGGAGGGCCCCGCAAGCGATAGGTCGGATGGCGACTGAGCGGGAATGATTGGCCAGATCTGGTTCCCTAGGAATACAAGACAAGCACCGCTGAACAGGGCCCCACCGTGAGAAGCACTGCTGAACAGGGCCCCGCCAAGAGAAGCACTGCTGAACAGGGCCCCGCCGTGAGAAGCACCGCTGAACAGGGCCCCGCCGTGAGAAGCACCGCTGAACAGGGCCCGCCGTGAGAACAGGGCCCCGCCGTGAGAAGCACCACTGAACAGGGCCCCGCCATGAGAAGCACCACTGAACAGGGCCCCGCCGTCTCTGCACCGCTCCGCTGGGCCCTTCCTGTCAAGCACCGCTCCGCTGGGCCCCTCCTGTCAAGCACCGCTCCGCTGGGCCCCGCCGTCTCTGCACCGCTCCGCTGGGCCCTTCCTGTCAAGCACCGCTCCGCTGGGCCCCGCTGGGCCCCGCTGGGCCCCGCTGTCTCTGCACCGCTCCGCTGGGCCCTTCCTGTCAAGCACCGCTCCGCTGGGCCCTACCTGTCAAGCACCGCTCCGCTGGGCCCTTCATCTCAAGCACCGCTCCGCTGAGCCCCGCCGACTCTGCACCGCTCCGCTGGGCCCTTCCTGTCAAGCACCGCTCCGCTGGGCCCTTCCTGTCAAGTACCACTCCGCTGGGCCCCGCTGTCTCTGCACCGCTCCGCTGGGCCCTTCCTGTCAAGCACCGCTCCGCTGGGCCCCGCCGTCTCTGCACCGCTCCGCTGGGCCCTTCCCGTCAAGCACCGCTCCGCTGGGCCCTTCATCTCAAGCACCGCTCTGCTGGGCCCCGCCGTCTCTGCACTGCTCCGCTGGGCCCTTCCTGTCAAGCACCGCTCCGCTGGGCCCCGCCGTCTCTGCACCGCTCCGCTCGGCCCTTCCTGTCAAGCACCGCTCCGCTGGGCCCTTCCTGTCAAGCACCGCTCTGCTGGGCTCTTCATCTCAAGCACCGCTCCGCTGGGCCCCGCCGTCTCTGCACCGCTCCGCTGGGCCCCGCCGTCTCTGCACCGCTCCGCTGGGCCCTTCCTGTCAAGCACCGCTCCGCTGGGCCCCGCCGTCTCTGCACCGCTCCGCTGGGCCCTTCCTGTCAAGCACCGCTCCGCTGGGCCCCGCCGTCTCTGCACCGCTCCGCTGGGCCCTTCATCTCAAGCACCGCTCCGCTGGGCCCTTCATCTCAAGCACCGCTGGCCCAGTGGCAGGGCCGGATCTGTGTCGGGCAGGGCTTCACGAAGCACTCTGGGCACCATGCCTCCTCCATAACCAGTGGAGTCTGTAATCCACCAGATGGACTGTGGCTTTGCACTCCCCAGGATGGTACAGTGGGCAATCCACCCACTGTAGAGACTTGTGAGACTTTGGCTTTGCACTCCCCAGGATGGTACAGTGGGCAATCCACCCACTGAAAAGACTTGGGGGACTGTGGCTTTGCACTCCCCAGGATGGTACAGTGGGCATGGAGGCCCCTCGTGGATCTTGCGTCGTGGACTCATGTGGCTGAGGTGCCCCCCCTTCCCTTCCCCCTGAGGTGCCTGTGGTTTTATTATCTGATGCCCCAGCAGTGTTCTCTCCAATGGAATCGGGTCTCGTGTGTGGGCTTTGCCCATGTGTTTATGCACATTGGCCCACGAACAATGGCATGTAGCCAATATGTGCCGGACTTTTGGACTATGTACACATTGTTCATGTTGTGATTTATTTGTTTTAAAAATCTCATATTTCACTTAAGTTCAAATATGCTTTAATATACTTCTATTTTAATGATCATTTTATTTTGTCTTTGAATTATTCTGGGGGGTTTGGGGGTGTAAATCTGACTTGTTGCTCTGCATTGGTGTGTGGGGATTTGGGGGGGTGTCGCGTTTGTGTGTGCCCGTAATCTTTCTCCTCCCCCCTCCCCTGTGTCGTAGGTGCAGTACTCACCGTTGTCTCCTGCAGCGGCGTTCGTGCTCCTGGTAGAGGAGCAGGTAGACAATCGCTGGTAGGATGTTTAATTCGGGTTCCATGCTGTCCAGATTCCTCGTGGAGTGTATAGAGGTGAGCGTTTTCCCGTTCGTGGTCTGTTTCCGCCGTGTTTTTATCGGAAAAGGTGGCGGATTGGTGGGTCGTGATAGGGTGGGCGGTACATTGTCTGCCGCCTGTCTGTTGGCGGTGACCGCCGCGCTGTTTGTTTGCCCCGCCGTGGCGGTCGGAGTGTT
Source organism: Pleurodeles waltl (assembly GCF_031143425.1). Lineage (NCBI taxonomy): Eukaryota > Metazoa > Chordata > Amphibia > Caudata > Salamandridae > Pleurodeles > Pleurodeles waltl. The sequence continues at coordinate 609,874,240 of NC_090439.1, forward strand.
AAAGTGGCGGGCTGTGTTGGCGGTTCCCGCCAGGGTCAGAATTCCATGTTTTTTACTGCCTGCCTGTTGGCGGGTTGGCCGCCGCTTTAACACCGACCGCCAGGGTCGGAATGACCCCCATAGTTGTACACGTTTCTGTATATATAAACTTGGTGTCTAATGATTTTCTAAAAATCTGCACATTTTCATTTAACAGGGGGGGTGTAGTGTCTTGCATGGTTTGAACAAACAGAATCTTTGTGGCTCCCCGAGGACTCCGTTTCAGTGTGCAATGTAATTGTTAAAATAGAATGTATGAGAGTATGCTTTAGAACGTTGGAGTTCACTGGTACATGCAGAGAAATAAAGACATGTGATTTACAGCTTCATGTGTGGCCTAGTCATTCAGTGGGTACCAGCCTGGGGAAAATGCTACCTTATTGTGTTCTGTCAGTGCTAATCCATGGGTTCATGAGGAAGAAACACAACTCATACTATTAAATATATTGGTAGTGATTAGTAAAACTATAAATATATATGTGTGTTTTAGCAATATCTGCATCTAGCGTTAATGATATGAACTCTTTGAATCTTAAAGGGATAAAAACGTAAGCTGTAAACAAGTGACAATATCTTATGGAGTCTATAGTAACTCATACACACCTTGTGTTTGCCGTATTTAAAAACCAGCATCAGATTTTCACATAAAATTTGAGATTCTGGAATAAAATGAAAAAAGAGTCTGTCTTACAGAAAATTTTATGGCTGGTGGAAGTCACAAGCAACAACCGCCTTCCTACAAAACCCTGGAAAACAAGTACAAAATGGAAGCAGTAGTATCACATTTTCAAAATTATAGTGGCCGTAGACACCGCTATTTGTGCACCGCCTAAAAAATTGGCTTTATTGTTCAACTGACTGGGTAAAGAAGGACAAAATATTTTTGACAATTTACCTGAGTTGGAACCTATGAGAGATGGCTTTGAAGGGTAGCTCGGACTATGTATAGAACTCTGCTTCGCTGGCAGGGTTTGTGAAATTTGGGCACTCCAAGCTACATGAAGTAGCACAGAGTTCCCGAATTCCGCTGTGGAGCAGAGTTCGTTTGTGCTCACAAGATTAGGTTTTGGCACTCTCTCATGAGCGCAATGATTCTCCTGGGCTGCCAGCGAGCTTGCACAAGACCTCGTGTTCTCTTGTGTTGCTTTCAGCCATGCCAGCAGCCAAAACAGGCTGCTCGTGAGCGCGAACTCATTTCTGAAGTAGATTTTCTACTCCAGAGCCACTAAATCTGGACAAGAAGAGTTTTTTCTCCAATGGCCCCTGCAATTTGTTTTTCAGATTGAGAAGCCTTTTTTTCAAACAGGAAGAAATGTGTCAGAGACTCCAACTTCCTGTTCCTGCCCAGAAGGCGCCTCCCAATGCTTTATCTATCTCCCTGGTCACTTTTCACTTGGATTTCGAGGTGGAAGGATAACGCTCTTTCTCTCCTAGATATACTTTTGGATGTAAGGACTTTGTTTTTGTAAAATCATCAGACAAGTAAGTTCTAAAACTATATTGAATAAGGGTGTTGGTGTTTGTTTGCTTGGGCATTCACAAGTATTTCTTTGTTGTGTGAGAAAACAGGGCTGATTGCAGAGGCCCCCTAACTTTTTGCCCCCATTTTCCACTTTTTGCTGGTGTTTTCCTGACTCTGATGGTGCCCTGGGTACTGCTAACCAGTCCCAGGGCCTGTGCTCTGTGTAAAATCAGTATGCAAATTAGGCTAATTATAATTGGCTAAGTCACCCGACCTATAAGTCCCTAATATATGGTAGGGCATGTAGGTTTAGGGACCACAGCATATGTAGTGCACCCATAGGTGCACTGCTGAGGTGCCCAGTGTCATTTTAAAGGCAGGCCTGCCTTGCTGGCTGCTTTTAAATTAAAGTTATATGTAAATTCGACTTTGGAATTAAAAGTAGTTCCAAAGTCTTAAACTAGCTTATTTTTACATATAAGTCACCCCTAAGGTGTGCCCTATGTGCCCTTAGGGCTGGGTGCCATGCAACTATAAGCAGGGACCTTATAAAAATAGTTTTATAAGCCCTGGTGAGGTAAAAACAGCCAAATTAGTTTTCCCCTCATTGTAGTGAATGGCATTCATAGGCTAGAATGGGGAGACTTTATTTTAATTTTAAAAGTCCCCTTAAGTAATGGATACCAGGAGTTTGGTATCAAACTAATTGTTATAATAAATCCCACAACTTCCAGTTGTTGGATTTAATATAACTTGTTCAGGTAAAGAGTTTTAAACTTTACCTGAAAAGTTGCCAATTTCAGCCCTGCATTGTTTTTGCTGCTGTGCTCTGATTGGACAGCCTCTGGCAGCCTGGCCAGGCTGCCTTGATGAGGTGTGAAGTAGCCTGGCTTCACACAAAAAGATGTGCCTGTGGGAGGGAATTTCCCCTCAGCAGATGGTGAGGCAGGAAGGGGGAGGGCTGCCAAACTGGTCTTCAAAGGCAGAGAAGGACATTTCGAGCAACCCAGCAACACCGCCACATCCTGCAACCCCAGACAAGTAGGTGCCCCCTTGATTAGATTAGGAGAGGGAAGGAGAGGGGTGTGTTTATGATTTTTAGCCACACCAGTGGGTGGGCTCAGCCAGATGTAACCTTCAAAAATCCGATTCAGCCATGATGGATTTTTGAGGAATGTTGCCTCCTGGAATTGACCCAGCACCTGATTGGAGAATCAGGACCCCCCCCTGTTTTTCACTCAGGAGCAAGGATAAAACTTGCAGACCTGCGCCCACACCTGAGTTCCCTACCACATCCAACAAGGAAGAACCAAAGGAGACGAAGGACTGCCCTGCTGGACCCCTGGCCTGCACCTGGAACCTGCACTCAGAACAACTGCACCAGCAGCACACTTGGGCCTCACCACAAGTAGGACTTTGCCTGGCTTCAAATGGTTCAGTTCAAGGAGGGACTTCCTGTTTGCTACAGGTGAAAAATTGCTAACCAGAGTCCCCTGCACCAACTCCTGAAGAAATCAACCAGCTGACTACTGCCCAGTGGCCAAAAAGGAGTTTGTGCCAGGTGCATTCTGGGAGTTGTAGTCCACACCCCCAAGGATCATCTCAGAGCTTCTGGACCATTGCGGTGAGCTGTGGACCCCAAAAGAACCTTAAAAGAACATCTGGGAGAAGACCCAGAAGTTTGGAGATGTTTGGAGAACTTTTGAAAAAAAGCTCCATAGAGGAACCGACCCGCCACGGCAACTCTAGCCAGCTTGCCTCAACCGCGACCCGGCCTGATTTGCAGGTTCATCCCGGTGAAGTAAATCTCCAAAAAAGAGACTAAGGGGGTCATTCTGACCCTGGCGGCCGGTGACCGCCAGGGTCACCGACCACGGGAGCACCGCCAACAGGCTGGCGGTGCTCCCGAGGGCATTCTGACCGCGGCGGTTCAGCCGCGGCCAGAAAGGGTAAACCGGCGGTCTCCCGCCGGTTTACCACTGCCCTTGTGAATCCTCCATGGCTGCGGAGCGCGCTCCGCAGCCATGGGGATTCTGACACCCTCTACCGCCATCCTGTTCCTGGCGGGTCTCCCGCCAGGAACAGGATGGCGGTAGGGGGTGCCGCGGGGCCCCTGGGGGCCCCTGCAGTGCCCATGGCATGGGCACTGCAGGGGCCCCCGTAAGAGGGCCCCGCAAAGTATTTCAGTGTCTGCTAAGCAGACACTGAAATACGCGACAGGTGCAACTGCACCCGTCTCACCCCTGCAACTACGCCGGCTCAATTCTGAGCCGGCGTCCTCGTTGCAGGGGCATTTCCTCTGGGCCGGCGGGTGCTCTTTTGGAGAGCGCCCGCCGGCCCAGAGGAAATGTCTGAATGGCCGCCGCGGTCTTTTGACCGCGGTGCGGTCATTCAGCGGCGGTACCTTGGCGGACGGCCTCCGCCGTCCGCCAAGGTCAAAATGACCCCCTAAGTCTGAAGGTAAAAAGTTGACCGGGACCTTCCAGCCAGCGAATCCGAGGAGGGCTCCAAGGACGTCGGATCAAGATCCAGGTTTATCCCGGTCGAAGGATTTTCACCTAAAAAAAAAGACTAAGTCTGAAGGTAAAAATCTCCACAGAACAGTTCCAGGAGGTCGGATTGGACTGGCAAGTTTGTCATCAGAAAAGACGCTAAGTCTGAAGGTAAACTTTTGACCGAGGCCTCCCGCGAGCTGTAGCCGAGCAGGGCTCCATCGCGGTCGGCCTTAAACTTTGACTTTGCCCAGGTCGAGGTGCAACCAGATGACCCGATTGGCACTTTTTGTTTCTAGGCGCTAAAAAACAATAATTCTTTAAAAGTTCCCGTTTTCCGATTTTATTCGTTTTTGTGTCATTTTAAAGATAACAATATATATATAAATTTGTGATATTTGAATGCTTTACACTCTGTCTCCTAAGTTAAGACTTGTCGCTCGTTGCCAAGCTACCAAGGGTTGAGCTGGGTTTAATTTACTGAGACCTAACTGGACCTAAGTAGAGGTTAGTGGCCTATTGCTAAGTGTAGGTACTTACCTGCCCTTACCAATAACCCATTTTCCAACATTTGTGCTTTGATTTGTTTCAAAAATGTACAGTGGTGGGTGGCCTGGAGTTTAAGTATGGGCCTAGTGAATTATTTATTTTGTATTTCATTGATTTTTCACCTTTTATAAAAAGAAATTGTTGCACAGCTCAGTACCTTTTCTACATGTTTCCTTTTGCAGCTTTACCTTAGTAGTGGCCTAGATTTCCAAAGGTCCACTAAGCCAGTCATCCCAGGCCAGTACTAGTAGTCATCAGTGCATGAAATAAATGTTTCAGTGATATGTTTTTTTAAAACTTTGTTTAGGACAGGAATGGCATTTGAATAATTTAAATTTAAAACGTTGGCTACTGTTCGCATTTTTTTTTTGCAAAAAGTTTATATATTAGGATGAAATAATATTTTAAGGTATAGGCGGATGTGGTTTGACCATGTGGCTGGCTGGCAGCCATTTTACCCATCCAGCCAGTGTCCTTTGCCATAGGCATGCATGTGTTCCTGTTTGCCATGCCTCCCTGCTCCTTCGTGTTGTTGTTTGACCATGTGGCTGCAAGACATTTTGTGCATGCAGCCAGTGCCCCATGGCCATAGGCTTGCATGTGTTCTTCTTTGTTCTCCTTGCTCCTCAGTATTGTTTGACCACGTGGCTGGTTGGCAGCCATTTTGTCCAACCAGCTAGTCTCCCTTGTCATAGGCTTCCAGGTGTTCTTTGTTCTACATGCTTTCTCCTTGCTCCTTGTTGTTGTATGACCATGTGGTGGCAGCCAATTTTATCCATACAGCTAGTGTCCATTGCCATAGGCTTGCATGTGGTCTTTGTTTGCCATGCCTCATAGCTCCTTGTTGTTGTTGTTTGACCATGTAGGTGGCAGCCATTTTGGACATGCAGCCAGTGTCCCTTTGCAATAGGCTTGCATGTGTTCTTCTTTGTCTTCCTTGCTCCTTGTTGGGTTTGTTTGACCATATGGCTGGTTGGCAGCCATTTTGTCCATGCAGACAGAGGGGGTGATTCTGACCCCGGCGGTCTTAGACCGCCGGGGCCAGGGTCGGCGGGAGCACCGACGACAGATCGGCGGTGCCCCGCAGGGCATTCTGACCGCGGCGCTTTGGCCGCGGTCAGTGCAGGAAAACCGGCGGTCTCCCGCCGGTTTTCCGCTGCCCGTCAGAATCCTCCAAGGCGGCGCAGCATGCTGCGCCGCCTTGGGGATTCTGACACCCCCTACCGCCATCCTGTTCCTGGCGGTTCGCCCGCCAGGAACAGGATGGCGGTAGGGGGTGTTGCGGGGCCCCTGGGGGCCCCTGCAGTGCCCGTGCCAATGGCATGGGCACTGCAGGGGCCCCCGTAAGAGGGCCCCGCTTGTATTTCACTGTCTGCATAGCAGACAGTGAAATACGCGACGGGTGCAGTAGCACCCGTCGCACCTTCCCACTCCGCCGGCTCGATTACGAGCCGGCTTCATGGTGGGAAGGTCGTTTTCCCCTGGGCTGGCGGGCGGCCTTTTGGAGGCCGCCCGCCAGCCCAGGGGAAAACTCAAAATACCCGCCGCGGTCTTCCGACCGCGGTACGGTATTTTGGCGGCTCCCGCCGGGCGCGCGGTGACCGCGCCCGGCGGGAGTCAGAATGACCCCCAGAGTCTCTTGCTACAGGCTTGCATGTGTTCTTTGTTCTCCATGCTTCCCCCTTGCTCCTTGTTGATGTTGTTTGACCATGTCGCTGGCTGGCAGCCATTTTGTTCATCCAGTCAGTGTCCTTTGCCATAGGCTTGCTTGTGTTCTTTGTTTGCCATGCCTCCTTGCTCCTTGTTATTGTTTGACCACGTCGCTGGCAGGCATTTTGTGCATGCAGCCACTGTCCCTTTGCCATAGCCTTTGCATGTGTTCTTTGTTCTCCTTGCTCCCTGTTGTTGCTATTCGGCCATGTGGCTGGCTGGCTGGCTGCCATTTTGTGCATACACTGTGCAGCCAGTGTCTCTTTGAGTTGACCTAGGCTTACACAAACATCCTTACTTATTGATCATTTGTTTTTTAAGTTAATTTTTTTTATTTTTTTCTATTTAATTTTTTACATTTGTATTTGTATTTAATTTTTATGCCACTTTTTATTTCATTTTTTTAATTTACTTTTTAATTTAAATTTTTATATTTTAGTTTTTGTATGTTTTTACTTTTTTATTTTATCTTTTAAACTTTTCATTTTAATTTTTATATTTAATTTTGTTATATATTTGTTTTAAATATTTTTATTTTATTTTAATTTTTCTTTAATTCTGTATTTTGCCTTGATCCATCCATCTGATCAGTTCCATTCATCCTTTATCCATCCACTAAGGCATTTCCACTGGGCCACCTTGCCGCCATAGGTTATTTTATTTAAAAGAGTATTCCATTTACCCATGTACCTCTCTCTGATTACCCCAGGTGTCTCCTAAAACAGATGTAAATAAAGGAAAAAGCTAGATCTGCCTGTTTTGCTGTCTGATTTGAAATGTCATTTTTTATGGTGTGGTGGTGTGGTTTGCCTTTACAATAAATGCAAGGTATATTACATAAGTAATTAACAGCACTAAGATTGCATTTCTCTGTACTACTTAAAACCTTCTGCAACAATGACATGCCACATCTCATTAAGAACATGTTTTTCTTCCTTGGTTGTTTTTAGGTGTACGAGAGAAGAGTCACCAGCAGTAATGCCAAAGAGAAGGCCCTACAGTTACTTCGGTCCACAGGCACAAAACTCTTTTGCTTGTGCATCTTAGTGTAACTGCCAACCCAGAGCTAGTTAAGACGACCCCAAAGACATTTGTTTCTAAGAAAGTGGCAAGTCTGATCAAGCAGCTTTCAGCCAGTGGCATGCCAACCACAACCTTTTTCGGGAGACGTGTGCCTGCTGCTACACCAGCCTCTCAGCAGGAACCCGGAAGCACTCCTGCATCAACAACAGCGCTACCCCAACCCTACCCCAAGATGATGTCTCTCAGTGAGGCAGCCACTGCAATCATGGCCACCCGAATGAGCAGTGATGTCAAAATTGATTTGTTCCTTTCACAAAGTAGCACCCAATCGGTTCAGGAAACAGAGCAAAGTGAACAGCAGCCCCAGCCAGATCTTCTCGAAGTTGGAGCACAACGGGGGGGTCGAGTTTACTGTCAAGCAAGAACCTCCTCTTTTAGGACCAAGGGTTCCAAGACCTCCAGCAAGAAAAAGGAAGGGTATTATTCTACCATCTTCTCCAAGTACCACTTCTGATTACGATGATAGGTACATGAAGTGGATTCCGGCAGAGTCCAGGATATGCCAGGAGAGGCAAGGGAGAACAAAAGTTCCAAAAGCCTTGGAATCATGGAAGGGGATGATGACGATGACACAGTCATTGTAGAATCTGGTGGACAGGAGTCCGACATGCCTATCCAACCTGCTCCGAGGGATGTGGTACAGACAGCACCACCAGCTCCCATATTTATAAGGCCCCAGCAGAGACCTGCACCAACCCCTACCTCAGTACAAGTATGCACTGCATAGAGGCAGTCGACACATTCACGTCCACCTACATCCAATTCTAACTCAGGTATTGTCAGTGACCCAATAAGAAAGTTACTCCTCCCCAGTTTGGGACTTTTTTACGATTAGCAAACAGGAGGAGAACATTGCCACATGATCCAATAACCATGCAAGTGTTCATCGAGGTAAGCCTGGTTCACATTATGGTAGTGGAGGCAAGACCACTGATATGAAAAAACATCATGCAATCCGGTGGGAACAGCACCTTAAAAAAACTGCTTAACATTGTTGCAGTGGTGAAGGTGAAGAGAGCAAGGAAACATCAACTACACCTAGTCAAATCATGGTGGAAGGTGAGGAAGAAGAGGGTGACATCATCCTCATGCATAGCAGCCCTGTCCCCAGCAGTGTGCCAGAATCACCCTCCTCATCGACCTCAGAATGGCATAGGAAGACTCAGAGTCAGATAGAGACACCACAGAATATGGTGAATGCACCACCACAATACGCATTGAGTCTACCACTACCTATATCTGAAAAGTCACCTGTGTCAGTGGCCTCGCAAAAGAAGAAAATCCAGGCTACAATAATGGGCATGTTGAGGCAGGAAGGGCCATATGACTGCAACCACCCAACAACATGTTTGTACAATGGCAAGCTGGCAAAAATCTTAGTATTGGAGCTCATCCCTTTTTTGTGGAAGGAGTGGGATTCTTCGAGTTTGTGGCAGCCCTCTACCCAAAATGTTAAGGACTGAGCCGGACCTATTTTGCCAGAGTTGCTGTTCCAATACTGCATCCAATACTGCATCACGCTGTGCTGCAATTGGTTGGACAAGCTTTGTAGCAAAGTATTGTCCATACTATCCATCTGACGACAGACATGTGGACCAGTTGTCAGATGACTGATTATACATGCATCAATGCACACTGGATCTCTTTTCCGGCGGGTAAAGTAAAAGCGATCTACAGGTCTTGGCCCTAAAGAAATTTTTAAGAGCGTTCGCGGCATGCAACAGTAGCCATGTTATCCCAGGAGACGTCAAACACAGCTGCAAACATCTTGAAGGAGTTTAATCGCAAAGTGTTTGAATGGCTGAGCCCCAGACGTCTTCGAGTTGGATTCATTGCCATGGACAATGGCAGTAACATAGTCAAAGCAATGGCAGACAATGGCTATTTCAGGGTCCTGTGTTTGGCGCACTGCATCAACCTGGTTGTGCAAGACCTTCTTAAAAAAGAAGACATAGTCAGCGACATACTGACCACCTGCAGACGCATCTACACTCATTTCAGCCATTCTTTTAAAGCCCAGAACTCAGGGCGGGACTACTGCAACAGCTAGAAAGGAGAACGTTTTCGACTTCAAAGAGAACCCATGATGATGGCAAAGAGGTGTGTTGATTTGGAAATGTTGCTGGGATTGTGGTTGTTGCATTGCTATCTCAAATGTGGAACTCACCCTATGTTCTTGCTCTAGCTCTGAGTCTTCTTGGTACACTCCTAGGTCCTCCTGCGTCCTAATGAAGTTCACCTTGCTTTCTTTTGTCCTTTTCCTTTACTCTACTACTGTTTATCAATACTCAGGACTTCTCTTAGTCCTCTCCTGCACAAACACAACTTGCAAAGCTCAAGACTCCGGCTTACCTACAGGGCAGGTTCAGACAGGCACCAGAGTGACGGACATTCCAAGAAGAATGGAGATGTATCACCCGATTTGGCAATACAGTATAATTTTCATTTTAACAATCACAATTTTACAAATGGATGGGTTACATCCAACCTTTAATATTTCAAAACTCGAAGATGTAACACTTAGGATATACTATCTGGGGTCTCTCTGGCGCAGAAAGGATGTAGTAAATTTACTGAACTATGTCATACTTATCTATTTGCTCCCTTCCATAACAGATTGATGATCATGTGCTGCTCTTCGGCCTAATGAATATGGTTGTGGTTTCTTTTTTGTAGTGTTTGTCTTAGTTACACCTTTCTCCAAATCCCCTTTATCATCCATTCTTTGAGTCCCTAACCCTCATCCCTGGGCAGTGTGTTTTATTGAGGTGTGACCTAATTGTACACCATAAATGAATCACACACTTGCTGGGGCAGATGTGTATTACCTGAGCAATATTCCACCCTGGCCCTATCACCATCTTTATTCATACCTTATGTGTGTGTTCTGTAAATGCTTAACCTGGTCCAAATACTCTTGAGTCTGAGCGTACTTCTGACTCCATGATCTCATTTCCTAAATTTAGTTTTATTATACTATAGCTCCGCGTCATTGCTTAGAAGAAATTGATATTCCTATATTTTATTATCAGATCAGGTCTTCTTTGCTGTGTGTCAATACTGTCATCGTAGTAGCCTGGTCTCAGTCTTCGTACAGTTATGATGACCCACTAACTCTCAATTTTCTTTCAATCGATTTGACAGTGATTGAATAATCCTGTAGTTGGGGTTTGCATAGGGGGGAGTGGCACTTTCTGCCAAGTTGTCTTCCCTGTTAGCCTGCTACTACTACTACCTACCTACCGCCCGCTTAAGATGCCATCTTGGGAAAACCCTGCAGTAAGAAGAAGACTCCCTCATTCTGTCCATTCAGTTAGTAGAAGTGATATGGATTGAAATGAACTTAATTAGTATTTAACTCCTACTGAAGAAGATGTTGTCTGTGGGTGCTGAGTGTTTGTAGGCAAACTAGGCAAGGGAAATCATCTCCTAGTAGTCGATGATAGTTACACAGGTCAACAGAGCAAGGGTCTAAGCAATTGACATACACTTTTTTAGCAGATTAAAAATAACAGGGTAGACACTAAAAGACAGCGCTGCAAACTAAGGTCCATATTTATAGTTTTTTGCGCCCCATTTGCGTCATTTTTTTACACAAAAGCGGTGCAAACTTACAAAATATTATTGTTATTTGGATGTTTGTGCCGCTTTGGCATCAAAAAATTATGCAAATGTGGCACAAAAAAGTATAAATATGGGCCTAAAAGACTAAAACAACAAAATAAAGATTTGAGACGTAAATGAAGTAAATAAATAATATCCCCTTTATTCTTTACAAACATAAAACCCTCCCTCTCCAGCTACAATAGTCCCACCCATCTCCTCAAACAAATATAACCCTGTCCCCAACAATTCCAGAGAAAGGTCCAAACTTGCAGGCTATCCCAACTCCCTTCCCACCCTCTCCACCCAAACAAAAAAAATGTAAAAAGGGCTTAAAAAGGGCACTCTCTATATGGGTCCCAAGCTGGTCGATGCTCTGCTCTATCCTGGCGAGCTGGCTCTCCAAACGGTCCATCCGCTGCAGGATGCCTTTTGAAATGCCCTGTTAGAGCAAGAGCGTGCAGCAGCAGGAGCAGTCAGGGACGCTGACTGCTGGCGGTGGTGCTGAAAATGTAGTGGCCAGGAGACTGGGGCCTGGCATGCTCTTCTGCTGGGTCCTGTGTCCGAGGCAGCTGTTTCGGCCCCTTCCCCCTCCAGGATCACCATGGGCTAGACCTCGGCCCAAATGTTCCCCAGCCTCTGCTGCCGTAGATGGGCCACAATCTCCTGCCTAGTTGGTGGTGGTCATTGGGCAGGTGTAGCTATATCCATAAAAAGAAGAATAAGAAAAGGTCAATTGTAAAAAATGGTCTGAACAAATACTTGTTCAAATGACAGATAGTGGGTGGCACAGTAGCACTACATTGCTGGCACCCTAGGGACGATGGAATTTGATGTGATTATTATTTATGATTAGGAGAGTCACAGGGCCAATATTTTGTTTGTTTACCTACACATGCCTCACATAAGAAGCACTAACTGCCTGCTGGAAAATAATTAAAGCAAAATAAGTCCAGCTTGGAAAGCTGGTTATTTCATTTTTTTTCCTTTTAAAGGCTTTTCTAATCACTAATTAGCCTCATTTAATGGAAAAATAAAAATTAATTACCTCTCATTATGATGAGTAAGGCATTATGCACTATGGAGTACAAGTTGCTGTGCCAAATTATTGGAGGCACTTCAAGTACATTCTACTGTCTGCAGCTGGGGAAGCTATTCTGAAAATTATCTATCTTTTAATCCAATGGCCCTGCTCTTCCCCACATGCCTTTCACCTAGTTTAGTTTCTACCCTGACTCCAAAGAGGCAGATGAATAAATATAGGATATATCACATATGTCAGGTATAAAATGCCGATATATATTCCTATCTGCTAGATGGGGGGAAAATGATGCACTGCAGTACAGGGGAAGGAATGGGCTATATAGATTTATTTGGCATGATTTTCAGAGTATCCCCACGCCAAACTTGAAATCAAATCAGGCACTTACTAGTCCCTCTTTACTCACTGGTCGCGCCCACCTTCATAATTCTTTGCAACAAATGGATTCGCTGGGCAGTAAGGAAAATAAAGAAACTTGACTTACTCTACTGCAGAGTAAGGCAGGTGGATTAGGGAGGTAGGTAGAGCTTTCTCTACAAAAGAATAAATGGGTGGCACAGATATATCTACAAAAGAAGAGCTCCCTTCTTTATTCATCCAAGAAATTATTTAATCATCCTTTCATTCTTCCCCTATATATATACCCATAGCCACCATAACTTAAGCTTTACATTCTCTCATCTAGTCTTCCACCCGATTTCACAATCCTTTATCCATCCGTTCAGTACCCATAATATCCACCCTTTCTTTCAATCATCCTTTTACTCATCCATCTATTAACCCAATGCCAATACTTACCCACGCATCCTTTTTCATCCACCCATGTATCCTTCCCATTCACTCTTTTCACCTATCCTTTTCTTTTAACCTACTGTTCTTTCCTGTTTCCCTCAAGCCATCATTTTTAGCATAAATTACGTGTGCTCTTGCTGAGTTGCAGATAGAAGAGGCTATAAGGAACCCAACCACCACTGTAGCTGTAATGCAGAGGGTTAATGAATCTGATGACAAAACCGCCCTTGTAGCTAGTAATTAAGAGTAATTGTCAATAAGCAAGCAATTTGACTTACCAGCACCCTTCCCTGCCACTGCATCTCCCTCTGCTCCTGCAGTGGTCAAACTTAAGCAGGCTCCTCCTAGTCCACTGGTGGTTGGTGTGGCTATGGCTATAAAAAGCAGTATACAGTTTTTAGTTGCCAGATCCCATTCTTAATTTTAAAAAATTAAAAAATGCAACCACAATCATTATAGTTCAGTTATCACTGCAGTATCTTCTGCACTCTGGGCATTTTGTTGGAATGTTGAAAAAGCCAGATAGGCAAGCCAACCAAAAGCTTTGTGAAGCAGAGGGGCAGACAAGCCAACCAAAAGCTTCACGTAATAGAGGGGCAGAGCTATAGCCTACAATTGACGATGGCTTGTAATTACTGAAAAGCAATGAAGGGAAGGAGTACAAAATGGTCAATGAAAGACAGAAAAAAAGATAATGCAGGGATAACAGGAATAAATTAAACAAAACTTGGATAGAGGAGTTGGTCAAAAAGAGAGGCAGTATGGAAAAAGTAAACAAGACAAAATTAAAAGTACTATAAAAGTGAGGAGAGGTAAAAGTTAGGGAAATAATAATCATATTAAATAATAGGACTTACTGGGATGAGCAGAGCCCTCAGCATTGGCGCTGGTGGTCGGCGCCTGCCCGGCTCCTGCCGGCCCTGCCGGTGCAGTGCCCTTCTTTTTGCTCTTGGGTGCTGATGTAAGAGTGGAAAGAAGATAAGAAAATAGATTAGTGGTACCATTAATCTCCTCAAAATTATTATATAACAGGCAAATGCAATAACGTTGTACTTAAACCAGATTGCCTATGCTGCTATATTAGTATAACCAACTATCATTGAGTAGGCTATACTCCTAAAATCCCTATGTTAAATTTCCTTAAGAAAATCTACATTTATAACTAATGCATTTCAATGAATGATCTTTCATTCAATCCTCATTTTTCAAGCCCCTTGATGGACCAACTGAGTCTCCCTTTTTTTGCAATGCATGCATACTTACATCAATTTGAAATTGCTTGGGACTGTACGAGCTACATAAACTCACAGAGAACGCTAACTCGCTGATATCACTAATTTACTATGGAGTTAAAGGGAGGACAGTGGTGTATGCGTTGTAATGGCTTTTCAAATAGCCAAAGTGATACCCACATACAAGTATAAAAATCAATGATGTAGCACCTGGCTAGCTCTAACTGGATCACATACTAAAAAATAATCTAATGTAAACTAAATGTAACTTACCTCTGAGTGGACGCTGAATGCTCTTTGGAAAAAAAAAAGTTAGTATTATTGTAGTACACAAACACAATAAAAATATAATACTTTCCGAGCCCCGAGATCTCCACACCTAGCAGGCTGAGTAGGTCCTGCTCGTGGTCAATGATTTCTGCTCAGTGGTGCGTCAGCTGCTGGAGGGTGTGCTGGACCTGGGTGGTGGCCCTCACCAACCGGTGCACCTAGCCCATCACTGCTGATGCTGCAGCAGGGGACCCCCGCTTTTTGGCCTGCCACCTTCTGCCAGCATGGAGGGGAGGTGGCACTGCACATTAAAATCAAGTGCTTCCACCTCCTCCTCTCTGAAGATCGGGTGAGGCTGCACCCCTTGACGGCAGCGCCACCCACAAGGCAGGCGGTCACTGTTGCTCTGCCAGGGTTCTGGGTCGGTATGGTAGGAGAAAGGAAAAAGAAACAGGAGGAAAAGGAAGGAAAAAGTGAAAAATAAACAAAAATACAAAAAGTTACAAAAAAATTAAAACACCTTAAAAATAATGAGACACAAAAAGAAACACTAATACAATACATCAAAAAGTAGGGGTATATGAATTATGTGGTAGAGGATTACAAAAATTGAGGACAGATTGAAGTAGAAGTCCCAGCACCATGAGTGAAAAACAAGATGGCTGAGCCCTTGCAAACTGTGGGGTTCCATTTGCGCAAGATTTTGAATAAGAGTTCACATCTCGTGTTGGGTGTGAAGTCAAATGCAATGCGAACGGGCGCAAAAGAGAACTCCGCCAGCTAGTGGAACTCCATGTAGCGTAGTGGAGTTTTTTTGCCACTTCGTAGAGTTCTGTGTGGCGCAATCTGCCCAGGTCTAACGAGTACATCAAAGTCAAATACCAAGACATTTTTCAGATTAACCTGGTGTGGTTGTGACACTTTTCAATGTTTTATTCATGTAAACTGTCCATGAGTAAATATTGATCAATATGTA
The DNA here is from genome assembly GCF_031143425.1 of Pleurodeles waltl. Classification (NCBI taxonomy): domain Eukaryota; kingdom Metazoa; phylum Chordata; class Amphibia; order Caudata; family Salamandridae; genus Pleurodeles; species Pleurodeles waltl. The sequence continues at coordinate 609,889,490 of NC_090439.1, forward strand.
GATTCTTTGAGAACTTTAGCTAGCCATATAATTTTGAGAACACCGTGGACTGCTATATATAGGACCAAATTGACATAAATCATGACTCTTAAAAGATACAGAATATAACTTTTGTGTTGCACTAATCAAGTACTTAATGAAACCGCTAAGTCAGTCAGCAGTATAAAATAATCCATCAAGTCGGTGTGTGAATGTAGGTGTAAATATGTTGAACAAAACTCACGATTGTGTGATCAAAAATGAAATGTTTCCCCACACAAAGCTTATGATAGATGTGGTTCTAGCACCCACGTTGGTAATAAGGTTAATATTCCAGCACATGGAAAAAAGAGCAGCAAATGACGTTTCATGCAAATTTCTAAGAGCTCAAATATGTCTTTGAAGATTATCATTATACAGAATGAGGAAGAGCATGAATTGCTGGACAGAGTTGCTAAGGTAATTTCAACTACTGAAATTGATAACGAAAAGGGCCATGATTGCTTGTAAGAAATGTGAATATTCCAAAGTACACAGTATCTGGGAAACTGAAATAGGAATAATGGCAGATTCAGGGTCACCTCTAACTAGGTTGTCTGAATCCACTTTTAAACATTTTGGATTAATAAGAGTTTGACAGGTGGCAAAATAAAAGCTGTGGCATATGGTGAAAATGAAACTGAGACATTATGATTTTTGGAGAATTACTTATATTTCTGTGGCAGGTCATTCTCACCAAAATATTCCTAGCTGTCAATTGTAGAGACATTTTGAGGTGGACTCACCAATGGAGCATAGGTATCAACTTAAAGTCATATACTGAGGCACTTGTGATGCTGGTTGAGCATTAATAAGACGAATTGTAAAAAATATTGGAGAAATACCATGAGATATTCTATGGATAAATTAGTGTAGTCAATGGATTTGAGCACCAAATAATTTTAAAAGAGAATGCCATTCCTGTGTCTCAGAAAGTGCATGCTATAGAACTGTGCCTATGAGATGATTTGAAGAAGCATTTTGAAAAACTGTGCAGTAGTATGATAACTGAGCTGATGAATGCCTCAGAGTGGGTGGGTGTGGTGGTGATAGTGAAATAAAAGAAGGGACAATTTAGGTTGGGCACTCACCTTTGTTCTTTAAATAAAAACATTCTGGTAGATTGCTGCCTTTTTCCAAAGACCCAAGAGTTCTTGACATTGACCTGTGGTGCAAAATATTTTAGTCCCATTGATTTAAAGGAAATGTGTCATCAGGTAGCTTTAGAGGATAAAGCTCAGTTGTTCACAATGTTTATTTCTCCCTTTGATGCTTATAAATATTTAGGATTGCCCTTTGGTTTAGCCTCAGATGTCAGAGTATTACAAAACCGCATGTCCTGGAGTGCAAGCCTTCTAGGACGACATACTTATCTATGCCAAAGATGTGAATTAAGACAATTGCATTTTGGTTAAACTACTCATTATACTCAAAGAGCTTGAAATGACTGTGTCACTTGACAAATGTAAAATCTTAACAGACTGAGCTGATTGTGTTAGGCACACAATGGCTGCTGAGGGAATGAAGCCTTAAGAAGATCTTATTAAGTCTTTAAAGTAAGCACCTATTCCAGGTTGACAAAAGCCAGCTAAAACTGTTCGTTAGTCTTAGTGATTATTATTTTCAATTTGTTGAAGGGTATGCCATCATCTTAGAACTTCAAGACCAGGGCTTGCCCATCTATTCCAATGTAACCTGGTCAGAAATTACTCAAAAATAGAAAGTGAATCACTATAGGGATACATTCATGTACCCATTTATGCCAGAATGAAACTATTATTTTCCAATTGTAACATGACTAAATCAATCATGAGCAAATTTATCAGACTGTTTTTAAGCCTAACTGTGCATCCTAACTGTGTGAAGAAAATAAATAAAGAACAAACACAAATTTGATTGCAAAAGTAAAACATTCTCACATCACACAAAAACCTGGAGCAAGCAGGAAAGTTCAACACCTTCCAAATGTCCGTGATAAATGGAAAAGCTCATTGTCCATTGTCTTCTGTTTGCATCCTTATTTTCAGAATGCACAGGTGGTTGTGAAGTGAATCTAAGCACAAACCATCCGGAGGTATTCATATAGTAAAGAAAGCCCTGGGGCATTCACCTCCTTAAAAATCTCCTTGCAACTGAATAAATTAGATAATAATGTAGCCTGTTTTAACTCCCTCCAACTACTAAGTCAACATGTTTTAGCCTATCTTCATTAAGGGCCTCCGCAGGACAAGGAAGACAAGAGAACCTGAGCCTATAGAAAACAATTATCAAGTGCAGCTTTTGATTTTTAGCATGCTTATTGTCCAAGCCCTTACTCCTGTTGGAAAAGATGTCTTTCTAGTCCCATGCTCAGGTGAGCACTGGCTTTGCTATTCATTTCCTGAATGTCTGTGCATTCTTCTCCCGTATGGTGTTAGCCTCTGCTGACTTACAGCTTAAATCCAGGTGGGGAGAAAGAGCAGTGGGGGGGCCTGGAAACAAGGCAGAGAGTGATATGGGTAGGCATGGAAGCATGGTGAAAGAGAAGTGGGGAGGCACTGAAGAGATACAGGAGAGAGTGAGGAGCAGGGAGGTGAGGACTGAGAGAGACACAGGTGGGAGTGAGATAAGGGAAAATAGACTGTTGAGGGAGGAAGGAGGCAAGGGGTCCCATGACATGCCAAGATGTCAAGAAGTGGAAAAGAGAGGGAGGCGGAGGAAGCAGCCAGAGGACATATCAGATGAAAGAAGTTGGGCAATGTGCCCCCACTGAGAACTAAATATCAAAGGATGAAAAACATACCAAACATAAAAATGTTCCCTGGCCCTAGCAGCTTAAGGATGCAGCTCATCTAATTAAAAAAAAGACATTGTGAGTACCAATATTAAAAGTAAATAACAAATACAGGAATAGGAAGACAGCACATGAAACATGATCCAGGAAGTCAAATAGAGAGGAAAGCTATTAAATCATGTGCATGGGACTGACCCGAAGACCACTCCAAATTTGTTGGAGTATTGCTTACAAAGCATTCTGTGACAGTTTCATGGTCTAAAGACATGGGAAAATCACTGCCTTTATGACATAGAGAGTAGAAGGGCTTCCTCCCACACACATTATTGAGGAAACCCTAAGGGGTTGTGTAGCAAAAGTACCTGGAGCATACAGCTACATACAAATACATCAGGAGCAGCTTTAGTGGTAGAACAAAAGATATTGTAAAGCTTGCTGCTGGCATCTTCCTTTCTTCCCTGTCTCCTCATGCACGCTGCTTTACATTATTAATCCATTTGCATTGTGTACTTACAGCTATGCAGGCATGCAAACATTTGGATTCCATTGAAATTTAATTTCTCATATTTCCTGTTTCAAGAGACATCCACTGAATCGTGTAGCAAAAAATCTCACAAAACAAGCAGACACCATCAAACAAAGCAACATTCTGGAATGACATTAGTTGATAAATCTAAGCAGAGCTGGATAAGGTAGATTTTTTTCTATTCTACGAATGGTTTATTTTAGTGCAGGAGGTGGTTTTAAAACACCTTGAGCCATATGCCATTATTATATATCAGATGCCCTGCAGCTCGCCTTTAACAGGGTATGCCAGGAGCAGGTCAAGATAGTGTATAAAGGAAAGGAAGACCAATTGTTAGAAGCCACTAGTCTGCCTGTGCAGGCTGTACCCCACCTTCCACTTTAAAGGGGCAGTGATCCCCCTGCAATTTGGTGCATGCAGTGGGGTGTCTTTGTGGCCTATAGGACTCTCTTTCCTTGCAAGTGGCACCTTCTGGAGGAACACACTGTGTGCCACCACTTTGTGGTAAATAGTCAGTTCACCCTGAGACAGCTCCTTTTCCACCAACCCAAGTTTATAAACTGGCAAAAGGCAAAGACAAAGGGCATAATTCACAAAGGTAAAGTTAGACCTGAAGTCTAAGTTTTGACCTGAGGTCTAAGGGCCCAATTTACAAAAGGTCTTATGACTCTCCACACTTGGTTGGAATCTCTACACTGTAGTGGTCAGTGCAGAGATTCTACCTTGTGTGGAGACTCCACTACTGTCACTTTACGTGTCCTAAGTCCCTTTGTAGATCAGGCCCAACGCGTGTCCTCACTTACATTGAGTGATGCCACTATGAAAATGAGGACACTCCCTCTTGAGATTGCACTGGTACTATATGTGTGCCATTACAATCTATATTAAAGAAGGGGTCAAGCAAGTGGGTGCTATCACTTCTGTAATACCAGGTGCCTCAGCAACAGAAAAAGTGGATGCACATGCCTGATGCACCTCGGGCCACTTTTTTTAAATACTGTTCTCATCTTTTTTCGCACACACTGTAACACATGCTGCACCAGGTAACTCCATTATTCTGTAAAGTATTCAGGGAATAATTTAATGACCTTATTTGGAAAATGCTCTGTAGGCATCAGACTAAGGGGGTCATTCTGACCCCCGCCGGCGGCGGATGCCGGCGGCCTGGCGGGAACCGCCAGAAGACCGTACCGCGGTCAAAAGACCGCAGCGGTCATTCTGAGTTTCCCGCTGGGCTGGTGGGCGACCGCCAGAAGGCCGCCCACCCGCCCAGCGGGAAACCCCCTTCCACGAGGATGCCGGCTCCGAATGGAGCCGGCGGAGTGGAAGGGGTGCGACGGGTGCAGCAGTCACTGAAAATCTATGTGGGGCCCTGTTAGGGGGCCCCTGCAGTACCCATGCCAGTGGCATGGGCACTGCAGGGGCCCCCAGGGGCCCCACGACACCCGTTCCCGCCAGCCAGGTTCTGGCGGTGAAAACCGGCAGAACCAGGCTGGCGGGAAGGGGGTCGGAATCCCCATGGCGGCGCTGCTTGCAGCGCCGCCGTGGAGGATTCCCTGGGGCAGCGGGAAGCCGGCGGGAAACTGCCGGCTTCCCTTTTCTGACCGCGGCTTTACCGCCGCGGTCAGAATGCCCCCGGAAGCACCGCCAGCCTGTTGGCGGTGCTTCCGCGGTCATTGGCCCTGGTGGACCATGACCGCCAGGGTCAGAATGACCCCCTAAGTCATGAATAGCCACAAACGAACCTCCAGCTCAAACACCATCCACGAAAGCAGACATACGTATTTTGAAACAGTTTAAAATAAGCAAGAGGCACTGAAATGCTCCAGAGTCACAAATGCTATTGTATTTAGCGGCGCAAAAAAAAATTGTCTAATGTGTTGCGGGATCCTTGATCCCCCCAGGTCGCAGGGCTGCAATGGCCAGAATTAGATCCCTGTGTGCATCAACAAACATACTGGTCGACATTTTAACAATTTCTTAAAGAGCACGTAGACTGCCAAGCAAAAGCTACGTTGTTGACACACATTTTAAAGCCTGAGGGACAATCTTTGCAATTCGAGTATAAATCATGTGCACAGTACTGTAAATGCAGAGTATTTCAATAACTGTTCAGTCGTGTTGTTTTATTTTTTTACTTTAACAGAAGCTTAAAAAGTAAAGGGCAATGGCAGAGTGTAAGGTTCCGGGGAAGATGTCTGCAAATGTCTTCAATATAGTTTTTACTGCCGAAGTAATTTCAGAAAAATATAGTCATTTTAAATCTCCGAATGCAATTATAAAGAGCTATTTCAGTAAAAGTGGTTCTTTTGCTAAAGATGTTGGTTTTCAAACAAAAAGCACTTTAATGAGTTCATGTTGTTTACATATTTATACTTGTTTTGCACCAAAGTTTCATAATTTTTTTGATGCAAATTTGGTGCAAAACTAACTCCATATTTATACTTTGGAGCTAGACCCGTTTAGTGCCAAATTTAGGGAGTTAAACTTATTTTTTGGATGTGGAAACCTACTGAGATGCAAAGTAGGCGTTCCTGTGCAAAAAATGACTCTGTGGCCTTAGTGCCATATTTATCCCCCATGCTAAAATAACGCACGGGGGAGGAGGGGTCAAATAATGGTGCAAAGCTTGCTTTGCACCATTACTTAACGCCTGAGTCAGGGCAGGCGTTAGGGGACCTGTGGGCCTATTTCCATGGTGGAACACAATGGAATAAGCCCACAGGTGCCCTCCCCAGGCCCCAGGGACACCCCCACCGACACAAAAGGGACCGCAGAGGATGGGGGATCCCATCCCAGGTAAGTATAGGTAAGTACAGATAAGTTCTTTTTTTTAAGTGCCATTGGGGGCCCTGAAATGTGTCCCCCTACATGGCACTGGGTGCAATGGCCATGCCCAGGAGACCCTGGTCACCTGTAATGGCCACTGGGGTGGTGGGCATGACTCCTGTCTTTTTGAGACAGGAGTCATTTGATATGGATGGTTCTGTGTCAGAAAATGATGCTAGGCTGGTTAGAGTCATTTTTTTTACTCTAACCTGCCTAGCATCATTTTTTGGTGCAAAACCCCCTTCTTACATACCGCCAGCCGCACCTGGCTAACATCATTTTTTCTTACGCTAGCCTACCCTTTGCACCAGCTTGCACCATTCCATAAATATGGTGCCCAACTGATGCTCAGAAATGGTGAAAGCCGGCGCAAAACTTTTTAGTGCAAAACTGTCTGAGTGTAATTTTGCACCAAAAAGTATAGATCAGAGCCAAAATATCATGTTAACAGGCCGAATTCTACATGGTTTAATCAAGTTGAGGCTCAGTTCTCTATTACATTTCTACCTCGTTTCAGCAGCTAGATATGTGGAAAGAATTTGAGGGCAACTTATAATTCGGTTTTGAACTTCATGGCCGAAAATGGGAATAATAGTCCTCTTGTAAATTGGCTAAATATGATGATTTACCTTTAAAATGTGACTATTTAGCACAGAAATGGAAATCATAGTGAAGAGCAAAATAAGGCGTTTTGTGTATTAGCAGTTAAGAAACAGCAAGGTTTATGCAATACAGTAAATCAGCACTCCTCACTTGATCATGCAAAAGTCAATATTTTCTCTTTTGTATACGGTTAACCAATTTAGATATGTCATGGTCATAGAAGGACGAACATCCTTAAATATTGCAAATTAATGCACCCATTCACAACAATGGCAATAGCACACTGAACTAGATCATAGCTAAGTAGCTGTTTAATGTCTGAAGTGCATTGCCTGTGGTGGCTTAATAAACAGTCATGTATGTGCAGGAATGGAGTTGCGACAGCTCATCCAAATAGCAGTTCATAAAATCACCATTTTAAGCCTCATGCAGCAAAAAACATATTTTTTTCTTTGAAGGGCATTCAAATGTAGTTATGACTACAAATGCAAACCTACAAATATATAAAAATACATGTTATGCAGTTAGAGGGTATCTGGAGTGCATAGCTCTATACCTCCATCTTTCCCTGCAGGTGCGCCCATTAATATGGGCATTTAGGGCATTGATGCACTAGATTTGTAGGAGGAAGCGGAGGACCTTGACAACCTGTCTGCTGCTCTCCCACTACCAAATTTGGGAGTAGAACAGCTGAAAAAGGGACAGTCAAACACCTAACATGCCAAAAGTGGGTGCCTTCAATAGTGCCTAAAACTTGCCGGTGGTGTGTGGATCTATGAGGGAATATATGATGGAACAATGAATCCTGGAACCAAGCATGCCTGAACAATGCGGTCGGAACAGCGACCGCGTTGTTACCACAAATGCATTTACCACACATCCCTTAACAACGAATATTTGTTGTAAAGGCATGTCTAGTAAAGGCATGTGTGGGACGGTATGCGTGGTTCCAGCATGCAACACCTCACCTGCCCTAATGCCCAGAAGTACCCCACCACTGAAACCAAAACTACCCCAGCCCACCACCCACCCTAATACTAAAACAACCCTAACCCTCACCCCTAAAAACAAAACTACCCCGACCCCACACCCTGCCCCTAAAAACAAAACTACCCTGACCCCCCACCCCTGCCCCAATACTAAAACTGCCATGACCCCCCACCCCACCCCTAAAACTAAAACTATCTTGACCCCCCCTGCCCCTTAAACTAAAACTACTCCGACCACCCACCTGCCCCTAAAAACTAAAACTACCATGACCTCAACCCCCAAAACTAAAACTATTCCAACCCTCCACCCCCCTAAATACAAGCCTACCCCGTCCCCCATCTGACCCTTAAAAACCAGAACTACCCCGACCACCCTTCCCACGCTTGTAAACCAAACTACCCCAACTCTAAAAACTACCACAACCCTGCCCCAGCCCCACTTACCTGACTGTGTCCTTTCCCGATGCTGACTCCCTTTTTCTCTGCCTTAACCATGCATGTGCGTTGTTCGGTACATGCGTGGTTAAGGCACAGAAAAATGAAGTCATTGTTCACGTAAGCGTGGTTCCGCTTGCTTTGTTCACGACTTCGTTGTTCTGGAGTCATGGTTCCAGATGTTTCCCTCTATGCGGCAGAGTTGAGGGCATGCAGGTGCTGTTAAACAGCAATTTTGGGGCTTAAGGCAAGCACTTGGCTAGCCCCCGAGCACAGATGTGTGCTAAGGCCACCATTTGGAACCAAAGTCTTCTTCTCATTGGCTCAGCCTTCATATGGGTAAACAGTGAGAAGGAGAGGTATAGCCTATCAGATACAAAGCGTGAAATAGCCATTGCTGCTCTGTCTGTGTTCCTGCAGACACCATTGAATTTTTTTTCTGTCTCATGGCTTTAACTTCTCTGATCCCTGGCCTCCCATCCTACATGTTGGTGCTCTACCTCAGCAGAGTTCAAAAGGTGGAGAGCTGCAACCAGTAATTGTCTGGTTACTGGCCCAAGCAGGAGTCTTAGCACCATGGCCCATATTTATAGTTTTTGACGCAAACCTGCGCCAGCGCAGGTTTGCGTCAAAAAGTTTAGTGCCGGCAAACGCCATTCCAACACGCCAGCCGGGCTTCATATTTAATGAATGACGATAGCCGGCACTGCGTCCTGGTCAGCATCAAAATAAATGACGCTGATCGGGCAGCGGAGGTGTAGTGAAGACTGGGGATTGTGCGTCAAAGAATGGTGCAAGTCAGGTTAGAGTAAAAAATATTGGCTCTAACCTGACTTGCGCCATTTTTTGATGCACAACCCCTATGGAAATGACACCTGTCATAGCCATTGGGCATAGTAACATGTAGGGGGGCCTGAGTTAGGCCCCCCTATGCCACTTTAAAAAATAAATATATACTCACCTGCACTTACCTACACTCACCATGGATGGGTCCCACATCCATGGGTGTCCTCCAGGGGTGGGCTAGGGTGGCAGGGGTGTCCCTGAGTGCAGGGAAGAGTTCCTGTGGACTGCTTCCATGGTCAGAGACCATGGAAATGAGCCCACAGGTCCCTTAACGCGTGCCATGACCCAGGGGTTAAAAAAACGAGCAAATCTGTCTGGGTGCCATTTTTTAAGGCCTGCCTCTTCCTGTGCGTCATTTTGGCGCGGGAGTATAAATAAGGCGCAAATGCTTTTGAGTCATTTTTTGGACGGGAACGCCTACCGTGCATATCATTAGCGCAAGGTAGGTGTCCGTGCTAAAAAATGACTCAAACTCCATGGATTTTGGCGCTAGATGGGTCTAGCGCCAAAGTAAAAATATGGAGTTGTGTTTGTGCCGAATTTGCGTAAAAAAAGATGCAAATCCGGCGCAAACAGAGTATAAATATGCCCCCATGTGTCTACAGTCGCTGAAGCCTGCAGCTTTTTCCACCCACCACCTCCTACTGCCTCCTGCACCACAGAATGGCAAAGAGCTGGGATAGACACTATGGTGCAGGACCATAGTGAGCTCATCAGGTAAGTCCCTGGAACTGGAAGAGGAGTTTGAGGTGTGATACACATGTTTGTGTGTCTGAAAATCTGAGCATGTCTGTAAGTGTGTTTAAATGACTATGTTTTTGTGTGGTTCTACTTGTGAATACGTGTGAGTGCATGGCTGAAAAGGGGATGGTTGATGGGGACAGAGTGGGACTCAGTGGTGCACAGTGTTGAACTGAAATATAATAAGAGAAGCACTATGAATGGCTAGGTGAGCTATTGAAACTTTGACTTCTTAAGTAAAGAACCAAGAAATGTGCAAAATATTCCCTAACACTAGGGAATGTCAGAATGTGCAACACGCTGATCAGTTTAAAAAGGGAGGTCGAAGATAACCATTTGACTTATAAAACGTTATCAATTACTTTGGTGGAAAAGGTCTTTTGTACCCTTAGCTCTAAAACAGTATACAACTCTTAACATGAATGAGTAACAAAAATACTGCCACTGTAGCTTTCAACATCATTAGTAGGTGAATATAGTTTTGTGAAATTAACAAACTTTATCATTTTAAATTAACATTGCAAACTGACTACCTGTGCTCGGATTTACCATAAACTGCCCAAGAAGGATAAATAAGGTCTGCAAGCCTATTGCATTCTGCAGATTTAATCATCAAGCACTTTTTAAAGCAAGGAGGCGGTGTACTGAGGTAGAAATTCACACTCCATGTGAATAACTGGAAATATGTGAAAAACAGTTGGCAATTCAGTTGATTTGCAAAACGTGTTCTATTCAATGCAGACTAAAATAAATTTTTCTAGCTGACCACCCAATACAAAAGCAGAATGTTCTGTAAAGGCTCAGAAATACGTGGGCCTTGTCATGGTGTAAATTGCTCCTAGTAACCTACAGTCGTGAACCAGATGCAGCGTGAACATTTATATGATATTTCTCTTTGAAGCTTCTGTTGTTAACAGACTTAGAAAGGTTGTCAGCAGGGGCAAGATGGAGAAAGGGGGAGAATGTTAAGTGACCAAATACCTACTTAAAGCAAAGGTATTATTTCACAAAGCTAGTGGTGAATAAGGCATAATACAAGTTATGTGAACATATCTTAGAGAAATGTTTCACTTACACAACAACAGTATATAATCTTGTATGTAGTAAACATGTTGTTACTGAAATCATGTTGATAATTTGCACTAATACCATTCAGATGCATTTGATAATTCGTCAACATGCAAGCGTGACAAGTATACCTCAGTAATGACATTAATTTGCTTGCTCTCAAATTTCATGCAAGTGCATTTACACTGACAATCCCATTTGCGAAGCACCCCAATCCGAATAAAGGCATGCCATCTCAGCCTAGAGAACAACTAAATAATAGAAAAATGAGTGTTGTTATCAGTCTCTAGAATGTGGAACAGGGCGCTAGGTGGCACAATATTCCGAGGCAAGAGAGCAGCAATCGAATTGCATAAAAAAAGTATGGGAACCTTGGGCTTGAGTGCATTTAGAGTGTCAGCGAGCCTTTCAGTGTGCTCAAAGGTGTGGCATAAAAGAGCAAAATATTCTGTAACTATTTAGTTGGTCTATCAACTTCAGGTAGCTGCAGACTACATAACAAACAACTTACATGCAAAAGAAATGTAAGGTAAATTGATCGCGCTTTCTTTACATTATGAAACCTTTATTAGTTAATGGGATCACTGCATAGGTCTGTGTGTAACCAATCAGCCACAGTATTGCATCCTGGTTGCTACATTTGGGAATAGTGACTTGGGTATTCTAGTGTTACAAGGTCCTAGCATGTGACAGCAAGCGCTGTGAATATGTCATTTTCACGAAGTTACATTACACCCAGTATAAAATAGACTGTCATAAAACGCACACAACTTTTAAACTTCAAATAAGAAAAATGTGCTTCAAAATACATATTTAAGAGAGCGTACCTAGCGCAACTTTTTATGACTGTCCAATAAAATTACACACTCCACAGTTCAGCTAGTAATACCCTTGCAATAACTCTCAAACATAATACATTTTGTCCTCACTAAGCTTCCACTTACTCCATCAGTTGAAGCCAGTACTGGCTTCTAAGCAGACTTTACTTTTGCAGATTAACCAACTCTACACATTTCCATCTCTTTCAGTCACCAGGCACCATGGAAAGAAGGTGTTCTTCTTGCTCAGCTGTCTGTCCCTTCCTAGCTTTAACAGCACAGGACCTTGAAGGGTTTTGGATTCACCCGGTAGCCCACACCAGCTGTTGATAACCAACACAAATGAGTAAACGATTTGCTCCCTCCCACAAAAATCTAGTTGAGTCTGGCAACTGAGGTAGTTTTTATGGTTACTTTAACTGAAATAGGATGTCCTTATGTAGTACATAGCATATATCATATCTGACATTGGTTGCTCCCTTGCATTGGTTTAAAGAAAACAAGCAGTGGCGTATGCACTGCATTAGCAAGCAACATTACAAAACGTAGACATATCATGGGGTATTCTAAACAAGTCAATTGAGCCCCTCAAAGTTCCTAGTTGTCCTTGCTGGGTAAATTGCGGACACCGAGTGTGTTTAATTCAGTTCTCTAATTCCTGCATGTGCAAAGAACACTATTGCGTAATTACATCAGGGAGTGTGGCACTTGATGCACAAAGACATACTACCACTCTGAACTGTATACTTTTATTTGGTTATTAGCAGGCCCATCTGTTACCTACCGTGGCCATGCAAGCTGGACTATACAGGTAAGTTTGGGTTATCTTTAAACAGAGTTTGGCCTTCTTTAAAATATGTGGTTATCCATTGGAAAATTATGGCCTAGGCAATACTGCCTATTCTTGACTTGTTGTGGGCATGTAAACATAATTCTGACTACACTAATAACCCAATGATAGATTTTCAGCCAATTTATGTGAACATTTTGTAATAAAATGAGTTGTTTTACCCTTTAGACTGTTCTTCAGTTGAACCCACCCCCCCAGTCCCATAGAAGCAGTGTTCACATGCTGTGCGCGGTCACTCGGTTAACTTTAAGGCAGTATTTATGGCCCTCTACTTTCAAAAAGAAAACCAGCTGACACTACTTGAATGGTAAATTAAATTCTGGTACAGTACAAAATGGTCGCTTTGCAACACATACGCATGCACCGGGGACTTCCTTCGAGTGCATTTAATTTAAAGAACATCCTTCACATGTTTAAATGCTATTTTCTCAAAGAAAACACCATTGATAGATAGCCCATGTGGTGTGAGCAAGCGGGTTGCTGTTGCAACACATCTACATGCCAAACAGACCACTTTTTCATTTTTCTTTGCCCCTGGCAATTGAAACAAGCATTGTCAAGCCCAATAGTTCATTAGTTGTTTTAAATAGCAAGACCCATTGGCTTTGACAATGTTTGTAAAAGCAGCTACTAAAGCCAAAATACAAGATTTGGTACTATAGAGGTTTACAAGGGGGCTCAGTGTGTTCACAAAAGCTTAATCGTTTAAACCTTTTTGACCAGTGGTAGGTCTTCACTGGTAGTGATGTGGTAAATACCTTTGAAATGTTCCTTTCTCTCATTCCATCTATATGTGTTGACCCGTTGTTTGGGCTATGAATATTGCATGGATCACTAACTTCCCATTCTTTGTTTTGTTCCCCTATCTCATTAGGAGCAGTGCACTATTAGGTGACAGTCTGGTTCTCTTGCCCTGATGACACCGCCACGGTGATTCCTTTGAGAATTAAAAATTTCAGCCATCAGTTACTTTGTGGCCTGAGCATGCCCAATTGTTGTTAACCATTCGTTGAAGGTCCGTTTAATTAAATCATTTTGTTTTTGGTACTTCAAGCACATTTTTAACATTGTTTCTTGGTCATATGTGACCCAGAGAGTGATGATAGATTTCACATTCAATTTAGGCTATTTACCCTTTTTGATATGGAATGACATGGTACTAATAAATTAACTATTTTGAAATAATATACCAGGCCTCCCCAAAAGTAGATCTTGGAAGAATGGCCTTTTTTTCCTGCACCCACAGGAAAGTGCCCAAGATGAGATATTAGCAAGTCTGTAGGACTCTTTGATAGCCTTGTGGTGATTATCTACGTTAGACATTTACTATATTGTTTACCCAAAATTTTTCAGCCCCATTTTTGTACTTTCTTACACTCTTTTAACACCACACAGGTTTGACTTTTCTGTGTAGTTTCACGCCATTTATACAAGGATCCCCATGATTCTTCTTTTTTCGCTTTTTAGCTCATTTCTTATCTGAGACGCCTGTTAACAAGTTGCCTTGATTTCAGTGAAGTATCAGCCGTCAGCTTTATTTCATAGAAATAATACTATATAAGTACAAATGTTTACAGTATCCAGAGTAGCAGTGTCTTTCTTAATAAAATTTACGATTTTGTTCAACTTTCTAGATGACCAGACTGCTTTGATAACTCTTGTTGAATAACAGGTCTTATTTCGTTTTATAACGTACTTTTTATTCTTGATTTTAATTCATCAATTTTGAGTTTTCTCTTCATGATAGCAAAACTTACACTCACCCCACGCCGGACGTGTATTCAGAGGCAGGAAAAGGGCCCCAGTGGTTAAAGTAAGAAAATGCCAACTTTTTTAAAGTGCCATTTGTAGGAGGCTGGCTCTCTGTGTGTGCAAAACTAGATACACTGTGCAGAGGGTCCAGGCAACCACACATTAGTTTACACAGGTAAAAACCAGACCACGTAATACTCTAATTTGTATGGAAGCTTGGTTGAGCAGTTAGGCCAATTTTGGAGAAGGGCAAACCATTTGTTGTACTCACAGAATCAATTGTGCAACTCACACACTCAAAGGAATAACTTACGGCCAATTAAAACAAAATACTTATTATTTTTATGAAAACTTGAAGACCATGATCATCAGAATTGGTTAATTACTTTTTGAGATATGAATTTCTGAAGTTTAATAAAAATAGTCTTTTTGTGCCTAATTATACCACAAGAATCAATTGAGTATAATCTTTTTAAATACAAATAAAATCACACAGTAGGTTTACCAAGTTCTTCTTTTGCAGGTTTGTTGAGGTCATCGGTGGGCAAACTGAACCAGCTGGAGAAGTTCGGGTAGCTCTTGGTTCCGGCGGGAGCAGTGGAAAAGGTCTTTGCAGCTGGTGCAGGGCTACTGCGGGGCACCACTTGGAAAAGTACTGCACAGGTAACTTTAGAGGTGAATCCTCGGGGTCCCTTTGGAGTGTTAAGGATGTAAGGGGTGGGGGACACTTAGTACGCACCTGGATCTTCGGTGCAGGGAACAGGGTGGCCGTGTGCAGAGCCAATCTGTAAGCCAGGAGCTGTGCACAAGGATGCCTTTAGAAGCTGGAGGTCAGTCGGTTCAAGGGTTGATTGCACGACAACGGGGGCAATCCAGTGGGAGGTCCAGGTTGTTTCTGAAGTCCCTTGATTGAAGCTTCCTCCTGGTCCTTTTGCAGTCCTGGGTGGGCTGTTTTTCTTGGTGTCCAAAGTTTAGTGACCAATTACCCAGGCTATTCTTATGATTCAGCTGCTGAAGGGTGCAGTGCCACCAAACTTGACACACTGGCAGGGTTTGTCCTCGCTGTTGCTGGCGTGAAGTTTGGTCTGGCTTTGGCATCCAATTTTGGAGTTAGTGTCCAGTCAGTGAAGAGGACCTCACTAGCTTGTTGGTTTCTTGTGGATTTAGAGTGGTACCTCCACTCGGGAGGGAGTTCTCTTGCAATTTGCAAAGCTTGGAGGTCTTCTGGGGTTCTCTAGAGTTTTTCTAGTTGTCCAGCAGCTCCACAGCAACGATTTTCGGGTCCTGGGTGCAGCAGGCAGTGTTTGGCACATTTCCTTTGTGTAGCAGGTCCACAGTTCTTGTGCCTTGGATCTTCTTGTTGTTGGTCTTCTTCTGTCTTTTGAATCTGAGTTCTTGGTTTAGGGATGCCCACTGTTAGAAGTGGGGTTTCTGGTTGGCTAGGGTATGCACCTCAGCCAGGCAGAACCTACCCACTCTAGTCAGGGCTAGTGAGTTACACGTCCAAAATAACCCCTGCTCACCCCCTTGGTAGCTTGGCACGAGCAGTCAGGCCTATCCCAGAGGCAATGTGTAAAGCGTTTGCACAACACACACAACACACGTTACGCAAAATGTACACTACAAAGTAAACACAACACTGAGCTATGTAAAAATAATCTGTATTGCACAAAACATAATTAGACCAACATTACACGTAAGTAATACCCTGCTACCTTAGCAGTTGTCAGAATGTTACACAAGTTACTAATACTCTGCAAGAATATGCAGTTGTCTCATTAGAACATGTAAGTACTCAGGATTCTTCAACATAACCAGTAGTCAGGAATTACAGTAAAAGATATATGCACTTGTCATGAACAATTCCTAAATACCCATAAAAGGAACTTTTGAGAATATCTCCCAAGTCATATAAATACATATCAGCTAGACATGCCCATAAAAAGGAACATTAGCACATATATGTAGGAACAGTAAACAGGTAGGAAATCTAAAACATCCAAAAGTCTGTACTAGGCTCCTAGAGCCTAGATTCCCTAAAAAGTACCTGTTTCTGTAGTAGAGGCACTCCCAGTGCCTAGGAGTTGAGCATGGGGGCCCCTGGCGCTCCTATGCGCAAAAACGGGGGCCATGCGGTGCTCCTTGGGGTGAGGGGTGATCAGCACCCTCTCTGTAGTGTTTAGAATGGGCCCCTTTGGGGACCCGTGATCCTGGTGGGGCCCCCTTGGGCCTCTGATGGCGCTCTCCCGAGAGGGGGGTCCCAAAAGCCACAAAAACTGAGTGGTGGGGGCGATCGTGCCCCTAGCGCAGTGACCAGGGGAAAGGGAACTCCCTTCCCTCCCCGTGTCCTGCTTAGAGGGAGGCAGCCGCCCTTGTCCACGGCACGGCTGCCAGAAAGAAGGGAGCCCGACCTGGGCTGTTACGTGGGGCAGGATGATGCCTGCCTGTTCTCCGGGGGCGCATCAGAAAGGGCGCTTTGCCCCAGGGGCACTGTTGGAGCGTACTTGCTCTGGTCCTTGTCTTTTTGGGTGCCCCGGGGGCACGAAAAACAGCGTGATCCTCACGCTGACTGCAAATGCAACTCCCAGGTCGCGGCGGTGATTTATCCGGCAGAGGAGCACTTATCAAAGCGCGGGGCACTTCTATAAGCCCGGGCTGCGCCGGTGACTTTAGGGCTCCCAATAAAGCGCTTTTCACAGCGCTAAGGTCAAATCTGCAGCCTGGGCTGCAGCGGTGATTTTTCCTCTGCAATTAAAGAGAGCGCTCTTTGGAAAGCGCTGTGGGGAAAGTTTGTAGATAGAGTTTGCAGGGGTGAGGGGCCACAGCACCCTGCCCCTGGGAGCAAACAAAACAAGAAGGAGCACAGGGCGGGTGGGCCCAGCTACAGGCCAGCACAAGGGGTGCACATGGTGGCAGTTCCTCCTAGTGACCAGACAGGTCACAGGTCAGCACAACAGCAGCAGTCCAAGGTGGTTTCCTGGTGAGTCCATTCATCAGCGTTCTGTGTCCAGTTTCAAGTTCCAAGAATGTTCAAATTGTGGGGAAAATTCCCCTGTACTTATACTAGGGATACAGTGTGTTTCACAATGGTAGGGAGAGGAGGTTCCAGCCAGTTACAACTGGTTCTGTGAGTGCCCCCTCCCTCTTTCAGCACAGACTCCAAACATCAGTGGGGGGTTAACGACCCTATTGTGTGAGGCCAGGGCACAGCCTTTACAAATGCAGGTGTGCCCCGCCTCCCCTTCCCTCAGCCCTGGAAGGCTTTACAATATGTAGATGCACCTCTGTGACACCTCCACCCTCCCTGTGTTCAGGCTGCCTGAGAAGTATGCACAAAGCCCCAACTGTCAGTCTGCCCAGATGTGGATTGGAGACAAGCTGCAAAACCCCAAAGTCATAAGCACAGATAAATGCGCACTTTCTAGAAGTGGCATTTCTGTGACAGTAATAAAAAATACACCTACACCAGTAAGCAGCATTTCTCATTACTATCACAACCATACCAAACATGCCTACGCTACCCCTCATAAATCAGACAGTACCCATTACACATAAGGCAGGGCATTTCCAATGCAATCCTATGAGGAGGCATTAATCACAGCAGTGAGACACCAAGTTAGGCTGTTTGTCACTACCAGGACAGGCCATGCAACATGGCACATGTCCTGCCTTCTACACACATGGCACCCTGCCCAAAGTGCTAGCTAGGCGTACCTTAGGGGTGACTTACATGTAGTAAAAATTGAGTTTTGGGTCTGGCAAGCAAATTTAGATGCCAGTTCCCTGTGGCAGGAAACTGCGCACACAGGCTCTGCGCTAGCAGGCCTTAGATAGGTTTGACAGGCTACTTCAGTGGGTGACGCAATCAGCGCTGCAGGCCCACTAGTAGCATTTAATTTACAGGCCCTGGTTATAGGGATACCACTTTACAAGGGACTTATAGGTAAATTAAATATGCCAATTAGGTATAATCCAATCATACCAAATTTGTAAGGAAGAGCACATGCACTTTAGCACTGGTTAGCAGTAAAAAAATGCTCAGAGTCAAAACGTCAGCCAACAAAGGTCAGAAAAATAAGGAGGCAAAAAGCAAAAACTCTGGGGAATGACCCTATAAAAGGGCCAGGTCCAACATCCACTAAATACTGTGACTAGTGGGCATTTTAGGGGAAACCTGGTAGTGATGAATGGGTCATCTACCTTAGGGTGGCTACAGCTAATAAGTGACCATTGGCTATTCCCCCTATCCAAGATGGAGGTAAATTAAATGGTGAGTCCAACTCACATGCAACACCTTAGGGGTGGTGGATGTTAGGTAGACCCAATCCTCCTGTCCTTTGTTTGAGCTTCCCAAAGTTTCTCCTACCAAAAGTGGGAGTTTGCAGTGGGGGTGGCCATCTGCTGCTAGTAGCAGGCTTGGAGGTCGAGTTTCAAAGGCGGTAAGCCCTTTCAAGTTCGCCAAGTGGGAAGTACACATATCTGAGGTAGAGGGTGCTAGCACCTCCACCCAGGAAAGGCTTTGTTCTGAATCCCAGAGGGCAGGGGCCCTCACTCCAGTTATGCACACTTGTGTCTTGAGATGGCAGGCTGGATGTGACTGGCTACCAACCATGCCAGAGTAGTTATCTTTTGCAAGTGACATCTCCAAGATGAACCCTGGGTACATTTTCGACAAAATTCACACTGGTACCAGTTTGGTTTTATCCTTTGGAGTTGTTTGATACTGAACCCAGGGTTCAGAGTGGCCACCATGTAGCTGTGACACTGGTACCTACCAGTGTCTAGCACATGCATTAAAAATGGCAGTTCTGTTCACTTGCTTTAACCCAGGTTTGTCAAGGACCAAGTGAGGGAATATTGCTCATGCATCTATGCCCTCACATACAGTATAGTGCATTCTGGCTTAGGGCTGGAAGGCCTACCAGAGGGGTGACTAACCTATATTGCATGCAGTGTGTAGTGGACAGGACACATAGGCAGTGTGCCATGTCGAGTTTGCATTTTAGGTTTGCATCAGAACACTCAGCCTGCAATGGAAGTGCTGGGTGTACCTGAATGCATGGCCCTAGATTGTTGCACAATCAGTGTTGCTGGGGCCTACCCTTAGTGCCTCCTGCCCTGGGTACCTAAGTACCATCTGGTAGGGGCTTATGGTGGCACCTAAAGTGTCCTCAATTGTGCCAATGCATCACAACAGTTTTGGGGAAAGAGATCTGGCCCGGGAAACCTGCGATGCAGGGGTCCTGGGCAGTAACAATATCTAGGTTACATCATTTAGCAGGCAAAAAGTGGGGGCTAACCATGTCAAAAAGAGGCCTTTTCTCACACTACCCCCCTAAATGAAAGAGAATGAGGCTACCCTTTCCCTAGTGGGTCTTCAACATCTAAGTGGAAGATCCTGGAAAGGCCATGTGTATTGGCATGGGCAGTCCCAGATCTGTGTTCCACTTGTAAGTCCATTCCCTGTAGGGAAATAAACCACCTAAGCATTTTGGAGTTATCACTGTTCATCAGTTGTAGCCATCTGAGATGCCTGTGGTCAGTAGGAACTATGAAGTGAGAGCCAAACAGGTATGGCCTCAGCTTCTTCAGGGCCCGAACCACAGCAAATACTTCCTTCTCTATGGCACTCCATTTGTGTTCCCTAGGGTGCAGTTTCTTGCTTATAAAAGCATCTGGCTGGTCATGTCCCTCGTCATTTTTCTGGGAAAGGACACGCTATCCTCAGACAGAAGCATTTGGTTGGATTATGAACTGCCTGGAGTAGTCTGGTGCTTGTAGGACTGGAGCAGAGCACATAGCATTTTCCAGGGTGTCAACTGCCTTTTGTCAACTCACTGTCTGGGTATTTTCTTGGAGTTAGTTCTGTGAGGGGGACAACTATGGTGCCATCATCATTCACAAATCTCCAATACTACCCAGTCAAGCCAAGGAGTGCCCTGGCCTGTGTCTAAGTTGTGGGAGCTTCTCAAGCCAGAATGGTCTGGATAGTGAGCTAGAGGGGTTGCAATTGACCTTCACCAACCAGGTGGCCCAAGTAAAACACTTTCCCCTGCCCTATTTGGCACTTACTGGCCTTGATAGTGAAGCTTGCCTTCTGCAGTGCCTCCCTAGGTGGATCAGGTGATCCTGCAAGGTGGATCTAGAGACAGCTATATCATCCAGATAAGCTGCACTAAAAGATGTCAGTCTAGCAAAGACCTAGTTCACCAACCTCTGGAAGGTGGCAGGTGCATTCTTAAGTCTAAAGGGCATAATTGTGATCTGATAATGCCCACCAGGAGTATAAAATGCTGACCTCTCTTTCGCTCCTGGGGTCAGACCAATCTGCCAGTACCCAGATGTTAAATCAAAGGCACTCAGATATTTGGCTGCCCCTAATCTGTCTATCAACTCATCATCTCTTGGGGTTGGGCATGCAAACATTTTTGTAAAAGAGTTGAGGTCCCTGTAACCCACACAATACCCCATTTCCCTTTTCTCTCCCTTGGAGTGAGTTTTGGGGAATAAAACTACTGGGCTAGCCAAGGGACTCTCATAGGGTTCAATGACACCCAAATCCAGCATCTTTTTTACTTCTGCTTGGATACTCTCCAAGACATGGTCTGACTGTCTGTAATTTTTGTTCTTGTCTCCAGTGTCCACATTATGGGTACACATATTTGTCTTTCCAGATGTCAGGGACAACAACCCAGCATACTGGTTGAGGACTTGCATGCAATCTGCCTTCTGCTACTCTGTGAGGGTGTCTGATAAGACCACACCATCCACAGAACCATCTTGTAGGTTGATAGAGAAGAGATCAGGGAGAGGCTCATTCTAATCCTCCAGTCCCTTATCTGTGACCATAAGCATGGTCACATCAGCTCTGTCATATAAGGGCTTTAGGCAGTTGCAACTGCCTAAGGCCACTAGATAAGTGATCTCCCCTTTTCTTTCAAATATGGGATAGGGCCCAGACCATTTGTCTGGGAGGGCTTTGGAGCAACAGACTTCAACGCCCAAACTTTCTGCCCTGGTTGGAACTCAACTATAGCAGCTTTCTGGTCATACCAGAGCTTTTGGAGCTCAGTACTCAGTCATCCTTGAACGTAGGCCAAGCACATAGTCCACAAAATCTTGCTTGGGCTGTTTGAGAGGCTTCTTCCAGCCTTCCCTAGCAAGATGTAGTGGTCCCCTTATAGGGTGCCCAAACAAAAGCTCAAATGGAGAGAATCCTACTCCTTTTTGTGGCACTTCCCTGGAGGCAAACAGCAGGCCAGGAAGCAGCGCATCCTATCTCCTTGTGGAATTTTCAGAGAGTCCTCCAATCATGCCTTTTGGGGTCCGGTTAAATCTTTCAACCAGCCCATTTGTTTGTGGATGTTATGGGGTGGTGAACGTGAACATATAGGTCACCCCACATTCAGTCTACATGTGTTTTAGGTATTCAGACAAGAAGTTTGAACCCATGTTTGATAATTAGGGAATACTACCCTAGTAAAAATACCCAGGGTGGCTTTTGCAACTGCAGGTTCAGTAGTGTTTTTAAGGGGTATAGCCTCAGGATATCTACTGCCATGATTCACTATAACTAGGATGTATCTGTGTCCTGAAGATGTTTGATGGTCAAGGGGGCCAACAGTTTTGACCGCTACCCTTTCAAATGGTACCCCAACCAGAGGTAGTGGCATTAACATTAAATTACATTAAAACATTAATGGGGGCCTTCAAGTGTCCGCCTGCCTTGTCACAGGCTTGCGAGATAGTGCAGGACTGACAAATGTCCTTCAACTTTTGTGGCATTCGTGGCCAATAAAATTGGTTAACTAACCTACTCCAAGTTTTATTTTGGCCCATATGCCCAACTAGGGGAATGTCATGGGCTAGAGTGAGGAGAAATTCTCTGAACTGCTGGGGAAGTATCATCCTCCTGGTTGTACCAGGTTTGAGTTCTCTGGCCTCAGTGTACAGGAGCCCCTCCTCACAATAAACACTGCAGCTATCACTGACATTTCCTAGCTCTTCCTGTGCAGCTTTCTGCCTCAGGCCTTCAAGAGCGGGACAGGTCCTCTGCCCCTGGCACAAATCTTCCCTGAAGGATACCTTTGGGTGGGAAGGCCCAAGCTCTGGAAGCTCAGTTCCCTTCAAGAAGGGTGAATTCTCTTCCTCAGAAGAGGGGTCCTGATCTGAGATCTGTTTTGAAGCTGGTTCCTCAGTCTTCTTGCCTTTTCACTTGGAAGGCTGGCCCACTGTTTCAGGATCCAGCTCTCTTTTTTCCATCTGAAGATTGCTCTGTGCCCTAGTTTTGACACATACACATTCTGAGATCCCAAGAATTGCTGTATGAGTCTTCAGTTCTACTTCAGCACAGGGAGAATGCTCGGGGTAATTTCCAAGCAGGCAATCTACTGGGATAGATGAGGACACAACCACTTCTTTTTGCCCTACTACTCCCCCCAATCAAAGGTTACTATGGCCACGGAATTGAACTTTGTCTCATTGTCAGCATTGGTGACAGGGTAGGACTTCCCTGACAGGTACTGGTTTGAGTGTACCAGGTGCGAGTTACAATGGTAACACTTGCTCCTGTGTCCCTCAGTGCTTCCACTTTCTCCCCATTAATCAAAGGGTGCTGCTTGTAATTTTTCATACTACTTGGCCAAGAAGCACAGCATAATCCTGCACCACCCTCAGTGACTAATGTTGCCTCTGTGGGATCACTGACATGGTCAGGCCACACCTCTGATCCCATCTGGAGATTAGCACCTGTATTTACTGCAGATTGACCAGAGGCATTCTTTTTGTTTTTACAGCTAGAGTCTCCAATTTGGTGCCCTTTCGTTGTGCAGTCATGGCACCAAGCCTTGATGGGATCAAAGTGCTCTCCTTGGAACCCACCCCTAGACCATGAGGAGTCTCTGGGCCCACCCTCCTGTGCAGGTTTTTGGGGGACTTGAGAAGTCTCTTTATTATTTTTCCTTTGGGTGCCATCTTTCCCTTGGGGGCTTTTTGGCCTTTGTCTTTTTCATCTTCCCCATCAGTGGTAATTTTGGTTACCCTTATTTTGACCCAATCATATGCTTAACTCCCCAATTCTTGAGGGGAAAGTGGACCCCGGTCTACCTGGTGTTGATGTAGCCTATTATTGAAACCATTACCAATGCTCTTTCATGAATAGGTTGTACAGTTCATCATAATCTTGTACCTTGTTCCCAGCTAACCAACCACCCAGCATTTTTACTGAATAGTTCACAAAGTCTTCTCAAGTTTGGCTTTGGGTTTTCCAAGCCTTTCAGATCTTTATACGGTACTCTTCAGTTGTAAATCCAAAGCCTTCAATCAGGGTACCCTTCATGAAGCCATAGGATTTAGAATCTGTTTCACTCAGTGTCAGTAGCCTATCCCTGCACTTCCCTGAGAATAACTCCCACAACAGTGTGCCCCAATGCTTTTTCTCAATTTCCCACTCAATACAGGTTTTTTTAAAGGCAGAACACCATTTGACTATATCATCCACTTTGGTCGGGGGGGGAACGATTTTTGTGAGTTTGAAGTTGAAGGATTTCTCCCTCAATACTTCTATTCTGCCACCAGACATTTCCAAAAGCTGACTCTCAGGCCAGTCTTTTGATCAGCCTGGCAATGTCCAGGTCTGCTTCTGTGGGTACACTAGTGCTGGAGTGTGATGCGCTACCCTCATCTATTTTATCCACAGCATCTTCATCTACCACAGATGCATCATCATCTACCGTGTCTGGGGGATTATCTCTTTAGTTCTAGGCCACCAGAAAACTAAGTTTCTCTGCACTGGGGCTCTTTCCAGTATGAATTTGGTAATGTTTGCAGAGTTTCCTTAATTGGTCATAGCTATATGCTTCATAAGGTTCCAGGTCGAGCTCCTAGTTCTGGGTCTCTGCATCTGTCATTTTTACTTTACTAACATTGGGACCTTTTTAAGAATTTGGAATCTCCTTTTTGGATAGCCCAACTAAAGTAAGAACGTTTAAACATTTGCTATTGCAATAGGGACATAACTAGTGCCCTAACAATTATTGTAAAAAATTGTAATTTTTTTTTGTCAATTGAAATACAAAAACAACTAAGGTAAAGGCAATTTGGAGCGTTACAAGTGTGCTCACAAAATTGTCAAAGTGGTATTAGCGAATGCAAAGTCTTTATCCCACAGCTGCCCCCAAATGTAGGAGGCATCCTGTCTATCAAGTGTGCAAAACTAGGCACAATGTGCAGAGGGTCCGGGCTACCACACGTTGGTTTACAAGGGTAAAAACTAGACCACCTAATGCTCTAACTTTTGTAGTAGCTTGGTGGAGCAGTTAAGCCAAACTTGGAGAAGTGCAAAGCATTCATTATACTCACAGCATCAATCTTGCAACTCACACACTCAAAGGAATAACTTGAGAGCAATTTATAAAAATGCTTCATATTTTTATGAAAATTTTAAGACCAAGATCATCAGAATTGGTCAAGTACTTTTCGAGATACAAATTTTTGAAGTTTAATAAAAATAGTCTTTTTGTGCAAAACTACGCACCATAGGAATCAATGGAGGATACCCTTTAAAAATACATACTAAATCACACAGTAGGTTTACCAAGTTCCTATTTTGCAGGTTGGTCAAGGTCATCAATGGGCACACTGTGGCACTGGAGAAGCTCAGGCAGCTCCTGGTTCCAGCAGGAGCAGTGGAAAAAAGTCTCTGGTGCTAGTGCAGGGACACTGCGGGGGACCACTTGGAAAAGCACTGCACAGGTAAGTTTAAAGGTGAATCCTGGGGGTTGCCTTGTAGTGTTGATGTCACAAGTGGTAGGGGACCCTTAGTACATAGCTGGATCTTTGGTGCATGGCAAAGTGTAGCTAGGTGCAGAGCGAATCAGTGAGCCAGGATCTGTGCACAAGGATGCCCTCAAAAGCAGGAGGCAGGTCAATTCAAAGGTGTATTGCTGGACAACGGTGCACTTTGGTGGGAGCCCTGGGTTGTTTCTAAAGTCCCTCGACTGGTGCTTTCGCATGGTCCTTTTACAGTCCTGGGTGAGTTGTTTTTCTTGGTGTCTGAAGTCAGGTGACCAATACATACAGTATTGGTACGATTCACCCATTTGAGGGTGCAATGCCACCAAAGTTGGCAAACTCTCAGGGATTGTCCTCATGGCCATTGGTGTGAAGTTTGGTCTGGCTGCAATGTCTGGTTCCGGAGTTAGCATCTGGCCAGTGAAGTGGACCTCACTGGCTTGTTAGTTCCTTGTAGATTTAGAGTGGTACTTTTGTGTAGCCATTTTAGTTATAGCTCCATGCACGTTATTTTAACACACTAGGCCACTGTGCACTTTAATCTAGACATATTTTATTCAGCTTCGCTTTATTATTATTACAATAAAAAAATTTATGGTCTTGTTTATTTTCATCTATCTACCTGTTTTTGCCTACGCCAGCACTCTGTTCTCAAACAAGACATTCTTGATCACTCTGTGCTTCATTCAAGGCTGTAGCTCGGTACATTGCCGGTGAATGTGGTAGAAGTTTAGTCTCCAACATTCATAGAAAATACACATCTTTACGTAGGGACATTTTCTCTGAACATCAGCTGTGTTATTATATAAACACTTCCTTGTCCCTTACACGTTAGAGGGAGATTCCAGCAAGGGAACCACAACTGTATGCTGATTGCTGAATGCTTCGCTACAGATGCTAACGCAGACCACAGGCCTTTGCTCAGGTATGAGGGTTGATGTCTTCCCAGGGGAACCTGAAAGGCAGAAGTAGAGCTTAACATGTTGTGCTCAAATTGCAACCTAGATAGGAAATAGTCCATCGATTATAGTGACAATATGATAGCGTTGTTTCTATGCTTCACTCTTCTCCTCACAATTTTAATACTGTCATGTTGTGTGGTCCTGGTTATTGCAGCTCCCGCTTTGCTATCTAAGATGCAGTAATTTTAATAAACTCATTATTGAAACATATACTGCCTCTGTTTGTCATTTATATATGAGACTGAATTGTAAATGAGAAAACGGATGAGACCTGAGTGACCATGACTTCCCTGAGAAGCCTAGTATGTCATGCGCTCGGCTGCCCAATCATCACTATCCTTTGGTAGGGATGAGGCACTGCTAGTTGGCTGGAGCAAAACCTGGATTGGAGCGACAGGTGTCACCCACAGTGGGTTAGACTCAGTCTCCCACACCACAGGCGATTCTGGTGCTCAAAATCCAGTAGTCTCATTAGTATAATGAGAGGCTACGCGACATTACCTACACTCTAGAAGGAGTTCTCTGGCAATTTATGAAGCCTGGAGGTCCTCTGGGGTTCTTTAGCTTTTTCACCAGCTGTCCAGCAGCTCCTCAGCGACGATTGTCAGGTCCTGGGTGCAGCAGGCAGGGTTTGGCGCCTTTTCTTTGTGCAGCTGGTCCACAGTTCTCGTGCCTTGGATCTTCTGGTTGCTGGTCTTCTTTTGTCCTTCAAATTTGAGTTCTTGGTCTAGGGATGCCTACTAAATAATGTATTTAGTTGGCATTTTAGGGGGAGCCTGGCAGTGACCAATGGGTGATCTACCTTAGGGTAGCTTCCTGTGGGCAGAGGTCACTTCTCTACACCTGATTAGCTATTTTCCTTCCATCCAAAATGGAGGGAAATTAAATGGAGAGTCCACCTTGCATGCAACACCTTGGGGGTGGTATGCTAGGTAGGGCCACTGCGCCTTTCCTTTGTTTGAGTTTCCTGCCATTGTTCCCTACAAAAGTGAGGGTTTTCCATGGGGTGGCCATCTGCTGCTAGCAGCAGGCTTGGAGGTCAACTTTCAAAGGTGTTAAGCCCTTTGAAGCTTGCCAACCGAGCAGTGCACATTCCTGAGGGAGGGGATGTTAGCACCTCCACCCAGGAAGCGCTTTGTTCTAAATACAAGAGGGCAGAAGCCCTCACCCCAGGGCTGCAGACTTGTGTCTGGAGGTGGCAGGCTTGATGTGTCTGGCCTGAAACCATGCCCGGGTAGTTAGCTTTTGCAGGGGGCACCTCTAAGGTAAACCCTTGGTACATTTTATAATAAATCCAACACTGTTACCAGTTTAGATTTGTCATTCTGAGTTGTTTGATACCATACAACCCAGGTTTCAGAGTGGCCATCCTGTAGCTGTGAAACCTGTACTGACCATGTCCAGCACATGCATTGAAAATGGCTGCTCTGCTTACTCACTATGTCCCAGGTTTGGCAAGGGTACAGTGGGGCATATTGCTATTGCATCTATGCCTTCACATAGAGTATAGTACACCCTGCCTTAGGGCAGGAAGGCCTTCCAGAGGAGTGACTTACCTATATTGCCTACAGTGTGTAGTGGACAGGGCACATACACAGTGACATGTTAGGTTTGCATTTTAGGTTTGCATCAGGACATTCAGCCTGCAATGGCAGTGTTGGGTGTACCTGAATGTATGGCCCTATAGGGCAGCACAATCGGTGCTGCTGCCCTCAGGGGCCTACCCCTAGTACTTCCTGCTCTGGGTACCTAAGTACCATTTACTAGGTGCTTATGGTGGCATTTAAAAGTGTCTCCAATTGTGCCAATGCATCACAACAGTTTTGGGGAAAGAGATCTGGCCCAGGGAACCTGGTTAGCAGTGGTCCTGGGCGCTAACAATGTCTAGGCCACATCATTTACATGGCAAAACGTGGTCTTTTCTAACAGCATTTTCAGAATTACAATTTAAAATCCAACTTCACCATAAATTGTGATTTTAAATTTTGTTTCCAGAAACACTAAACGTGGGGATCCCATCTCTTCGCATTTGGAAATTACATGTATAAAATATAATAAGGTGATGCCACTGTTATCCTAAGGGAGAGATAGGCCTTGCAGTAATAAAAAAGTAGTGAAAAACAAAGTTAAGAGTTTTTTCACTACTAAGACACTTAAAACTTAAAGATAAATGTCCTACTTTTTAACTACACTGCATCCTGTTCCTGGACTGTCCAGGACCTACCTTAGGGGTGACTTGAATCTATTATAAAGGAAGGTTTGGGCCTGGCAAGAGGGCTAACTTGCCAGGTTAACATGGCTGTTTAAAACTGCACACACAGCTCTGCAATGACAGGCCTGAGACATGTTGAAGGGCTACTTAAGTGGGTGGCACATTCAGCGCTAAAGGCCCAGTACTGGCATTTAATTCACAGACCTGGAACACATATGGTGCACTTTATTAGGGATTTACAAGTCAAATAAATATGCCAATTTTGGGCACACCAATGCTACCATGTTTTAATTAGAGGGCACATGCAAATCAGCACTGATTAGTAGAGGTAAAGTCCCCAGAGCCCTAAAGCTAACAGAAACAAGGTTAGAAACTGAAGAGGAGGAAGGCACAAAGTCTGGGGATGCCCCTGCAGAAAGGGTAATTTACAACACAACCCCCTCCAGCCTGAAGCCAGGCTAGACCAATCAATAACTTGATAGGCTTCCCCACTTAGGGTGATAGAACAAAGGCAATGACCCACTACTGTAGGGGCATGTGTTAGCTCTACGCCTCTCTGAACCTAGTTGAGTCCCTCTCTATATACTCTCGGGGCCTACAGAAGTTACCCAACTGGAACCCTTCTTCTCATTTGCGGACCCTATCTGTGCAGCACCTAACTTTAACTTGCTAATAGATGCACCCCAGTAGGAAGGCAGTACCACTAAGGCCAACAATGTGGTGTGTCCCATTCAACCCCTTGAGTCTGACTTTTGTTCCCAACCAAAGGAAAACTCTGTCCACAGGGACAACAACCAACAGAGGCCACTGACAGCTGTCAGTGTCAAGAGCCAGGCCACAGGCTAGTCAGGGCTTTAAGTCCTCTGTTGTTTAATGATCAGGGGCAGAAGCCCAAGGTACCTTGCATCCCCTCTCCACTTTCCCTCCCACCAGTTCAGGAGTGGTATCCTGCAACTGGTCCTTCAACCTAGGGTCTGTACCCACAGGTTGAACAGGAGTCAGGGGTGACTCCTTCCTCCCCCTGCCCTTCCATCTGGGGTTCTGTACCCTTTGTTTGGGAGTGGTACCCCCAGAAAACTGAACTGTCAGGGTGCTCGTGGCAGCCGCCCTGCCCAGTTCTCCCACTAGTTCAGGGGAGATATCCTGCAACTGGTCCTCCAGTCCAGGGAGTGTACCCTATAGTTGAACATGTGCTTTGCAAGCTTGGACTTCCAGGGGAGTACACCGACACCCCGAATTAAAACACAGTCTTCATGTGTTGTGGTGTGAGTCTGCCTTGTGCAGGTCTCCTGACCCCTGTTGTCCATGGGATAGAGCATGGAGCCCCCCACCCCGGCCAGAATTAGCTTCACTAGGGTCAAACTTGAGGTCCTCTGATCTCAGAGGTGGCAAACCCTGATCCTCCCACTGGAGACTGTTTGCACCTCTTACACCCCTACCTGGGCTTCTGCACCCTACTCAGTGAGTGGTACTGCCAGTCACCAGAACTGGTTGGATGCTTCTTGCATCTACCCCCACCAAGTTCACCACACACCATGGGACTCCCATCAGTGTATAGACACCTGGTACAGGCCAGTCCCCTCTTCTTCTGCCAATCTGAGAGCAATCCAAGTACTGGGGCTGGAAATAGGGCTCACTGGGTCTCTGCCCACACCCACCCTTTTTTACTACGCTTAGAAAGGACATGGGACCCTTTTTCCCCCCAAGACACTGGGAACTGTCTGGGCCACTGTGACTCTTCCCCTTACTCTAATGGGGAAACACTGAGCCACTGTACTTTCAGTCACTCCATAATGCCACCCCAGACACTCTGGTACTCACGTAGAGGTCTATATCCTTTGCAAGTTCCCTGTGGTTAAATACCTTAACATCCACCATGGGTTGGCATAGTTCTGGAAAACAGTGACTGAACATGTGTTCTCTAGCAGCAATCAAAATGTACAGCCTCTCAAATGCGTTCACCATACTACCCTTCACCCAACCATCCAGTGCCTTGCAAAAGTGGGCCACAAAATCCCCCCAGGACTCCTGAGACAATTTCCTACTGCCCTTGAACCTTAATACTCACTCTTCAGGGGTGAATTCATTCTTCTTTACCAGGTCTTCTTCCTGGGGGCATACCTTTCCCTTTCCCTCCCTTCTTGTGCCAATAGAGTATCCCTCCTATCCACAGGAATATCACTCCATAAGCCAGTTTGGCAATCCTCCTCAGGGATCCTGTTCACTTTAGAGCTGCTTCATATGCCTGAAACCACTGATGTATGTCATCCCCCTCCTTGAAGCAAGGTACCAGGACTCTGGAAATGTGGGTGGTATCTTTAACATTGGACACAATAAATGTGCTGCCACCACTGGACTTGCTGTGCTTGTAAGTTCAGAACCTTCAAGCTACGCTCATGGGCCAATTTCTTCTTCTCAAGAGCAAGTGTTTCCCTTGTGAATGCCTTTTCTTCCTCCACCATCCTCTCCTCTGCCAGTGCTCTGTCAGGCTCAGCTCTTCTCTCCTCTACAGCCAGCCAGGGCAACTTCAGGTCCCGCTCAGCCTGCCTGTCCTTGGATTCCTCAGGGAATAGGGTTTGAGAGGTGACACTGCTCCTGGCAATAGATCCAGCAAGGGACTCCCTATCCATCGGGTCCCCTCTCTCCGTTGGAGCCTCTGCCCAGTAATTTTTCTCCTCCTTCTCATCCTTCTCGCGCCCACTGCCCTCTTAGGTGTCTGGTATGGGATCAAGGAGGTTCCAGGGCTTTGGGTTCTTCAGGATTCCAAAGGGGTCCTTATCCTCCTCAGGGTCCTCTGCTGTTGCATTTCCCCAGCTCGCCTCCTCAAAAGCATACAGGGCTTCCTGAAGATACAGCCTTGTGGATCTCCTAGACACCTTCAGCCCCCTTTGCTCATAAAATTCTTTCAGCACACTCCTAGTGTAATATGGCAGGAGACTGAGATCTAAGATTGACCACATTATGCTTAGGTACCACTGATGCAACAACAAGAGTTCCAGTGCAAGACGATGAAGCACGAGTAAGCTTTAAAAAAATGACCAATGAGGGAAAAGGGAAAAAAAAACTCGTATTGGTCTCAGATGTGGATAGTAGTGTACACCAAATTACTGTAAGGCACTGCACAAATACAAGTCCTTCCCTCACTGTTGATCATCAGTTTTGTAAATTGGATATATAGTTGGCATAGATACGCACCCTGTCCAAGTAGGGATACCAAATCTGGGTAAGTCAGATACACACCCTAAATTGACCTTTGCTCACTCTCTGGTAGCTTGGCAAAGAGCAGGCAAGCTTAAGCTTAACTTAAGAGGCACTACGTAAAGTATTTGTGACACACTTAATTAAGTAACTCACTCTGAAAGACCCCCCCAAAAGACTCTGCACAGGCTTAGATAAGTAAAGTCTAATTATCTGAGTAAAACCAGACCAAAACCACAAAAATCCAATCAGTTGAAGATGAGATATGCAAAGAAGGGTAGGCCATCTAGAGAACCCATGCATGGTCCCCTGAAATAGTACCTTTGACGGAGTAACACATCCACGTCGAGGGCACAGTGTGTCAGTATTTTCCCTGCAGAAGGGTCACTGCATTGTCATTGGATTCCACTGAAGTGAATACAATGCATTGTTGTTGAGCCGTGCATCCTTTGGATCCACTGTGATCAAGCAGCCTCTGAGTTGGAGGGGCAGTGAGTCAGAATTTCTGCCGCACTCAAGGCAATGTATTGGTGGCCACAATGCCACGATGGCCTTCATGGTCGAGTTCAATAACATTGCTTTCTCAAACTCTGGGGTATGACAATCCTTTTAGTACAATCCCTTCTTTAGTGACAGACAGTTCATCTTGGAAATTGAGATATTTTTGAAATTCAACAACATCACTTAAAGGTAAAACACTCTGGCCCTCATTCTGACCTTGGCGGGCGGCGGAGGCCGCCCGCCAAAGTCCCGCCGTCAGGTTACCGTTCCGCGGTCGAAAGACCGCAGCGGTAATTCTGACATTCCCGCTGGGCTGGCGGGCGGCCGCCTTCAGGCCGCCCGCCAGCCCAGCGGGAAAGAGGCTTCCACGATGAAGCCGGCTCGAAATCGAGCCGGCGGAGTGAAAGCTGTGCGACGGGTGCAGTTGCACCCGTCGCGTATTTCACTGTCTGCGCAGCAGACAGTGAAATACATTTAGGGGCCCTCTTACGGGGGCCCCTGCAGTGCCCATGCCAGTGGCATGGGCACTGCAGGGGCCCCCAGGGGCCCCGCGACCCCCCCTACCGCCATCCGGTTCCCGGCGGGCGGACCGCCGGGAACTGGATGGCGGTAGGGGGGGTCGGAATCCCCTCGGCGGCGCAGCTAGCTGCGCCGCCTTGGAGGATTCCAATGGGCGGCGGTACACTGGCGGGTGACCGCCAGTGTTGCCGGTCCGACCGCGGCTTTACCGCCGCGGTCGGAATGCCCATTGGAGCACCGCCGGCCTGTCGGCGGTGCTCCCGCGGTCCTCCAACCCGGCGGTCATGGACCGCCAGGGTTGGAATGACCACCTCTGTCTCCATGACTAGGCAGCAATAATTTCTTTAAGGGCACATGTTATCATCAGTCTTGGTAGGGCCAATTATCTGCTCAATGGACAGAGCTGCAGGTGTGCTGGACTATGAACTTGATGGACTCTTCCTCAGTTTAGAATATTGAAGTGTGTCTCTGCAGGGTACTCATGAGAAGCAATCTGCAGGGTTTTCATTCTTACCTGGCTTGTGCATAATTGTATATTTTTACTGTTGTAAGCACATCTCTCACCTCTTGATATGAGGGGACATCTTGGCTTTTTGATTGCCGAAAATGGTGAGTAACGCCTTTGGACAGTGACAAACATAAAATGCTTTCCCTATAGAAACACATGGAAAGGTTTGCAGGACCATACCACTGCCGGACTCTCCTTTTTCACGTGGGAATAGGCATTTCTATGTCAGACAGATGCTGGCTGGCATACGCCACAATGTATCTCCAAGCATTTGGATGTCCACTATGCTGAGCTACGATTGCTCCAAACTCCACTAGGCTCGCATACACAGTGATCTGAGTGTGCAATTTAGGATTAAAATAGGCTATCTCAGTCACATTTTTTATTGCATAATTCATATTTTAGAAATGCTGGTCACATTCAATGGGCCATCAGAACTGAATATTTTGTTTTTTTTTAGGTCTCGCAAAGGAGCACTCACTGTGGCAAAATCACAAGTGTACCTCGAACAATAGATGGTCATGGGCATGATAGACCATACCATGGTGACATCTTGTGAAGGACTTGTGGCTTGTAATGCTCATACTTTATTAGGATCAGGAATCATCCCTCATTAGACAATACATGTCTAAAGAACTTGAGCTTTGTTTTGTGAAATTCACATTTTTCAGCAATTAAAGTGAGGCCTGCATCTGTAAGTAATTGAAACACTTGTTTGAGGACATTATAATGCTCCTTCTGATTTGCACCAAACACCAGTATATTATCACTGTAATTGAAGGCATGTGTCACAGGCTGAATAATCCTACATATCACATATTGGAATATTTCTGCTGCAGAGAACACTCAAAGGCTTAATATTTTGGATCTACATAAACCAACATGAGTCAAAAAAGTGGGAATGTACCTGCAGTTCTCTTACAACACATGCTGATGGTAGCACTTGTTCAGGGCACGACGGGAGAAAACTTTGGCTCCATTTAACTGCATGATCATATCCACAAAGCACACACCAGGATGTCTCTCTCTCTTAATTGCTTTTTAGGCTTGGTGCATCTCCATGCAGATGTGTACTGCACCTCCACTCTCCTTTTCCAGCATCACCACAATAGGCGACCCCTATGGTGTGGGACCAGTAGAGTGCACAATATTGTGATGTTTCAGCAAAGCTTCTAGCTCCTTCTCGACTGCTTCTTGAAGACAAAATGCTATCCTGCAGTGTTGCTGTGCAATGAGCCTGATGTCTTCATTATTGTGAAGTTGCACCTTCTTCGTTTTGAACCTTCCTAGACCATGAAACAGTGATGGAAATTCATTAACAATTTCAGGTTGTGTATTTAGGTTGTAATTGATGGATATCAACCCTATGTCAACAGCAGTTGCAAAGGTAAGAAGGCATGCTCTAGATGGAGTACCTTGAAGAAAGTGAATTGGAGCCTGCACAGACATCTTCTTATGCCGCAGTCACTATGAATGATCCTTGACTCCACAACGGTTTGGAAGCAGCCAATGTTGTACACATTTGTACTTGATGCTTTGAGTCACGTTACAGGCGATTAAGTGAAATTGTTCAACTGGCATGATGCTGATTGATGCACCACTATCAATTACAAAAGTTTCAGGGCTGCCATTCATTTTCAATTTGATTTTGGGGCAATGTCAATATGAGTTCTTTTGCTTTCTCAGCTCACTTGCTTCTGCCCTTCTTTCATATTCTGTGCAAGTGGCAAGGTCCACTTGTGCATGTTGTTCCCTTTTATCTACATTCATCGCACATTCACCCTCTTCACTGTCGCTCAATGATGACACCAAGGAACTCTTGCAGGACGATCTTGATGATGATCGACTTTGTTTAGTTTTGACCTGTGGCAGTTGAGGACTTTTTTTGACTTTGTGAGTGTGGCGAGACTGCTTCTGGAACCTTCTCACATCCATTTTCTCATCCTGCCATGACACACTTGGTTTTTCATTCACTTTACAGTTATGAAGTGGTCCTCCTTTCCTCATCTTTTAAATGTTTGTCCGGTGACTGGACATTTTTTGTGTGTGAAAGTAAAAATCCACATGGGAAACACAGTCTTTTTTTTTTGTTGAGGATGTCGACTTAGGGACATCTGCTTAGCAGTGGTGTCTACTCTTAATGAACAATGCCGGTTCACTTTTTGCTGTTCCCACTTCGATATCGGCCGCTTGCAAATTGGCTCATTCTTTAGCCATAGCAGCTATTAATACCTTTTCCAGACTGCGTGTCTCTCGCAACATGCGTCTTCTGAACAAGTCTGACAAGCACCCATCACTGACTTTGAAACTCATGGCTTCTTCTTCATTAGATTAATTACATTTGAAATGTTTGATAAGCACATCATCTTTCAACAAACTCATCCATCATTTCACCAACTTGTTGTCTCACTTGATTGAAAATGTATCTTTCGTAGTCAACGTTTGGCCTTGGATTGAACTTTGCTCCTAATACTTCTTTGATTTGACAGTAAGACATTGGCTCAGTCTGTGAGAGCTTCCTTATCACTTTTTTCACTCTGTCACCTGCAAGATTCTTTAAGTATTTAATGATCTTCCCATCACTTGCTTCTTCTAGAGCATCTATGAAATCATCAAAAGTCTGGGTCCATGTGGTCCACCTGGTGCAAATATTTTGTTTTTTGGCAGTATCCAATGGAGGCGGAGGTTTCAAGAATGCAGCAGTACTGTATTCCATGTCTTTTGCAGCACCTAAAGGAACCCTTCACTATCTTGAAGGCCTTTTCAGTTTTGTTAAAGGCCACCAGCTGCTGCCTTCTCTGGCCCTGGCAGCTTCTTTGGTAACCAACATCTTGTTGAGCCCAACCCTTGTGTTCCCTCTTGAGTCATCTCGTCCAGTCTGAGGTCGTAAGCCAGGTAAGTAGACTTCACTATTTGTGCCTGGTTGTCACTGCCTTCAGCATTCAATGCAAACATAAACAGCAAAAATGGTAGTAATGGCACAATAACTGCACTTCCTATGTGTGTCCAAACGCAATATAAATAAAGTTTTATTTTGCAGTGTGATCACTGTAGACGGTGATTGCATAATAGTTTTGAATGAACTATGCCTTACTAACCTAAGACATGAGCATGTATTCAACAGGATACATCACATACAAATACCAAAATCAAGCCATAGCACCCAAAACTTAGTCACAACAAGTATTCAAAGTATGTATTCGAAATTGCAGAAGTTTCTGAACAGTCCTTCATGGTTCATAAGTTCTTCTTTATTGAGCACTTAACAAAAGCCACTAAGGTGAAAAAGTCCTTAGTAGACAATTCCTTCTGTATAACAGCCAACATGTGTTTCGTCACTAACGTCACTTTTTCAACACTGTGAAGTACAAAATGGACAAATTGTCAAGATGAAATTACATTGTTTGATTAAGGATATGGCATCCAATCATGACTTCAAATCCTGCGTGGAAGGTGAGAAAAAAACCTACACAGTATATAAGCACGTGGAAGAATAAAAACGTGCCTCTTTCATGCTTTAAAGGAAGGTGAACACCCAAATGATGTGATAGAGAAGAGACCTCGGAAAACAAAATAAGAAACAGTGGTAGACTCATTCTGATAAGAAAAAAGAGTGGACCATAGACACTGTAGTGAGGTACACAATGAACACATTTAAAAGAGTATGAGTAGAGTAACTAGTCAGCAAAGTCCAAACCTACCAAGAAATAACATCTTATGGCGCAACCCTTTTCATGATATAGATCAACAGATCATGTGTATACTGTAAGCAATTGTATCAGCTATCAGTTATATGAAAGGGTCCGAAACTTAAAATCAGCATTTGTAATAGAAAAGCCAAGATATGATACATGTACTTGGTATGCAAAGAAAGGTAAGCCCGAATAGTATTCATACAATTGAATCACGTTCAAAAGAAGTCAAGACGGCAAATGAATTCAAGAAAGTCCATAGTCAGATAATAATAAAGTCATATGTGGGACCATGATAAGCCTCCATCCTGTAAATGGAAACCATAAGTTGCTACACAGACCCAACTATGGGTTTGAATAAATAAAGTAACTTTGAAACATAGCCAAGGAACCCATTACACACATGATCATATAATATTTACCTCCTCCTTACCAGTATGATCCATTATGGCAACCAATCTTACCATACTCTTACACATTGTCTGTAGGACAGAAACAACACAGCGGCACCTGAACAACTGTTACGTAATGCCAACTAAATGAGGAATACCACATCATCTTAGTAAGTGACGGAATAAGTGCTCGAGGATGTATCAAAATATATGACATGAGCAAATTGAACAAGTATATATGGTAATTATAGGCATATGATATGTACCTCATCCTTACCAACAATCACAGGATGGAGGGTTATCATGATCTCACATATGACTTTATTATTATGTGACTACAGACTTTCTTGAATTCATTTGCCCTCTTAAAATGGTGTGCCTCCTTTTGACGACTGCTCTGAGCAGCCTTTAAAAGTGCCCAAAAAAATGACGCAAAGAAAGATCTTGGATTTCTTTGCACCATTTTTACGACCCTCCTATGCATTATGCATGGCGCATGCATGATGTAGCGCAAAGGATACAAAGTGGCTCAATGCATGCATTGCACCACTTTGTAAATCTGGTACGGCATTTTTGGCCATCTAAAGCCACATTAGCGTAAAAACCATATGACAGTAATATGATGTTAGATGGCGCAAGGGGCTCTTAAATCTGGCCCTTAGTTTTTCCTATACTTCGAAAAACAAATTTCTCTGTGAACTGCAATCACATTACAATATTAAAATTAACTTTCCATGATAAAAACAACAATTTTTCTTCTCCTGACTTATATTTACTACAGTGTAAAATCCACTATCTGGTGGACTTTCAAAAGTCAACGTGCAACTTGCAGATAGAAATATCTATCTAAACCCATAACTGAGGATCCTCTATTTTCATTCATAGAAACCATTTTTGCACGTGTTTGGGTTTCTTGCACAAAGTTTTTGTGAATGAGGCATAATGTTAGTTTGAATGGCTCTGTGAACCTGTCAGTCATGAGCTATTTTTTTCCTAACACAAAACTTGGAAATAAAAGCACATGTGCAAGAAACAATCCAAATGGCCCATTGTTGGAACATTAAGTGGGGAAACTTTGCTTAGTGTAAATTGTTTTGGTTCTTTTCATAGCACGTTGCTTTGATCTGTGGTGGTACATGGAAGGAGAATCCAGTGAGGAATATGAGTAGAGAGGGGCCTACATTATTCTTGTCCCTCTCTTTCTTGCCATGCTGGTAGCTCCCGACAGACCAACTTCTTGGTGCTCATAACTCATGACTATAATGTGGAAGGTGAGGGGAAAGGGAATGTGAAGTTTCTATTGTAAAATCAATTACTGATATTTTGTACCATCCTCTTTTGAATTAATCAGAATAGGTCTCATTCTTTACTTAGTGAATTTTAGGCACAGCAGGCCACAAGGAAAGATATCTGAGTGAGAAAATGGTATAGGAGCAGGGAGGAGCTTCTTGTCTCCACCCCTTCTGCCATGCTTTTGACTCCCTGATGACCAGCCTCTTACAGAATCGCACCCCACTGTAAAGCCCTCCACACCGATGCAGCATTTCAAAGACACATCAGTGCCCAAGATGCTGACTGGTCAAAGGATGTGAACACTGACCTCTGTTCATTGCAAACAGTTTAAGATGTTAATTGTCCATTGCACATTTT
This sequence comes from Pleurodeles waltl, assembly GCF_031143425.1. Taxonomy (NCBI): domain Eukaryota; kingdom Metazoa; phylum Chordata; class Amphibia; order Caudata; family Salamandridae; genus Pleurodeles; species Pleurodeles waltl. The sequence goes on from NC_090439.1 coordinate 609,928,163, forward strand.
TAAGATGTGTGTTTCTGACTATTTGTTTGCAGATTGGAATCCTTCTGGATTGCTAAATATAAGAAGAATGCAGTATCTCCCTACAAAAGGTGGTCAGCCTTATCTTGCAGGAGTGAAAAATGTGAAATCCTCAGTGACAGGATCAGTAATGAATTTTATTGCAAACTGCTTTAAGGAAAGAAAGGCACTGATTGAACACCATTTGTGGTAGGTAAAGTGCCACTGTAGTTGTAAGTATTTCTAGGAATTATTAAGCTACAATGGGCTATCTAAATTGAGGGACAGTTTCCTCGATTAATTTGGGCTGTGTCTGACACTCTCCACCATTGTTGCTCCAAAATGTGATTGTGACCAGAAATATATTAATTTTATTTGTTTTCTCAGAAATCTGACTCAGATCCATCTTTGTAGTACAGTCTTTTGGTGGAAGAGCAATGCAATATAAATTATTGTGAAAAATCTTTATTGGAAAATTTGCTAATAAACTTTGCTAGAATAACTAGTATGTTGGTGGAGAATCTTTTGATGCTAATGCAAAATATGATACAAGGCATACTGTAGGCTTCATTCATTGCCAGTAAGCATCAGCCTTGCCTTTCTATCCCCTCCCTAACTCACCAAGCTGAAATGGTCCAGATAAATCAAAACGTCATAAGCAAACATTACTCACATTTGAGTGAGACACAAACTTGTACTCAAACAGAATCTTTTGAAGTTGAATCTCGTTTGAGAAATAAGTAGGAAAATGTTTGTTTTACATTAGCTAGCCTGTGTAGTGATTGGCAGTAATGTAGGACAACCACTAATAGATCTTTTCCCAGGTTTATAAAATAATGTTCGCTAAACAATTAGCTATGCAGGACAACTGTCAATAAGTAATAGAACTTCACTGTAAAACCTATTGGCATTGGTACAAAACAAACCACACAGAGAAAATAGTTATCAGAGATATAGATTATCTTTTACATAGGCCCTCATACCCCAGTGACATACTGGTATGAGTTCAGCCTGTCAGGCTTTTCTGAACAGTTCTATCATTGAAGTACATAACTACCCTGGTAACTACCATAACAACCCGGATATGGAATGCACACAGGATGATATGATCAAGTAGAAAACAATAATTTCAGAATATTGAATATGTCATGCTATTTTATGTTATTTTGTGTGTATTTTTATAGACCACACCCAGAAGGGTATCCTGGCACAAAAACTGTATGGGCTAAGACAGGGTCATAGCTGCATGAAGAGCCAGGACTTCAGCTTCTTCTATAATTCAAGGACTGAGGAGGAGTCTCTGATGTAGGGGTACTTTGTCCCATGCTTTAGAAGCGAGACAGGCAAAATCACAACCCACAGATCTGGTTCTGTGTAAGCAGGGAGTAGAGGTGTCTAGTAGGTTTGTGGAAGTTTATGCTGTTGTTGAGTTATGTGAGGCTAATGGTGAGTAATGCATTATATGTGTGCTTGAGGAGTTTGAAAAGTGCTTACTTGTGGATTGCAAGCTTTTTGAGGTGCAGGGTGATGTTAGTGCAGGTTGGAGGTTGATGACGAGCCTGGCTGCTGAGTTTTCTAAGGTCTGGAGTCTTTTGGTCAGTTAAGCAGTGATTGTAGCATAGAGTGCACTGCCGTAGTCGAGGTTGCTGGTGATGAGGGCTTAGGTGATTGCTCTGCGAGTGTTGGTGAGGAGTCATTGGAAGATCTTCTTGAGTATCTTGAGCATGTGGAAACAGGAGAAAGATACAGTGTTAACTTGGCTGGTCATGATCAGTTGGTTGCCATTTACAATTCTGAAGTGCTTTGCATTGGTTACCAAGGGAAGAAATGTGAGTTTGAGCTGAGAAAGGCCACCGTGGTGAGTCCACAGCAAGGTGTCTTTGCTGAAGAAAGATAATTTTATCCAGGTGTTCAGAGGCTTGTCAGAGAGTGGTGGAATACGAGCTGGTTATTGTGCATAGCATATGATGTTGATTCCATGGGCACGGATGATGCTGGCAGGTGTGGTCATGTAGGCATCAAACAGAGTATGGCTGTTCTGAATTCATTCTATTACAAAATAAGTACCTAATGGATTATCTGAAATCATTAGGGTTCATGATGGTGGATGATGGCAGATGACTCAGCCATGAAAAAAGATGAGGGCATTCCCTCAAAGCAATGAGCCATTTTGATTTCAGTTTTATTTGTTCAATCTGATGCCATTTTAGAAATTACCTTTCAGTTGAAACCAGTGATGATACTTCAGCTTCATTATAGTATCAATAATCCTTGTGATAATTAACTTGTATGTAAACCTATTAAAAAAGGAACAATTCCAGGGTTGTTTAACTGACTTCAGATCTGACTAGAATACGTTTCAAAGCATTCATCTTTCAGTTTCATGTTAATTGGTGGTGATTTTAGTATGAATTATATCTTATATTATCTGTGTCATATTTCTCCTGTTTTTGGAAACTTTCAATATTTCTTAGGATGATTATCTCCAATCTATGAGTGAAATCCTAGCTTAACATTTCTTGGTTACTATGGAGAAGTTGGATCTGAACCATTCAAACCTCCATAGAGTTGTTGATTTTTGACCACCTGGCTTTTGGATCTGTGCTGTAGACTATACTCATTGTAAGGTTCTTTAAAATGGCTTTGTATGCTAACTGCCAGTGCTCGTCTTTCAAGATAAGGTGCATTTCTACACAGCTGTTGTGAGTGACTGCACTGGGTATACATGTACAAGTGAGTAGAATGAGCAAACAGCGCTACTAACTAAGGTCAGTGTCTTCACACAGGTACCCTGTCAGAGATGAGAACTTTGATACATTTTTTATGGCCTGTGCAAGACTTGTACTTTAATTGGGCATCCAAATCGAAATATCCCCATTTGTTTTTCTTCAGTGTCGGTCTGTATTGCTTTGCTACTCTAAGTGAAAGCTGAGCTCAAGCTAGAGAAAAAGAATAAAGACTCTCTCCCTTGGTTTAAAAAGGTCAGAGTACAAATTTGTTTTAGCCATATCTGCTTTAGTTCATATTCTCTAGGTGATGCAGTCTTTTCCTGAGTCATTCTTAGTGATATTTGATCTTGACCTACACTGCTCAGCTGAGTTATTTACTCTGCTGACCATCACGTAGAACAAAGCCTCTCACAGGTAAATTTCCCAGTAGAAACAAATTAGCCTAATCCTGGTAAAGCAAGTGGATGGGGTGAAATATCCATGGTCTTATCTACTCACACTTCCTGACAAGCCTAGGCATGCCCTTTCTAACAGAAATAAATAGAGGCATAACTCTTGTACTACTCACAAGTGGGTGGGGATCCCTCTTAAAAGTTTAGAGAGAAGGTACCAGTCTGCTATGTTGGTTAGGGGCAAAGCCACAGGTTCTGTGGGGGCTGTTACTGAGGAAAGCTTGATGTTGCAATCTTGGAAAATCCCACAATGCTGTGCAGGGGGATAAACCTAGGGTGGAAGGATGATGTAACATCATTAGATTAGGCAGTGACGCTCACTTTCTAGGGCATCACAGGCTAGAGAAAGACATTGAGACGTACTGGGAACTGCATAAGAGAAGAAAGGTGATACCATGCCTGGTTGGACTCCGTCTAGAGTAAAGGAACATGCTGGACTTGTACTTCATTGGACTCTGTTGGACCTCTGTCTCCAGGACCAGTGGAAATTGCCTTCCCACTCCCTCTGGGTGTGTGCAGGTGGGACGGCTGTGTGGACACTTGTTATTGGTCTTATAGTTGCTTCACAGCCATCTTAAAATAGAAGAAAGATTGATACAAGGCATCATGTTGAAAATTGATTTTTTTATTTATGTGTACAATCTTGACAGCAATCATTGCATATGTTGTTAATGTAATTGAAAGCTCGGACTACTATGAAGTGTGTCTATATTGATTTGCATGATGTTGGACTATATTATCTTTAATTATTTTGGTGACACTCTGTTAGAAATGGGGTCTTTGGTTGGCAGTCAGGTTACCCCCTGTCCAAGCAAGGACCCTCACTCTAGTCAGGGTAAAGGAGAATCACCCTCAGCTAACCACTGCTCATCCCCTTGGTAGCTTGGCACGAGCAGGCAGGCTTACTTCAGAGTCTAGGTGTAAAGTAATTGTACCAACACACACAATAGCTCAGTGAAAACACTACAAAATGACACAACACAGGTTTAGAAAAATAGGTAATATTTATCTAAACAAAACAAGACCAAAATGACAAAAATCCACCATACACAAGTCAAGTTATGAAGTAAAAAGCAAAAATAGTCCTAAATCCTTTAGAAAACAGTGCTAACACTGTTAGCATGCAAATGTACCTGGGTAGTGTCAAAACAACACTACACGGGCGAGTGTGCGTCAGAAAAGGCCAGCGATGCGTCTATTTCACACTCGCAAGTGAGACAGTGTGTCGTTCCTTCTCCGGTCAGGTTGGCGTGCGTCATTTTTCCTCTCCGCAGGAGAGAGATGCGTTGATCTGGACAGGCACCTCGGGTCCGCGCAGGCTTTGCGTTAGTTTTCCACACCCAGCGAGGTTTGCATCGAAAATCCAGTCACATGGTATCAGGAAACCGCGCTATGTGGGGTTGCAATGTTATCAGCCTCCGTTAGTGGGTGTTGTGCGTTGTTTCTCCAGCCTCGTGAATCAAACTTCCAGCCGCGATGCAGGTTGAGTGTTGATTTCAGCCGCGAAGCCGGTGGCGCACCGTTTCTCAGCCGTGTCTCAGAAGGTGTGCCGAAAATGTCCCTGCAAGGCGGTCTGTGCGTGGATTTTCAGTCTTTGTCTGCCAGCTTCACCTTTCAAGGGCTCAAGAACTGGATAGGGCACCACTTGGCAGGGCAGGAGTCTCAGCAGAAAGTCCAGGTGTTGGCAGGGGAAGTCTATGATGGCCTTAAGACTTCAAAAACAGGAGGCAAGCTCAGGTCAAGCCCTTGGAGATTTCTTCACAAGCAGGAATGCACAACAAAGTCCAGTCTGTGTCCCCTTTAGCAGCCAGAAGCAGCAACTACAGGATAGCTCCACAGACACAGTCACAGGCAGGGCAGCACTTCTCCTCGGCTCTTCAACTCTTCTCTTTAGCAGAGGTTCCTCTTGATTTCCAGAAGTGATTTAATTTTTCAGGGGTTTGGGTGCCCTTCTTATACTCCGTTCTGCCTTTGAAGTAGACCTACTTCAAAGGAAGTTCCTGCCTTGCCCAGGCCAGGCCCCAGACACCCACCAGTGGGTTTGAGACTGCATTGTATGGGGGCAGGCACAGCCCTTTCAGGTGTAAGTGACCACTCCTCCCCTGCCTCCTAGCACAGATGGCTCATCAGGATATGCAGGCTACACACCAGCTCCCTTTTTGTCACTGTCTAGAGAGATGTGCAAACAGCCCAACTGTCAAACTAACCCAGACAAGGAATCCACAAACAGGCAGTCACAGAATGGTTTAAGAAAGAAAATGTCTATTTTCTAAAAGTGGCATTTTCAAACACACAATCTCAAAACCAACTTTACTAAAAGATGTATTTTTAAATTGTGAGTTCAGAGACCCCAAACTCCACATGTCCATCTGCTCCCAAAGGGAATCTAGCTTTAATCATATTTAAAGACAGCCCCCATGTTAACCTGTGAGAGAGATAGGCCTTGTGACAGTGAAATACGAATTTGGCAGTATTTCACAGTCAGGACATATAAAACACATTAGTATATGTCCTACCTTAAAAATACACTGCACCCTGCCGATTTAAAACCATTGGTTTTTCCAACTGGTATTAAAAAGCAGTGGAATGGGTGATAATTGCTTACAAATCACAACATGACAAGCAGTGCTGGCCTCCACCGTCTGGGCTGTCCTAATGCTTCTGTGTAAATCACTGCCTGACAATGCCTCACATTACACTCAGGAAACAGACAAAATGCAAATATTGCACTCTCCCCATCCAGAATTGCGTGAGCCTAGATAGAACAATTCACAATGGTGCTGCAGTGTAGGGAGGACTGTTGTAAATTACCCTAGCTGTGTTTGAGCCCAGGTGTGTTTACACAATAGACGCTGCAGGGCAGGATGTGAAGAGGTAACTTGGTAGAGCTATTCATTAACCAAAACACTAATTGGCAGAAATGAATTTAAGACAAGGTTTTGTAAAAGAGACAAGTGAAGGAGGACTTCTAGTGCAGAGGTGATTTGTCACAGCTGTGTATGAGCTTAAGTACTTTGTATAGCAGAGGGTGATGCAGGCCAGAGTGGGCAGAGGTGACATAACAGAGATGTTTGTGACTTCCAGTACTGGTATAGCAGGGGATGCTGCATGCTTTATGGACAGAAGTAACTTGGCAAAGCTGTGAGAACTCAAGTACTGGTATAGCAGTGTGGTGCAGGCTCAAGACTGGAACAATGAAAGACGTGTGTGAGCCTTTCTATTCTATTGTAATGTGGCCCCTGATCAGAAATAACCAAAGCTACATAGTAGGTATTGAGTTTACACAAAAACTGCAAACACATATGAAGTGTTTCTTGTATATGGCATTATTAACTTTAATTTCCACAGCTGCTCCAGGTGGCTTCACAACAATTTTCAAATGCTACTAAATTAAACTTTAAAATACTTTTAGAAAAAATGCTGGTGTGGAAATATATATTCCTCTCTCCTCTTGATTTGTGTGGGGGTTGTTGCATTTTATTTGTAGTGCAGATAAATGTAGTGATGATAAGACCCTTAAACATTTGCAGCTCGATGTGTACATTTTCAGTTGCAGAAAGCATAATACCAAAGCTACTGACGCTTTCTCTTTTTACCTGTCTTTTGCCAAACTTAGTGTCCTGCAGTCCAAGCTTATCTTTTTCCATATTATTACCCGCACATGTATTTCCCTCATTTGGTTAGCTGTATGGTTGACCTGTGCACAGCCAAAGATTATTGACTCGTCTAAATTTGAATTGACTAGTAATTGTAAATTCTGAGCAGTGAGTAATTTCTATTTCTCAGATATTGTTATTGATGTTATATCTCCTTCTTCTTGAATAGCTAGTTTTATTAATGTAAGTTCACCTGAATATATTCCGATGACTTGGGCTACCCTTAGATAATATGTATCTTTATAATTTGGTTTTGCGCATTGGCTACATGGCTTTGAGCTTCTGTTTGTGATAAATCTTTTAACTTTATTTCCCGACTGGAGTTTTTCTTCTGTGGCCACATTGGTCATGGTGTTTAAATGATTTGGGTATTGTTGAAATTTTTTTGATGGTTCACCAAACTACTTACTTGGCCCAAAGGTCTGTAGACCTTGATGAGTGTTTGATTCCTGAGAAGGATGCAAAATGCGTCCAAACCATGAACCCGTACACATTTTCTGAGATTTCCAGTAGTTGAGCCTCATATTCGGGGACTCAGATCATAGCCTAACTAAATTCTATACATGCCTTCTGAATGACAGACAGAAATACCTCCAATGCGTTTCAAACCCAGACGGGCCCTATCATTCTAAAGGAAGATTTTGCACAATACATTACAGTCCTAGCTTGTTTGACTCTGAAGGGGTGGGGCGGCGTGCAGGGGGAAGAAGGGGGGCTAACGGGGGAGGGGAGATTAAATTAAAAATAATTTTTAAAAAACGTACCTGTGCCGCCGCCATCAGAACCACTCTGCTCCTCTCCTCTTTTCTGCCTGCAGGCACAGGCTCCCAGCCTGCCCTGCGCCAATCCTGATGCTGCTCAGAGCAGTGTCAGGATTGGCTGGGAGTGCTCAGCCAAGGTGTTCCCAGGCAGACTGGGAGCCTGTGCAGGCTCTCTCCAGCCCAGCAACACAGTTGCTGGGCTGGAGAGAGACCTGTGTGCATGTGTGTTTGTCCGGCGCAAGACGGACGGCTAAATATACATGCGCATTGAGGGGGATGTGCTGTGCACTCCCCCTCAGTGCATGTCACTACAGTGGCCCCACCCTTTCCCCCAAAGACGATAATAAACTATTATCATTTTTGTGGAAAAGGTTTGAAGCTGCTGCTGCTGGAGGGGGGTGACGCTCCACCGCCCTTATGGAGGAGCCGCCCCTGATACATTATGAAACTACATACTATCCTCACACCATCCAGTTTCATAGCTGAGCAGCACATTAAATAATATATCACCCCTGAAAAGATATCAAAGTGGAATGATTCCTTAGTGGGCAGGCGCCCCTGATGTTAAAACATGTTTGCAAATAGAAAAACATAATAGAAAGTTTAACTCTGGTCTGGACAAACAGATGTGGCAAATTCAGTGATATTTGAATTGAATCCTTATATCCCACACAAATAATCTTGACCAACACACTAGAGAAAGCAATCTTCTATGCCATGCTCATAGTTCATACTCTCACACATAGAAAGTAGGAGCTAAAGGTCCCAGCTTCCTACTAGGAGTGCTTTGTACAGCTTTATTGGGTCTTTACACAGGAGTACAGACAGGAGTGCAGAAATGCGGAGGAAGGCAACTCTCGTAGATTAACTTAACTTGGGCCACACCCGATACGAATATCTTCAGAGTGGATGCAAATACTGATTACGATTAATCATTTCTTATTATTCTCTTACTGTCCTTTTTGGTTTTATTTACATGTTTTCTTCAAGTTGTTCTCTCACGTTTGCAATACGGCTAATATGGAAATGCTGAATTACCATGTCGATTATAACAGCTGGTAACAGTGCAGAAATACACACGAAGATAGATTCTGAAACAGAGTGAAATGTGGCTGGAGGAGGGCGTTCCAATAAAAACTGTTCCAATATGAAACTAATTATGTCGTATGGCAAATACCTTCCTTACTTTGAAATCTAAATGATAAATTTATGTCAGTTGCTTTTCTTGGCCTAAGAGTGTCGCTGTATATTTCATGGAGGTTATATTATCCTGCTATGGCGTCCTGTGCTTCAGGAAATGTACAAGATTTGAAACCATTCGTGCCTCACTGGATTGCACATGAACATATACCACAAGGAATACTTGTTACCAAAGCTACCTCAAAGTGCACTTTTTCAATTAAATTTTTAATTATTTCTTTCTTTTTTCGACCATTAAAAACTACCATAAAAGAGCAGGTTTAAAAAACATACACTATAAATTAATTAAAATATTCAGTAGAAAATAAAATCGCAGAGGTGAATTCTCCATTCATGTATTTCGGTATTTTTAAATATGTTTCTATCTAGGTTTAGTTGTACATGTTTGTTCGTTTATTTTTTTAATTGTGAACAGAGTGCGCTGTCATTCAAATTGCAATTAAATGTTTAATCGCAAAGTAAAAATTACAATCTTTCGAATTGTAAGAGTGTGAGCTTGATAAAGAAAATAAATAATTGGAAACCCTTTTAGAGATTTTTGGTACTTCAAACATACAGGTTATTCGTCAATCTGCTTTCTACATTCTTCGGACACATGTTTGCGCGTTTGATGCGAAGCAGTGATGGTCATTGTAAGGCAGACATTTGTATTATAATAATTCTCTGCATGTGCTCCCGCAGAAGTAAAACACGCTCATCGCATGTCTCTGTTAGTGCATCGCCGAGGAATCCTTCATCACTTGGGTCAAAGCGTATTACCGTGGCCTCCTTCCTGCCTTCCATTAGCGCTCAGTAGGTACATGGAAGGTAATCATGTTCATGAATCATACAGACCGAAATTGAACTCTTGTATGAAAAGGAAAGAATTAACCTTTAGATGAAAGAGAGCTCTGCCTTCTAAATGCCAAAGTGCTGATTTTAGAAACATACCTGTTTGCATTATATTAGCCTGCAAGGCTTAAATCAACAAGGATCTCGCGCTTGTTCTACCATCTCTGCCATAATTCACGTTTATGCACTTCTTGCCTTTCGATAAATCCCATAAATCTCCACTACAAATGTCGTTCTGGTGATCACTGTTTTCTTGACGCGAAATTATTTCCATAAATCAACAAAGCTGAAGCGCGTCATTCACTCGTATCAGCGCAAGTGTCACTTTGCGGCATACCTTGGACGGGCGTAAAATGTTGCTGGCACTTACTGTAGTTGATCTGAAAGATATGGTCGCAGTTGGTTTGCACTTCACTTGTTCCGACGATTGAAAGGCTTTCTGAAAGCAGCTGTGAATTTAGGGATGCAAGTACACACATCATCTCCCAAAAAAGCAGCACGTTCATTAATATCAATTGCCAGTTTGCGCTGCAGAGTAACAAAAACCCTTTCCTATAATCACATGAACCCACTTTCGGACTTTGACGTGTGGAGGGCGTAGTTTAGTCAGTGACATTGTGTGAATCATACATTTCCTGACTAAATACCAGTAAGCCGAAGGGTGGGAGGAGGACCAAGCAGGGGCTGCTCCACCATTAGGGAAGAGGAGCGTCACCACTTCCACCAGCAGCAGGAGCTGCAAACCTTTACAAGGAAACAATAATAAACAGTGTTTATTATCATTTCCTTATAAAGGGGTGAGGCCGCCGGGGTGACGAGCAGTGAGGGGGAGTGCACAGCACTCCACCTCAGAGCGCATGTGTGTTTGGCTGGCCGTCTGGGGCCAGCCAAACACACATGCGCAGTAGGCTCTTTCCAGCCCAGCAACACAGTTGCCAAGCTGGAGAGAGCCTGCACATGGTCCCAGTCTGCATGGGAGTGCCCTGGCTGCCCAGGATTGGCCGTAGAGCAGGCTGAGAGCCTGTGACTGCCTGCAGCGACGGAGGAGAGGAGCAGTGCAACGGAAGAGGTGTTTGTTTATTTATTTATTTAATGACATTTTTATTCCCACCGACCCCCTCCTCCTATCTGCCACCCCCCCACATCACCCCAACCCTTCCGCGCGCTGCGATCCGCGACTGTGACCAAGGTTTGGGATACACTGTTCCATTGAGAAACAGGTTCAATATTGATTTGCATTACGTGGGTCCCTGCCTAAGTTCCAATGTGAAACCATTTAAAACCATTAACTCAAAGAGGAAGATGAGAAAAACCAACAAAGGCATTGAGACCTGTCTCAGGACCCTCAGCCCAACTCTCAAGCCAGAAAATACATTCACACCCCTACCACGCCCCAACCAAGCTACACCCATGTGAGTGAAGAATGTTTATTTTTTACTATGTTTAATGTCTACCTTTTCTGTCTTTTAATTGCCACACCGCATAGTCTTAAAAAACATGTGTACTGTAAAAGTTGTGTGACAGTTTGCCAGATAAATGCAGAAAAAATACCCATTGACGTTTCTTCAAACGAGAACACAGACAGGAAATGTAATTCACACATGGTAATGATAAGGAAATGATGGTTAAGCGACATGTAATTCAGTACATTGTAAGGGTGTGATATTTTGAACCGTTCCTCTGTAACCAATGATTGCTTTTTTGTGTTCTTTTCATATTTTATCCCTGGCGACAAAATATAAACATGGCTTTTTGTGCTGCAAAAAAGCACACGCAGCCAAGTAAGGGATGGAGCAAAATCAAGCTCCTTTTCAGTGTGCACAGTGTAAATTATTAGCACCCTGTGCAGATATGCAATCCTGCTCTTCAAATGCACTGGTCTAAAAGAGCAAATTGTACTACTAACAGAAAACCTAAAGGGTTTTAGAATTTAGGTTTATACAAATTTGTGAGCATTTAACCCTCCCCTTTAAAACGTATAGCCTGCCCCATCATGAGAGACAATTCAAGGAACACTTCATTCTGATATTCTTTAAGTACTTTTCTAATAAAGAATCAGGGTAATTTTGTTCATCTCTGTCCATTGAACTGGGCACAGCCTAGGTCAAGGCAATCAGTGTCCAGTGCTTTAAACATGGAACAGTTCCACCCATTATCAATCAAACCAACATCAGGCCCTCCTCTTGAAACTACCCTTGCCCTGATCACCAACAGACAAATACAAGACAGGTGTATGCCCAAATAAACCCAAACACCCTGGCTGTAACAACAAAAAGAAATTGATGGTAAGTTTAGGGAACAATTATGAACTTTTGCCCTTTTTTCAACAATGAATTACATCCTTTTTATTGAAAACCTGACTGAATCAGAAATTGCTTACTGGTGAACTTCATTTATTCATCGTACCAAACAATACATTTTCTACATGTGGTTCTATGTCAGTAATACAAACTATATTATATTTATATATATATCTTCAATATACAACATAAAATGATATTTCTTCAATCAATTTGTTCCTTTTTCCTCGCTATTGTGCTGTACAGTTCAAAGAGCATAGCTTGGCTTTGGTGGTCACCTTTTCTTTAACATTTATTGATATTAGTTTTTTTATTTTCTGTACTGCAAAGCATATAAATTGAGTGAACCTCTGGATATAACATGTAATCAACAGTTTATGACTATTGATTTGAGACTAACATTTTAGAAGTATTATTTTGCATAATCATTTTGTATATTCTCACGTAGTGTTTAGAATTCATTAAATTTTGAAGTATATTTGTGTTTTATTAACTTGGCTGCAGTGAAGGCCTACACATATAATTTTCTGCCTTTCATGTTTGACTACGGGGGTAAGTATCCCTTTGTCTGTAGGCAGGGCACAGCCTATTCAAGTGTAAGTGGAGCTGTGCCTAGCTCCTTCCTCCGACCCTGCCAGTTATGTCAATTTTCAGAATTGTAATTTAAAATCCGATTTTACCAAGAGTTAGGTTTTTAAATTAGGACTCCAGAGACAACAAGCATGACCTGGTTAATTTTTCCCATGTGGAAATTACACTTATAAAATGTAATAAGGTAATTCCAATGTTATCCTATGGGAGAGGTAGGCCTTGCAGTAGTGAAAACCAAATTGAAAGAAATTACACTACCAGGACATCTAAAACTTAAAAGTACATGTTCTACATTTCAAATAGATCCCACCCAGCTCTCTGGGCTGTCCAGGGCTTATGCTAAGGGTGACCTATATGTATTAATAAGTAATGTTTGGGGCTGGCAAAAGGTTAACTTTTCCAGGTCGAAATGGCAGTTTAAAAGTGCACACACAGGCTGCAATGGTAGGCGTAAAACATGTTTAAAGAGATACTTAATTGGGCAGCACATTAAGTGTTGCAGGCCCACTAGTAGCATTTAATTTGCAGGCCCTGGGCTCATGTAATGACACTTTACAAGGGACATATAGGTAAATTAAATATGTCAATTGGATGTAAGCTGATGTAAACTGTTTATAGGGGTGAGCACAAACACTTTAGCACTGGTTAACAGTGGTAAAGTTTGCAGAGTCCTAAATGCCAGCAAAAACTATGTGCAGAAAACAGGAAGGGTACAACAAAAAGTGTTAGGATGACCCTGCAGAGAGGGCCAAGTCCAACAAATCAGTGAACAGACTCTTTTTTTCACCTGTGTATTAGCTATGGTTATGCATATCATTTATGGTATTGAATTATGGGACGTTTTCAGTCATGCTTGTCTAGGATCAAAAGCAGAGTGTATTAAAATAAAATAAATAAAAATGATATGAATACTAACTTTACGACTAATAGCAAATGGAACTTCATGCCGAAATCTTCAGGCCATGGGTTTCTCTTCCATATGTCCAATGTTGGTAAGTTGAGTACCAATACGTTTCATGATAGTAGTACTTATGATTTACAGTACCTGGAATTTGATGAAGTCTTTGATGAAGTACTACATAGTAAAATAATGTACTATTTTTAGGTCTTACCACGATGACTCCTATCTGCTTAAACCTTTAACTCCATTCTGTCCTGCAGGTCACAGTTCATCATTGTCAACTAATTAATTCTGACACAGACAGCACTCAAATCTGCTTAAGCTCTACCAGCAACTGATACCATTTTATACTCAAGGACACAGTGGGCCTATAAATATAGCACCTGGAAGCTATCTCTTAATTTGCGTAAAAGAAAATTCAGATTAGCGCGAGAGTATCTCAACAGCTTCTTTGTGGAAAACATTTGATCCAAATGTGAGTTAAAAGCACTGTCCTTGGCAAGCAGTTGACTGTTAGCTCTAGTGACTAATGCCTAGCTGGTTTGATTTAGCAATTACCTCTGAAATAAAGGTGCAATCTTCATCCTCTGCCTCAGTCTCTTAGAAATACTAGTGTCTGATACAGGTTTTTGTGCGTTCAGTACAAAACCAGTTCGCTTCACAATCAAGCAAAAGAGTGGGTAGTTTTAGTATATACCTTACCAGGTAGCATATAGTAACTAGGGGTGCGCAAATTGTGAATAATTTTCTTTTGCGTAATTACATGACATTTTAGAAACATGCACAATTATGTGGAATGCTAACCTCGCATTTAGAGCTATATTTCAGTGTGAAATGCGTCGGACGCAAGGGCGCATTTTGTGCTAAGAGAATTGCACAAAAACACAAGTACTGTGAACAACAGAAACTCATGTTCTGTTCTTTCACATTGTTGCTGTGCTCCCACGGTATTATTTTTCCCAAATAAGCTTGAAATGAGGTGATGTGTCATGCTTAAAATGATGTAAATTATGCGAGGTTAAGTCGGCGTAACAAATATTTCACATGGACCAAATAGTAAGGTCTGAAAGCAAGAATAATTGTAATGTATTCATTTAGCCAAGGAAAGCTCCATTCACGGAATCGCTTTTCATTAGAGCAAGTGAGGCAATAAACATTGTTTTCAGTGGTAGAAGGGCAGCTGCAGACATATATTCTGGCTGGGGACATCAATACAATAATCATACTTTCTACCACAGTCACTGAGATCAGAAGTAATCTCTAAGATAAAGATAAAAGGCTCCCTGCGTGGAAACGGACGTGTTGACCACTCTCGCAGAAGCTGAGATCATCTTTGTGGACCGACAAAGAAGGGTTCCCTCTCACTACAAGTGCATGAAAATAACAGATACCAAAGGCACAGGTAGTGTTGATATGCGCGAAACCATTGTTAGCGAGTCAGTCCTTAATAAGTGAACTTTCAAGGGGACGCCTATAGATCGATGAATCTTTTGACTCGTTTAGGATGTTCTTATCATGGTATCAGAGCAGAAAACACAATGATCAATGCCCAATAATCAATATTCATTAGTCAAATCAATAATTAATGGAGTCAGTAAAATTCACACTGGAAGGTCATAAATAACCACACCATGTTTTAACTTTTAGTAAGTTTATTTCCCTATTATTAACAATACTAAGTCATGTAGCTTAATCACCAAGTCAAATCAAACAAATTAATAATAACTGTTATTCAACAAGTTGCAAGAAACATGATCTAATCAAAGCTTGAATCAAAAGGCTTTCCAAAGCATCAACAGAAATCATTAGTAAAACCAATTTCAGCAAGACTATAATATCCATAGAGTTCAGCAAAATATTTTGTCAACCATTTGTCTCTGCAATTCGTCAGTCGTCATGTGAATAGCCTCAACTAACCCAGATTAGCATCAGCATGTGGGGCTTCATGCAAAACAATTTATAACACAAATCTGGGAAAACATCAACTAAAGAAAACTATTTAAGACAGCTCAGTTGGTACCTAGAAAGAAAAGGCACATAAATGCAATTCAGTCATTGTCATAGCTACCTATCCACGGTATGGGTCAGCAAGCAGAATCAGTCTTCGTCCTCAGGTCATCAATCGATCAGCGGAACATCAGGCTCTCAGTCAGAGAGTATGAGACCAATGACAGAATGTTGAATCTAAGTCTTTTCTTCTCGACAGCTGTCTGCCTAAAATCCCTTCAAATCTGAATCTGGTCCCCTCTTTCACATTGTTATTTCAAAGTCACCCAAAAAAATCCCCTAATTTCCAATTGGTCAATTAATCGTATGTTATTACTCTGTCCAATAGTGTCCAAATACTAAATCTATGAATCCTAATATTTCACACTTCACATGTCGTTGATTGGTCTGCTTTACGAGGTTCTCATCATCCGGCTCATCAGGTATCGAATTTGTTGCATCTTCATCTTCAGTCAATGTCTTCTCTGTTCACGTCCTGGGAAAGAACCCTTTGCACATTTTACACACATTTTGTTACTTTACAAGAGACCTCATTTCCTGTCCGTCGGTTCCCATTGAAATTTTCTTTAAGCATTTTATTAAAACAATGAGCATTTCACAGTTAGTTCACTCTGTCAGCATTTTTCATTAACCGCTTTGAAATACAGCTTCCGCATGAGGCATGGCAAAACTAGGCCAAGACACTCGCTAAGTTAAGGCCTACAATTAAAAAGCAAGAGCAAAATTCATAACTCTTAATATGACATATTACTACATTCATCTAATTCATTTTCAATATCTCGTAAGTATTAATCATAATTTAGTACATTTCGTGAACACCGGTGGCCATTCTTCGAGGTCACATTTTCAAACGTGCACATTATTTTTCTATGTTATTCATTTTTCTACAAAAGTCATCTGTCTATGGATGGTAACTGGTGGACAGTGTAGAGTCAATATGCAAGGCCTGGCACCACTCTTGCCAAAAACAAGCAGAGAATTGCGTCCCTCTGTCAGAAAGGATAGTCGTTGGGATCCCATGAAGGCGGACAATGTTTTGAAGAATAATTTTGGCTAAAGCACTAGCTGTTGGGAGACCTTTACAAGCAATAAATTGTGCGTGCTTGGTGAGGCTGTCTACTACCACCAGAACTGTGTTTAAATGACGTACTTCAGGAAGTCCAGAAATGAAGTCCATGGAGATGTGTTCCCATGGCTGATTTGGGGTAGGCAGGGGGATTAATAAACCCTTTGGCTTGCTGTGTGAGCTTTTACACCGAGCACAGGTTTCGCATGCCTGAAGTAATTGCTTGATGTCTTTGGAGAAAGTGGGCCACCAGAAATATATTTTCATGAGTTCTATGGTTTTCTAGGGGCCTGGATGCCCCGCCAAAGGAAGGGTGTGTAACCAATGGAAAGCTGTTAGTCTTAAGTCAGTGGTTGGTAAGAAGACTCGGAATTCGAATAAAGGCAGACCCTGCTGGATGGAATGTTTGAAACTCTGTTGTAACCAGTTCTGCCACTCGGTGATGTGAAAGTGAGAGCGAATAAGATCAAGAAATGTGTCCGCAGTTACGAGACATAACAATTTTGAAGGTTCTATGATAGGCTGTGGTTTTGCTTCTTCATGTGATAGGGAAGAGTCCTGTCTTGTCAAAGCATCCGCTTTCCTATTCTCTATCCAAGGCCTGAAAGTAACCACGAAATCAAATTCAGCGAAGAACAGCCTCCACCTTAGTTGTCTGGGGGTCAATACTCTAGCTGAACTCATGAATTGTAAGTTTCGGTGATCTGAGTATACTGTGATTGTGTGTTTTCTTCCTGATAAATAGTGTCTCCTCTCCTTAAAAGCATCTCAAATTGCTAATAATTCTTTCTCAGCGATGGTGTCATTTTGTTTAGCGATGTTTAATTTTCTTGACATATAGGTGACTGGATGTAGCTGTCCGGTGTGAGGATGACGTTGAGACAATATCGCTCCTATTGCCACATCTGAAGCATCTGCTTCCACAATGAAAGGTTCTGTGACTTTTGGGTGAGCCAAAATAGGTGCGGTAGTGAAGGCCTTTTTTAACGTGATAAATGCTTCCTTGGTTTCTGTAGACAAAATGAAGGGAGTGTTTTCCGTAATAGCTTGGTGATCGGTGCTACGTTTTGAGAGAAATGGTCAATAAAACGGCGGTAGAAATTAGCAAAGCCCAGGAAACATTGAACATCTTGGACCGATTTAGGTGTGGGCCACTCAATCACTGCTTGGATCTTTTGTTCAGTCATCTCCACACCATTGGGGGTTAAAGTAACTCCTAGGAATTCCACCGTTTTAATGTGGAACTCGCATTTGCTTAATTTGCAGTATAAACGATGCATTCGTAAGGTATGTAGTACTCTTGTCACATGTTCTTCGTGTTCCTTTTCCGAATTGGAATAAATCAGGATGTCATCGATGTAGACAATCACAAAAATATCGAGATATTCCCTTAGCACATCATTAAGAAAGTACTGAAAGGCAGCGGGAGCGCTGCACAGTCCGAAGGGCATTACTTGATACTCAAATAACCCATAACAGGTTTTAAATGCTGTTTTCCATTCACCTCCTTCAAGTATGCGGACTAAGTGATAGGCTCCACAAAGAACAAGCTTAGTATATATAACTTCATTTTTGACTTGATCTAGCAGTACTGGGGTCAATGGCCATGGGTATTTGTTCTTGACAGTGATTTTATTCATCGCTCTGTAGTCTATCCAAGGTCTTAAGTCACTGTTTGCCTTAGGTACAAAGAACAATGGAGAGGCAGCTGGGGAGCGTGATGGACGAATTAAGTCGTTTGCTAAACATTGATCAAGGTATTTGCGCAGATACAGGTTTTCTTTTTCAGATAGAGCATAAATTCTTCAGTTAGGTATATTAACACCAGGTAAAAGATCTATTTGACAGTTGTACGGTCTATGAGGAGGCAAGGTACTTGCTGCTTGTTCACTAAAGACGTCGGCATATTCAGCATATATTGCAGGCAAAATAATCACTTTTTCCGCTGCAGTAGCTATATGTTGATGGGGCTTTTCCTTTTTAAAGTGTAAACAATTCTTTTGACAGTATGCTGAGGAAAATGTTACAGTTTGTTTTTGCCAGTCTATGTGTGGATTATGCAGCATTAACTAAGGCATGCCCAATATGAAGCCGTATTGGGGTGCCTGGATGATATTAAAGAGTAGTCTCTCTTGATGTTCATGACCGTCGACATCCTGACATTTCATGTGAGTCAGTGAGGTACACGTGGTGACTGGACCTCTGGACAGCTCATTAGCATCCACTGCTTGCACAATTTCTGGTAACTTCTTTTTAACACACGTGAGTTGTAAGGTTCTGACAGTCTGAGAGTCTATAAAGTTCCCAGTTGAACCAGAATCTATTAAGGCTTGGACTTGTTGCCATTTTCCTAGAACCATAATTTGAATAAAAAGTCAAAGGTGTCTACAATGTTGAACTGAATTAAAACGTAATGAAGGGATCATTAATTTACCCAAGAGGTCCCCTTCCTTGTTTCCTGGGCTTTCTAGTTTTCCTCAGGGTTCTCATGCATAGCTACTTGTTTCTTTGTAGTGGTAGTATAGTCCGTCTTGTTTTTGGGTTTGGATAAACAATCTCTCACAAAATGTCCTTTCTTCCTGCAGTATAAACATTGACCCTTGCAACGTCGTAGGTCTTATTCTTCTTTGGTTAAGGGCTGTCGAAGAGTTCCTATTTCCATGGGTTCACCAGCAGTTTATGAGGAAACAGGGGGTAATGGATTTCAACATCTATCCGGGCGCCAATTTGCACGCTCAGGGCGCTTTTTGTCTCCTTTTCTTTCATTAAGCCTGTGATCAAGTCGCAACATTAGATTTATCAAATCTGTACAGGTTTTAGGTTGGGGATCAATTTGAGCCAGAATGTCCTTCAGTTCTTCTTTGAGCCCCTGATAGAAGAGTGCAGATCTTTTCTCCTCGGGCCAAGATGTTTCTACCACCAATCTATTAAAATGAGACAAATAAGAGATGAGATCTTTATTGCCTTGTCGTAGCTCTAAAAGTTCCTTATCAGCTGACATGGTGACAGCACGTCGATCAAAGACCTTTTCGATCTCTTCTACAAACAGGTGCCAATTTTACAGCAACCGGCTGTCCTGATGTACCAAAGGGACTGCCCAAGTAGCAGCATCGCCAGTCAGATACAAAATAAGAAAGGCGATTCTAGATTGTGAATCTGGAAAGGTGGCTGGACGACATGTGAAGTGCAACTCCACCTGAGTAAGAAAAATTTGTACCTTAGAGGGGTCTCCTGAAAATCTCTTGGGAGCTGCGAGAGGAATCTGCGTAGGGATATTCATGGAAATATTGCTGGGAAGAGAGGGTAACGGTGGCTGGAGTGTAGCTCCTTGGGGCGTGGTTCCTGTGCCATCCACTTTAGCTTGTAACTGCGTCACTTTCGTGACTAAAGCCACAGTAGCGTTTTTGGATTCTTGTAATTCCTTTTGTAATTGCGTAAGAGCTTGCATTACAGTATCCAAGGTGGCCATCTTGACCAGCACCCGCACAGACCAAGAGGAATGTAATTCTCGTGGGCTTATTATTCTGTCAAGGCCCAATTCCTCGGGATCTGCACGTCGCTAATCAAGAGCCCACCTCCATGCAGCACCAACTCAGATGCCTTAATGGCGCTGAAGATTGGTGAGGCCAGGAGGGGGGAAGGGAAAGCAGGAAAGGAACAGCCAGGAGGGAGATCTGAAAAGGAATTGGTTAAATACAAAGAAAACAACAGTAACAATAATCGTATGTTTTAAAAGTTATGCAAGAAAACACTTTGCTCGTAATGTGGAATTAACAAATTAGCTGCAGAATCAAATTTCTTAAAATAAAACGAAACAGCTTAAACCCAGATCATGGCACTCCAGGCCAAAACAACTGCTGTGAACTACCGTCACTGAAATCCTCCTAGGGAGCATATGCCAGGAGCTCAAGAAGGAACACTACAATCCTTTACAGAACATTTAGCATTAAGCAATCAAAGTTATTATAACAAATAACACTCTGACTTAGAGTTGTTCACGATCTCCTCAAAACAAATCAAAGAACATTCACTCGAAATAGCGTTATTGTATTTTCCCAATAACATCCAAATAATATCTCAACATGCTCTGAGTTCGTTAACACCTAAATAGCATTTTCTCATAATAATAGTTTGATTCTCCTATGATCAAGAATCCTAACAGAATATCGAGATTCAGAGAGAAATGCCATCTGATGACAAACTAAACAACTTCGGTAATTTTTGTAGTTGTAAAAGCCGCTCGCCTTCGCGAACAAAGGGAGGAGCGGAAACAAAGTAGCAAAAGCCGCTCGCCTCCGAGAACCAAAGAAGGAGCGGAAACAAAGTAACAAGGTTCTCGAGAAAGATTCACAAAGGCCGACGGGGGAGGCCCCGTCGGAACAAACTCACTCGCAGCGAGTCCGTCCACTCACTCTAAGAAAAATCCCCTGTCAGACGGCAGAAGGAAACAGGGAAGTTCTCACTCGCAGGGAGGTTTCCAGAATAATAAGCGCTGGAAACCGGGTGTGGCTGGTATTTATACCCCAGCCACACCCCAACATGGCCGCCCATAAAGGTTGTTGGGAATTGAAGTCCCACTTGAAAATGCAAGTCCAGAATGGGAATGGGAGCACTGTATCCACCAGCTAGCACTGCCTCCAGGCAAATGTGATTTGCCACAAGGATGGCATGGAAGGCATGGCCTGCTGCAAGAGAAAAGGTAGCAGGCACGCACATTAGCAGAGAGATCACCGTAGGGGGTCTGTGAGAGACCGCACCGCCTGTGAATCCTGACAGATTGGCACATTGTGCTTTTTGAGGCTATTTGCATTTAAAATTTTGCAAATTCATATTTTGGGTTTCACTTATTAGATTTTGTCATTTTGGTATTGTTTAGATTATTACATTTACTTGTTTTTTTTAATTTAGTTAGGGATTTTCAGTGTTTTGCATTTTGACTTTGTTACTGTTTCGGTACTGCATAAATACCTTACACATTACCTGAAGTTAAGCGTTTATGCTCTGTGTCAAAGATGCTGGGGGCTGAGATCAGGTTAATTTAGTGACTTTGAATGCTCAACCTGTCAACCTCTTACTTGAGTTGGGTAGTCACCGATCTCAAATAATAATATTTTCTACATGGGCTCAGTCGTCGGAATGCTTACGTTCAATCCATCTACAAAAGAGGTGCGTGGATAGAGAGTTTGGCGGGCAGGGTAATCCATTGCATTTGTAACAAAGTACCCTGTCCACCAAACTCTAAATTGGGGCCTTATTTTTGAGTCTGCGCTGTGTATTGGCCTACATAAAATTAGAGAAGAACCCCTCCACTTTCGTGGAAATTATGCCAAATCCCCAAAATATTATGCAAAATCATGCATTTGCATGCAAAATGCTGGCTTTGGTGTTTTGACATATATTTAGTGTGAAATGAGTCCTCACGACTATCATTGCAAGGACACGTTTCGTGCTAAAGTGTAACGAAAAATTGCATGTGATGAAAAATACAGCTGCTCACATTTCGTTCATACCATGCTCCTTGATTGGATTTTCATCCAGAAGAAGACTAAATTACATGATGTGGCAGTATGGCCTTCTCTCAGGCATTTTGCAAAACAATCATGAATTGAAATTGCTGGAATTTTGCGAGATTACACCAGCATAAATTAAATTTCACCCAAGCATATAAAAAGCATGGGATGGACATGAAAAAAAGAAATAATGGACATACTGCCAACTTGATTAGAGATTGCTGACCTATAATTTAGAACAGCAATTTATCTCATCCGTGAAACAAAGTTTTGAGCTTATTGACTAAAGGATTATAATTCTACTCAAATACAGTAGTAGGATCTTCTGAATATTTAACCTCTCCAAATAGCATTTTGGTCATGTACTTAAATGACCGTAAACCTAGTGGAGGTATCCTAGTGGTATTATTTCTTTGGAAGTATTCAAGAGTTAAACATCAGGCCTAAACTGATTTATTAGATCTTCTACTTAGTTGGAATAGGACTTGACAAAACTAATGAAATAGCTAAAATGCAGCAAAATGTTGGGATTGCTATCCTGATATCACCATCTTCCCAAGTTTCAGGAACAGAAAGATTTGTAGAAAAATCATTTTACCAGAGTGTTTGCATTTTTTGAACTAGAAGCCCATTTGTAAAATTTTTTGTGTTTTCTACATACTTGGGGGCATATTTATACTCCGTTTGCGCCAGAATTGCGTTGTTTTTTTTGACGCAATTTCGACGCAAAACTAACTCCATATTTATACTTTGGCGTTAGACGCGTCTAGCGCCAAAGTTCATGGAGTTAGCGTCATTTTTTAGCGTGGACACCTACTTTGCGTTAATTATATGCAAGGTAGGCGTTCCCGTCTAAAAAATCGACTCCGAGGCATGTGCGTCTGATTTATACTCCCGGGCAAAAATCACGCCCGGGAGTGGGCAGGTCAAAAAAAATGACGTACGGCCGCTTTTGCGCCGTTTTTTAGCGCCTGCAATAGGCAGGCGTTAAGGGACCTGTGGGCTCTGAAGGAGCCCAGAGGTGCCCTCCCATGCCCCCAGGGACACCCCCTGACACCCTTGGCCACCCCAGGAGGACACCCAAGGCTGGAGGGACCCATCCCAGGGACATTAAGGTAAGTTCAGGTAAGTGTTTTTTTTTATTTTTTTTTGTGGCATAGGGGGGCCTGATTTGTGCCCCCCTACATGCCATTATGCCCAATGACCATGCCCAGGGGACAGAAGTCCCCTGGGCATGGCCATTGGGCAAGGGGGCATGACTCCTGTCTTTGCTAAGACAGGAGTCATTTCTATGGGGGTTGGGAGTGAAAAAAAAATGGCGCAAATCGGGTTGAGGTGAAAAAATTGCCTCAACCTGACTTGCCCCATTTCTTGACGCCCAAGCCCCATATCCCCCTACGCTGGCGCTGCCTGGTGTACGTCGTTTTTTTTAACGCACACCAGACGGCGCCGCCGGCTAACGCCGGCTAACGTCATTCAATAAATACGGCGCCCGCATGGCGCTTCAGAATGGCGTTAGCCGGCGCTAATTTTTTTGACGCAAAACTGCGTTAGCGCAGTTTTGCGTCAAAAAGTATAAATATGGGCCTTGGAGTTTATCGTGAAAACAAGTGTGAAACCTTTAGGTGAAAGAAGGAAAGCTATACATTTCTAAAGAGAAGACAACATTTTTAATTCAGGAAGGAGATATTTGTATAGATCGCTCATAGTTTCCTCAAAGAAACTGGTGGTTGAAATGAAAAAAATAATGAAAATAAGTAGGAACAAATAGTTAATATGTTTCACATGTAAGTTTTTGCCCTGATTGATGAAAAGTAATATACCAGAAGATGCCTTTCAGCTCTTCTGGTCACGGGGCAGATAGTGTTTGCTGGTCGTCCAAGAATGTGATACGCTAAGCCAACAATTGAACTGCTGCTTATAATTATTTTCATTGTATACTGACCTTGCTTTAATACACTGGTAAAGAAAAATAAGTTCTGGTTACTAATTTTCTACCTGAAATGAATCTATTTTGATCTTTATGAATTAGGGAGGAATACAACAGAGAGCACACAGTTTGTTATGATTATGGCCAAAATCTTATAGTCATTTAATAACAGGGTAACAGGGAAATAAGAACTGGTAGAAGTCCTTTACCAAAGGAGATTCGAATTGTAGTTTAAAAAGGGGTGATGCTAAGTTAGGGGCAAAGAATGTGTAACATTCAGGGAAGAATCTTTCTTGGGTGATTTACTACTTGATAATTGTTGTATTGTCTCTCTTACTTTGATATCCAAAAAGATGCATTACCAGTTTGGGATGACAGAGTTGGACAAAGAGAGGGTAAATGTAAATTGGTTAAAATAAAATTCAATCTTGCCATTAACTTTCAGGGAGTTGTCTTCATATTCATTCATAAAATGGCAATGGTTCAAAAACAGAATTAACATTCTGCTATTATGTTTGGTAACTTGACTCAGCAAGGGATCCCTAAAAGCCATAATAAGCATATTATTAGCTTTTTCTCTTGCTGACAATGCTAAATAATGCCCACTCTTATTCCCTTCCTCATATGATTAGCCTTCAAATGTCCCTTCATGTTGGAAAATGGGTTATTGGTAAGGGCAGGTAAGTACCTACACTTAGCAATAGGCCGCTAACCTCCACTTAGGTCCATTTAGGTCTCAGTAAATTAAACCCAGCTCAAACCTTGGTAGCTTGGCAACGAGCGACAAGGCTTAACTTAGGAGACAGAGTGTAAAGCATTCAAATATCACAAAACAGTAATTAAATAAAACACAGAAAACAGTTTAAAAATCCAAAACCATTTTACAAAAAATAGACTATATTTGTATCTTTAAAATGACACAAAAATGAATAAAATTGGATAAGGGGAACCGGAGATATGAATTGTTAAAGAATTATTGTTTTTTAGCACCTAGAAAGAAAAGGCGCCAATCGGGTCATCTGGTTGCACCTTGACCCGGGCAAACTCAAAGTTTAAGGCTGACCGCGATGGAGCCCTGCTTGGCTACAGCTCGCAGGAGGCCTCTGTCAAAGGTTTTCCTTCAGACTTAGGTGGTCATTCTGACCTCGGCGGTAAAAGGCGCCTACCGCCGGTCAGAAATCCTCCATAATCCCGCCGCGGTCGCGGAAACCCGCCACGGTCATTCTGACCCGCAGCAGCCAAACCTCCGAAAATCCGACAGCCACAACAGACCGCCAGACCAGCGGTCGGCGGAAAAGTGGAGGTGACAAAACCTCCACCGTCACGCCAACAGAAATACGCCCATGCCATTACGACCCACGAATCCACGCGGCGGTCTTTCAAACGCGGTTTTCCATTGGCGGGACACACCGCCGCGGTCAGAATACACACAAACGAACAAAACTCAGCCACATTGGCCGATTTGAATTCCACACACCTGATACACATACACACACCACTCCCACACACACAATACAATATAAAACACACACCCACATCACCCACAAACCCCTACGACCAAAAATTCAGAAAGAAGGCCAGAGCGAGACACCACCATCCACAAACTAGCAGCCACAGCCACTCAACACCATCACCCACACAATATCCACACACAAAACAACACACACCACCACACTCAACACACTTAACTACACCTTCTCCACCCCACACATCATACACACCACCCCATGGCACCCCAAAGACACCCCCGCTTCTCAGACGAAGAACTCAGGGTCATGGTGGAGGAAATCGTTCGGGTAGAGCCCCAGCTGTTCGGCACACAGATCCAATAAACCAGCATTGCCCGGAGGACGGAGCTATGGCAGAGGATTGTCGACAGGGTCAACGCTGTGGGACAGCACCCCAGAAATCGGGAAGACATCAGGAAGCGATGGAACGACCTACGGGGGAAGGTGCGTTCCATGGTATCCAGGCACAACATCGCCGTGCAGAAGACTGGCGGAGGACCCCCACCTCAACCCCCACAATTTACAACATGGGAGGAGGAAGTCTTGAACATCCTGCATCCTGACGGCCTCGCAGGAGTCGGCAGAGGAATGGATACTGGTAAGTTGAAGCTTCACTACTGCTTCCCCCCCACCTGCATGCCAAATCATACCCCAACCCTCACCCCCATCCTCGAACCCCACCCTCACCCCCACCCCCATCCTCACCCCCACCCTCACCCCCACCACCATCCTCACCCCCACCACCATCTTCACCCCCACCCCCAGCACACCTATTCCCTGCCAATGTCTCACCATCACAACCCACACATCCCAAAACCTAGGCCTGCATGCGTCCACTAAGCATGGACACCCATCACCAAAGCATGCCCAATGCATATACACATCCCCCCCACAAGCCACCCTCACCAAAGCCCCCACACACGAATGCCAGCACTTGGGGACACGGGAACCCACAGATACACCCATATGCCACACATTGAAACTATAACCATACCTCTATACCCCTGCAGGACCCGACCGTCAACACACCGCCGCGGAGGGCCCAGAATTCTCCACACCCCCCACCCAAGAGGCCGTCAGCGATGACAGCAGCTCTGTCGACCTGGACACTGATGACCAGCCCGGACCATCGGGGACCTCTGGACAGTCGGTTCCCCTCACACAGGCACAGGCCACTACAGACCCAAACCCCTCTGGGAACACCAGCACAGCTCCCACCCAGCGGGCCCATGCCTCTGTCTCCAGGGCGCGTCAATCTGCGGTGTGTCTACCACTACAGGGCACCCAGGATAACCCACCACCCCAACTACAACAGGGACCTGGGGGCAGTGGTAGTGGGCACACCGGCCAGGGGGCAGAGGCCCAGGGAAACAGGGCAACTCGGAGGGCAGCTGTGCGACAGGGGGGGGACGGGCCCAGGGAACCCACTCTCCACGAGGCCCTCACCACCATCATGGGAGCATACAACCGCTCCCAGGAGACGATGGCGACGGTACTGGCCCGGTTCCAGGAGATCCAGGTACTGCAGGAGGAACACTATCGGGGGTACAGGGAGGACATCAGAGCCCTCACCTCCACCCTGGTTACCATGGTAGGGCTGCTGCAGGACCTCATCAACACCAGGACGGACACTCAACAACAACAAAGGGCCCCTGCCACTAGCCTGGACCAAGAACAGCCAACCACCTCCGCCGGCGCTAGTGGACAGGAGGCCCCCGCACAACAGCAGCCCACCAGACCCCCACCTCCTGCAGGAGAAGAACCACCCCGCAAGAGGGCCCTGAGATCTCGCAAGAAGACAGAGTAGGATGTCAAGACCCCCGCCAGCAAAGGATACCACCTGATGTCATCCCACTGTCCCACATTGTCACCCTGTCCATCCTTGAACTGCCCATGCTCCATCTCTCCACGGGCCTCTGGACAATGCACCTGTGTGACTGTTACTCTGGACTCTGCCATGGACATTCCTTCACCATAGCCCCCACCCACTTGAAACCACCCATCTCATTTTGAGCACTGAAATAAACACCTATTTTGCACAAAACTATCTGGAGTCTGGCTGTGATTTCAAAATATTGTAATTGACATGACAGTGCAAATATGTCCTTGTACATAGTGAAGTCAACAAACAGCTGCCACAAAGCTGTAGTCCATGGGGAAACGAAGCACAGGACTCGTAGTGGGGACCCCAGATCTGAAATAGGGAGGGAAAAGCCACAACTCAGTCATCATACACTGGGGCAAATAGACAGGCAGCAGAGATGCAGGAGAGTAGTTCAGATTTACTAAATTATCTTTGAATTGTTACCTGTGTCCTATTGGAAGTACTGTTCAATGATTCTGTCCCTGTTGTCTGTTTCAGCCCCGTCGTCTTCCTCCTCGTCACTCTCCACAGGTTCCACCGCTGCCACAACACCACCGTCTCGACCATCCTCCTGCAGGAAAGGCACCTGGCGGCGCAAAGCCAGGTTGTGAAGCATGCAGCAGGCCACGATGATGTGACACACCTTCTTAGGTGAGTACATTAGGGATCCACCTGTCATATGCAGGCACCGAAACCTGGCCTTTAGGAGGCCAAAGGTGCGTTCGATCACCCTCCTAGTACGCCCATGGGCCTCATTGTACCGTTCCTCTGCCCTGGTCCGGGGATTCCTTACTGGGGTCAGTAGCCACGACAGGTTGGGGTACCCAGAGTCCCCCAATAGCCATACACGGTGTCTCTCTAGCTGTTCCATCACGTAAGGGATGCTGCTATTCCTCAGGATGTAGGCGTCATGCACTGACCCTGGGAATTTGGCATTTACATGCGAGATGTACTGGTCAGCCAAACACACCACCTGGATGTTCATGGAATGGTAACTTTTTCTGTTCCTGTACACCTGCTCCCTGTCTCTTGGGGGAACCAAAGCCACATGGGTCCCATCAATGGCACCAATGACGTTGGGAATATGTCCAAGGGTGTAGAAATCACCCTTCACTGTAGCCAATTCGCCCACCTCAGGGAAAATGATGTAGCTCCTCACGTATTTCATCAGGGCAGACAACACTCTGGATAACACCTTCGAAAACATGGGCTGAGACATCCCAGAAGCAATTCCCACTGTTGTCTGAAATGACCCACTTGCCAAGAAATGGAGTACTGACAGGACCTGCACCAGAGGGGGAATCCCTGTGGGTTGGCGGATGGGGGACATCAGGTCGGGCTCCAGCTGGGCACACAGTTCATGTATAGTGGCACGGTCAAGACGGTAGGTCAGGATAATGTGGCGTTCTTCCATTGTCGACAGGTCCACCAGCGGTCGGTACACGCGAGGATTCATCCGTCTCCTCGCCAAACCCAGCGGACGGTGCCTAGGAAGGACAACATGGAGCACACAGTCAAGCAACCCACAGGTACGTACTCACAGCTAGCACAGTAAACGATTCTCTATGCAGTGAATGGCGTGTCTGAGTGGCTATGCAAGGCCTAGGCCTGTGTGACGCAGTTGAAATTGAGCCATGTGGACCCTCGAAATGGCGGCTGCCTGACCTGTGAAGTGTGACAATGGGATGTGAGGTCAATGCGCTGGCGTGGCACACCGCGGCGGTCAGCGGTCGAAGACCGCGGCGCGAAGCCGCATTGGTTAACATTGAAGCCTATGGGTTTCAGGAGCCAATGGCGAAGGGCGCCGGCGGTGGCGGTACGCACCGCCGCGGTACGCACCGCCGCGGACGTGACCGCCATTTTCTATCTACTTATCCACTTGCGACTTGAACTTTCACAGGAGAGGACCTATACTGCAAGTGTTGCTGTGACCTCGGTCTGGAAGGGACAATGGCTGCTGCGACTGGGGAAAGGGCCCCTGCCTTCACTGGAGAGGAGTTGGAGAAACTTGTGGATGGGGTCCTCCCCCAGTATGCGCTACTCTACGGTCCTCCAGACCAACAAGTGAGTTTAATTCAATATGGATTTGGGGCCACTGGCTGGCTTGGGGGCCTGGCGGGGGGCCTGGCGGGGATGGGGGGGCATGTTGGGCCTGGCGGGGGGCATGGCGGGGGGCCTGGCGGGTATGGGGGGCATGTTGGGGCTGGCGGGGCATGGCGGGGGGCCTGGCGGGGATGGGGGGCATGTTGGGGCTGGCGAGGGGCATGGCGGGGGGCCTGGCGGGGATGGGGGGCATGTTGGGCCTGGCGGGGGGCCTGGCGGGGGGCATGGCGGGGATGGGGGGCATGTTGGGCCTGGCGGGGGGCATGGCGGGGGGCCTGGCGGGGATGGGGGGCATGTTGGGGCTGGCGGGGGGCATGGCGGGGGGCCTGGCGGGGATGGGGGGCATGTTGGGCCTGGCGGGGGGCCTGGCGGGGGGCCTGGCGGGGATGGGGGGCATGTTGGGGCTGGCGGGGGGCATGGCGGGGGGCCTGGCGGGGATGGGGGGCATGTTGGGGCTGGCGGGGGGCATGGCGGGGGGCCTGGCGGGCGTTGGGCCACTGGCAACGAAAATGCAGACAAACTTGAACGTGGTATTTCTCCCTCCCTGTACGTGTCACATAGGTCCGCGCCCATGAGAAGATCGGGATTTGGCGTGCCATCGCCAAGGAAGTCCGGACCCTGGGGGTCCACCATCGACGGGGCACCTACTGCCGCAAGAGGTGGGAGGACATCCGCCGCGGGACCAAGAAGACCGCTGAGTCTCTGCTGGGGATGGCCTCCCAACGTAGGCGGGGTGCCTGCCGTCAACTGACCCCCCTGATGTTCCGGATCCTGGCGGTGGCCTACCCTGATTTGGATGGGCGCGTGAGGGCAGCACAGCAGACACAAGGGGTTGAGTCCAAGCATTATCTACTCTGTTGTCGCGCAGTGGAGGTGTCTGGGTGGGGGAGGAGGGCTGTGGGTCCCCCTAGGCCAGGGCGATATCTGTAGGCTGGGCACCCCCGTAAGCCCCTGTGTCCCCAGCCACCACCCTCAGTAGTGTGTCAGTACAGCCATCCCTGGGCCGTGTCATCCATGGGTGCAGTTGTCAACTCTAGGCGTGTAGGGCATGTTCCACGGAATGCGTAGCGGACCCCAAGTGCGCAACTTAGTGCAGGGGGCATCTGTGTCTGTCATGTCCGCTAACTGTACCGGAGATCCATGTACTCAATATCCCTTTATTTCTCTCTCCCCCCCCCTTTTTGTTTGTCTTTCTGTGCTTGTGTGCATCAGCATCATCAGGCGGAGGAGAAGTGGCATCGGGGCAGGAGGGAGCTGCATCTCACATGGCCCAGGAGGGCCATGCCACAGAGTCTGACTGGACCAGTGAGACGGAGGGCGAGGGGAGCTCCACAACGGGGACGACTGGACCCTGCAGCGACACGGACACGTCCTCGGAAGGGAGCTCCCTTGCGGGGGTGGCACCATCCGTGCCCCCCGCCATTACAGGTACAGTCGCCACCCAGCGCACCATCTCCGCCCTCCCAGCAGCCCCTCAGCGTTCGCCCCGTGCCCGCTCTGCCAGGAAGCCGGGCATCTCCTTCGCCCCAGGCACCTCAGGCCCTGCCCCTGTTACCCCCGCTGCCCTCAGTGCGGAGCTCATTGACCTCGTGAGGACGCTCATTGTTGGGCAGACTACCCTTTTGAATGCCATCCAGGGGGTGGAGAGGGAGGTTCATCGCAGCAATGCGTACCTGGAGGGCATTCATTCGGGTCAGGCTGCCCATCAGCGATCGTTCCAGGCTCTGGCCTCAGCACTGACGGCAGCCATTGTCCCTGTCT
Organism: Pleurodeles waltl; assembly: GCF_031143425.1. Lineage (NCBI taxonomy): Eukaryota > Metazoa > Chordata > Amphibia > Caudata > Salamandridae > Pleurodeles > Pleurodeles waltl. The sequence continues at coordinate 609,959,330 of NC_090439.1, forward strand.
CCTGCCTCCCTCTACTAACTCCCTCCTCCCAGTCTCCTGTTCCTCTGCCTGTCCCACCCACACCATCAGACCAGCCTGCACACACCTCAACACCCAAGAGAAGCTCATCCAAACATAAGCACCACAGATCACGCAGACATTCACACACGCAACATTCCGATGCAGACATGCCAACAGTCACTACCACCTCTGTGACCCCCACCTCCTCGTATCCCTCCTCCCTCCCTGTGACGTCTACACTCACACCTCCATTCACCTCACCATCAGCCAGTGTTTCCATCACCAGCACACCCTCAAGTCCAGTCCGCACACGTGCAGTCACCACCCCCACTGCCATTTACACGTCCCCTGTGTCCTCTCCCACTGTGTCTGTCACCCCCTCTTCCACACCACACAAACGCAGCCACCCACCCACCCAACAGCCATCCACCTCACGACAGCCTATCCCTCCTGCACCTGCACCCAAAGACAGCAAACGTGACTCACCTACAACCACATCCTCTCCCTCCACTCCCATTCCCACTGTACCTACCACTCTCCATTGTCCCAAGAAACTCTTCCTCGCCACTGCTAACTTCTTTCCTGACCCTGAGCCCCCCCCTCCTTCTCGTCGGGGTAAGAAGAGCACCTCAGCCACCACCAGCCCTGCAGCCCCCTTGACAAGGGTGCAGGGGTATTGGAGCCCACCAGCCCGCATGTCTGGATCTTCGTCCAGCAGCAAGGGGACAGCCAGCCCACCCCCTGGGAAGAGGAGCAGAAGGCGGAAGGGGCGCCGCAGGAGCCCGGCTTCTACATCCCCCCCGGACACCACCCAGACACAGTCACCAGCCACAGCTCCAAAGGGAGGAAAGGGCCACAGACTCCCGACTAAGGAGGGCAAGGGCAGCAAGTCGGAGAGGTCAGGCTGCAGGCCTGCTGCCCAGGAGGAGCCCACCACCCCCATAGCCGCTGGCCAGGGAGGACCCAGCCCAGCTGGCCAGGAGGGCCCCACCACCCACAGCCCAGGTGGGCATTGAAGGAGCACCATCCCCGCTGCCCAGGAGGGCACCACCAGGCAATGAGCAGTTGGCCATAGACCGGCCGGCGTCTCAAGAACCGCTGAACTGGGCCCCGCCGTCTCAAGCACCACTGAACTGGGCCCCGCCGTCTCAAGCACCGCTGAACTGGGCCCCGCCGTCTCCAGCACCGCTCTGCTGGGGACCGCCGTCTCAAGCACCGCTGAACTGGGCCCCGCCGTCTCCAGCACAGCTCCGCTGGGGACCGCCGTCTCAAGAACCGCTGAACTGGGCCCCGCCGTCTCCAGCACCGCTCCGCTGTGGACCGTCGTCTCAAGAACCGCTGAACTGGGCCCGCCGTCTCAAGAACCGCTGAACTGGGCCCCGCCGTCTCAAGCACCGCTGAACTGGGCCCCGCCGTCTCAAGCACCGCTGAACTGGGCCCCGCCGTCTCAAGCACCGCTGAACTGGGCCCCGCCGTCTCAAGAACCGCTGAACTGGGCCCCGCCGTCTCCAGCACAGCTCCGCTGGGGACCGCCGTCTCAAGAACCGCTGAACTGGGCCCCGCCGTCTCCAGCACCGCTCCGCTGGGGACCGCCGTCTCAAGAACCACTGAACTGGGCCCCGCCGTCTCAAGAACCGCTGAACTGGGCCCGCCGTCTCAAGCACCGCTGAACTGGGCCCCGCCGTCTCAAGCACCGCTGAACTGGGCCCGCCGTCTCCAGCACCGCTCCGCTGGGGACCGCCGTCTCAAGAACCGCTGAACTGGGCCCCGCCGTCTCAAGAACCGCTGAACTGGGCCCCGCCGTCTCAAGCACCGCTGAACTGTGCCCCGCCGTCTCAAGCACCGCTGAACTGGGCCCCGCCGTCTCCAGCACCGCTCCGCTGGGGACCGCCGTCTCAAGCACCGCTGAACTGGGCCCCGCCGTCTCCAGCACCGCTCCGCTGGGCCCCGCCGTCTCAAGAACCGCTGAACTGGGCCCCGCCGTCTCAAGCACCGCTGAACTGGGCCCCGCCGTCTCCAGCACAGCTCCGCTGGGGACCGCCGTCTCAAGAACCGCTGAACTGGGGACCGCCGTCTCAAGCACCGCTGAACTGGGCCCCGCCGTCTCCAGCACCGCTCCGCTGGGGACCGCCGTCTCAAGAACCGCTGAACTGGGCCCCGCCGTCTCCAGTACCGCTCCGCTGGGGACCGCCGTCTCAAGCACCGCTGAACTGGGCCCCGCCATCTCCAGCACAGCTCTGCTGGGGACCGCCGTCTCAAGCACCGCTGAACTGGGCCCCGCCGTCTCCAGCACAGCTCCTCTGGGGACCGCCGTCTCAAGAACCGCTGAACTGGGCCCCGCCGTCTCCAGCACCGCTCCGCTGTGGACCGTCGTCTCAAGAACCGCTGAACTGGGCCCGCCGTCTCAAGAACCGCTGAACTGGGCCCCGCCGTCTCAAGCACCGCTGAACTGGGCCCCGCCGTCTCAAGCACCGCTGAACTGGGCCCCGCCGTCTCAAGCACCGCTGAACTGGGCCCCGCCGTCTCAAGAACCGTTGAACTGGGCCCCGCCGTCTCCAGCACAGCTCCGCTGGGGACCGCCGTCTCAAGAACCGCTGAACTGGGCCCCGCCGTCTCCAGCACCGCTCCGCTGGGGACCGCCGTCTCAAGAACCACTGAACTGGGCCCCGCCGTCTCAAGAACCGCTGAACTGGGCCCCGCCGTCTCAAGCACCGCTGAACTGGGCCCCGCCGTCTCAAGCACCGCTGAACTGGGCCCCGCCGTCTCCAGCACCGCTCCGCTGGGGACCGCCGTCTCAAGAACCGCTGAACTGGGCCCCGCCGTCTCAAGAACCGCTGAACTGGGCCCCGCCGTCTCAAGCACCGCTGAACTGTGCCCCGCCGTCTCAAGCACCGCTGAACTGGGCCCCGCCGTCTCCAGCACCGCTCCGCTGGGGACCGCCGTCTCAAGCACCGCTGAACTGGGCCCCGCCGTCTCCAGCACCGCTCCGCTGGGCCCCGCCGTCTCAAGAACCGCTGAACTGGGCCCCGCCGTCTCAAGCACCGCTGAACTGGGCCCCGCCGTCTCCAGCACCGCTCCGCTGGGGACCGCCGTCTCAAGAACCGCTGAACTGGGCCCCGCCGTCTCAAGAACCGCTGAACTGGGCCCCGCCGTCTCAAGCACCGCTGAACTGTGCCCCGCCGTCTCAAGCACCGCTGAACTGGGCCCCGCCGTCTCCAGCACCGCTCCGCTGGGGACCGCCGTCTCAAGCACCGCTGAACTGGGCCCCGCCGTCTCCAGCACCGCTCCGCTGGGCCCCGCCGTCTCAAGAACCGCTGAACTGGGCCCCGCCGTCTCAAGCACCGCTGAACTGGGCCCCGCCGTCTCCAGCACAGCTCCGCTGGGGACCGCCGTCTCAAGAACCGCTGAACTGGGGACCGCCGTCTCAAGCACCGCTGAACTGGGCCCCGCCGTCTCCAGCACCGCTCCGCTGGGGACCGCCGTCTCAAGAACCGCTGAACTGGGCCCCGCCGTCTCCAGCACCGCTCCGCTGGGGACCGCCGTCTCAAGCACCGCTGAACTGGGCCCCGCCGTCTCCAGCACAGCTCCGCTGAACTGGGCCCGCCGTCTCAAGAACCGCTGAACTGGGCCCCGCCGTCTCCTGCACCGCTCCGCTGGGGACCGCCGTCTCAAGAACCGCTGAACTGGGCCCGCCGTCTCAAGAACCGCTGAACTGGGCCCCGCCGTCTCAAGCACCGCTGAACTGGGCCCCGCCGTCTCAAGCACCGCTGAACTGGGCCCCGCCGTCTCAAGCACCGCTGAACTGGGCCCCGCCGTCTCAAGCACCGCTGAACTGGGCCCCGCCGTCTCCAGCACAGCTCTGCTGGGGACCGCCGTCTCAAGAACCGCTGAACTGTGCCCCGCCGTCTCCAGCACCGCTCCGCTGGGGACCGCCGTCTCAAGAACCGCTGAATTGGGCCCCGCCGTCTCAAGCACCGCTGAACTGGGCCCCGCCGTCTCCAGCACCGCTCCGCTGGGGACTGCCGTCTCAAGCACCGCTGAACTGGGCCCCGCCGTCTCCAGCACAGCTCCGCTGGGGACCGCCGTCTCAAGAACCGCTGAACTGGGCCCCGCCGTCTCCAGCACCGCTCCGCTGGGGACCGCCGTCTCAAGAACCGCTGAACTGGGCCCCGCCGTCTCAAGCACCGCTGAACTGGGCCCCGCCGTCTCAAGCACCGCTCCGCTGGGGACCGCCGTCTCAAGAACCGCTGAACTGGGCCCTTCAAGGCAAGACCCGCTGAACTGGGCCCTTCAAGGCAAGAAGCGCTGAACTGGGCCCTTCAAGGCAAGAAGCGCTGAACTGGGCCCTTCAAGGCAAGAACCGCTGGCCCTTTGGCAGACGTGGCAGGGCAGGATCTGTCTCGGGCAGGGCTGCAGGATGTCCTCTGGCCAACATGCCTCCTCCAGTGGCAGTGGAGTCTGTTATGGACTGTTTGGACTGTGGCTTTGCTCTCCCCAGGATGGCCCAGTGGGCAGGCCACCCACTGTATGGACTGTGTGGACTGTGGCTTTGCTCTCCCCAGGATGGCCCAGTGGGCAGGCCACCCACTGTATGGACTGTATGGACTGTGGCTTTGCTCTCCCCAGGATGGCCCAGTGGGCAGGCCACCCACTGTATGGACTGTATGGACTGTGGCTTTGCTCTCCCCAGGATGGGCCAGTGGTCATGGAGTCCCCTCGTGGATCTGGCGTCGTGTACTCAAGTGGCTGAGGTGCCCCCCCTTCCCTTCCCCCTGAGGTGCCTGTCATATTTTCTTTCAGATGCCCCTGCAGTGTTCTCTCCGTGGAGTTCTTGTCGTGGGACTGGGCCTTGCCCCTTTGCACAGGACCCCTGTGGTCCACGGACAGTGGTTGGACTACATTTAGTAGCTGTATATATTTTGTACATAGTTTATTTATTTATTGGGATTACTGGTGTCCATATTTCAATATATCTGCCCGTTTATGATCTCTTCTTTTGGTCTTTGCATTATTTCGGAGGGGGGGGTTTGTGGGTTGTGACAGTGATCTGTGGGAATGCATTGATGTGTGTGTTGTAGTGGGTGTGGGTGGGTGGGTGTGTGCCGGTACTCTTTTCCCTCCCCTGTGTCGTAGGTGCAGTACTCACCGATGTCTTCCGCGCCGCCGGGCGTGCTCCTGGTACAGGAGCAGGTATAGGAGTGCGGGGATGACCTGCAACTCGGGTTCCATACTGCCGGAATCTCGCGTGGAGTGCGTAGAGGTGAGCGTTTTCCTGTTCGTAGTCTGTTTCCGCCGTGTTTTTATCGGCGGTGCTCCCGCCCCGGAAAAGGTGGCGGATTGGTGGGTCGTGATAGGGTGGGCGGTACATTGTCTGCCGCCTGGCTGTTGGCGGGGACCGCCGCGCTGTTTGTTTGTTCCGCCGTGGCGGGCGGAGTGTTAATGCGGCGGGCTGTGTTGGCGGTTCCCGCCAGGGTCAGAATTGCATATTTTGGACCGCCGGCCTGTTGGCGGCTTGGCCGCCGCATTATCACCGACCGCCAGGGTCAGAATGAGGGCCTTAGTCTCTTTTCTGAAGATTTTCTTCAGCGGGATGAACCTGCCAGTCCAATCCAATCTCCTGGAACTCTTCTCCGGATACGCGTCGCTGGAACCCTCGGTGGAGATTTTTACCTTCGGGCTTAGTCGTTTTTTCGAAGTGAAAATCTTTCGACCGGGGTAAACCTAGATCTTGATCCAACGTCCTTGGAGCCCTCCTCAGATATGCTGGCTGGGAGGTCCTGGTCAACTTTTTACCTTTTGACTTAGTCTCTTTTTCTGAGATTTTCTTCAGCGGGACGAACCTGCAAATCAGGCCGGGTCGCGGTTGAGGCAAGCCGGCTAGAGTTGCCGCGGCGGGTCGGTCCCTCCATGGAGCTTTTTTTCAAAAGTACTCCAAACTTCTCCAAACTTCTGGGGCTTCTCTCAGATGTTCTTCTAAGGTTCTTTTGGGGTCCACAGCTCACCCCAAGGGTCCAGAAGCTCTTAGATGATCCTTGAGGGGTGCGGACTACAACTCCCAGAATGCAATTGACGCAAACTCCTTTTTGGCCACTGGGCAGTGGTCAGCTGGTTGATTTCTTCAGGAGTTGGTGCAGGGGACTCTGGTTAGCAAGTTTTCACCTGTAGCAAACAGGGAGTCCCTCCTTGAACCAGATGAAGCCAGGCAAAGTCCTTCTTGTGGTGAAGCCCAAGTGTGCAGCTGGTGCAGTCCTTCTAAGTGCAGGTTCCAGGTGCGGGCCAGGGGTCCAGCAGGGCAGTCCTTCTTATTCTGTAGTTCTTCCTGGTAGGGATGTGGTAGGGAACTGAGGTGTGGGTGCAGGTCTGCCAGTTTTATCCTTGCTCCTGGGTGATAAACAGGGAGGTCCTGATTCTCCAATCAGGTGCAGGGTCCTTCCCCCTGTGATGACCACTTCCTGGGAAGTGTGGCAAAAATCAAACCAAGGAGGCAACATTCTTCAAAAATCCATCATGGCTGAATCAGATTTTTGGAGGTTACATCTGGCTGAGCCCACCCACTGGTTTGGCCAAAAATCCTAAACACACCCCTCTCCTGCCCTCTCCTGATCTAATCAAGGGGGCACCTAGTTGTCTGGGGTTGCAGGATGTGGGGGTGTTGCTGGGTTGCTCCAAATGTCCTTCTCTGCCTTTGAAGACCAGTTTGGCAGCCCTCCCCCTTCCTGCCTCACCATCTGCTGAGGGGAAATTCCCTCCCACAGGCACATCTCTTTGTGTGAAGCCAGGCCACTTCACACCACATCAAGCAGCCTGGCCAGGCTGCCAGAGGCTGGCCAATCAGAGCACAGCAGCAAAAACAATGCAGGGCTGACATTGGCAACTTTTCAGGTAAAGTTTAAAACTCTTTACCTGAACAAGTTATATTAAATCCAACAACTGGAAGTTGTGGGATTTATTATAACAATAAATTTGATACCAAACTCTTGGTATCGATTACTTAAGGGCACTTTTAAAATTAAAATAAAGTCTCCCCATTCTAGCCTATGAAGGCCATTCACTACAATGAGGGAAACATGAATTTGGCTGTTTTTATCTCACCAGGGCTTATAAAACTACTTTTATAAGGTCCCTGCTTATAGTTACATGGCACCCAGCCCTAGCGGCACATAGGGCACACCTTAGGGGTGACTTATATGTAAAAATAAGGTAGTTTAAGACTTTGGAACTACTTTTAATTCCAAAGTCGAATTTGCATTTAACTTTAATTTAAAAGCAGCCAGCAAGGCAGGCCTGCCTTTACAATGACACTGGGCACCTCAGTAGTGAACCTATGGGTGCACTACCTATGCTGTGGTCCCTAAACCTACATGCCCTACCATATACTAGGGACTTATAGGTAGGTTGACTTAGCCAATTATAATTAGCCTAATTTGCATATTGATTTTACACAGAGCACAGTACCCAGGGCACCATCAGAGTCAGGAAAACACTAGCAAAAAGTGGAAAATGGGGGCAAAAAGTTAGGGGGCCTCTGCAATCAGCCGTTTTCTCACATTTCAGTAATAATTTCATTTTGAAACCATACCCCAATTTTTCGTTTAAAACCTAAAGTTGGACTTCAACAAATACCACCTGTAGCGGTGTGGGTGATAATGAGGTCTAGGAAGTTTAGTATTGATGCGTTTGGCAGTGGTGATTTATTTTTGTTTAACCACAACCAAAGGATAACCACCACTCTCACTGGTACAGCAGTAAATATTTCGAAAGTAAAGCATTTTTCATCTTTCTCTCTCAGGAAATAATCTGGCATCCTTACCAGCTAAATATTAGGTGAAATAAAAAAATGACCACACTAAATCATAAACTAGTTTCTGGCTCTTTATTCCTAGCAGGCTATTTATTCCTAGCTGACCCTTTATTTTATAATTTGGCGGGAACATTGTTATAAAATCCCCCGACTAAGGGGAGTTTATATAGGTCTCTGAGTTCAGGGCCATCATTAGGATTTGCTATTTGTATGCGCCAAACTTGCTTGGATAACTTTTACCAGTTCACATGTTTTGATTTCCCCTCCACCTTATTGTGAGCAATAACATCGTCAATGCACTTTCCCTTATCTCATTCAGCCAAAGAAATATCTTCTCCCTTTGACGATGGGCACTTAAGTTGATGCCTTCCCGGTATTTTCTCTCCTTGACTTTCTCCTCTCCCCGTTCCCGTCCAAAAGCAGAGTCCTTTTTAATTGCTGTCGTCCATTACTTCTGCCTCCTCTCTCTTTCTTGCTTTTGTTGTCTTTTGTTTCGTTCTATCTTTTCTTGATCCTGGCCCCTTTCTTTTGTCAGAATTCCGTGTCAAGGTCAAACCAGTGCTGCAGGGGCAAAACGGGGCCTCACAGGTAAATAAGTGTTTTACTTGACATTTACCCGAGCCTTCATACGTTACGTTTGTGGCATTGAAGTAGATCACCACAACTTCATGAAAAAAGGTACTAAATAATATTTTAGATAAATCACCCTTTTGGATGCTTCAGAGTAATTACTTTGTAAGCACTCGCTGCAACATTTGAGGACTTGGAAGAATGCCACAAACTATTATCATTGGGGTTTGTAACATGATCAGTCAGGATAGGATAAAATATCATTTTTATATGTGATTTTTTCTGAAAAAAGGCGATAACCAAGGGGATATATGTGCCATATGTATTGACAGTACTGCAGCATTAAGTCGAAAGCCCTGGTCACTGGAGGAAATTTGATATGTAAGGGTCTATATAGGGCTCTTATCATCGCAAAGCAATTCTTCGGCTAGGGCAATCATGGGTTCATTTCGTGTTGCTAAAAGCAAAAAAAGATAGCAAATATAGGTTAAAGCAGGGCTTCTGTTGGGTCCTTTTTATGTTCCTGTTTACACAGCACAAGTGCCATAATGTATTTCTGAAGTGTGAAAATATTCAACTGTATTTAGGGATCACAATTGTCTAGTGTTTGCTGAAAATGTACCTTTTGTTATAAATATTAATACTAATCACTTTATAGCATCAGCCCAACCTTAAAGTACTGAAATCTTGTTCAAATATTTTTTTTAAACTATTAATGTATCAAATGTAAGATAATATACAGTATTTGGCCTTCTTTACAATGCCTTTGATATGACGATATCGATAAGCTGGAAATTCTAAACGGATTTGGTATTTATGCACCTTATGTACAATATGTCTAGCAAGCTTCATGTGTAGCTGAGTACTTTTCATTAGCTTTGAAAGTTCTAGTGGGTATTAAACTTTCAAGGAAAATGTTGCCTTGTATTGTCTCAGAGAGGCTTGAATTGGGCCAAATTTCAGTAAGAAGGATGTATCAACAAAGCTCTCTTGTAAACCAGGTTTACAAGTGCAAAGGATTGGATTTGTGACTGGCATTCATAATAGGTGACAAGGCAGACATAAATTCATTTTCTCCTACATAATTATGTACCATGACTGCATATGAGAAGCTAAATCTATCAAAAGGTGCTCAGAGTGGAAGGGTCAAGGTGTAGTTTACCTTGTGAGTTTTCAGTGGTAGGCGCACTACTGGAAAAGTTTGTTAAATTGGAAAATTGTAAATATGTACCCATGTGCCAGAGTACTTTTACAGGTGCAGATTTATTATTCCTTTTGTTATTCGAGCAAGACAGAATGTTAAACTATCTGTTTTTATTATGTCAAAGACAGTAAAAAGTCTGAACTTTCCAATGGAAATGTTATGTATTTATTTATTTATTTATTTAGCATTCTTATTTAGTGCATCTGCACGAAAATCCACGACAGTTCTTTACAAGGAACCTAAGCATTACAAGGAGCACTGAAAACAAAGGCTAAACAATATGAACTCATAAAGACTGGATAGTTGGGGTAAAATGAACCAGAGAAGATAATATATGGGGGATCAATTAAATTAATGATCTGTAGTATTTTCACACATAAATCTTAATAAGGCAAAAGAGGAGGGAACAGATGTTTTTTTTGCAATGGCCCAATTCTAAAATATAGGGGGCCTGATTCACAAAGGTAAACCTAGGCCCTGATTACGAGTGTATGTGTTATTTATCACACATGGTAGACAACGATACCACAGGGTACATTATTTATCACCTGACGAACTTGTATTACAGCTGAGGTATGAAATGCATCCAATAATTATTGGATATGTTAAATACATCCCAGCTTGTAATTCCAACCCATGCATAAACAAGGGTTTCTTTTTATGTGCAGAAGCTCCACACTTCTAAAGATGTTACTTGTAAACCCCTTTGGGAATAGCAAACAACTGTAAACTTACTCAAGCATACATATCTTTACCTTTGGGAATTAAGCCCAAGGAGTTCCAGGAATTGGTCAGTGCTTCTATAAAAAATAACTTGGGTGAGTCCAGAGGCCCATTTAGAAGAGTTTGATTTCCGAGGCAGCAGACACAAATAATTGAAAAAAAACAGAATAAAATTTAGCAAAAGTACAGTAATTGTACTAAAAATGCACCGGTATTCACAAATGGAATATGCAGCATTTTTATGCTTCGAAAGAAGTACCAATGAATGAACCCTTTAGCACTGTGTGTTGTTGAACAATCAAGGATAAGCTATACAATTGTCCAAAGTTAAGTTGTACAGATGTTTGTGCAGAAGTCGCTACTTACAACACTGTTTATTAAAGAAATATATTACAACTGTTAAAGAAGCAACAGGACTTGCTTATGCCCCAGACTCAATAATCTGCAACTAGAAAGTGGAGTAGTTTCAATAATGTACAAATGTCAGTGATTTTTGAAATTCCATAAAATAATTTTTATTAACGTCCATCTCTTTATTGACTTTCAAGTAACACTATCAAAGTGTTATTTGATTTCAATTTAGCTCTAATTGCCAGGCTTCACATTTTCAGCAATCTTCAGCTCCTCTAGCACAAATGTGATCATTTCAGTTTTTCAAAAGTAAGCAATTTCATCTCGCTTTGCGTGAATTAGGTGATTATTCTGATTTCAAATTTTACTGCAAATTGTACAGCTTTAATTTTCTTTAGAAGAAAATAAATAGGAACACACATACTGTAAATATTACAACACAGCCTTAATTCATTCAACATCTTCAGTTTGTACCGGGCTACTTTAAAAAAAAAAAGTTTACATAATCATATTAATTTCCATGCCCCGGACAGAACTGTAGGTGATCTGTAGATTATCAGTACTGACTGAATGGCAGTACCTGAGGAGATGCCCTCAAATTAACCCAATACTGGATCAGTGGTACCTCCAAACATACCTCGCCTCCACCAGACTTTACCATTCTGTTAATCCTTGGATCTATATATTACCACCTGACAATCTGAAAATAGGAAGTGTGATCTTTCATCCTACAACTTCTTGATTATGGAAACATGAAGTCTGTCATCACTGATATACTTGTCCTCATCGACATCTGCCAGAGAACCAGGGCTAATGCACTCTGAAGCATCCATGTAACCAGTGCAGATTCTAGTATGTTCTCAGTATGAATGTAAACAGTCCCAGAATATTCTATTCACAAGGTAAAAATGCACTTTCCAAAGGTAATGGTATATTATTGTCTTAATATATTTTTGTTTGTTTTTTGCAGCTGTAACTTCCAGTAGCAGCTGCATGGCATCTCTCTAAAACAAACGACTCTGATGAAAGTAATTTTGGAAAATTCCAGGTATCTCTGGAAGACATTCTGGAGGAATCAACATTTTGCTCTGTCATGTACCCAGTACCAACTCCAAGCATTGGCATATGTTCATGCTCTGTGGGCTGAGGGTAAAGGGCATGACCACTAGTGATGCACTGCACTCTGTACACATGCACAGTACCTGTAGAACATTGTCACTTGCCATGTCCTGTGGCCTGTGTCAATCCTCTCAGTTCCTGAATTGCTTTGCCTTCAGCGATAACTGAGGATGCTGGAGTTGAGCCCAGTAAGCACAGTGGTGAAAGACTGTTGACCCACTTCAGTGATGTAATTGATGATCTCAAATGTTATATAATATATTATGTCATGTGCGATGTCTTTGAAGATTAGGTTTGTGATCTCATCATGATTTCATGGATAAGGTCTACAGCAGTGCATGGGGAGGATTGCACACCTAGCTGGTAAATTTTGTGACTATATGACAGCCATAATTTTCATTCAACCAAAGTTTATAGTGAAAATATATATTGATCTGACACACTCCAATGGCCACCTTCACAGGGACAAACTACCACTTCTAAGGAAAACAGAAGAGAAAGGAACAGGAATTAATTAACTTTAAAACTGACACCACATAATAAGATTGGCACATGTTTAATCTCATTATGAGAGCATAGAAGTGTGTGATCATTTGCATCAGTGGACCCAACCAATGCAATATCTTAACCTCCTCATGGTGTGACAGAGATCAAAGCCATGACCATGGTACAGTAAGAAGAAAATGAAGAAGGCATTGTTTTTATTTTAAGACGCATGACATTGTATATTTGTCTATCTGAAGTAAGCAAAAAGCTCATGTATTTGGAGGAACATTTGTTTGTTTCTTTGACAATTGTAATATATCTTTCAGCCCTCTACAAAATGGTGAGGAGTTCCATCCAGTCGGGCCTGATTTTAGCATTACATAGTGAAGTGGGAATTTTCCTTTTGAAATCCACGCAGGCCACTCAGAGCAAAAGCATATATAACATAAGATGTAGAAACATTAAGGCTAGGGATTGCAATTTTACTCATGAGAGTCTTTTATTGATGGGAAGAATCAGACTTATGTCTTTGAGAAGCTATTCATTCCAGGTCAGATGTAAAAATACAAGCTGATGTTTCAGTGACCACCATGGTGTATGCCCAGTCAGCCTGATGTGCTTGAAGCACCTCTGGCCCATTTTATGTTTACAAGGTTGGGGTGGAATCAATCAAATTACATCAGTGCCTCTTAAAGACAGGTTGGGTAAGAGCCCATTCTCCAGCATTGAAGGTTGACCCGGTGATCTTCCATGCCAGAAACAGCAATGAGTGACATGTAGGTTGAGTCACAAGCAAAAATAATAGATCAAATCTCTGGTAAGTACCATGATAAGGCAATGTCTCTGGGCAGCCATTAAGACTGATGCCAGCAACATAGTAAGGCTGAGACAGAGCTAAAAAAATGAAAGGTCAGTGCCACTGTAAATACAGAACACTTGTGATGTAATTGGACACAAGTTCTGCTTTGTCACATAAAGATGGATTAGGTTTGATTGAGCCACTAAAATATTAGACTGGTGGTTCACTGAGGTCAACAGGGCTACGTATAGTCATGTACTCCATTGTCTTTATATGAATGTTGATTTGATGGGAACAGTCAGTTGCATTTTCAATGTGTACATCTGTAAGGCTGGATGGGCTTGGGTGGCATTATTTACATGTCAGGTTCAAGTCTGGATAGATCAGAGGTTCTCGTACAAAGCCGTTCACATATTGGGTATGTGTTTTAGAGAGCAGTGTGAGGTGTCAGAACAGCATATGCCTCTCTGAGGGTGGAAGGTTTTCAATTCGTATAGTGATTTCTGAAGCAGTGGTGCCTGTTCAAACCACCTCTTAGTGGATTAAATTGTTGCATGCACTTACATTTATAAGTCTTCCCTTCCCTTGTTGTCTTGGAGCTATTCAATCTTTAGATCTTGGATGCTATGGTGGAAACTGAAAAGACCGGAGACTGTTGGTGGAGATGCATTTGTTTATGCAGTGGTTGGCTGGTTTCTCCAACATAATAAGCACTATCTTTCAATGGGTGATAAAATATATCACATAACTGGTAGAACCGGCAAGCCTCTTAATTATTTTGTATTGTGGTATCTTCATTGTATCAGAGCTGTGGATATGTTGTTAAGTTAGACATCTTTATTGTTTCTGGCATTGTTCCATTTTCCTCTGGTTTGGCATGTAATGTTTTTCCTTCAATGGGTCTTTTTAGATGGGTGATTGTATCAAATGCAAGAATGATAAAATGTGGGACAACATGTTAAAGGTGCTCATTCTGCTGTACAATGGATTGTAATTCCTTAGAAACCTTGTACAGGGGTTCTAACTGTGAGCTGTATGAGACAACAAGTAAGACCTTATTTCTGACTTTTTTTGCTTTGCATTCCAAGAGGAATTCTGATTGCTGTGAGGTTCAAGTTTCCACAGTTCAGAGTTTTAATTCATGGAGGGCATCACTTCTCAAAATCGTTTTGTTTCAATTGATGCTGATGTGTGTGAGCCTATCCAGATATATCTTAGAAACCTGGCTGAATATTGTAACATGGTACTATGCTTTGAGTGAAAGCTGCCACTATTGATAGCTATCTCAGTCTGTTGATTTGTGGCAGTCTGTGGTGGTAACTAGTTGTTTTTTTATGGTGATGGTAGTGTTTAGAGAATGTACTCTTTCAGATGAGTAGACACATTTAAGATTTGTGGCTTCGTGATATTGATCAACTGCTCTGGGGACATTACCAGGCCCTGTTTCCCGAATGTCCAAATCAGAAGAATATCCTAAGTACATGGATGTGCTCTAACTGGCTGTAGTGATAGGTGGCAAGGTGGCATATTGAACCATGAACACTTTTGCAAACTGTGGAGCAATCTGTATCTCCAAAGCAGTACAGGTCAAATGAAGACATATACAATGTACATATACAACACAGTTTCCAATGTGAAATATTTGTTGGTCAAGATGAATCTAATGTAAATGGTTGCAGCATCAGGCACAAGGGACATTTTTGCAAGTCGTTGTCCCATCTTTGCAGAATACTGATGTACAGTGACCCCACATCCATGGTGTCCAGTAATCTTTCTAGATGTGCTACTCAGCAGTCATATGCAAAAACAACAAGTTGGTTGAAGGAGTGCCTGATTTAATCTCAACCACAGGAAATCGCTGGGGGGCAAATTCAAGACCATTGTATTTCACCCATTGTGTCATTCTAAACAGACACCTGCCTTATGCAAACAAGTCTCTTCCTGCTCCAACAGGAACTGACCAACCTGAACTGCTAGGCCAGGTACCCTCCAGATGGGAACACAAGCAACCCAAGACTAGTTTTGGCCCACTCAGGTCTCACTATTGACCTATTGCTTTAGTCTTAAAGTTTGCACAGTATCCATGTCTGGCATACCTGTCTTACTTAAGGTGTCTAATGGAAAAACAACATGGTGATGGACGAATTGCCTGTCTTGATCTCAGCCACTGGCCATCACTCAGGGCCGCATTCCAGACCGTTGTTTTTCACACATTGTTCGATTATAGTCATAGATCTTCGTTATGCGAATGAGTCTTGGTTGTACCACAATAGGAACAGTCCAGCCCGTCTGCTTCAGATGGGAATGCAAGCAACACCAGACCATTTTCAACCTACCTATGGCTCATCATTGAGGAGTAGCTCAAGTCCTATGGCACAGTGAGCATGGGACCCTCTCCACTGTGGGCATCTACTGCAAAACTACTAGGTGATGAAAGGAATACTTGAATTAACCTCAGGCCCGCAAGGCCCTGCACTCAACTCCCCATGGGCATCTAACCCCTGCTGCACACAGAATTTTGCTGTTTACAACAGGCACTGGACACAGGATTGTGGCTATGATGAAGTCTAGCATCCACTGCCCGGCAGCTGCTCAACCCCTTGAACAAGACTTTAGGCAGTGGGTTGGCCAAGCACAGCAGAAGTGTGTCAAGTTCTTTTTTTATTTATTTGTAAAATTTCAGAATTTGCTAATTCTTTTCCAGACTCCTGACTACTGAGACCCCCAAAAGGGTCTGCAATATCCAGACAGGCTCTAGGTTTCAGGAATCTGATGAGAATATTCACTTATTCAATACATATTTAAATGCCAGTGCATTGGCTGACCCAAAAGCCATATAGTCTTGGAGATAAGGGAAGGCTCCTCCTACCTTTATTGTTTTAATTTTTTTTAACATGGTGCTTGCAGCACCATATTGGGTACTGGCAGCTGCACTAGACAATTTTCTGATATTGCCACCCAATCAAAGCATGGTATATTTATGAATCTACAGCTGGATTCATTAATCCACACTGGATAATGGGATATAGTGTCCACTTGTCAAATGGCATTCCCTCATTGTTTTATTTGGCTTTGCAAATCCCATGTGTATTCATGAATCCATCTGACAAATTGTTGTAAATCTAATTTCTCATAGACTATTGAATGAATGTACACCAAACCAAGCAAATACATTTCTTTGAGTAAAATTCTACTTTGTAGCCAGGTTTGGTGTAAATCTGTTCAGTAGTTCAGCTCTAGCCTCCCACAAACACCAACATCATCCACTCACACACATGCCATCATACACCAACTCACACATCCCCATGCATCCAGTCACCATTCCACAACTACACCTATTTCACAAGCTACAGAAGCAACAGCATATGACCCGAAATCAAATATTATGTCTTTAGATTAGCGACCAAATGTGTTGGCATCCACCATCATACAGCCAAACTACCATCATCAAAAACAAAGTTGCTACCGTATGGTAACACACCCAATCACAGGGGCAGAAAATCATGATCACACACCAACACAACATACATCCAGACCAAATCTGTCCAGCAGTTTGTAAAATAATGTGTGTGACAGAATAGTATTCAAATGAAAACCACTGATCAAACAATTAGCACATCTTTGACACCACAGGCATGTCACTGGTGATATCATGTATGAAACAATCAGTGATGTAATTAAGGATGCTATGAGTGATGTTGTATGTGAGGTAATGAGGAGAGCATGGTGGGGGCAGAAGTTATGTTTCCAATAGTGTAGTATAACCAGCGAATTTCAGGGAATATTAGGTTTTGTAATGGAACCAATAAGTCACTGTCTGGTTCTACAGACAAAGGACTTTATTGTTAGAGTATTGCTCCGCCGCCACTTTTTTTGACATTTCAGCAGAGCAAGCCTCTCAACCATTTTTATGAGGCCACACAAAGCTACTTTGAGTGGCTTTGTATGACTTCAAAGATATGGAGTAAGACAAAACAGCGCAAGTCGCTGTGTTGACTTACTCTGAGCCAGGGAGAAGTTCAATGAGCATTGCTTTGGGTTTTCCCATGCAATAACAATGGATTTTTTGACGCTGCCCCTGATTTACTTAAATTTGTAAACCTGGCGCAGTGCCAAAACCTTATGCCTCCCCAGAGCTGGCATAAAGAGGAGAAATATTCTAATTTCTCCTTGTTTTACCTCTTTCATTTTGCAGCACACGTAGAAAGGGGAAAACGCCTCTCTGGATTGTTTTTGTGCATGAAATGCCCCTTCCTGCACAAACAAAATTCTGCATCTAACGCAGACATGCCAGGGTGCCTGCATTGGCACTAGCAGGCAATTCAGCACCAGCGCAGGGAGAAAGGACAGGAATTCACCACTTTTTTCATAAGTTCAGTAAATTCCTACCCTTTCACTTCGGTGTAGGGGGGCACAGCAAGAAGATCTGTAGCACTGCTCTACACCAATTCCCCATAAATATGGGTCAATATATGTAAAAGGCCCCTGTGGAGTTGCATGATCATATAGAGGCACAAGTGTCCAGGCCATGTTCCTTCATAAATGTAGTGACCTCCGAGTTGGCTTGTAATGTCCTTTGTTATGATGTATGATGGATCTGTATTTTATTCCTTATAGATGACCCTGCTGATTTTCTTGGTTCTGCAAGATATTTTTCCCTCCGTTTTATAATTGCCAAGTGACCCTATGACATATGTGTCAGCTCACTCCAGCCAATAGCACTTTGTTTTTTAAAGCAAATTAACAATGTGAGCTAAATTACAAGACTCACAGTGCCGCACCTTAAATAATGGAATTCCAGGTATTCCAACATTGATCGTGATCATGAATTACTGACACGAATTAAACATACAAGGGGTTAAGAACGGTACACATTGCAATGCAAGATAATTAGCTCAGCTTTTTTTTTTTTTTTAAATGAATACATATTTTACTTAATTTGGATGAATATTTTTTCAAGTAAAAGCAACATGAACCCAATATAACAGGCTTCGTAGTTTATTAACTTAATAAAAATGGAACCTAGCTCTTTTTTTCATTTAAGGTAATTTCACTGCACATATTTCAATGAAATGGGGATGAGATTCAGTGTGCTTTAAAATACAGCAATGAAAAATACAATTGTCCTTGGTAGGCATGAATTATAATGGGCGTGAGAACTACACTAGCAGTCGTTAGAAAGTCCATGATCATAGATATAAGAAAGGTCAGCAACATCTAAAAGTTCAAGCTGTTCGCTGAAAGGGGAGGTGAGGGGCACATCAGTAATTGTCCACACTAAACTCAGCTTGCGGCAAAGTCTTTTTTAGAAGATCAAAACAGAGAAGTCAGACAAAATGCATTGCGAGTCCAGCTAATAAATGTGGGATTTGTTTTTAGATTTGTAGCTGCTCTGAGGAATGCCCTGTCACCAACAGCAGAAAACTAATAAGGTTGTAAGTTGGTGCTAGGAGACTACATTGACAGGCCATTCATTTCCCAGAAATAAAAGATGGCAAATAAAATTGCAAAACCAAAACAGCATTTGAGATTTTATTTCTGAAGCATGTTAAATCTCCTGGGATTATAAATGTATGCCTTACACTCTTTGGACAAATGAGATAGCATGAAGCCGCAAAAAGTATCTTTTATTTAAGGAGGACCATAATGGAAGTAGTTTACAGTTGTACTAAGCGCAGCAAATTCAAGAGCAAGTGTTTTGAAACCACATCAATCAGTGAAGAAACGGGAAACAATTTTAAATAAAATGAACGTACAAAATCGCTCCCATCACAGACGAAATTAATGCTAGTGATGAAGATCTCTTAATCCTTACTACATTTTAAAACTATTTTTAAAAAATTATGATTTTGCACTTAATTTTTTGGTAAATTTGTTTATTCACATTTTGAACAGTACAGCGCAACAGAGTTGCGTAATACATTAAGCAGTAACATCACATTGGCAGGTTAGTAGTGCATAATCCCATAATCCCATATGAAGATAGTAAAGAGCAGGTGGGGTGGGGACACCAGGATACGCAGGGGGAGAGCTATAGGGACACCTCACAAGTTGGTGCAGGAGTTTGGTCAGGCAAGAGGAGGCGGATGTGACGGTGAACAAGAATCCGCATCACACACCTCCCCCACATGAGCCACAAGCCTGGGTTCCCCTCTTGTCTCGGGATCCTGCGCGAATAGTTACAGAATCAGTGAAGTCAAGCAATCGTAACTGCCATCATACTCCGTCCACTTATTCCATTTTCCAACTCCTTTTTTTATGCAGCATTTCCATTCTTCTCACTCCGGCCCATAAGCTGTATCATCTGGAGAGTAATCATCCTCATCGGAATCACAGGAGCTCTCAGTAGCCGGGTCATCAGCGTCCCTCCTCTCGGCCTCCCCTCCCAAACACTCAATCATACCACTCCAGGTCTCCAAATCTCACTCAGCATGCACATCTACCCAGACACTGCGGAGTCTATATTCCTCAGCTGTTGCCCATTCCAGGAGATCTGTCAACCAATTGGCACAGGTTGGGAGGTCGGGCAGGCCCAATGGATAGCAACGTGCCTTTTCGCAAGTATCAATCCCAGCTGTGCAATCCACTGTGCGATTTTGTGATCTTTTTTGGGAGGAGGCAACAATCCCAGCAAAGAGTGGCACATGATTAAATGATTTTGCATTTAAGGCACAGATGCCTTATATGAGTGAAAAGAAGCCATGGGGAAGTCATTGTAGCTATTGTTTATTCGATTGGCTAAAAAACTTTACGCATACATATGTAAATATGTTGGACAGAGATGCTTGGAAATGGACATCTAGACCTTCTTCACAAGTTTTAACAAAAAAAAAATGGTTTAGGGAGTGTGAGAAAGTAGGTTAATAAATGAGGGTGTGACTCTGTGACAAGGAATATGGCCACACATTTGATGGAATAAAACACAATTTCAATCAATTAAATTTGGGCATACTCCCCTGATAGTCATAGCACAGAATGGACAAGCCCAATGTATGAAAATGTGTACATTATATAACAGTGACAAAACAATTAAAAAGTCAAAATACAACACAATAAAAATCACACAAAACCAATTTAGAAAAATATAGAAAAAATAATACAGTGACCAAACAATTAAAACATAAAAATACCACACAATAAAATGTAACAACCAATTCAGAAAAATATAGAAACAAAATAATGAGTAAAATTACACAAAGATGATAAAAAACAAATAAGGATAACCAGAGATGTGAATTGTTGAAGATGTGTGGCTAAAGGTACACCAAGAAAAAGTAAAGCATCAATCAGTTTCACTTGTCATTATTAGTAGTTGACCATGAAGTAGGCATGATTTCAGGCGAATCAAGGTGGAGTGTGAGTCAGATATACCAAGCTAGTTTGTCCTGGTCAAAGATTTTACCTTTTAGCTTAGTCACTGAAATGGAAGTCAAAACGCTGCAGCCAGGCAAGGTTTCATACTGTATCCACCGAAGTCCTTGCATCAGGTGTATATATTTGCACATCCACCTGTCTAGGTTTCTACCTTCGGGTTTAGGGCCAGATATATAAACCTGTTTTTAGTTTGCAAAAGCTTCAATTCGAAGTTTCTAACCACAAACCAACTTTTAAAGGTGTACTAAGCTTCTTTTAAGAGTTTGTAACTTTTCAATGACTTCTAAAATTGATTTAGATGAGATTAAAAAAGGATAACGAGTTGCTGTTTGAGAGAAATGTATTGTAGGTGTCTCTTCCAAATAATGATTCCTATCCCTGTGCATCAATGATTTAGGACCAAAATAGCAGTTAAAAACCTTTGAACATTTACAGACTCCATAGTTGGGGTGGTAACCCATTCACACAAGGATTCTCAAACAAACCTTTTTTAAGCAGCTCAGTTTCTTTTAACGAAAACAAGCTGCATATTTTAAAAAGTGTACTTAATTGAAAGATAACCACAGCCAAGGTGGTCTGATGACTGCAGCAAGCCACCCATTCATGTTATGGCTTCAATCATAGCAAGTCACAAGTTGTTGCCTGCCTCATTAATATTCATGAGGTAGGCTGATTTGCAACCCAAAATTCTGAATTTTAAGAACCAACACATTAGTATATAGATCAATTCTTAAAATCCTTTACCCGTCACATAAATATAGGTTGCAAATTATGACCAGTATTTTGGGACCAGTATATTGTACATCTGGCCTCCAGTCTATTTAATGGAGCTCACAATCCTTAAGCGTGGCAAGCCTGAAGCCACATCTGAAGATTCTGCTTTGAAATTGGACACCTTTACTGCAAGGTCCTGCTGACGTTAAGAGTTCTAGGAAGTCCAAAAACGGATTTTTCAGAGTTTCTGAAGCAGCTCATCTCGGTCACTTCTAAGGCTCCAAAGACCTTGAGGACAACACTTAAAGTTGAAGACTCATTCAAGCATAGGCCACCACAAGGTCCAGTCCAGGTCCAGTTGGTACTAGTCAGCAGCTAAGGACGTAAAAAAAAGGCCTCTTGCATTTGTTGTGCCCCTGTAGTTGCAATGGAGGTCAGTACCTGACCACTGGAGTCCACATATTTATCCTGAGTAGAAGTCGGAGCAGACCCAGCCTTTCGGGTCTCTAAAAAGATCTCAAATAGCAGGCCCAGTCATCTTTTGTTCTACTGCAGGTACAGAAATTGTTTTGATGAGCTATGAATGAAGTAGCAGCTTTGTAGGTTTCACTGGCCAGTGGGTGGGGATGATGTTTCCTGACCAATGAGAAAAAAGTTCCCTTGGGCAACCCTTCCTACATTTGCGACACATCTTGCTTACCTTACTACAAAAGTATCCCCCAGCACATTATTCTGAGGCAAACTCTAACAAGGGAAGACCTTTCACCCCTGAGAGGAGCTTGTGTGCTAGCCACGGGTGGGTTTAAGCTAATGGGCAGTCTATTCCTCTTCAACTACAGCAGTCTTATGCTGGGAACAGCGCCCCCTCCCTCTGGCCTGCTGCAAAGCTGGAGACGGATAGCCTAAGGGACAAAAGGTTCTCATTCCTTCAGTCTCCTTTAAATGTAACTAGAAATGTGCAGGCCTCACCATAGTCCCTTTTAAGATGAGTTCCTTGACTTTCCCCAGCTGTCCATCCTGGGCTGAGAAGAGTCACATCTCAGCACCAGGCCTTCCTGTCAAAAGACTCATGCCTTTGTTCCTGCTCTGAGAGCAGTTTTCCCATCTTATTAAGGAGAAGCACAGACAGGATCCAGCTGCTGGTGAATGCTAATTAGCCTACTGGAGATTCAGAGAGGTAAAGTACAACTTTTTGAAAGCTATTTTTCCTAAACAGTTTCTACAAATACAACTTCACTAATTAATTGGATTTTGGATAAATATTACCAATAGTGGTTTAATCACTCTGTAGCTTATGCCCATCCAAATCTGGCATACATTATGTTATCTGAATATTTGTGTTTCTCAAAGGACAGCTACATTCCTAACAGTAAAAATACATTTTGGGGTCTAGTCACAGCAGGTACATGCCAACATTATATTTTTGCAAGGATTACTTTTCAGCACCAATCATCCTACCTCGTGGGATACAAGGCCTACTTCGGGGTGGCCTATTTAATATTTGAAAGTAGTATTTAAAAGTAAGGTTATTTTGTTTAAAAAATTCTCATTTTGACAGGTTCAACTATAGGTAGACCTAAAGCGTTGTTTTCTTTGTCACTTTTTTCAGTGGCATAATAAGAGTTGCAGTCCACAGAAGCCATTTAAATTTGCATGCTGTTGCTGTTTATTCCTGCACCAAATATGTATGGCATTGCTCTAAAATCTTTCATCATTAAAAGGATGTTTTGTATTTCATATTTATTTATAACTCATTTCCATCCAAAATATGCCCATGCTAAAACATGTTTCACAAGAACTGTTGCTTAATTAAATTAAGTCTAAAGACAAATACTTTTTAAGAAGTAAAATTATTGCCTAAGGAGTTTAAATGAATTATACGAGGAATGCTTGGTGGGTGCTTGTCAGGAACAGAGGGGCACACAACTGATGTCTATAAAGAATAGGCTAAAGAGCAGACCATATGTACCTCTATTTGAAGAGTCTGCCAGGCCGGGCAGCCTTACTCTAATAATAAGTGAAGCCTTAGGGCCATGTTTCTGGAGTCTTGTTGGCCCAACTGACTCCTGTTCCTTATTGGCTGACCACACCTATGAATAATTGGTTCTTCCTGTGCAATGGAGGTTCATTCCTGGTTGCTCCTCGATGCATAACCTAAGAACATGCTTTGGTACTGTGGCATCACTTGAACCATTTTTAAAAGTGGTTGCAGTTTTCCTAGATGCCAAGAAGACATTTGGGGCCAGATGTATGAAACTTTTTTGCGCTCGCAAATGGTGCGAATTGAAAAAATCGTCCGTTTGCGAGTGCAAAAAAGTGGTCTGCGATGTATGAAAGGCATTCGCAGACCAAAAATAAGAAATCGCAAAAATTGTGATTTTTGGCATTGCGACCTGGTTTTGTGAGTTGCATTTTGTGACTCGGTATTTCCAGTAGGAAATTGCGAGGCGCAAAATCCAAGTCACAAAGAGATGCATCAAAAAATCTCAAATTGCGATTTTTTCGCAGAATGGCATTTTGCACATGCAAAATACCACTAACTGAAACCAGGTGGTAACCAGGTGCAACCTATATAAAGAGGCCCAGAATGCCTCAGACTCTTTTCCACAATGGCTGCACTCTACGTCATGGCGAGGAGGATGAGGATCTTGGCAGGTTTGAGGAGAGGGAGGAGACAGGAGCGCATTTTCAGAGTGCGCATTACACTTTTTAACCTGACAGAGGAGGAAATATATGAGAGGTATAGTTTGAACTCAGCCATGATACTTGATCTGATAGCTGAGCTACAACCCATACTGCAGCGCAGAACACTAAGGACTCACAGCATACCCACCCATGTGCAGCTATTATGCTCCCTCCACCTACTCACCTCAGGGAGCTATCAAGGGGTCATAGCAGCAGCTGGAGGGGTCTCACAGAGTACCCTCTCCAGATTTGTCAGTGCATTTATCAACGCCATGGTGAGCAAACTACACCAGTACATCAGATTCCCCCACACCCCACAGGAAATACAGCAGACAAAAATAGATTTTTACCAGATAGCACAGTTCCCCCACGTCCTAGGTGCCATTGATGGGACACATGTGGCAATCTGTCCACCATCCGCCACAGAGTATGTGTACCGCAACAGGAAATACCAACATTCAATGAATATACAGGTGATATGCAATGCCTCCTACATCATTACTGATCTCGTGGCCAAGTACCCAGGGAGCACCCATGATTCATACATCTTTCGCCATAGCGGGATTCACACAAGACTGCTAGCTGGGGAGTTTGGTGAAGGATATCTACTAGGTATTGTCCCTCTATACAATGGTGCATTGATGGCGTGCTGATGTCAGATGGCCCACTTCTTATCATACCCTCTGTCCCTTCCAGGAGACAGTGCTTACCCAGTGCGCACCTACATGATGAAGCCCTACCTCAATCCTGCAACACCTGCTGAACAGAGATACAATGCAGCACACAGGGCAACACGCAATGTGGTGGAGCACACCTTTGGACTGCTGAAGAGTCGCTTCCGGTGCCTCCACAAAAGTGGAGGGGCACTACAGTACAGTCCAGAGACAACATGTAGAATAGTGGCTATTTGTGCGATCTTGCACAATATAGCTACCACCAGGGGCATACCTGTAGAAATATGTGATACTGAATCTGATGAGGATGATGATCCCATACCACCCCTACATCCAACAGACAGGACCAGTGCAGCAGAGGGAAGGCAAAGGCGTGCCGATATCACACATAACCATTTCAGACATGAGTATAAATCACTCAAATCCTCTGACAACCGTACCTGTAGTGAAATAAATGTATTACCTTAAGTCAGGTAATGTTCGTGTGAGGAATAACAAAAAAAGGTTAAGTGATAAACTCAAAACAACGAAGGACCTGAGTAATGCACTATTACTTCATGGTGAAAACATAAGTCCACTGCCAGCTACAGTCATTTGTTACAGCCACGCACACCACTCGGGCACCCAGTTACCTCACTGGCACCTCTATTGTCCACCTAAGTGGCAGTGCTGTGCCTGGCACTGCACCGTCTGGTGTCCATTGCTGGTACAGCTACACTGCTGAGGCTGGAACTTTCCTCAGTTTCCCCCAGTGCAAGCTCACTCGGTGTGGCTGACCTCGGTCCGATTATGTGGTCGATCACATTGGTGATCTGCACCAGTCTGTTCACAACATCCCTGCTGCTGTGTGCTGCCTCCACTTCCGCAGCCACTGCACGACGGGCAATCAGTGCAGTTGAATTTGCCACCCTGTTAGAAGAACGACAGAAGCTGCCAAACATGTTCCTAAATCTGCGCTCCTGTCTGCGCTGGCTCACCCTTTCATGGCGCAGCTCCTGGCAGAGTTCACGGACAGCACTTGTGAGGTCTCTGGTGTCCTGTGATGCCTGCACTTGTCCCTCACGCAGTTGTTCTATGTTGGCATTGAGGGACTCAAGTTGGCGATGCAGGCCCACCATGTTGCTGTTATGTTTGCGCAAATTCTTTTCTAATCCAAGGATCCTCTTGTTTTGTAGGCGCTGCTGCTCCAACATAGCAGCTTCCAGCCCACCAAATAAGGAGGGACCCTCACCTGCCTCATGCTACTGTGCCCCGGAATTTGTCACCATCCTGCGTGGTGCTGTGGTCTACTGTTACCTGACCTCCTGCATCTGGCTGTGCCTGCCTGTTGGTGATGGGGAAATTGGCCCTTCCTGCTGCTCATCTGAGTCGTTGCTGAGCTCTGGCAGTGGCAGTGCCCTAGGCCTGCGTCGGATAGTCGCAATGTTGAGAGACCCACTGGTGTTTGAAGCGGAGGCCGGATGGGTGTCAGTCTCGCCTACCCGTGCTGATGCTGTGGCTGCTGGGCCTGGCCCACCTGCAACGACAATATGCAGCATGTCAGTTATGTTTGTTACATTTACGGTCAGACAATGGTAATAAAGGTACAGGTACTTCTCTACACTGTGTTGTGTGTATTGTGTTCCTCTGGGTGTCACTCCACTTAAATACATTGTGGCCCATATTTATACTTTTTGACGCAAAACTGCGCTAACGCAGTTTTGCGTCAAAAAAATTAGCGCCGGCTAACGCCATTCTGAAGCACCGTGCGGGTGCCATATTTATTGAATGACGTTAGCCGGCGTTAGCCGCCGGCGCCGTCTGGTGTGCGTGGAAAAAACGACGTACACCAGGCAGCGCCGGCGTAGGGGGATATGGGGCTTGGGCGTCAAGAAATGGGGCAAGTCAGGTTGAGGCAATTTTTTCGCCTCAACCCGATTTGCGCCATTTTTTTTCACTCCCAACCCCCATAGAAATGACTCCTGTCTTAGCAAAGACAGGAGTCATGCCCCCTTGCCCAATGGCCATGCCCAGGGGACTTCTGTCCCCTGGGCATGGTCATTGGGCATAGTGGCATGTGGGGGGCACAAATCAGGCCTCCCTATGCCACAAAAAAAATTAAAAAAAACACTTACCTGAACTTACCTTAATGTCCCTGGGATGGGTCCCTCCAGCCTTGGGTGTCCTCCTGGGGTGGGCAAGGGTGACAGGGGGTGTCCCTGGGGACATGGGAGGGCACCTCTGGGCTCCTTCAGAGCCCACAGGTCCCTTAACGCCTGCCTTTTGCAGGCGCTAAAAAACGGCGCAAAAGCGGCCGTACGTCATTTTTTTTGACCCGCCCACTCCCGGGCGTGATTTTTGCCCGGGAGTATAAATCTGACACACATGCCTCGGAGTCGATTTTTTAGACGGGAACGCCTACCTTGCATATAATTAACGCAAAGTAGGTGTCCACGCTAAAAAATGACGCTAACTCCATGGACTTTGGCGCTAGACGCGTCTAACGCCAAAGTATAAATATGGAGTTAGTTTTGCGTTGAAATTGCGTAAAAAAAAACGACGCAATTCCGGCGCAAACAGAGTATAAATATGCCCCCGTATGTGCTACTTTCAGTTCTGGGTTGTGGACTGCCACTCCCATAATGCATTGTTGTGCTGCTTCTATGATGTGGACTGGACTACTTCTCACAATGTTTAACATTACTTGCTAATTCCTAAGGGGCTTTTGTGCATGCACATATGGGGTTACAAATCAATATTGCACTTACCTTGGCTGGTACTTGGGGGCATATTTATACTCCGTTTGCGCCAAATTTGCGTCGTTTTTTTGGACGCAAATTCGGCGCAAAACTAACGCCATATTTATACTTTGGCGTTAGACGCGTCTAGCGCCAAAGTATGAGGAAAGAGCTTCATTTTTTTGCGTGAACGCCTTCCTTGCGTTAATGAGATGCAAGGTAGGCGTTCCCGTCCAAAAAAATTAGTGCGACACAAATGCGTCGTATTTATACTCCCGGGCAAAAATCACGCCCGGGAGTGGGCGGGGCAAAAAACCCCGCATTTGCGCCTCTTTTTAACGCCTGGGTCAGGGCAGGCGTTAAGGGACCTGTGGGCTCAAAATGAGCCCACAGCTGCCCTCCCATGCCCCCAGGGACCCCCCCTGCCCCCCTTGCCCACCCCAGGAGGACACCCAAGGATGGAGGGACCCATCCCAGGGACATTCAGGTAAGTTCAGGTAAGTATAATTTTTTTTTTTTTTTTTTTTTTTTTTTTGGCATAGGGGGGCCTGATTTGTGCCCCCCTACATGCCTCAATGCCCAATGACCATGCCCAGGGGACATAAGTCCCCTGGGCATGGCCATTGGGCAAGGGGGCATGACTCCTGTCTTTACTAAGACAGGAGTCATGTAAATGGCGTCTGGGCGTTGTTAAAAATGGCGCAAATCGGGTGGAGGTGATTTTTTTTGCGTCAACCTGACTTGCACCATTTTAAGACGCCCTAACGCCATTTTCCCCAACGCCATTCAATAAATACGGCGCCCGCATGGCGCTTCAGAATGGCGTTAGCCGGCGCTAAACTTTTTGACGCTAAACTGCGTTAGCGCAGTTTAGCGTCAAAAAGTATAAATACGGGCCTTGGTGTGCCAGAGGTGTTGATCTCTGTGACCCCTGTCACAGCTTCAGGGAGGAGTGTGGACTAGGTCCTCTAATGAGGTGGATGGTGCCTCTGTGGGTGGACCACCTCCTATGCCCCTGGCCTCCTGCAGTCTCCTTGCCACCCTCTCCTTCGCATGGGACCGCAGGTCATACCACCTCTTCTTAATTTCTTCTACGGAGCGCTGTGCCACTCCAATTGCGCAGATTTTTTATTGTATTTCCGCCCATAGTCTCCTTTTCTCAGTCTCAGGCACCTGGAGTGAGCTTTTTCCAAAAAGGTGATTATGGCTCCTGACCACCTCCTCTGTCAGCGCCTCAAGCTCCTGCTCGCTGAATTTTAGCTTGCGCTTTCTTTCTCCCTTCTCCTGTGCTTGGGCTGGGGTGTCCATTTTTGCTCAGGTTTGCTGCCTCCTTCTGAGTGCTGCTCTGTGTGGCTGGGCTGCTCTCTCTCAGGATGCTGGTTTGGGTGTGGCACCTGAAACTGCCTGGGATGACTCATTTCCTGCTTGTGATGTCATCAGGCTCCTCCAGGTGGGCTTTCTCGAAATTTTTCTCAATTTGCGATCTTTTATCGAATCGCAAAAAAATCGCAATTTGCAAAACTGCAAATTGCGATTCGGTAAATGGTCCTCGCAAACCACAAATAGCGATTTTTAAGAAATCGCTAATTCCGAATCGCAATTTTGTTACATGGCCAATTGCGACTCGGAAATAGCGATTTCTTAAAAATTGCTATTTGTGATTCGCAAGGCCATTTTTTCATACATATGGCCCTTGATTCTTTAGGATGGGGGTATGTTTTTGCTGTACTCAGCATATTGGGAGTGGGCGATACTTAAAAACTGTTTGACTTTTGTACAATAGCACCATAGATACAATAAAAGTAAGGGGCTGCATTACCAAAGCAGTTCCTATACAGCGGAGCAAACAACTGAGCTGTCATGTCTTGCTTCTGCTATGTGCTATTAAAGCGTACTGCTGGCCTGCAACCCGAGATTGTCTTGCTCAGGGGGGTTTGAGATTTTTGAGTACTAGACAGATTATTTCAGCAAACGCTGATGATATCTCATTATATATTAGGCACCTGGTGCCAGATGTATCAAGGTTTTTTGAATTCGCAAACGGTGCGAATGCCCGTTTGCGAATGCAAAAAGCCAGTTCAGAATGTATGAAAGACATTCTGAACGCAATTTTAAGGAATCGCAAAAATAGCGATTCCTTAAAATTGCGACCCTGTTTAGAGAGTCGCAAATTGCGACTCTCTAAATAAGAAATCGCAAATAAGGATTCCTTATTTGCAATTTCTTAGCACATGTATGAAGCCATTCCTAAATGCGATTTGGGCACTTAGGAATTGCTATTTACCACCAGGTTGGACCTGGTGGCAACCATGTGCAAAATGTTAAAATGCATTTTAAATGCATTTTTAAAATGTACATGTAAAGCACACATGCCCTTTTGGCATGTGTGCACCTTACAAGTCCCAGCAAAAATGTTTGGGGTGCAGCAGAGGGGGCCTTTGGCCCCCAGCACCCTGGGGATTTCCATTTCCAAAATTGCGATTTCTGGTTAAGAAATCGCAATTTTGGAAATGCAAAAAAATCACAGAAATGGGCCAACAGGCCCATAGGTGCGAATGGGGACAGATTCTCTATTTGCGATTCGGTAATAGCATTTGCGATTTTTAAGAAATCGCTATTACCGAATCGCAAAAATCATACATACCTTTTTGCATTTCTGAAATAGCGATTTCTTAAAAATCGCTATTTGAGAATCGCAAATCGGTTGTATGGTACATCTGGCCCCTGGTCACTAATCTTCCACCCATTCTCCCAGAGATACTCAGATATGGTAGTATTTCTGGACTAAATAAATTGGATACGTCTTAGATTTTTCCATTTACTGGCGCTGTGCAACCTCGATTCTAGAGTAACTACTTCAATGGGCCGAGAATCCATTAATTCCTAGCAATTATGGTGCACAACGAACCCAAGCAAAGTGTTAGAGTACAAATACTTAATTGCAATAGATATCAGACTACAGAGAAATTAATTAAGCCACCACTGTTCCTAGCAGGGAAAATTGCCATTATGAAATCAGTTGTGCTCCCAAGAATGCTGTACTAATTCCTTAACATCCTGCTCGCCCCATTCCGAGTGTTATATAATACCTTAAGTGGATTCATGATCTGGCTGGCCTGGGCAGTGGAGCAGCCTAGGAGAAAGTGGAGCACATTTATTTTCTTATCAATCAGGAGAGATAGATGCTCAAATCTTAAAATGTATAACTGTATCTGGGTACATTGTCCGGCCTACCTGCCACGTCTAAAGCTGGAACAAGATGAGATTGCACCTGAATTGCTTGTGACAAGTGTGTTCTCATTCACTACTAAACCTCGTGGTGGGATAAACATAGTGCAGAGGACCAGAAATGGCTATAGTTGACTTACTGGGTGACATAATATTAAACTATTATATACACCAGAAATGACGGTGCAGTGGTGAGCATGGCTCCTGGTTCTACTAGAGGATGGCACCAACATGAAAATGTTTGTAATGCGTGGTCAATGTTTACAGGTGTTTTTTTTGTTATATTTGCTGAAGGACAAAAGAAAAAAAGAAGAGTTCAATATTGTAAAAAAATTATTAATCATTGAATTTGACTTACAATTGATTGTATTAATTTCATTGTTATTTGATTCTGTGTTAATCTGAATATATAACTACTTTACAGTCGCATATGTTTTTGGTGTGACCTAATCCTCAAAGAATTAGTCTGCGGACAGGAGCAACATGATAGTGCTGAAGGCAGCCCTGTCTTTCAGAGTAACCAACAAGTGCTACCCCCTAGAAGTGACAACGGCACAAAATCCCAAATTCCCAGTGCAGGAGCTACCACTTAATTCAAATCTGGGTGCATCAGTTCCACTTTACATAGCTCTCCTCCAAAGAAAACATGCGTGGTGAATAATGCTATACTGAACAGTTTCAGAGGGAGTGGTGGACTGCCATAACCACATCAACAAAACAAAAAGACAATCTGTAACACATTTTTTTCTTATGACAGGTTAGCACATGCGCTGTCAAAAGAGCAACATGTAAACACGGAGTCCTTCAGTACAGAGTTCAGAGTTAAATTCCGATCATCGTACAAACACGTGTTTTCACAGATATCGGAATTACAAGGTTTTTTTTTCATAATTATCACGCCCTCACAGTTTTCCCCTGATAAATTGCAGCAGGTCAAATAGGCTGAAATTTATCTGGGGAAATGGCTCAGAGAAAAGGCAAAACATGCAGAATTCTGAGTGTTAACAACTGGTTCTGCATGTTATGCATCGTGTTCCTGTATTGCACTCAGAATCAGAGGTTTTTACCCACATGGTAAATAGCTCACCCGGGGTAATGACAACTACTTAGTCGATTGCATTTTGCGGTGTGTCCACAGGAGTGGCCCATCAGAACCTTTGATTGGCCTTCCTTTGGGTGGGCTCAGATGCCTCAAGAGGTGGTGGGGGTGATATCTATGACCACCTTTTCCTGTTGGGTTGACTTCTTTCTGTCTTATGGTGCACAATAACGCTTTGTTTCCCTCTAGCTATGACGATGGTGTTGAAAATGAGATTTAGTAGACAATATTTCTGTCATATATGTTCACTAATGATAACATGAATGAAGAGACACTAAAAGATTGCCTTGCCCTTGTGCACTCACTACATATCCCTTGGTTTAAATATGTTAAGGAGGCCCTGCAGATTCTATGTAGGGTCGACCTATTTAATACTCTGAAATCTTATTGTAACTAGACAAGAGATAATTTTATGATGTTAAAGGTACTGTAGGGTTGTGAGTCCCCAGGAATCACTCGGACTTGCAGTAGTTTGGTGAAGAGTTGTTTTCTGCACACGTCACTATTCACATTTTTCTTTTCACTCCCTAGGGCCAGATTTCACAGGGGGAAACGTCCATAAACACCCGTGCAACCTCATGGAGTGGATTGACCCACCCCTGCGCTAACAATACATTCCTCCTCAACTGGAAAACAAAACTACACATGAATTAAACCAAAACCCAACAAGTTTTCTCAAAATGCAGTCATGATCAAAACAGGTGCATGAGTTGGCGGTAGTGCCAAAACATTCCATAAATGTCACTTTCAGTCAACCACAAAATCCACATACCGCCAGGAAGGGTTGGGGTTGTACCACAGGTGGTACCGTCCACTCCCTGACATCGACATCTGGCTCTGTACCGCGCTGGGAGTGTCCGTCCTCGTGACTGGGTCCCCCATCAGCGCCAGTGGGGACATGGATCTTGGCCCCTGCCAATTTGTCTCAGCTCCTCCGGCAGCGGGGTAACCTGCTTACCCGGGCTATCGGGGAGGGCTTTAACCTGCTCTTGGTCTCTCTGAGCCCCAGTCGTATCGGAGCTGCCATCTTTGCTGCCCGGGGGGATGATGAGGGAAAGACGTTTGAACTGGGAGATGTTTCTGGTTACTTTCTTGAGCCCCTGACTCACCGTCACCATCGTGCCCTTCACCGCGGTGACTGTCCATGGTTTCACTTCGAAAGGCAGACGGAATTTACCCCCAGGGTGACGGTACTTCACTAGGACAGTATCCCCCACTTGAACAGGGACTACTCGGGCTCTCCGCCACTGGGATGCATGGATGTTGGCATGAGATTTCTGCCTCGTGGACTGGCTCAGAGGTGGCAGCTGGATTGCACATGATGGGTAATGTGGGATGGTGTTGGTCATTACCCTTCCGAAGCAAAGCTGGCTTGGAGTCATTCCAGTGGTGGCATGAGGCATGACTCGGTATTCCCGGAGGAAGGCGTAGATGGCACTTTTGATGTTTTGAGATTCTGCAGTGGCAAGCAAAGTGCACCTCAAGCAAAGTGAAGGTGGTTATTTTGCCCTCACACCATGCTATGAAGTACAGACCCGTGTGAGGAGACAGCATTCAGACTCTCCCCTATAAACCTCTGCTTCCCATTACTGGGATGCTTGACTATATTCAGGTGTTGTGCAAGTGTGGAATAACTAACTGTGTGATATCGAGAGTGTTTCAGCTTATATGGTATTCGTTCCCAGCTTTTTTACCCAATTCTGGAATTACCTTGTTGGTGGGAGGAGGAATGCCTATACTTATATAGTGAATATAACTTCCCCTGTTGATTAATGAAACCCAGATCTCCCCTTTTCCTATGTTGTCGACTGACAACCAGCAATGAAAGCTCTTTGTATGAACTGGTTCAATCCAGAACAAAGAAGCTGGACTTGTGACTACCTACATGTTGTTCCATGTTGAAGAACAACAAATAAGCAAGATGCTCATTCTCAGGAGTGGAGTAAGTGTTTCATTTTTAAATGACAATTCCTTTTCTGAAGAATTGAGGGCATGTTATATGCGCTGAAGAATGAACTAAACTCAATTAAAGGAGCTTCATTGCCAAGTATTGAAAGAAGGTGACATCTGACTACACTCGAAGACCTATAGAGTGCCAAGATGAGTAAAGATTTGTGTTTATCTCAATGGACCAAAATGCATCCTCACCATAAGATCTCTCCTGCCTAGTTGACGGTAACACAAAGACGAATTGAAAGCATTACCTAGGCCATGGAATTGCAGAGACGGTTTCCTGCCTTTTGTCTGAAGCTTGCACTGCCCATGTCCAATCATATACATGCAGGGTGCCTGTATCTTCGTCCTATAGGCCCAGAATCATTCTGGTGTATTTCCTCTTCACACCTTTCAGTGAGGTTCTCTCCCCTGGTTGTGTACTGTTATTCTAGCTCCATATCTGTTTACAGTTTGTGACATGACTGGATTTAAAGTTGTGATCTGAAATTAACAGTATATTCCAATTCTCACTGGGATAAGGTGAAGCCTTTGGGATCAGTTTGTGCCTCCTACCTTGTTAGTGCTTCAGTCGCCACAATATCCTAACAATAACATGCTATTCTTTTAAAAAGTTAGTCACTACTGAACTGTGGGAAATCTATAATTGAGCACTAAATTCCACACAGTACATTGAGCAAATTCATCTTTCCCTCCAAGGTTTTAGAGCCTGGCTCTAAAAGGTTGCTAAGAATGAGAAAATAAGTATTGTTTCTACCCAAATCCAGCGACAATTGAAACAAAATGTCAGACATGTCAGAGTAGCCTTTCAGTGCATATTATGTCTGACACAGCCAATCCATTCACTGTGTTACCTCAGTGAGCCTCTTACATTGGCACTTCCTTACGTCATGGTGTTGGAAATGGCACTCTCTGCAGGGTCACCACAAAACATATTGCCTTTTCCCTCCACTTTTTTGCTGATTTATTTTTTGCTAACCTTAGGACTCTGTGCGCTTTACCACCGCTAACCTGTGTGAAAGTGCTTGTTCTCACTCCCTAAAACATTGTTTGATTGGCATATACCCAATTGGCATATTAAATTAACATATAGATTCCTAGGAAAGTGCACTACACATGTGCAGGGCCTGTAAATTAAATGCTGCTAGTGGGCTTGCAGCACCAATTGTGTCACCATAAGTAGGCCTTTAAAAAAGGGTCAGGCCTGTTTGTGCACAGCCTGTGGGTGCTGTTTAAACTGCCTTGTCAACCTGGCAAAACATCCCTTTTGCCAGGTACAAACCTTCATTTACAAAACATATATGTGTCCCCTAAGGTAGTTCCTAGACAGCCCCAAGGGCAGTGGATATAAAAGGCTAGACTTGCTCTTATAAGTTTTACAGGTCCTGGCAGTGAATAACTCCTAAAGTTGTTTTTCACTACTGCAGGGTCTATCTCTCCCATGGGATAATATTGGGATTACCTTATTACCTCTAAGTGCAATTCACAATCTGAAAGAGATACTTTTTTTAAGTTTGGTGTCTGTGCAATCACTATTTAAAATCACAACGTAAGTTCAAGTTGGAGTTTAAATTGCAATTCTGAAAAATGCCACTTTAATAAAGTTGGAATGTTCTTACTTTAGCCATTTGGTGCCTGCTGCTTGTCTCTGATCACTTGTCTGGGGAGGGTGAAAGCTGGCTTTTGTGTATTGCCTCTAGAAAGCCAAACACAATGGAAGATTAGGTGAGACTTTATGGGTCTTGATGGGCCATCCGGACAGGATAATAGTGAAGAGCTGGTCACAGCCTCACATTTATATCTGACTAGGGTGAGTCCTGTCCCCACACAAAGGGCTGCATACCCCCCCGTAATGTGTCCGGAGCCCAGGCAGGAAGGTAGGACCTCTGTGCACCTCAAAGGGTTACTTTGAAGTCTCCCCCACTTTAAAGGCACCACTTGGTATAAGAACTGGATCTGAGAGCCTAACACTTCAGTACACTTCTGGACCTGTGGATACTCAGCCAGGAAGAAGGGCTCCTGTGCTTCTACAAGGACTGGTATTCTGCTTCACTGCTGCTCTGGAATAACTGCTGCTTAGCTGTTCTGAACTGCTTCCTGCTGTCCTCCTTACCTGTATGAAAAGGACTGGGCCAGCATCTCTCAAACCCAGAACCGAGAGTGACACCAAGGGCCATCCGACTGGTCTCCTGATTTGAAGTCTGAGGGACATAAAAGACTTCCACCCAACTGAACTGGACTTTGACAGCTGTGAGCCTGCCAAGTAGTGCCACCCCAGTCCTAGAACCTTGGAGGTAGGTCTTCAGGTGCTGCTACAGCTAAATCACAGCATTCCAGCTGTTGCAGGGACAGAACTGGCAAATCTCAACCATTGCATGGATAAGACCAGTGCATCGCTTTTGGAACCAGCACTGGAGCATCTCCTTTGGCGTACGGCTCATGCTTCCCCATCAGCGACAGCCTCGACAATGATGCAGAACTCTGCATCACAGCCACTGAGTTAATCAGAATCAGGGCCTCACCTTGACATCAACACGGCCAGCTCCTGAACCTAAACTCCAATACATCTCAGTTCTGATGCTTCACCACAGTTGCATGGGGAAAATCGGTGTATCTCCTCAACTGCATGGTTTGGAACCAGCACAACTCACCCGCTCTAGGATTTAGTGACTCAATTGGATCCCTATAGCCAGCCCCTGCTTCATCATAGCAGCCTGAACATTTGACTTTGTCCTGGTACAGTGGGTATAGATTTGTCTTTTTTTGCTTCTAAGCACTTTTCAACAGTTTATGCTTCAAAGAATTCATAACTCAAGTTCTCCTTATTGAATTTTTCTCATTTTGGTTGTTTTATTGATTAAATGTAGGTCTATTTTTCTAACCAGGTGTGTTTTGTTTTTATGTGATGTTTTCTCTGTTTTTCGGTTTTAAGTGTTGCACAAATACCACATTGCCTTGCACTGACTAGTGTTGTGGTGCCTGCTTGGTCAGCTGATGACATCAGTCAAGGCGCTCAAATACATTAAAAACATTGAGCATCTGGTGTATTAGTGATGTTGAAATGTTTTGGATCATTTCTTGTCCCTGGAAAGTGCTAGCTAAATTTAACTGCTGTATTTATGTATCCATCCTGCTTTGACTTGACAGTAAGTTAAAGCATTGGAGTTTTTTACTACTACTTAAACCCTTTCAAAGGCATGTCTAAATGTACTAGAACAGCATTAGTTGCTGTGAAGCATCAGTGGTAAACAACAGTACCAATACATGGTGTTGCTCAGTAACAGCTGTCTCCCCAGGGCCCCAAGAAAAGGCCTTACACTTCATCTGATAGTCAGGGCAAACAGAATCCAAAGTCTTCCTTAAAGTATTCTTGAGTCACATTTCAATAGTGTAATCAATTCCAATTTATTTTATTTCACGATTTGGAACTCCAAAGAGGTCCACATGTACACAAATCATCAAAACAGTACATTAAATAAGAATAGAATCAATAGAGGATATGAAACAAGTTTATCTCTAAAATACAATACAATCAGGTCTCTACCCATCATTTGTCTTAGAATACTGTTCAATATTTACATATATAGAACAACAGTCGCAAAGAAAACTTCTGTATGATCACTTTAGTTCTCAACTCCTCTAGCCAATTACAGAAATATGATCCAATGCAAAGCATTATGATATATAAGAGATAGGTTGTAGCTCAGCAGCATTATACAAAATTACAATCCCGTACCAATCTATAATGAATATAGTGCACTAATCCTAAAATAATAGCTTCTGGGAAGGGTCTGCACATCACGTCCCAGCCTATTAGGTAAAATATGCTTTAAAATAATTTATTGGGAAAGTACATTCCATTATGTCCACCAAAAGATTATACAATCAATAAAGATTTAAAGAGGACTTAGAAAAAAACTTAAAAGTCCTAAAACAAAATATTTCATTCAGAGGTTTGTACATAAATTTCAAAGCCTCTCCTGCTGAACGCACATTAAAATTTAAGAAAAGCGGTTTCAGCCATTTTTTCCTTAATTTAACTAAGGAGGGACAAACAAATAGCACATACTTAACGTTCTGTACCCCCACCTGACAGAGATCTCAAATGTTTGACGATCCATCCCACTTGGAAGTTAAATCTTTAAGAGGTAATCTATCTAATCTCAACAAAATGAAAAAGTGCCAAACTTCATGTGGTAAATTCCAAAATAAATATGGTTGAGGATATTTAAAAATCACTGAATTGGTTAACGGCCTAAGCCTCCTCTTTTGGCGACAAGACTCAATATCCAACAGGAAATATTTACCCCCTTATAGGCTATTTTAGGCTCTTTTTAAATGACAAGTGCAGATGAGGTAAGATAAAATCAATATCTAACTCAAGCAATTGCACAATAAGGTTATAATTTCTAAAAAACTGTGATTTTTCTCTTAGACTTTTCATCTTTGGTGTGGTCTCCCTTAACTTTTTGTCTCTGTTTCCCAGGTTGTTGATGTGTGCTGGACTCTGTTTTTGCTCTTTTTGTTACTCTGGGCACCGTACCACTGCTAACCAGTGCTAAAGTGCAAGTGCTCCTATACAAAATGTGTATGTAATTGGTTCACACATGATTGGCATATTTGATTTACTAGTCAGTCCCTAGTACAGTGCACTAGAGGTGCCCAGGGCCTGCAAATCAAATGCTAATAGTGGGCCTGCAACACTGGTTGTGCCACCCACATTAGTAGCTCGGTAAACATGGCTCAGACATGCCACTGCAGTGTCTGTGTGTGCAGTTGTAACCTATAAATACGGCTTGGCAAGTGTACCCACTTGCCAGGCCAAAACCTTCCCTTTTCTTACATGTAAGGCACCCCTTAGGTAGGCCCAAGGTAGCCCAACGGGCAGGGTGCAGTGTATGGTTAAGGTAGGACATATAGTAATGTGTTTTATATGTCCTGAAAGTGAAATACTACTAAATTCATTTTTCACTGTTGCAAGGCCTGTCCCTCTCATAGGTTAACATGGGGGCTGCCTTTAAATATGATTAAAGTGTAGATTCTCTTTGGGAGCGCATAGACATGTGGAGTTTGGGGTCTCTGAGCTCACAATTTAAACATACATCTTTTAGTAAAGTTGATTTGAAGATTGTGTGTTTGAAAATGCCACTTTTAGAAAGTGAGCATTTTTTTTGCTTAAACCATTTCGGTGACTCTGCCTGTTTGTGGATTCCCTGTCTGGGTCAGTTTGACAGTTGGGCTGGTTGCACCTCTCACTAGACAGTGACACAAAGGGAGCTGGGGAGTAGTCTGCATTTCCTGATGGGCCATCTGTGCTAGGAGGGTGGAGAGGAGTGGTCACTCACACCTGAAAGGGCTGTGCCTGCCCTCACACAATGCAGTCTCCAAACCCCTGGTGTGTGAGGGGCAAGGCAGGATTTCATAAACAAGAGAAACCTTCCTTTGAAGTAAGCCTACTTTAAAGGGCAAAATGGGTATAAGAAAGGCACCCAAAACCACAGACTTCAGAACACTTCTGAAAACCAAGAGGAACCTCTGCCTGAAGAAGAGCTGAAGAGCTGAAGAGCTGAGGAAGAAGAGATACCCTGCTGTGACTGTGCTTTGTGAAGCTATCCTGCAAGAGGACAAAGACTGGACTTTGTGTTGCCATCCTTCTTGTGAAGAACTCTCCAAGTGCTTGATTTAGAGCTTGCCTCCTTTTGTTTGAAGTCTCAGGGACAGCAAAGACTCTCTGCCAGCACCTGGAGCCTCTGCTGAAACTCCTACTCTGCCAAGTGGTGCCCATTTAGTTCCTGGGACTCTGAAAAGAGAAGCTGGCAGGCCAAGAGTGAGAAATCCAAGCACTAACTACCGTGCAGGAAAAAGATCGGCGCGACTCTGATCTGCAGCTGAAAAATCGACATGCTGCCGGCTTCACTGCTGAAAATCGATGCTCGCCTGCAACGCGACCAGAAGATCGACACTCATGGCTGCAGAAATGACATGCAGCATTGCTGATGGAGGCTGGTTAGATCGCAGCCCGCGCTGCGTGGTTTTCGGATCATTGTGCAGCAGGATTTCCTACTCAAACATCGGGGGCGTGTAAAAACAACGCAAGGCCTGCCTGGACCGGAGAGTGTGCCTGTGGACAGAAGAAACGACGCACGCCGACTCGACTGAAGGAGAAACGACGCACAGTCCCACTCATGAGTGAGCCCTTTTTGACGCACACTTGTCGTGCTGGGTTATTTTTGACGCACCCAGGTACATTTCTAACTAACAGCATTAGAGTTGTGTTTAAAATTACATGAAGACTCTTTCTGGTTTTTAATTGATAACTTGACTTGTGTATTGTGGATTTTTGTCATTTTCGTCTTGTTGTGTTTAGATAAATATTTTCTATTTTTCCAAACCTGTGTTGTGTCATTTTGTAGTGTTTTCTTTGAGTTACTGTGTGTGTTGGTACAAATACTTTACACCCAGCACTCTGAAGTTAAGCCTACTGCTCGTACCAAGCTACCAAGGGGTTGTGCAGGGGTTAGCGGAGGCTGATTTTACCCTGACTAGAGTGAGGGTCCTTGCTTGGACAGGGGGTAACCGGACTGCTATCCAAAGACCCCATTTCTAACACTCTGTTACCGTACCAAATATTTCTTTGTACGCTTAATGTCTTAGGGATGATTCTGCACTATGAGCTAAGCAGAAGGCCCTCCGGATTACTGCAGCTTGGCCCTGTGTATAAACACTCTTAATGCCGAATTCAAGCCTTAAGGTTGCCACAGATACTGAATTATTACAAGATACCAAGCTTCTTAAGATCCATCCTTCTAGCTTATTTAAAAACTCCCATTTAGAAATGTCAATTCCTTCTACGGCATACAGAAGGGTGGACAGAATTTTTGCTTGATAAACCGATCATAGAAGAGAGAAATGCCA
This sequence comes from Pleurodeles waltl, assembly GCF_031143425.1. NCBI lineage: Eukaryota > Metazoa > Chordata > Amphibia > Caudata > Salamandridae > Pleurodeles > Pleurodeles waltl. The sequence goes on from NC_090439.1 coordinate 609,999,742, forward strand.
CCGGCCAACTGCATTATAAAAGGCCAATATACCGTGTGCCTGAGACATAGCTTCGCTAACATTATTACGTATATGGTCTCAATCACTAAGTCAACAAGATTATGTTTTTCACAGGAAGCAGTAGGATTTCACCCGCTCCAACCTCTGCTGACTCACGGACCAGGAGAAATTCATTTTTTTACGAGTTGTATTCCCTAAAAAGCATACAACTTGAGACTTTAACACATTGATTTTTAAATGTTGCTGCTTGGTATAATCATTTAGGGCAGCCAGATGCCTATTTAGACATTTCAGAGTAAGATCAAGCACTACTATGTCATCACCATAAAGGAGGCAAGGAATCGAACAGCCTCCAAATTTAGGCACAAAGCCTTGAGTATTCCCTTATGTGGAAGACAGATCATGGATATATAAATAAAAAAGAAGGGGCGCCAACGGACAGCCCTGTTTTAGACCATTTTTAGACCCTGCTCTCCACCTAAGAGCACTTTACAACATGTAGAAGAGTGCAGGGGTATAACCTAGCGTAACAAATTTACAGGAACAATCACTTTAAATAATTTCTTCCATGGAGTCTTACGATCCACCCTATCAAAAGCTGTTGAAAAGTCTATAAAAGCAGCATATGCCACCCTACCCCTAACCAGAACATACTCTTCATTTATGGTTTGCATTAATAAAATGTTATCTAAAGTATTATGCTCCTTCCTAAAGCCTGCCTGTTTCAAAGGGAGGATCGAATTTTCCTCAACCCAAGATGTTAAATTCTCAAGTATGCTTTTAGCAAAGATCTTACCTACAGCATCCAACAGTGCTATTTGCTGATAATTTATGGGTGTGGCTTTATCACCCTTTTTATACAAGGGGACTATAATACTCCCAGTCCAAGATGTCGGAAGTATGCCTTTTGAGTAACAGAGGTAGAATACCGGGTTGGGAATCCTTGCCCAGAGCGAGGGCTCTTGTTTAATTACTGCCATGGAAACCTCGTTTGGGCCCATTGCTCCAGAGGCCCACATCAACCTTATAAACCCCTCAATCATGGTCACTAAGGGAGCACCAAAAACATCAGGCTCCACCCAACTACCAATCTTAAAGTCCTTTTCACCTGACTCAATTTCCCATTTTTCCGCATACAGGGAGAGGATATAATCCCTCCATTCAACCTCAGCTATCAGAGGGGTTAAGATGGATTTACGTGACCCACAGTCTTTGGAAATGAGTGACCAAAATTTACGAGTATTTTTAGTTATGGACGTTTCCCTCAAGGCTATCCATCTCTGGTCGGCCTCCTCCTTCCTTATTCCAGTCTTCATCCGCACTCTTATCCTGTTAAGTAGGGAAATTCTTCTACTACTCTCCTCAGATTCCCATCCGTACTGTAGCCTAACCAATCTATGAATTTCCCTGATCCACAGAAGAGAAAGCCTTGATTTATTTTGTTGGCGTTTAATACGTTTTAACTGACCTCGCTGAATTATGTTTCCCATAAAGACAGAAAAGCAGTTTAGCGCATCTTCATTGCAGTCATCAATATTTCTCATGGTCATTTCAAGCATTGCTTTCACAAATAAAGTTTTCAAAGGTGACCAGTAAATTCTACCTGTTTTCCCATTAAAGTTAATATTCTGGCCCTTAAAATTCCATGTCTCTATTGAGGACAGTTGGAGTCTTAGCGTAAGGCTCAGGATCTTATGGTCACTGAATGGGGTATCGAAAATTGTCATGTCCTCCACTAATTGGGCTAGGGAGTAAGAGGCCAAAAAATAGTCAATGATGGAACTACTCAGACAAGATTTATGGGTAAAGGCTGCTGGAGATTCTTAATGAAATCAACCATTTACAATTATACAACTAAGTTCCTTCAGACCTTTTAATAGAATATACTCCCTTTTATCCTTCCTAATTCTTGGGGAATTAGAATAGGAGGAATGTTGAGCACAGATTCCCTCTCTATATCACAGAAACTGGAAATAGACAGATTAGAAATGTAGCAATTTAAATCCCCAAATCAATATTTCATATACACTTTCATGTTAATTTAAACAAAAGGAGGAAATACAATTAAGCATATGCATTAACATTGTATCATGCTCCTCATCAGGGGAAATATAAGCATTTACTATTAACAAAGGCATTCTCCTACCATCCTCCATTGTTGGATTAACTCTAGTTATCTGATAGGATTTCTGTTGAATGTAAATATTGTCATACTCCCAATTATACTTATCACTTAAAAGCATTGCGGCACCCCCTTTTGAAAATAGATTTTCCAAAGAATAGTCAGCACTTTCTGGTTAAAAGGTTTCCTTGCAACTCAAAGGTATATGGAACTCTTGTGGTTTACCTGCCTGGGTTGCCTTATTTGTGTGATCTGGGTATTTGGTTCAGTTCATATTCAAGCTTGCATCCAAGGCACAGGACGGCGGTACTAGGAACACTGTGCCCCTATTTATTGAGAACTTCCTTTGTGGGCGTCAAAACTTTCTCATCCAGGATTGGCCCATCCTTCTTTTGGCCCCTTCAGATCTTTCAGTATAAAAAAGAGAGCGTCTTGAGTATGATCAAAGCAATTTATTGATTTTTATAAATGCGCTAAAATAGACAATAATAGTGTCTCCAAACATTTAATGGACTCCGCGATTACAATGTGTTGATCCGAAGGTACACTTGGGGAGTTCTCAGGAAGCATAAAATCGGGGGTCATTGAAGAAAATACTGGAGAAACAGTAGGATCCGAAGGTGTACTGCTAATAAGCCTTAGTCAGGGAGATATGTCTCTTCCATTGAAGGGCGGGGTCACACAACGGGAGGACAGGCTCTTTACATCGGGCGCTCCATTCACCTCAATGTCCGGCAGGGTAAACTCCCCTACATCAGGAGTGGATCCCACGTTGGTAGAGGGAAAATTAATATTCTCTGAATTCCCCCCCTACGGGGAATGGCTTACTTATCAGAGGAGTTGAGGCCACAACCGTTCCAGAGGTATCAAGAACATTAGAATTTAAATTAGCTTCCTCCTTGGATGCAGGCTCATCAAGTAGCTCCTTTTGAAAAAAAGGAAGAATGGTGCATGAGTTTTTTGTATTCAAGTGTGAAATGCCCTTATTTCTTAGGGGGTTCGACTTAGTCTTTCTGCAGGCCTGGTTAAGGAAAGCTCTACCCATTCGAAGATGTTTGGCCGTCATATCCAGGAGATATACTCCCTTAAGGAATTAGCCAACAAATAGATATATAACTGATTGAACAATAAACAATGTAATCTTTTCTGGAAGAACAAAAACTCCAAGTGAGAGGCCAATGAGCACTTACGGGGGTCTGAGAAGGGCAGCCCCCTCCAGGAAGAACAGGCCGCACTGGCCTAATGCCAGCCGCTTCCGCTCCACCTCAGGGATCCACAACTCTGGGCTTTTACCTTCTCAACCCCTATTTTCAGTTCTCTCAGACTCTTTATCAGCTCTTGTTCAGCACCTTAATTTTCAACTTGTGAAATTTTGCAAACCAGAATAAGCCAGAGTAAGGAGCTCCAGGCTGAAACAGTATGAGCTAAAGGTCATGTAAGACATAAGGAGCGTCAGACAAAATTGTCAATGAGATGGTAGCATGGGGGGCTAGGTTGATGAAAGTTATTAGTTTAGTGAGTTTAGTGAGAATAATCCTAAACTCCCGCCTCTCCACTCTCCAATATTTCTACAGATTTACTACAGTACTGTTCCGTCGTCTTGCTCCTCAGGCCACCAACCAGCCACTCCCAATGACTCTATTTGCTTTTATTTGCCTTTTTGCTTTATTGCTTTTACCGCCGTTTATTTCTTATCAGCCCCTTCTACCCTCCTGGTAGAGTCACAACATCGTCAACATACCCCGAACTGAAACTGAAGTCCTCTCCAGCGTCTCCACCGGTATGGGTGTAGGCGAGAGGCATAGATGAGAGACGTGAAGCAACTGTGCAGGGAAAATGGGACAGATGCAACTATGCCAGCGGGTCTCACCGGGGCCGAGTCACCTCTGAGTCCTCTGGGTCTGAGCCACCACCGGGACTACTCCACCTCTGGAGCGGATGTGAGTGGGGGGCCAACGCCGCGGGGAAAAAATCAAGGCTCCAGAAAACCTTGAGTCTTGATTCTCGGCAGTCTGGAGTCATTTAGGTGTCCACACTGCTAGCTCCACTTCGCTGCAAGCTCCTCCCCTTTAGCTTCCTTCCAAAGCTCATATCCAACCATAGTTACAATACATCATATAACTGAGATAGAAGTTAGGGAAAAAACGTTATCAAAAAGAAAAGGCTCCAAGATAGGGAGAGGTGCACTGTAATGATGGAGGTTCCGCCAATCCTGATTAAGCTGGGCACTTTCCCTCAGCCAGTTGTTCTGTTTTGAACATTGGAGAGCTTCAATCTCTTCAGTGAGCAATATGTGCAAGTACAGGGACTTTATATGTGTCATGCCAGAGTTCAAGTGATGATATTTTGCACTGAGCAAAAAAAATCATATTGTGAAATGTTAGAAATGGGGTCTTTGGTTGACAGTCAGGTTACCCCCTGTTCAAGCAAGGACCCTCACTCTAGTCAGGGTAAAAGAGGTTCACCCTCAGCTAACCGCTGCTTACCCCCTTGGTAGCTTGGCAGAGCAGTAGGCTTAACTTCAGAGTGCTAGGTGTAAAGTATTTGTACCAACACACACAGTAACTTAATGTAAACACTACAAAATGACACAACACCTGTTTAGAACAATAAGAAATATTTATCTAAACAAAACAAGACCAAAACAACAAAAATCCGACATATACAAGTCAAGTTATGAATTTTTAAAGATTAAACTAAAAAATAGCACTTAGAAAGACAAAATGCTTCGATGAGGTGTTAACACGGCGTTGTGACGGAGTTGTTCCCAACAAACCGACACCAGCGGCGCCGGACCTGAAGTCGCGTAGACCCCAAAGTACAGTACCTTTGGTGAAGAGTGAAAACAAGACGATTCGCAAAGTCGGGGATCGCGACGTCTGTGCGAAACGGTGAATCCATGTACTTCGAGTGGCGTCGGTCACAATGTGGTGTGGCTACTTCCACGGAGTCGTGGACTTCAGCGGGGCTACAGCCGCGTCCGGCCTTATGAAGGACTTCGCGTTCCAGCGAGGCTCACAGAGTCGGTTGCAGGCAGTGTCACTGGATTCAGCAGGGGCGTCGGTCCGAAGTCGATTTCCTTGGATTTCCACCAGCCTTCCTTTCAAGGGCCCAGGGACCGGATAGGGCACCACTTGTGTGAGCAGGAGTCTCTCCAGAGACTCTTGGTGCTGGCAGAGAGAAGTCTTTGCTGTCCCTGAGACTTCAAACAACAGGAGGCAAGCTCTACATCAAGCCCTTGGAGATTTCTTCACAAGATGGAAGGCACACAAAGTACAGTCTTTGCCCTCTTACTCTGGCAGAAGCAGCAACTGCAGGATAGCTCCACAAAGCACAGTCACAGGCAGGGCAGCACTTTTCCTCAGCTCGTCAGCTCTTTTCCAGGCAGAGGTTCCTCTTGTTTCCAGAAGTGTTTTAAAGTCTGTGGTTTTGGGTGCCCTTCTTACACCCAATTTCTCCTTTGAAGTAGGCCTACTTCAAAGTAAAGTCTCTTTTGAATGTGAAATAAGGCCTTTTCCAGGCCAGGCCCCAGGTACTCACCAGGGGGTTGGATACGGCATTGTGTGCGGACAGGCACAGCCCGTTCAGGTCCTAGCACAGATGGCTCATCAGGAAATGCAGACTACACCCCAGCTTCTTTTGTGTCACTGTCTAGTGTGAGGTGCAACCAGCCCAACTGTCAAACTGACCCAGAGAGGGAATCCACAAACAGACAGAGTCACAGAAATGGTATAAGCAAGAAAATGCTCAATTTCTAAAAGTGGCATTTTCAAACACACAATCTTAAAATCAACTTTACTAAAAGATGTATTTTTAAATTGTGAGCTCAGAGACTCCAAACTCCACATGTCCTTCCGCTCCCAAAGGGAATCCACACTTTCATCAGATTTAAAGGTAGCCCCCATGTTAACCTATGAGAGGGACAGGCCTTGCAACAGTGAAAAACAAATTTAGCAATATTTCACTGTCAGGACATATAAAACACATTACTATATGTCCTACCTTAACCATACACTGCACCCTGACATTGGGGCTACCTAGGGCCTACCTTAGGGGTGCCTTACATGTAAGAAAAGGGAAGCTTTAGGCCTGGCAAGTGTGTGCACTTGCCAAGTCGAATTTACAGTTAAAACTGCACACACAGACACTGCAGTGGCAGGTCTGAGACATGATTACAGAGCTACTTATGTGGGTGGCACAACCAGTGCTGCAGACCCACTAGTAGCATTTGATTTACAGGCCCTGGCACCTCTAGTGCACCTTAATAGGGACTTACTAGTAAATCAAATATGCCAATCATCAATAAACCAATCAACATTACAATTTACACAGAGAGCATATGCACTTTAACACTGGGTAGCAGTGGTAAAGTACTCAGAGTTCAAAAGCCAACAGCAACAGGTCAGAAAAAATAGGAGGCAGGAGGCAAAAGGAGTGGGGATGACCCTGCATAAGCAAAAAAGTCCAACACAACCCCCTAGCAGCCTAAAGCCAGGGGAGAACAATCAATACCTTGATGTACTTCCCTGATTGGGGCGATAGAACAAGGACCCAGGCCCACAACAGCAGGGGCATGTTCCAGTTCTACACCTTCCTGACTCCAGTTGGATCCCTCTGTCCATACTCTCAGGGCCCACTAAGCTAACCCATGGAGAACCCTTCTCCACATCTGCAGGTACCATCTGTGCAGCACCTAACTTTACTTTGCTTACAGATTTATCCCAATTGGCAGATAGCACCACCAGGGCCAACACAGTGGTGTTGCCCACTCCACCCCTGGGTGTGACTCTCGTCCTCCCCCCCCAGGGTAAACTCTTTCCACCAGGACAGCAAGCCACAGTGACCCCTGACAACTGTCAGGGATGAGAGCCTGACCTCAGGCCTCTCCTACCACTGTGACTGTGGAGACTGAAGGGCGGTAGCCCCAGGTGCCTGACACCCTTTGACCACTCTCCCTTCCATCAGGTCAGGTATGACAACCTGACCCTGGTCCTCCCTTCTGGGGCTCTGTACCCTCCCTGCAGGAGCAGCACCCCCAGAGTCCAAAATTGTCAGGGTGATTGTAGAAGCAGTCCTGCACAATTCTCCCACCAGTACAGGGATGTAAACCTGCAACTGGTCCTCCAACCGGGGGTCTGTACCTTCAGGTTGGACCAGGGCCAGGGGTGAGGCATCCCTCCCCCTGCCCTCTCGTCTGGGGTCCCGCACCCCCCAACAAGGAGTGGCCACCCCAGAAGACATCATGGTAGGGGCACTGTTAGCAGTAGCCCCTTCCTCCCGGTCAGGGGGGACACCCTGAACCTGGCCTTCCAATCCAGGGTCTGTACCCTTAGATTGCACTGGGGCAAGGGGAGAGGTACTCTCTCCCCTGCCCCTACTATCATGGTTCTGCACCCCCCCGGGAGAGTACCCCTTGAAATCACACCAGGGGGGTGATTGGACAAACCGCCCACCCCTTCAGGTCAGGGTTTACCCTCAGCACCTGATCCTCCAGTTCAGGGTCTGTACCCACAGACTGGACCACTTCCTGGCAACCCAGGACTTCCTGGGGGGCATACTTACCCCCCACCAGGTCAGAGTTTACCCTCTGAACCTGGTCATCCAACCCAGAGTCACCACCCTGCGATTGAACCACTGCCTGGCGCACCAGGACTTCCTTGGGAGCACACTTACCTCAGGTCATAGTTTACCCCCTGAACCTGATCATTCAACCCAGAGTCCCCACCCTGCAGTTGAACCATTGCCTGGCACACCAGGACTTTCCGGGGGGACACACTTAACCCCCTCAAGGGACACACCGTCCCCAACGGCCACACAAGAGTCCGGCTGGTGCAGGTCTCCTGACCTCTGCCCATCTGACAGAGTCTGGATTCTCCCCAACCCAGAAATGGTCTCACCAAGGTCATTCCTGGGGGGCTCTGCTCTCAGAGCTGACCCCTGACCTCCAGGTTCTCCACTGAGGTCCGCAACCCCCTCTCAACCCTCTGTCTAGACTTCTGCACCCCTTCACTAGGAGTGGTACTGCCAAACACCGAACTGGTGGGACGCTGGCTACAGCCGCCCCCCCCCCCCAAGTTCTCCTGACACTGTGAGGTCTCCCTCAACAGATGGCCCTATGGTACAGGCTAGGTTCCCCTCCTGGTGTTCCCTCATGGAACCCTCCAGGACCTGGGACCGGATCTCGGGCACCTTGGGCCTCAACACATCCCCATTCCTTCTCCTCTAAGACTTGACATGGGGTCCTTCACCCATCCCACTACCCTGGGACCTACCTGGGTCACTACAATCCTTCCCTAACTCACCTGGTTGGGAACTACCTAGACCCCTCCTGTAAGAAGCACCCCCCAGTGCCTCTTCAGACTCTCTGGTGCTCACCCAAAGGTCTGCCTCCAGTGTAAGTTCCCTGGGGTCAGAGAACTCACACTCCACTGGGTGTTGGCGTAGCTCTGGAAAATAAGGACTAGACATATGCTCTCCAGCAAATTACATCACTCAGCCACACTGGATATAAAATTGTTGCTGCCACCATCCCAGCTGGACTCAGCCCTCCTGACTGCCAGCTCTTCCAGTTTTAGTTCATAAGCCAAAATCATAATTTCTATCTCAAAGTCCCTTTTCCACTCGTCGTACTCCCTTTGCATCCTCAACTTTTCTGCCTCCAACCGGTGAGCCCTTTCTGCCTGTCTGTCCTGCACATCTTTAGGAGTCAGACCCTTAGAGGACCTACTGCTACCACTCCTGGAGACCCTCCCTCCAGGTGTAGCAGGTACCTGTACTACACCACGGTGTAGACCCTGCACTTTCCCATCCATATCTTCAGTGTGCCCCCCAGCTTCCTTGGCTGTCACCCAGGCCCTCAATGCCTCTTGCAGCTCCCTCTTCCTGGTGGAGCTCTTAACAGGACAGGCAAGATCTTCACAGAACTGTTTCAATTGAGCAACTGAGTACCTCTTCAGTTTCCCTAATTCAAACACAGCTCCAGCTGTTGCATCTCCAGATTGAGACATGATGGCAACAAGCGCAAAGTTCCAATGGCAGAAAACAAGTTCCCAATGAAGCAAAAAGAATTAGTCAAGGGATCGCAAAATCATGGAAGTAGAACAAAAAGGAGTCCCAAAGAGAAAATGAAAGATCACCAAACAAGAAGTGTGTGGTCACGTAGGGGTCTGAGATCAAAACAGTAGTGTACACTCAATCACTGTATGTCAAGTACAAATACAAGTCCATATCCCAACCGCTGATCAACAATGTTAGAACTGGGGTCTTTGGTTGAAAGTCAGGTTACCCCCTGTTCAAGCAAGGACCTTCACTCTAGTCAGGGTAAAAGAGAATCAACATCAGCTAACCCCTGCTTACCCCCTTGGTAGCTTGGCAGAGCAGTAGGCTTAACTTCAGAGTGCTAGGTGTAAAGTCTTTGTACCAACACACACAGTAACTTAATGAAAACACTACAAAATGACACAACATCAGTTTAGAAAAATAGGAAATATTTATCTAAACAAAACAAGACCAAAACAACAAAAATCCAACACACACAAGTCAAGTTATGTATTTTTAAAGATTAAACTCAAAAATAGCGCTTAGAAACACAAAATGCTTCGATGAGGTGTTAACACAGCATAGTAACAGAGTCGTTCCCAACAAGCCGACACCAGCGGCGCCGGACATGGAGTCGCGTGGACCCCCAAGTACAGTACCTTTGGTGAAGAGTGAAAACAAGCCGATTTGCGAAGTCGGGGATCACGGCGTCTGTGTGAAACGGTGAATCTGCGCACTTCGAGCGGCGTCGGTCACAACGTGGTGTGACTACTTCCACGGAGTTGCGGACTTCAGCGGGGCTGCAGAGGCGTTGGGCCTGCGAAGGTTGTCACGTTCCAGTGGAGATCATGGAGTCGGTTGCAGGCGGCGTCACCGGATTCAGCAGCGGCGTCGGTCCGAAGTCGATTTCTTTGGATTTCCACCAGCTTTCCTTTCAAGGGCCCAGGGACTGGATAGGGCACCACTTGTCAGAGCAAGAGTCTCTCCAGAGACTCCAGGTGCTGGCAGAGAGAAGTCTTTGCTGTCCCTGAGACTTCAAACAACAGGAGGCAAGCTCTAAATCAAGCCCTTGGAGATTTCTTCACAAGATGGAAGGCACACAAAGTCCAGTCTTTGCCCTCTACTGCAGGATAGCTCCACAAAGCACAGTCACAGGCAGGGCAGCACTTCTCCTCAGCTCTTTAGCTCTTCTCCAGGCAGAGGTTCCTCTTGTTTCCAGAAGTGTTCTAAAGTCTGTGGTTTTGGGTGTCCTTCTTATACCCAATTTCTCCTTTGAAGTAGGCCTACTTCAAAGTAAAGTCTCTTTTGAATGTGAAATCCTGCCTTTCCCAGGGCAGGCCCCAGACCCTCACCAGGGGGTCAGAGACGGCATTGTGTGAGGACAGGCACAGCCCTTTCAGGTGTAAGTGACCACTCCTCCCCTCCCTCCTAGCACAGATGGCTCATCAGGATAGGCAGACTACACCCGAGCTCCATTTGTGTCACTGTCTAGTGTGAGGTGCAACCAGCCCAACTGCCAAACTGACCCAGACAGGGAATCCACAAACAAGCAGAGTCACAGAAATGGTATAAGCAAGAAAATGCTCACTTTCTAAAAGTGGCATTTTCAAACGCACAATCTTAAAATCAACTTTACTAAAAGATGTATTTTTAAATTATGAGCTCAGTGACTCCAAACTCCACATGTCCATCCGCTCCCAAAGGAAATCTACACTTTAATCATATTTAAAGGTAGCCCCCATGTTAACCTATGAGACGGACAGGCCTTGCAATAGTGAAAAACGAATTTAGCAATATTTCACTGTCAGGACATATAAAACACATTACTATATGTCCTACCTTAACCATACACTGCACCCTGACATTGGGGCTACCTAGGGCCTACCTTAGGGGTGCCTTACATGTAAGAAAAGGGAAGGATTAGGCCTGGCAAGTGTGTACACTTGCCAAGTCGAATTTACAGTTAGACCTGCACACACAGACACTGCAGTGGCAGGTCTGAGACATGATTACAGAGCTACTTATGTGGGTGGCACAACCAGTGCTGCAGGCCCACTAGTAGCATTTGATTTACAGACCCTGGCACCTCTAGTGCACCTTACTAGGGACTTACTTGTAAATTAAATATGCCAATCATGAATAAACCAATCAACATTACAATTTACACAGAGAGCATATGCACTTTAGCACTGGTTAGCAGTAGTACAGTGCCCAGAGTTCAAAAGCCAACAGCAACAGGTCAGAGAAAATAGGAGGCAGGAGGCAAAACGACTGGGGATGAACCTGCATAAACAAAAAAGTCCAACAGTGACATAGTCAATGAGCCTGTCAAGGTTGATTCCCACGCCATGTTTAGCAGTGCTGGAATCACCCACTATGGTGTTTGTTTGATCTTTTATCCTGCAAATCAGTAAAAAATATGTTAGTCTGTTAATCACCTTTTTAAAGTTAGACATTAATGTAAAAATTCTTTCAATATGTAATAATTTAAATTAACCCTACATATAAAGTGTTCTGATTTGCACTATATAATAAATGTACATTTTATATTTTAGCTGGAATTATTTTATTTAAATCTTAATACACATATATTTTACTTTATATTTTCAATATATTTAAATATTTAATTGAAAATTGAGTTACTAATGAGGCAGCATTATTTATTGTGGTATATATTTAAAATACAGACGTTGGGTTTATTTACATTGTTATTTAACATTAACTATTTGTACCACTTTTTCAAGTTTAATACACCTTTAAACTTTTCCCTACACTTTACCAAAAGAATGTCTCTTTCTCTGAGGTGAAGTCTTCTGCCTACATGAAAAAAGAAACATGTAATAATGCTACACTTGTAAACTATGATCCACCCCCTCAAGTGGGGGAGTTGAGGACATGTAAATTAAAATTTTTGATTAACGTTACACTCATAAATGGTGCCAAAAGTAATGCAGTTGCTCAACGTGTAAGCGTAAATTTACAGGTGTAGATTAACTCTCATATAAGTTTACATTTGTGAATAGACCCTAAACATTTCCCAAACACACACATTTGCTTTAGCATCTAATATTACCCATCTCATAAGTCTCTTTATAGTAAAATCAGACTACACGTCCATACCATGCTCATCTACACCATAATTGACAGCAGTCACGGATCAAACAGTGGGGGAACAGAACACATTTTAGACCCATTCATACAACAGCACATAGACTACGACTGTGGAAGTCATCTGAAATATGAACACATGGTAAGACACACACAACTTAACCCCTCACAACACCAGGTAGATGTAAATTAAGTAAACACAACACTCTGACATTTGTTCCACCTTCAAACAACAATGACTTGAACAAATGACACTGCTCATCTTAACATGCATTCACTTGAGCTGGCTATAAATCACAAGTTAAGCCCACTCACTGAAATGTTCATGTTGTTAATCAACAAGCAGATTTTGGAGGGAGGCAGGAATCTAACGGAAAGTGAAAATCAACAATGACTACTGAAATACCAAAAAGGTGAAAAGAAGCGCAGATTACTGCAATAAAGATTAGGTATGAAATTATGCTACGAAACATCATACCTTAATTCACATTTATGAACACAGATTAGGCCGGAAGTCGTATAACCTACTACCCATCGGTGCACCTTCCTTTTGGTTAACCCATCCCCATGTCAATGGCAGCATTTGGCATATGCACACAGACCTGACTATGGTAAGTCATGCTTATTTTACCAGCGTGGATGTGACTTAAAGGGAGCATTTATACAAACAAAAGGATTTTGCAGAAAAATGTAGACTACTCTTATTTTATGCATCTGCAGATGAGTGGAGAGTCAAAAGAAAACCTCTGGTGTTTCACAATAACCAGATGAAAGTCAATCATCAATGTAAAATAACATGACACTAGTATAGAAAAGGATGTCATGTGAGCACATGTGAAGTGCCATTATCAGCATAAATGCCTTTGGCAGATGAGTTTTAAACCTTTTAGGTTAAAGAAACCTGATAGGGTATATATAAAGAGAGATTCTGTTGTAAAAATATATACATCATTAATATAACTGATACGTTTTGAAACGGTATTCTGATTTCTCAGCCTCAGCCATTAGCTACCACTCAGATTTCAGGAAATGTACAGTTTTAGAAAGTAGGCATGCTGAAAGGATAAACCAACTGTACAGTGACTAGCCTCAAATAGCAATATTAAAGGTAATGATACTTTGATAACTTGGAGATTATGTTATCAAATACTATATTAATGTATTAAATGAAATGTTTCCACATGAACTGAGAGAACGAGCTCCCTGTGGCACCAAGGAAATACCATTAAAAAAAATCCCAGCTCAACTTGGATTATCACCTGAAAGTGCATTCATCTATTAAACTTTCTGACTGGTCTTAAGATCCAGGACATGCAAATACACACACATCCCTGCAGTGCCTTCATTTATCCACTACCTTCTCTGATTGAGATTGAGATGAGACCCAAAAGTCACTCAAATAACTCATCATAAGGAATTTTACACTCATACACTTACCTGTAACACGCAGACATTTTTTATTTTTGTGTTTTTTTTGCCTTTTTTAATTTAATGGGGCTGAGTCACAAAATGTGTGTGAATTTACAAAGTGGTACTACAAATGTACTCTCACTGCACCCTTACCTGCCTTTGCAACTCGATCCTGAAACGTCTAACACCCTGTGACTAAAAGTGAAAAGGGGGCACACTCCTGTTTGTACTAATTACATATGAATATTCCATGAATACTCCAATTTTATTCCCAATGTTAGATGTTCCATGGTCATTCACAAAGTAATGTATGGGTATTTAAAACAGCACTACAGGAGTGCAACTTTACTCACTTAAAATACCTTCACCCTTTCCATTTTTCCTTTTCCTCTATTTACTTCCACTTGTTTATCACCATCTACCTTAATTTACACTCCAAATCTTTCATTTCAGCAAGTTTGTCTGTCTTCTGATTTTCTATTTCCCTCTCAACCTATTTTAACGCCTTCTTCCAACAGTTTCTTTTAGTCTCTGTTACTCCCCTTTTCTGTTTACTGTCATTGCTCGCCCTAAGCATTCCTTCACTTTTCACGTTTGCTGTTCCTTCATTTCTTTCTCTCTTTTTTAAACATCTCAGTCTCTGGCTTCCTCCTGAACATTGTCTTTTAGCCCATGACTGTACACGCGTAGTGGCTAAAAGTGGTAGGGCCCCATTCACTAGGCTACGGCTGTGGCACGGAGGAGGTGAAATTAACAAGTAATACCATTCTAATTCAAAACATTTTCGAGTAGCTCATGGGGTTGTGCGAGGAACATGTTAATGTATCAACCATTGAACTATAATGGTGAGCAATTTAAAGTACAAAAACTCTAACATATGGAAGGGAAGGGAAAAAAACGCAAAGTAACAAAAGTCTGAATTTCCAATCCACTTCTTTTTAATGCAGAAAAAAATGGAGCCCATTTTTCCTTGTAAAGTTCTGCTTGTATTTTTCCTAAACATTCGCCTTACCTCCATTTTTCATATGTTTAGAGACATATTTCCTAACAGCCCTCATTATGAATCTGTATTTGAAGGCTGAAAGCATACTGAGTTGCGAGGTACACCCAATATATTAAAAAAAAAAAAACAGTAAATAAATAAATAACCTTTTTTATGACTACAACGGACAATTGTAGTGGTTAGTGCAAATGAACAGCTTTTTAAAACAGGCATGTCTGATCATTCAATTTTTATTTTATTTTGCCGGCACCATTTAATTGCAAAGAAACATGCTACCAAAAAGAACTACCAAGAATATGAAAATGAAATTACTAGTCAGCTAGTAAATTAACATCTTAATTATAAACCACTCTGTCATGAATTATTAAAGTAATGGAATCCCACTTTTGATAAAAGTGCCCGGGTAAGGTGATTAAATATGCATTTGTACAGTTAATATTCCAAGTTGCGAAGAGCATAATTAGTGTTTGTTTATCCAGCCTGGGACGGCTACTTCAAAACCATAGTCACAGCATGTTTTTGAGCATCTCAGACGCACTCCGTACCAGATGTAAAACAGAAAATTGTGTCTGCGAGGCCTTTACTGTATACAGTGGCAGGATTTGTGCATGCAAATTACTACTCTTAAAAGTACTGAATAGAAATTAAATTGTAATTCACAAATGGCTTTCTGCTTTGCAATTCTCACATCTTGTTTCCTTGCAAATGGCTAGCAAATCAGGTGATAAAAGTAAACGGCCCGTCCTGTGTTACAATGAAATGTATCCCGGAAATGAAAACATTGATTAGCCAATGACTGTTGGGGCTACGAGTTAGATATTGACAACCTTCCACTGTGCGAGGGGGGGCTACAATCAACAAGGGTACAATATAGTGACTTCGGGGGCCACTGTAGGCTCTCCCAATGTTCCTTTCTCTGTGTAGCACTTTTTGAAACCCTCATCTCCACACTGAGACATGATTTACAGAAACAAAGGTTTCCAATGTATTCGTCTTTGATTTTGAACCCGTGTGGAATGAAAGTTACTTTCGTTCCCCACCTCATTATTAATATTAATGCTGCAGGACGTCAGACTCATTGCGCATGGACCTATAAGGGAATTATGGTGTGTGATGTCGTACATTCGGTGATTTTATCAGATGCTGTTTCATTTCCTCTCTGTGTAATTGGTAATGGTGGTTTAACAGACGCTCGTTGTTCAGCTTTTAACTACCATGTGTGTTGTTTTTAGCATACAACCTGCATCCATGAAGTCAGCAAATTAACCTAAAATTTAGAGCCTACAATTTTCAGGAACGAAATTAACAAAAACAGACTCGAAATTTGTTGTTCATTTGGTTAATGACATTGCTGTAAACATATGTGTAAAATCTGTCCCGTACAGGTGTATATGTAAGGAGGAAGGCCCAGTGGCTTAAGGAAACTTGAGGGGGCCCCAGTAAAAATACCTGGAGGGGCTCCCCACCTCTGGACCCAGTCGGGCCTGCTGCCCATGCAGAGTGTACTGTGCTCAGAGGGGCCCTGGAGCTGGCCCCCCACCCGCAGCGGATGTGGGGGCATGTGTTATGCCACTGAGCTGTATGTAGCATTAAGAGCTCCTACCATTTACAGCACTGTGAAACTTCATGACTTTTGTCTGATCAGTTGTATACCAACACGTGGTGCCAATTCTGTCACAGTCTGGGTTACATTTCAGCGCTGTGTTCATAGTTTCTTAGGTGCGATTTGACCTATTCTTTTCTCTAACAGCAAAAGGATGCTGATTGCAGGAGTCAAACAAATCTTGCCTCTTCAGTATTCATGCGGAAGGGCTGCTTATACAGATCATTCTGACCAGCTTCAAATATTGAAAATGCAGCCTGCGAAATACAGCAGATGCCAAGCCGTTATTTTTCACACACTGTCACATTGCTGAGGGTCAGTGGTCACAATGCCAAACAAGCAGTGGCTAAGCCAGTAGTTCTCGCCTATGCAAGAGCTATTGGCTTTGCCAATGTGTTTTAGCCCCATTGTATACCTGTGTGGCTGCTGTTCAGCATGGCTAAATGTTAGCAGTGTAGAGGAGTGTGTCACAGAGTGGAGTGGTGACGATTGGAGTAGAGTGGCAAATAATGGAGTAGAGTGTTGAAGAGTAGAGTGACGTAAAATGTTGTGGGGGTGTCGTGGTGGGGCACAGATTGAAGGGGCGTTGAGTGGAGTAACGTGTCATAGAGTGTCATAGATGGAGTGTCCTAGAGTAGAATGGCATAGAGTGAGGTAGAGTCATAGAGTGGTGTGGTGTAGAGTGGAGTAACCTCATCTAGCGAATTGGAGTGGCACAGAGTGGAGTGGCATGACCTAGGGTGAAGTGTTGTAGGGTAGAGTGACGTAGACTGATGTAGAGTGGAGAATCATAGTGTGTAGTGATGTAGGGTGAAGTAAAGTGGAATACAGTGAGGTAAATCAGAGTGTCATGGAGTGGAAGGGTATAAGGTAGAGGGGTGTAAGGTGGAGTGGCATAGTTTGGTGTGCCATATAGTGGTGTGGATTAGAGTAGAGTGGAGCAGCACATCCTAGAATGGAGTAAAGTGTCACAGAGTCATATTAAAATATTTGTTTTTGAAATTTTGTTGTGTGCCAGAATTTTTTTTCCCAGTACCTGACAAGATTGTCACATAAATCCTCTCACTTTAAAGTCAGAGAAAGAAAAGTAAAGTTGCCAAGCTCCCTCGGAAGACAGAGGCTGACATTTAACCTCTGCCTATGAATACACAACAAATGTGACAAGATCAGAACAAGATTTACAGGCCTGTTTAAAGAAATCAGGAATTTGTGGAAGAATACAAGGAGTGATGGTAATTAAGGTTTGCTCGATGGGAGTGATGAAGGCATGTTGGAAAGCTTAAAACAAATAAAGCTAGCAAATTGAAAGCAATGTGAGCTGCAAGGCCAATGGTAAGCAATGGGTATACTGCATTCCCAGGGTAGCTTTCAGAATGCCAACAGAAAGTATTTTCGGCATCGACTTAGAAAGGGCTACACCTGGAAAGGGGCATTGATGAGTACTGGTATTCTCCTGCACCCCTGCCACAACCTCTTGAAGCCTGCAGCTGCCACTCACACAGTAAAAGCCGTCCCTCACAGAGGGATAGCTTCCCTTTTATGACAGCTACCAACCCCCAAGAGCAATCACTAAACTTTACACGCTTTGATGCCTTTCAGGGCAAATTAAAAGGGAAAAGGAATCACCTCTTTGCCAGCTACTTTTCAATGCTATTCACACGATCTTTCGATGTCTGATTTGAAAGCTGCAAGATTCTTTGGGAGATTGTGTATCGCTTTACCCATCAGAAAACCTGCTGTTTACTAAATTCTACAATTAGGGTAGCAATATGTTAATAGCATTGATCAGCAGAGAAGGTGCAATTCTGATGAAGCATCATGAACACCTTGAAATGTTTTCTTGTGAGCATTAGCTATGAGGTTGACAGTGTCTGCAGTTAAATACAAATCTTTGCATTTTGTGTTGCAGTGTAGCCCATGCCTATGTAAGTAATGCAAAACCAGAATCTGGTCTCACTGCACTACTCTTGAAATATCACATGAAGTAGAAGCAGCAGCATGTGAAACAGTCACTTGTACAATATATACCCCAGCAGACAATATTATCCTGCCAAGAGTGGTGCAGACCACAAAAATATGAAGGGTTAAAGTACGGTGCCATCCATTGTACAATTACATCATAGGATGTGCAAAAGCTGTAGAACCGTAACCTGTAATACCTAAGATCATGGGATAGGGAAGGGTGATGTCCCAATAAATCAATCAATCAGAATTTATAAAGCACAGCAAATCACCCATGAGGGTCTCAAGGCGCTGGAGTTGCTAGCTGCTTTGTGGTGCTGTGTTCATTTGAACAGACATGTCTTGATAACTTTTCTGAATTACCAGAGCAATGCTGCATTCCTGAGGTGCAGGGGAAGGTTATTCCAGGCTTTAGCCACCAGGTGAGAGAAGGTGTGCCCTCAGCTATTGGATCCACTAATCCAGAGGGTGTCTGCGAGGAAAAAGTGGGGAGGATCACAGGTGTCTGGTTGGTTAGTAGAAGGTCATTTGTTTGTTGATGTATGCTGGTCCTTCATGGGACAGGGCTTTATATGTGTGGGTCAGCATCTTGAGCTGGCATCTGTTCTGGATTGGGAGCCAGTGTAGCTTCTTGAGGTGCAGGGTGATATGAGTCATCTGTGGAGCTCAAAGTTGGTTCTTGTTGAAGAGTATTGATTTGTCTGAAGTCTCTTCAGGAGGCATGCAGTGATTCCTACTCAAAGAGTGTTACCATAGTCAAGCCTGCTAGTGAAAAGGGCTTGAGTAGCAGTCCTTCTGGTATTGATTGGGAGTCACCTGAAGATGCTACGGAGCATGCGCAGGGTGTGGAAGCAGGCAGACAAGACTGCATTTACCTATTTCTGCATAGGTATCTAGGTGTCTAAGATGATGCAGAGGTTGCAGGCATGGTCTGTCAGGGCGGGGAAAGTGCTGAGTTCAGTAGGCCACCAAGGGTTGTTCCATGCTGAAATGTTGTTCCCAAAGGTGAAGACTTCTGTCTCATCTGTGATGAGCTTGAGACAGTTGTCCTCCATCCAGCCAGCAATGTTCATCACATATCTGTGAAAGATGGTTCAGGTGGTAGAGAGGTCTTCTGACAGCAAGCTGGTGAACTGGATGTCATTGGTATATGTTGAGTCTGTGCGATCTGACAGTGCTGGCCAGGGGGATCAGTACATGTTTAAAAGGGTGGGGCTGTGGAGCAAACCTTTTGGTACACTGCAGATTATCTTCTTGGAGTTCTTCACAGAACCCCAGCTAGTGATTGCACAAGAATGAGAAAGGATTTAGGGGGACAAGTAGATGGGGGATGCTGACAATCAGGTGCCACCCTAGTGGTTCTCGGTTTCTGTTTGGCTTCCAATGAGCATTGATCAAGGCATCAAGCCCCTTAAATACCTGATCACACAGCAGACAGCCTTATAGCCAGTAGTTAGAGTGGTCATTGGATCTGCCCATTGCTCTTAATTGGATGGAATTCATATCTAACTCTATTCTTCCTTCCTAGTTCACTGACTTTCCTTCTTATATTTGTGCTTGTCCTGCCCCTTGAGCATTTAGGTTTTACGTTGCTTTTTGACTGGACTAGTCTAACCATGATATCAGAGATACTTTTTGCATGTTTGAAGAACAGTCATACTCAGCTATAAGAGAGTCTGAGATTTCAACATTTGTACTCGAAGAGAATTAATTTCTATACCTACCTATCTCTCCATCTTCTCTTTCCACACCCTTGGCTGTCCAGTCATTCTCATATTCCTCCTCCCCACAGACCTGACATATTGCTTTCTGGGTGCAACTTGATGGCAATGGAATGCTATACTAATAGGATTCTATACACTTATTGTTATACTGTTTCAAGATGGCTGCTAGATTGTGTCTACATGCAACATGATGGCCATGTTAGAAGTATATAAAATAATCATCTAAGATGGTCATTGCACTGGGTTTTTGAGAGAGCAGTGGAAGGGTTTTGCCAAGTACAAATGGTTTATATTTCTCATTGCAGCCTGCAAAGTAAAACTTATTCAGTTACTGGGTTCTACTACTTGCCCTATTAAATTATATGTTTGGTAGCTAATTGGTAAGATGTGAATAAGGGGTATTTCTTGCAAAGTACATGCATCCATTTGAGAATACAGGATAACATAGAGTAAACCAATACTTTGAGCTTGCAAATCTCATACTTATTTGTTGGACTTTTTTTGCTTATGCAGGGTCATCCTCAATCTTTGTGCCTCCTGCCTCCTATTTTCTCTGACCTGCTGTTGTTGGCTTTAGAACTCTGAGCACTTTACCACTGCTAACCAGTGCTAAAGTGCATATGGTCTCTGTGAAAATGGTATTGTTGATTGGATTTCCATAATTGGTATATTTGTGTAGGAAAGTCCTTTTTTTTTGCCTGATCACCCCCACTCTTTCTGGATAGGTACTGGTGGTTACTGACTCTTGGCTGTGCCCTGGGTACTGCTTACCAGTCCCAGGGCCAGTGCTCTGTGTAAAATGGATATGCAAATTAGGCTAATTATAAATTGGCTAAGTTAACCTACCTATAAGTCCCTAGTATATGGTAGGGCATGTAGGTTTAGGGACCACAGCATAGGTGGTGCACACCTAGGTGCATTGCTGAGGTGCCCAGTGTCATTTTAAAAGCAAGCCTGCCTTGCTGGCTGCTTTTAAATTAAAGTTATATGCAAATTCGACTTTGGAATTAAAGTTACTTCCAAAGTTTTAAACTACCTTATTTTTACATATAAGTCACCCCTAAGGTGTGCCCTATGTGCCCCTAGGGCTGGGTGCCATGTAACTATAAGCAGGGACTTTATAAAAATAGATTTATAAGCCCTGGTGAGGTAAAAACAGCCAAATTCGTTTTTCCCTCATTGAAGTAAATGGCCTTCATAGGCTAGAATGGGCAGACTTTATTTTAAATTTTAAAGTCTCCTTAAATGTTACATACCAAGAATTTGGTATCAAATTGATTGTTATAATAAATCCCACAACTTCCAGTTGTTGGATTTAATATAACTAGTGCAGGTAAAAAGTTTAGACTTTACCTAAAAAGTTGCCAATTTCAGCTCTGCATTGTTTTTGCTGCTGTGCTCTGATTGGCCAGCCTGCAGCAGCTTCTGCCAGGCCACTTTTATGAGGTGTGAAGTGGCCTGGCTTTACACAAAGGAATGTGCTTGGGGGAGAGAATCTCCCCTCAGCAGATGGGGAAGCAGGAAGGGGGAGGGCTGCCAAACTGGTCTTCAAAGGCAGAGAAGGACATCTGGAGCACCCAGCAACACCCCCACATCCTGCAACCCCAGACAGCTAGGTGCCCCCTTGATTAGATTAGGAGAGGGCAGGAGAGGGGTGTGTTTATGATTTTTAGCCACACCAGTGGGTGGGCTCAGCCAGATCTCTCCTCTAAAAATCAGATTCATCCATTTTGGATTTTTAGAGACTATTGCCTTCTGGGATGGATTTTTGCCACACTTCCCAGGAAGTGGTCATCACAGGGGGACGACCCTGTCCCTGATTGGAGGACCAGGGCCCCCCTGCTTTTCACCCAGGAGCAAGGATAAAACTGGCAGACCTGCACCCACGCCTCAGATCCCCACCAAATTTCAAGAAGAAAGAACTACAAGGAGAAGAAGGACTGCCCTGCTGGACCCCTGGCCTGCACCTGGACCCTGCACTCAGAAAGACTGCACCAGCTGCACACTTGGGCTTCACCACAAGAAGGACTTTGCCTGGCTTCCACTGGTTCAAGGAGGGACTCCCTGTTTGCTACAGGTGAAAAATTGCTAACCAGAGTCCCCTGCACCAACTCCTGAAAAAGTGACCAGCTGACCACTGCCCAGTGGCCAAAAAGGAGTTTGCGCCAGGTGCACTCTGGGAGTTGAAGTCCGCACTTCCCAAGGACCATCACAGAACTTCTGGACCCTTGGGGTGAGCTGTGGACCCCAAAAGAACCTTAAAAGAACATCTGGGTGAAGCCCCAGAAGTTTGGAAAAGATTGGAGAAATTTTAGAAAAAAGCTCCATAAAGTGACCGACTCGACGCGGAAATTCTAGCCGGCTTGCCTCAACCGCGACCCGGCCTGACTTCGTGGTTCGTCCCGGTCAAGAAAAACATCCGAAAAAAAGACTAAGTCCGAACGTAAAAAGTTGACCGGGACCTTCCAGCCATCGTATCCGAGAAGGGCTCCACGGACGTCGGATCAAGATCCAGGTTTACCCCGGTCGAAGGATTTTCATCTCGAAAAAACGACTAAGTCCGAAGGTAAAAATCACCACCGAGGAAACCGACTTCGCGTATCCGGACAAGGGCTCCAGGAGGTCGGATCCAACTGGCAGGTTCGTCCCGGGGAAGAAAAACATCGAAAAAGAGACTAAGTCAGAAGGTAACTTTTTAACCGAGGCTTCCCGCGACCTGTAGCCGAGCAGGGCTCCATCGCGGTCGGCCTGAAAGTTTGACTTTGTCCCGGTCCTGGTGCAACCAGATGACCCGATTGGCGCTTTTTGTTTCTATGCGCTAGAAAATAATAATACTTTAAAAATTCATATCTCCGGTTCCCCT
The DNA here is from genome assembly GCF_031143425.1 of Pleurodeles waltl. Taxonomy (NCBI): domain Eukaryota; kingdom Metazoa; phylum Chordata; class Amphibia; order Caudata; family Salamandridae; genus Pleurodeles; species Pleurodeles waltl. The sequence goes on from NC_090439.1 coordinate 610,022,575, forward strand.
GAACCGATTTTAATCGTTTTTGTGTCATTTTAAAGATAAAAATATAAGCTATTTTTATAAATTGGTTTTGGATTTTTAAACTGTTTCCTGTGTTTTATTTAATTACTGTTTTGTGATATTTGAATGCTTTACACTTTGTCTCCTAAGTTAAGCCTTGACGCTCGATGCTAAGCTACCAAGGGTAGAGCTGGGATTAATTTACTGAGACCTAACTGTACTTTTGTGGAGGTTTGTGGCTTGTTGCTAGGTGTAGGTACCTACCTGCCCTATCAATAACCCATTTTCCAACATAATTGGAAGCAGCGACGGGATCCTGTACTTGTGTTCAATATCACGTTACAGTTTTAGGTAAAACAAATTAAAAATCCTTTAAATTGTCCTAGTGCAAAAATTGTTTTTAATTTTTAATTTGGATTAATTTCAATTATTGAATTTTTGTAATTTTTCTAAATTCTTGTTTCCAATTTTTGCAAAAAGGTTTTTGTTGACACAAAACTAGGGAACCATGGAGCTTGATCTGGCTAGCCTACCCACACTGACAGTAGTCCAGCTTAGGGGTTTGTGTATTGAAAGAGGGTTGCCTGCAACCACTGATCTCAGGAAGCAAATCCTGATCACATCCCTGACAGCATGGGCTGAGGCCCAAGAGGTAGAGTCAGAAGAAGCTCCAGAGGAGGGAGAAAGAAGGGAGGATGCAAGCTCTAACCACTCAGGGGAGGGAAGGCATCTGAGCCTAAGTGAGGATGAGGAAGAACGGTTCTCACTGGACACAGTCACTAGGGGCAGACCCAAAGCTAGTGATAGGAAGAGGGTCCTTTCAGGAGGAGAGAACCCATCCATCAGGGAGAGAGAGCTGGAAGCCCAGCTAGCCTACATAGCTTTGGAGGCAGATAAGCTTGCCCTAGAAAAAAAGAAGTGGGCAAGCAAAGAAAAAAAAGATGGAAGCAGCGAGAAAGAAACTGAGGTGTCCCTGGGTGGGGGTTTTGCCCCCAGATTACCCAAAGGGGTGGTTCCTGCCTATGTAGAGGGGGATGACATTGATAAGTGGCTGGGGGCCTTTGAGAGGGCCCTCCAGATGAGGAAAGTCAAGCCTCAGTACTGGGGTTCACTCCTTTGGGAGTTAGTTCCCAACTCTGGGAGGGATAGGCTCCTAACCATGAGTGGGGAGGATGCAGACTCATACCCCAGTATGAAGAGATGCTTGACTAAAAAGTTTGGTCTAACCCCAGAGCAGTATAGGCTTAAGTTTAGGGACACCCAAAAGACAAGCACCCAGTCCTGGGTGGACTTTGTGGACATTTCAGTGAAAGCACTGGAGGGCTGGATACAGGGCAACAGGGTAAGTACCTTTGAGGGGCTGTACAATTTGATTATGAGGGAGCACCTTCTAACTAATTGTGTCCAAGAGAGGCTCCGCCAGTATCTAGTAGACTCTAGGTTGACCAACCCCAGAGAGCTGGGGGAGGCAGCAGATGACTGGTTAAGAACTAGAGTTAACCAGAGACCCCCAGGGGGTGATCAGAAAAAGGGAGGACATGGTTCTTCTCAGGGGAAGAACCAGGGGAAAGATGACAAAAAACCCAAAGAGTCCTCACAAGAGTCCCCAAAAACTTCTCAGGGAGGGGGAGCCCCGAGCCAATTCACTTCTAAAGGGAAAGGGTATCAGGGAAAGAATTTTGATCCTGCTAAAGCAGGAAAGTTTCAGGAGCTTGCTAAGGCCGGCAAGTGTTTTGACTGTTATCAGCCAGGACATAAAAGAGGAGATGCTATCTGCACCAAGAAGCCCCCCACTGGTGGGCAATCCCAGGGGATTGCTAGTGTAGGGTTGGGGGTGGAAGTTGGCCCAGGGGTGGAATCAGGGTACACTGAAGTCACCTTAGTATCCGTGGGTGGGGTGGACATTGCAACTATGGCCACCTTACCTCCCATCATGCAGAGGTATAGGCAGAGGCCTAAAGTCAATGGGACTGAAGTGGAAGCTCTGAGAGATACAGGAGCCAGTGTGACAATGGTCACAGAAAAGCTGGTTTCTCCAGAGCAGGTCTTACCTGGTGTCTTCCACCAGGTGACTTATGCAGATAGCAGAACCAAACTCCATCCCATGGCTATGGTGAGTCTGGAATGGGGAGGTGTGACTGGCCCTAAAAAAGTAGCTGTAGCTCCTGCCCTCCCAGTAGAGTGTCTACTGGGAAATGATCTTGAAGCATCTGAATGGTCAGAAGTGGAGAGAAGGGTCCATGCAAAGATGCTGGATCTCCCTGAATGGGTGTGTGCTGTGACCAGGTCACAGGCAGCACAACAGGGAAATGCTGGACACTTGGACCCTGGAACAATGGGCCAAGCCTCCAAGAAGAAGAGAAAGGGCACTGGGTCTGGCTTGCCAGCCCCAACAAGTACAGAGGGTCAGGAAGAATCCAACCCTGAGGGGGAGGATCTGAACTCTGAAGGAGGGACACCTTCCCTGCAAACTCTGCCTGACTTGGCAGAACTGCAAGGGGCAGGTGGGCCCACCAGAGAAGATTTGTGCCAGGGACAAAGAGAGTGTCCCACTCTTGAGGGCCTGAGGCAGACTGCTGCCAGGCAAGAACAAGGGGATACCAGTGGTACCCACAAGGTTTACTGGGAGGATGGAGTTCTCTACACTGAGGCTAGGACCCTCAAAGAAGGGGCTACTAGGAGAGTAGTGGTCCCCCAAAAGTATAGAGAATTCCTCCTTACCTTAAGCCATGATATCCCCTTAGCTGGTCATTTGGGACAGACCAAGACCTGGAACAGGCTGGTCAACCATTTTTTTTGGCCAGAAATGTCCGAAAAAGTCAAGGAGTTTTGCAGCTCCTGTGTCACCTGTCAAGCCAGTGGCAAGACAGGGGGCAAGTCAAAGGCTCCCTTAATTCCACTGCCAGTGGTCGGGACTCCCTTTGAGAGGGTGGGGATTGACATTGTTGGTCCCCTAGACCCACCAACTGCTTCAGGTAACAGGTACATTGTGGTGATAGTGGACCATGCCACCAGGTACCCTGAGGCAATACCCCTCCGGACAATCACTGCACCCACAGTGGCTAGGGCCCTACTTGGTGTGTTCACCAGAGTGGGATTCCCAAAGGAGGTGGTCTCAGATAGGGGCACAAACTTTATGTCAGCCTATCTGAAAGCCATGTGGGAGGAGTGTGGTGTTACTTATAAGTTCAGCACACCCTACCATCCACAGACCAATGGTCTAGTGGAAAGATTCAATAAGACCCTGAAGGGCATGATCATGGGTTTGTCTGACAAACTCAGGAGGAGATGGGATGTCCTCCTCCCATGCCTACTGTTTGCCTACAGGGAAGTGCCACAGAAGGGGGTTGGATTCAGCCCCTTTGAGTTACTGTTTGGGCACCCTGTAAGAGGCCCATTGTGCTTGGTGAGAGAGTCTTGGGAAAAGCCTCTCAAGGAAGCCAAGGAGAATGTGCTGGATTATGTACTAGGCCTGCGGTCTCGCATGGCTGAGTATATGAAGAAGGCAAGCAGGAACCTGGAGGCCAGTCAGGAGCTCATGAAGCTCTGGCATGATCAAAAGGCTACCATGCCTGAGTATCACCCAGGACAGCTGGTGTGGGTTTTGGAGCCCATGGCTCCTAGGGCACTACAGGCCAAATGGACTGGGCCCTATCCAATCCTAGAGAAAAAAGGTGAGGTCACCTACTTGGTGGACCTTGGCACCCCCAGGAATCCTCACAGGATCCTGCATGTTAATAGGATGAAACCCCACCAGGACAGGGCAGACATGACCATGCTGATGGTCACTGATGAAGGGAAGGAGGAGGAGGGTGAACCTCTGCCAGACCTCCTGTCCTCAAAGGAAAAAGATGGGTCAGTGGAGGGAGTGGTACTCTCTCCCAAACTGACAGATCAGCAACAACAAGACTGTAAGCAAGTCTTGGGACAGTTTGCTAGTCTGTTCTCCCTGACCCCTGGACTCACCAATTGGTGTGTCCATGATGTTGACACTGGTGACAGCTTGCCTGTCAAGAACAAGCTGTACAGGCTGTCTGACCAGGTCAAGGCCAACATCAAAGCTGAAGTGGCTAAGATGTTGGATCTGAAGGTAATTGAGCACTCTGATAGTCCTTGGTCCAGTCCAGTGGTACTGGTGCCCAAAGCTAGTCCCCAAGGTGGGAAGAAAGAATTAAGATTCTGTGTGGACTACAGAGGTCTAAATGCAGTCACTAGGACTGATGCTCACCCCATACCTAGAGCTGATGAGCTCATTGACAGGTTGGGGGCTGCCAAATTCCTGAGCACATTTGATCTGACCTCAGGATATTGGCAGATTGCCTTAAGTCCAAGAGCCAAGGAGAGGTCAGCATTTTCCACACCAGAGGGCCACTTTCAGTTCAAGGTGATGCCCTTTGGGATGAAAAATGCTCCTGCCACCTTCCAACGGTTGGTGAATAGAGTCCTATCTGGGTTGGAATCTTTTAGTGCAGCTTATCTAGATGATATAGCTGTATTTAGTTCCACCTGGAGGGACCACCTGGTCCACCTGAAGGAAGTGCTTCAGGCCCTGCTTCAAGCAGGCCTGACTATCAAGGCAAGCAAGTGCCAGATAGGGCAAAGTTCTGTTGTGTACCTGGGCCACCTTGTTGGTGGAGGCCATGTACAACCTCTCCAGCCCAAGATCCAGACTATCCTGGATTGGGAGGCTCCAAAAACCCAGACTCAGGTCAGGGCCTTTCTTGGCCTGACTGGGTATTACAGGAGGTTTGTTCAGAATTTTGGGACCATAGTGGCCCCTCTGACTGAGCTTACCTCCAAGAAACAACCCAAGAAGGTCATTTGGACCCCAGAGTGTCAAAAAGCTTTTGACACCCTAAAACAGGCTATGTGTTCAGCACCAGTGTTACTGGCCCCTGACTATAGCAAGGAGTTTGTAGTGCAAACAGATGCTTCAGAGGAAGGGATTGGGGCAGTGTTAGCACAAGTTAATGAAGAGGGCCATGATCACCCAGTTGCCTTCATCAGCAGGCGACTACTCCCCAGAGAGAAGAAATGGAGTGCCATTGAGAGGGAGGCCTTTGCTGTGGTTTGGTCCCTGAAGAAGTTGAGGCCTTACTTGTTTGGCACTCACTTCCGTGTACAAACTGACCACAGACCTCTCAGATGGTTGATGCAGATGAGGGGGGAGAACCCAAAACTGTTAAGGTGGTCCATTTCCCTACAGGGGATGGACTTCACAGTGGAGCACAGACCTGGGACTGCTCATGCCAATGCAGATGGCCTTTCCAGGTTTTTCCACTTAGCTGATGAGGACTACCAGGGTGTAGGTTAGTACCCATCACCTTTCATCTGGGGGGGGGCAGTGTAGGAAAGTCCTTTTTTTTTGCCTGATCACCCCCACTCTTTCTGGATAGGTACTGGTGGTTACTGACTCTTGGCTGTGCCCTGGGTACTGCTTACCAGTCCCAGGGCCAGTGCTCTGTGTAAAATGGATATGCAAATTAGGCTAATTATAAATTGGCTAAGTTAACCTACCTATAAGTCCCTAGTATATGGTAGGGCATGTAGGTTTAGGGACCACAGCATAGGTGGTGCACACCTAGGTGCATTGCTGAGGTGCCCAGTGTCATTTTAAAAGCAAGCCTGCCTTGCTGGCTGCTTTTAAATTAAAGTTATATGCAAATTCGACTTTGGAATTAAAGTTACTTCCAAAGTTTTAAACTACCTTATTTTTACATATAAGTCACCCCTAAGGTGTGCCCTATGTGCCCCTAGGGCTGGGTGCCATGTAACTATAAGCAGGGACTTTATAAAAATAGATTTATAAGCCCTGGTGAGGTAAAAACAGCCAAATTCGTTTTTCCCTCATTGAAGTAAATGGCCTTCATAGGCTAGAATGGGCAGACTTTATTTTAAATTTTAAAGTCTCCTTAAATGTTACATACCAAGAATTTGGTATCAAATTGATTGTTATAATAAATCCCACAACTTCCAGTTGTTGGATTTAATATAACTAGTGCAGGTAAAAAGTTTAGACTTTACCTAAAAAGTTGCCAATTTCAGCTCTGCATTGTTTTTGCTGCTGTGCTCTGATTGGCCAGCCTGCAGCAGCTTCTGCCAGGCCACTTTTATGAGGTGTGAAGTGGCCTGGCTTTACACAAAGGAATGTGCTTGGGGGAGAGAATCTCCCCTCAGCAGATGGGGAAGCAGGAAGGGGGAGGGCTGCCAAACTGGTCTTCAAAGGCAGAGAAGGACATCTGGAGCACCCAGCAACACCCCCACATCCTGCAACCCCAGACAGCTAGGTGCCCCCTTGATTAGATTAGGAGAGGGCAGGAGAGGGGTGTGTTTATGATTTTTAGCCACACCAGTGGGTGGGCTCAGCCAGATCTCTCCTCTAAAAATCAGATTCATCCATTTTGGATTTTTAGAGACTATTGCCTTCTGGGATGGATTTTTGCCACACTTCCCAGGAAGTGGTCATCACAGGGGGACGACCCTGTCCCTGATTGGAGGACCAGGGCCCCCCTGCTTTTCACCCAGGAGCAAGGATAAAACTGGCAGACCTGCACCCACGCCTCAGATCCCCACCAAATTTCAAGAAGAAAGAACTACAAGGAGAAGAAGGACTGCCCTGCTGGACCCCTGGCCTGCACCTGGACCCTGCACTCAGAAAGACTGCACCAGCTGCACACTTGGGCTTCACCACAAGAAGGACTTTGCCTGGCTTCCACTGGTTCAAGGAGGGACTCCCTGTTTGCTACAGGTGAAAAATTGCTAACCAGAGTCCCCTGCACCAACTCCTGAAAAAGTGACCAGCTGACCACTGCCCAGTGGCCAAAAAGGAGTTTGCGCCAGGTGCACTCTGGGAGTTGAAGTCCGCACTTCCCAAGGACCATCACAGAACTTCTGGACCCTTGGGGTGAGCTGTGGACCCCAAAAGAACCTTAAAAGAACATCTGGGTGAAGCCCCAGAAGTTTGGAAAAGATTGGAGAAATTTTAGAAAAAAGCTCCATAAAGTGACCGACTCGACGCGGAAATTCTAGCCGGCTTGCCTCAACCGCGACCCGGCCTGACTTCGTGGTTCGTCCCGGTCAAGAAAAACATCCGAAAAAAAGACTAAGTCCGAACGTAAAAAGTTGACCGGGACCTTCCAGCCATCGTATCCGAGAAGGGCTCCACGGACGTCGGATCAAGATCCAGGTTTACCCCGGTCGAAGGATTTTCATCTCGAAAAAACGACTAAGTCCGAAGGTAAAAATCACCACCGAGGAAACCGACTTCGCGTATCCGGACAAGGGCTCCAGGAGGTCGGATCCAACTGGCAGGTTCGTCCCGGGGAAGAAAAACATCGAAAAAGAGACTAAGTCAGAAGGTAACTTTTTAACCGAGGCTTCCCGCGACCTGTAGCCGAGCAGGGCTCCATCGCGGTCGGCCTGAAAGTTTGACTTTGTCCCGGTCCTGGTGCAACCAGATGACCCGATTGGCGCTTTTTGTTTCTATGCGCTAGAAAATAATAATACTTTAAAAATTCATATCTCCGGTTCCCCTGAACCGATTTTAATCGTTTTTGTGTCATTTTAAAGATAAAAATATAAGCTATTTTTATAAATTGGTTTTGGATTTTTAAACTGTTTCCTGTGTTTTATTTAATTACTGTTTTGTGATATTTGAATGCTTTACACTTTGTCTCCTAAGTTAAGCCTTGACGCTCGATGCTAAGCTACCAAGGGTAGAGCTGGGATTAATTTACTGAGACCTAACTGTACTTTTGTGGAGGTTTGTGGCTTGTTGCTAGGTGTAGGTACCTACCTGCCCTATCAATAACCCATTTTCCAACAATTTGGTTTACTGGTAAGTCCCTAGTACAGTGCACTAGAGGTACCCAGGGCCTGCAAATCAAACGCTATTAGTGGGCCTGCAGCCTGGCCTAAACCTTCCCTTTTCCTACATGTAAAACATCCCTAAGCTAGGCATTAGGTAGCCCTAAGGGCAGGGTGCAGTGTATGTTTAAGGTAGGACACATACTAATGTATTTTGTATGTCCTAACAGTAAAATACTGCCAAATTCAGCTTTCACTGTTGCAAGGCCTATCTCTCTCATACGTTAACATCAGGGCTACCTTAACAAATGATTACATTGTAGATTCCCTTTGGAAGCAGATACACATGTGGAGTTTGGGGTCTCTGAGCTCACAATTTAAAAATACATCTTAAGATTGTGTGTTTGAAAATGCCACTTTTCTAAAGTGGGCATTTTCTTGCTTAAACCATTCTGTGACTCTACCTGTTTGTGTATTCCCTGTCTGGGTCAGTTTGACAGTTGGGCTGTTTGGACAGTGACACAAATGGAGCTGAGTTGTAGCCTGCATATCCTGATGAGCCATCTGTGCTAGGAGGGAGGAGAGTGGTCACTTACACCTGAAAGGGCGCTGTCTGCCTTCACACAATTCAGTCACCAACCCCCGGGTCAGGGGCCTGGTCTTGACAAGGCAGGATTTCAAAACAAGAGAGACTTTCCTTTGAAGTAGGCTTACTTAAAAGGCATAACAGGGTATAAGAAGGGCACCCAAACCTCTGAAAATTAGATCACCTCTGGACATCAAGAGGAACCTCTGCTTGGAGAAGAGCTGAGGAGAAGTGCTGCCCTGCCTCTGACTGTGCTTTGTGGAGCTATCCTGCAGTTGCTGCTTGTGCCTGGTGAAAGGCTGGACTTTGATGTGCATTCCTGCTTGTGAAGGAATCTCCAAGGGCTTGTCCTGAGCTTGTTTCCTGTTGTTGAAGTCTCAGGGCTATCAAAGACCTCCCCTGCCAGCACCTGAACTCTCTGCTGAGACTCCTGCCCTGCCAAGTGGTGCCCTATCCAGTTTCTGGGGCCTTGACAAGTGAAGATGACAGACCAAGATTGAAAATCCTCTCACAGACTGCCGTGCGGGTACATTTCCGACGCAACCTCCGAGACGTGGCTGAAATGGTTGAAATTGATGCCTCGTCTGCAGCGCGGCAGGAAGATCGATGCACTTGGCTGGAGAAACGACACGCAACACCGCTAACGGAGGCTGGTAACATTGCAACCCACACAGTGCAGTTTTGCTGATACCATGCAGCAGGATTTTCGATGCAAACCTTGCTGGGCACTGAAAAACAATGCAACGCCTGCCCGGACCCGAGTGCTTGCCTGGGTCGCTCTCCTGCTGAGAGGAAAAACGACACACGTCGACCCGACCGGAAGAGGAGAAATGACACACCGTCTCGCTTGCTGGTGAGAAATCGGCGCGTCGCTAGCCTTTTCCGACGCACACTTGCCCATGCCTGTTATTTTGATGCTACCCAGGTACTTTTCAATGCTAACAGTGTTTTTACTGTATACAAAAGGATTTGAGACTCTTTTGCTTTTAAAATTAATAACTTGACTTGTGTATGTTGGATTTTTGTCGTTTTGGTCTTGTTTTGTTTAGATAAATACTTCCTATTTTTCTAAACTTGTGGTGTGTAATTTTGTAGTGTTTACACTGAATTACTGTGTGTGTTGGTACAAATACTTTACACCTAGACTCTGAAGGTAAGCCAGCCTGCTTGTGCCAAGCTACAAAGGGGGGGAGCGTGGGTTAACTAAGGGTGATTCTCCTTTACCCTGACTAGAGTGAGGGTCCTTGCTTGGACAGGGGATAACCTGACTGCCAACCAAAAACCTAATTTCTAACATATTTCAAAAGAGGGTTTGAATGGGAAATAACCTGCTTGTGTGGCACAATATTAATTTGTGCTCAAATGCCAATTTACGAGAAATTTGAGATACTAGAAATCGCATAACTATGTTTTGACCAATCACCACTTGCAACAATGAGGCTGCAGCACACCAAAATATGGTTTGATATCATTAGCAGATTGGTGTGAAAGTCACTGCATTCACAGATTACATAAACACCAACAAATTGGAAAACTAACTACAAACCATTTGCACCATGTATGAAAGGGGACAACAGTGTAAATTCTACTGCAAAAACAGTGACGAAAATGGCCTGGTAAGACATATGACATGAACGAGGGAAAAGCATTGTGTGCTGGGATTCACAGCTCATACTAACAATGTCAATCTAAAAAGTACAACTCCCAGAAAATAATATACTATTGTCTCAAGCACTAAAAAAGGCTCAAGGTGTCGAACACAACACAAGGTCAGACTGGTGGTTATGCCCCAGAAGTTTCTCCCCTGACCAGTGATGTCAATGGTACCCCTAACCCAGAAATGATGTCACTTCCGGCCCATATAACCAGGTTTTCATAACAGCGATACCCCTAACCCAGAGACGTCGCTTTGGGTCATGTGACCACGTAGGGATGTCACCTATGATCCCTAATCCAGAAGCCCATCCCTCAGAAATGAAGTAATTGTGAGGTCACTTCTAGCTCATGTGACCATAAAGGGATGCCACCTATGTGTCCTAACACGGAAGCCCCTCTTCTAGAAATAAAGTAATTGCAATGTCGCTTCTGGCTCAGGTGACCCACCAGTGATATCAACTGTGACGCCTAGCCTAAGAAGTGACCAGGAACCCAGACTGTGGAAGTGACATTGCTCAAAGCCTATCGCACATAGCAATGTACCAGAAATCACATAGCTGGTAACCATGAGAGTTCAATTGTATTTTTGAAAGGAAAGGGAAATATTAATATGAAGGAATGTATGCTTGGGTCTGTGTGTGAGTGCGTGTGTTCGTGTGTGCATGTGCACACATGCACGTATGTGTGTGTGTTGTATGTGCACACGTGTGTGCAATGGTATATATGTGTTTGTTTGTTTATTTTGCTTGTCCATGTAGTGTGTGTCTGTCAGTATCTGTATTAGTATCATTACGTCTGTTAACAGGCTCTTTTGCACTGCCTTGAAAAGAAGTACTAACTATGAAGTTTTCTGTAACAGTGCAATAAGCAGAAAAGCTTAACGCCTTTTTTAGACAGATGGAAGGGAGCTCTTTTAAAGTGTGCAAGAAATTGAAATTAACTTAGGGCTATTATTAAAAGCTGTGCAAGAAATCTAAAAGAATGTAGCATGTTTTCACGTACAGGAAATTAGGCTGTTGTTAAACATCAAGAAATATAAATGAGTTCATGGATATTTTTTAAACTTCAAGACTGGAGGCCCTATTCTGGCCTACAGGTTGTCCTGGATGACTTCATCACTCACAAAAAACAGTAACTTTTTTCTTAACACATAAATCCATGAGTCATGGTTCTGCTCTAAAATTATTTTCTTTTTTAAAGCTCATGTTGAATGACCTAATTGCTCATAAAAACAAAAAAGCCGTAGCCTTTTAATTTAGAAAATATACATGGTTCTGCACAAAATAAAACTGGGAAATCTGCTTCTATTTTCTTTTTAGGTAATTACACTGACTCCCGTTTCACCTCTAAAAATTGTCTCTCTTTAAAAATGTCTATTGAATGACCTCATTGCTCACAAAAATAAAGCAAAACGCTGTAGCCTTTTAAGACAAAAAAAATACTGGCACATTGGAGTGCTGATGCAGATATGTTAATTAAAACTATTAATGACTGTTTATGCATTTTTAATAATTATAATAAAATGTAGAGAAAAAATAATGTAGAAAAAAATAATGTGCGCCCTTGAAAATGTGCCCACGAAGAGTGGCTACTAACGTACATGAGTTATACTAAAATGATAACAAATGCGTGAAATATTGAAAATGTGTAATAAAAATGTAGTAATATGTCATATTGAGCTATATAACGCATGTTTTGCATCATATTGCAGAGTTAACTTAGCCGAAATTGTGGCCTAGTTTGCCAGGCTTCATGCAGAAGCTGAATAATCATGCAATGTAGAAAGCTGATGTGTTGAACTGACCCTGAACCAATTTTGTTAATAAAATTTGCTTAACTAGAATTTTCTGCAATGAACCGACAGACAGGAGATGAGGGAATCAAATTTCTATCAAACCCAGTGTTAAGCAGATGAGATGTACTTTCCCTGACACTGACTGGTGAAGAAGATGCAACATTTTCGATACCTGATAAGCCGGATGATGGGGACATCATATAGTGGACCAATCGACACCCTGAGAACGGCGGGATTTTAGAATTCAAAGATTGGTAAAATAAAAGTCATTGGCTAGCGTCACATATGGTGACTAATTGACCAATTAGGTTTAATATAATGTCATGACAAAGGGGAAAAACTTCAGAACTGATGGGGAGATGTTAGAAACAGATGATCGGGAGAGACCTTTCGCTGAATTTGATGCAAGATTCTGTCATTGGGCTCATGCTCTTGAGAGCCTGATGCGTTGCTGATCGATTGATGACTTGAAGACGAAGATTGACTTTGTTGCTGATCCATACCGTGGATAGGTAGCTATGACAATGTGACTGATTGACTTTTGTGCCTTTTCTTTCTAGGTACCAACTGCACTGTTTATAGGTTTTCTTCTAGCTAGATGTTTTTCTAAATTCATGTTCTAAACTGTTTTCGCATGAAGACCCACATGCCAATTTTAATTAGGGTTAGGTAGGGTTCCTCTTTTGAGACATGGACATATACGGTGACAAATGATTGATGGACTGATTTGCTGAACTCTGCTATTCATGTTTACATATTCTTCTTTATTGGCTTATGTTGAGGCATTAGAACACATTTTTTCTGAAGTTCTGATTAGGTTATGTTATTGGTGGTCACTAATGAATTAATCTTGAGTGAATTGAATAAAGTTTGAATTAACCTTATGACTTAGTATAGTAACAAATAGGGAAATACAATTGATAAAACGTATAATTGAGTTGTGGTTATTCATGAGATGGTGATGCTATTCACTGATGAATAATGTTTTGCCTATTGATTATTGATTTGTGCATTGACCATTGATGGTCAACGATTACTACATAGCTAGGATACTCCATGTGAATCAAAAGGTTCATCGACCTATCCGCGTCCCCTTGTAAGTTTACTTACTTACTAAGGAACAGGCCCGCTAGCAGGAGCACAAAGTAAAACTAGAAACCTGCTTCTACTTTCTGTCTAGATAAACACACAAAACACTGACTTGTGGTTCACCTCTAAAAATGGTCTCTTTTTAAAAGGTGTGACCTCATTGCTCACAAAATTTAAAATAAAGCTGTATCCTTTTTAAGAAAGAATATACTGAGAAATGGTAGCACAAAATAAATCAGGAAGCCTGCTTTTAATTTATTTTTAGATAAACCCATGAAATATTGAGTCATGACAAAAAAAGGTCTGTTTTAGGGACTTATGAATACAGCTGGAAAAACGAAAACTACTTACACTTTGGACAAGCACAACAGAAAACACTCTTAATATTTAAGTGCTCCTAGTGTTTTCTCAAGATAAGACTCTTCTTGATCCTGTGTGCTGTCTTAAGTCTTAAGATAAGATGTGTCATGAGGAGACCCTCTCCTGAACTCTATTTAAGTTGTAAGGGTTTTGTGCTATTGATGAAACATAGGCCCTCATTTGGACCTTGAGGGTATATACTGCCGAACTTGTAGAGGGGAAAGGGATGGGGAGACCTCTAATAGTGACAGGGAACGGATTCCGGTCACTGATAGTGCCTACCGCCATGGTTTTCGTGGCAGTAAGGATGCCACAAAAACCATGGCGGTAGACAGGGTCATAATCCCGCAAGCAGGCAAGTGATGACTGCCGGGATGGAGACTGAAGTCTCTAGCCCCGCAACCATTACCGTCGTGGTGGTCGGTGTGGTACATTGGTGGTTTGGCTTCAACCAAACCACCAATGTCATAATATGGAGGAAAGTACTGCCAGCCTATTGGCAGTACTTTCCTCCATATTCCCGGCGACCGCCGAGGTCATAATGACCCCTATAATCCTGCAGACCACAGTGTGAAAATGATGGCCTCAAAAATGAACTTGATCCTAAACAGTCTGAGATAAATAAAGCATGTATTATTAAATAGATATAAACTATGTGTTATAACATTAGATTTGTTTTATAATATGTATAGTATTGTGCATTGTTCACATTTAGTCTAATTACAGATGTCACTTGGTGATGAACTTTACTCTTATATACAAGGTTAGTTGATGATTGTTTTGAACTGTGTGTATTAATGTATTTTCATTTTTCTTTGGTATGACAAATCATCTTATGAGTAGCTAAACAACTACTGTATTTTAATGAAGCATCATGTTGCATGCTGTAGCATTTCAGTAGATGAAATAGGCAAAGTGTCTTTTGAACAAATGTTATGGTTTTGGTTTGTGAGTTTTATCAGAAATGTTATTGTGGTGTGTAAATCATATATGAATGCCAATATATACTACAAGTGAAAGGTTTCTAGTCTTTTAGTTTCAGGCTGTTGACAACAGAGTAGCCACCTCATATTTTGTTTTAGATGGTGCAGTGAGCAATTTACTTTACTTAATGTGTTCATGCAGGTTCGCTCTTGGTTGTAATAAATGAAAGAGTCAAACAAAATCTGTTTTTACAACTGTAGTGAACCAGATGCATAATTTCATTTGAAAACCTGCAGAGGTCCGACCGCACATGTCACATTGTCTTCTTTCAAATACAAAGGCCTCAGTAAGAGTTTAGCAGTCCCACTGCAGGACCACCAAACTCATGGGGAGGACACCACCGCCATGTCAGTGATGTCCCCCCTGCCTTATTACAATGTTCCTGCCAGTCTGACCAGCAGGAAAATTGCAATAGAGTGTTCCCAATTGTCATGCCAGCAGGAACAGTGTTACAAGGTGGCACTCGGCTCCCTTAAAGGAGCCGAGTGCTATTTCGTAGCACAGAAGGGGCAGACCAGAAAAGCAGACAGTGCAAATTCCGAGGATGCTAGACAGGTGGGAGCCCTGCACTTCCCATGCCATGTGATTGGGCAGTGCAGGGGCCCCCTTGTGGCCCAGGACACCCTCATCGCCAGCCTTTCTATGCCTGTCAACACTGCCCTGCCTGAGTGCAACTCTGACCACCATCATGCCATCGGGAACAATGTTCACATCAGAGTTGGGAGTTTCCGGGTGGGTCCGCCTGCAAGAGTTGTAATTGGGTGGTCAGACCACCTGGAGTGCGTAGGTTGAACCATCAATGTGAGTGGTGCAGTCCTCAGACCACCACACTCGTAATGAGGCCCAAAGTTTTAAAATAATGTTTCTGTACACATAACACACCTTGAGGATTTTTAAAGTGTCTTCCAGGGTTGTGCTTTATGATTATGTGGTTCCCAGAGTAGAAAAGTAATCGTGATGAGTAGTTTTACAGGTATTAAAATAAAACTTTTTTAGGTTGTAGAATTTTACACTGTTCTAGCATGGTGCAACCATCTGGACTTTTGCAGATAAACCAATTTTTGATGCTGTTTTTAATAAGTGTTTTACAGCTAGGTTTCCAAATATGTTTGTAGTGCCAGATATGGCTGTGCATTATATGAGGCTGGTTGGGCTGGTAGACAGTCAGACACATGTTACATAAGAACATAAGTGTTACATGTCTAAAGACCCCACTCAAAAACTAACAGTACATTAGATCATATTTGATATTGAATGTACACAGAAACATGAAGTGCACAAATACAACTATATCTTTGCACACCATTTAACTTCCAATGAAAACGGGGGGTTTGCAGGTCAATTCTGAGTGAATGGCTTTCTTAACAAGTTCTTACAAAAGAAATGCATAGGTTATACATTGCTAGCCCATAACTCAAAAGCTTATGACTCGTTCTTCATCCTACGCCTGATAATAACTGAAAAAATAGAGGTGAAACTTATCACCTAAGGCTCCAAATTGATGCCGCTCCTGGTGGTGCCTCTAAGAATAAGATTAATTGATTCTTTGAATTATTTACCCAAGAAGCTCATCAAATGACAGCAAACCAAAAGTATGTGGGACCTATTCCTTCTACTGAATACTTTATGATGCCAGATGAGAAAGAATCCTTCTAAAATCGTACACAGAAAACCTTGACAAGGCATTTGATTTTCAGGCAGAATTGAAAGCATGCTGCCAAGAAGATGTATTTATCCTAAGAAAGGCTTGTAATCTGTATAGAGAAAATATCATACAGATGACAAAACAAGAAATGGTTCTACAGCCAAACACTCCTGACATAGTAAAATGCTTTCTGTACATAGACATGTTTCACTATGTGACTCTGACTTCAATGTGTTTGGCTATCTATAAGCACACGTTTTTACAGCCTGAAAGCATAGTGCTGGTGCCGCCATATTTGGATAATGGTAAACAAAAGAGATATTCTACACCCTTAGTTCAATGGCTAATGTATGTCTCTGAAAAATAAAACATTGTTCTTCAGAAAGCTTTGATGGGTGGTGATTATCAGTTGGGCCCATATTACCTAGATGAATATGCTATAGTTAACAGTGTGCCAACTGCTTTTAAATGTAATGGTTGTTTCCATCACAGTTGCCCCCAGTACTACAAACCACGCAAGTTTAATAGTCTGCTGGGTACCAGCTTTGAGCAGCTATAACGTCAGACAATTTTAAAGGCACAATATATTCAGAACTGAGGTATTGTTGTGAGTTCCTTGTTGGAGCACAAGTGGCCAGATATGGTCACATTAAATGAAGACCTTGTGTGTTTTATTAAGAACAAAGAATTGCCTTTTGAGGCCTGTGGTGCTTTATTTGGGGACCATACAAATACTATTCAGAAGCACAAGTAGGTGATTGGTAGTGAAAAAATACACCACTACGGTTTTTACAAGTCTGCATCCTTGTGTGAACAAAATGAAACTTTATGCACTAGAACACTGGTGCATCATTTATCAGGAATTTAAAGACCTCAATGAGTACTTCAGCCTGAATAAATGTCAGGTGTACCCTCCCTGTAGGCTTTATTTTCCTGTTCTCCCACACAGAGTTCAGGGAAAACTGATGTTCTCCCTATGCAGGAGATGCACTGAAAGCAAACAGACCAGCAAATGCAGACACACCGACGAAGAAAGGTTAATTACAGGTACTTGGTGTAGCAAAGAGGTACAGACTGCTTTACAGAAAGGTTACAAGGCTGGAAGGGTACATGAGATTTGGCCCTTTGAACAGACTACAACTGAACTTTTCTCTGAGTATATCAAATTATTTCTCTGAGATAAAAAGCAGGCTTCAGGATTTCCAGACTGGTGTACCAACAAGACCACAAAGCAACAGTATATTAACAATTACTTCATACATAAAGGTATTCACTTAAGACTGGAGTACACTGAAGTAGACCCTGCTAGATGTCATTAGCTAAACTCTGTCTCAGTTCTCTATGGCAACACAAAAGAATGATGATCGGAGTGCTGAACAATGCAAACACTCACCCCCAGTCACAGATCTGGGTTTAATCCACTGTTCTTTTGCTCACCATGCCACCCCAGTTTGGACCCAACCATATGTAAATCAGTCTTGACCCTGTTTCACATGGGAACAGTCCAGCCCGAACTGCCAGGCCAGGTCCTCCCTGGACCGGAAACCAGCATCACGGGACCAGTTTCATGGTATCACCCTTCATCAGCCAGGCTAGCTTGAATCCAGTGGCACAGTGAGCAAGGGACCCAGGTCTGGGCACACCCACTTAGGGCAACTTTAGCAACACAAAAGGATGATGGACGGAGTGCTGAAAAATGCAAACACTCACATCCTGTCACAGATCTGGGTGTAATCCATCGTTCTTTTGCACACCATGCCACCCAAGTTTGGACCCAGCCATATGCAAATCAGTTTTGACCCTGTTCCACATGGGTACAGTCCAGCCCGAACTTCCAGGCCAGGGCCTCCCTGGACCGGAAACAAGCATCCTGGGACCAATTTCAGGGTATGACCCTTCATCAGCCAGGCTAGCTTGAATCCAGTGCCACAGTGAGCAAGTGACCCACGTCAGTTCTCTATGAGGCAAATTTGCACAGTGGGCAAACTTGCCAAACTCTAAAATAATCACAGATCTGAATGAGCTGTACAAATAACTTTTTTGGATCGTGTTACGAAATCTCCAGTTGTGAATTCATAGACAATTAAACTGCTTTGTTTTGTTGGAAATATATACCCTACTACTTTTAAATAAATAAATATTTGTATAGATTCTTTTACAACTGCTCATGCTCAATTAAAACTTTACAAGATACTGGATCATCTTCAGCACAGATGTTTGTACCATGATAGTGACCCTGTGATTTTTGTGAGTAAACCAGGAGATGAAGACCCTCAACTTGGTGATTACTTGGGAGATTTAACAAGCAAGTTATGTCCTAGTGAACATGTTATAGCATTTGTGCTAGCTGGTCCTAAGACTTATCGCTATCGCACATCCAGAAATGTAGTGTGCATTAAAGTGAAAGGTATTACACTGAAGGCCTCATTATGAGTCTGGCAGGCCACTGGTCCGTGAAATGTAAGAGAGAGCCCTCCATCCTCCCTGCCCAGGCAGACGATTCAGTATACAGATGAATGCAGATATAACTGAGGGCCTAATTACGAGTCTGGCACTTCATGAACCGTCAGACTTGCGGTGGCACTTGGACCACCGCCAACAGGGGTGGTCCGACCGCCAGATTATGACCGTGGAGGAGGTGCCTCGGTCTGACTGCCAGGTTGCTGCCAGCCAATGGCATGACGGTGCCCTCTGGATTACAACCCGTGTTTTCACCAGCCTTCGTATGGTGGTCCCACCACCATGCCAAGGCTGGTGGAAAGGGGGTGCCAGGAGCCCCCATGGACAGCCCTGTTGCACTTTTCACTATCCGAATTAAAGGCAGTGAAAAGCTATTAGGAGCCGGCGAGTTTCCCGCTGGGGCGGCAGGCGGAAACGCTGTTTCTGCCCGCCAGCAGAGCAGGAAACTCATAATAGGTACTGTGGAGGGTACAGCTACATAAAGTCAAAATGAGGGCCTGAATGTTAACAATAGCGTCAAAATTAATTTTAAAGCCTGAAGGATCTGGTCAGTGATTATACAGAAGAATGTACACACAAATGTAATAAAACAATAGTGATGGTACAGTATAGTATTGTTAGGTATGAAAAACAGTAGCAAATTACAACCAGGCCCCAGCATGAAACCCTATGCGTAGTGTTTGATAAGCGGATATTGACAGAGGAGTACAGAACACTGGCCAATGGGTATTGACAGACATAAGTGTCTTTACCATCACAATGGACTCTAGACTGGAGCATCCATTTTCCTGTGTTTTAGCAGGTCCTTGTGGTGAAAGTTATTTTATAAAAAAGCTTTTAGAAAATGCATCTAGTATTTTAAGCCAAAACTTCAAACACTTGGCTTTGTTCCTGGCTTCATTCATGCTGGTAAAATCTAAATGCAGAGTTAGCATAACATTTATTGAAGGAATACCTGATACTCTCAATGATGATAATATGCTGCCCCCAAGTTGTGTAAACATGGTTTTTGTAGATGACTTAATGAGTGAAGCTGGTGAAATCCCAGAAATAGAGAAAGCCTTTACTCAATATTCACACTACCAGAAACTAAGCATTTGTCATATAGTGTAGAATTTGTTTTATATGGGTAGGAGTAGCCTCTCAATAACTTTTAATGCATCATACTCAGTGCTGTTTAAAAACCTTATTGATAAATAACAAATAACAGTTATAGCCAAACAAATGTATTCCGGAAACACCAGATTTTTCTTGGAAGCTGTTAGCAATGCTACAAGGTTTCTCATTGGTAGATTTAAAAAAAGAAACCCTACAAGACTACTGACTCTGTACTGATATTTTTCCACCTTATTTCCTTGTCCCTGACACACCCAAAAATATGTCCATACCCTATAAAAAGAATTGCTAGAGACTTCCTAGTAGTATTTTTTAATCTAAACACTGTACTAAAGGTCACTATGCTAGCACATCTACGTAGAAATCTAGCCCTCCTAAAATCGTTAATCACAGCGAGCCCACAACAAAGAAAGGTTATCTTGTCCTCCGCTTCTGATGATTTAGTGGCAGCTATTTCAGAGATTGCTCTAAACACCCTCAGGTATCAATATAAGGTCATCAGTTCAAAGCTCTAAAGAAGAAGTGTCATCTTATTAAAAAGCTTAGTAATAAACTCACATCCCTGGTTTCGAAAAATAAATTGGTGAAGCAGTCTGGAGGTTTTACAGGGTCTTTGTTAGGCATAACGATTCCTCTCATCACTAGACTTTTGAGTGGAAACTGATGGATTACACCAATAAGATGTAATTGGTACCCAGAAGTCAGATGGAACATTTGGGGCCCACTACGCTTGAAGGCTGGGACACATGGTAAAATTATACGCAAAGACAGGATGCCATCGTAGACCATCTTAAACCGTACAAATTAAGCAGTTTACAACAAAGCCTACTTCCCAGCCTCTAGGAGGGGCAAGAGGTGTTAAAGCCTCGAAATGTGAGACTTCCATGATAAACTGCTTTAAATGCTGGTCTGTATGGGCTTGAGGTAAAACAAGTCTAACTCTGATTTGGCACATTTTCTGGAGGCACAGTGTACAAAGGCCATTGTTATTGCTTTTTGAGTTTGAAAAAATGTTTACACGCACAGCAGTTTTCCTGTTTTTGGAAGATCTATTCCGAATTGCAGATCTTATTCTTTTGTGAGAGGCTCCCGAAGAGCCCTTCTCATTTTTAATGAGGAGGTGGTGGACCCATTCAGTGTGAAGCTTTTCTCTTCTGTTTGGTATCAATCTTGGGCCTTTACAGAAGTCTGGCTCCTTCTTGGTGCTGTTTATTCATTCTCTCGGCAACGTAACTCAGTCCACTACATCCTGAGCAATATTTGCAGCTTCAGCTTTAACATGGGGTTTGTTTATTTTTAAACCCTTTTTTTTAAAGAAAGACACAGCTCTTTTAAACAAGCTTTGAAAAAAGCCTCCCAGTTCAGTGCCATACATAGCAGGCGCACCTTGAAAGAAAGAGGGACCTCCATATCCAGGCTCATTGTGGTGATATTCCCTATATAGTGAAGGGTCTCCATAACTTTTCATGAACACCATGTTGATTTCTTTTCAGTATTCACTGTCATGCTGCGGTCTTAAATGAAGCTTCATAATCACTTTACCGTATTTAAAGGCCACTTCCTGAGACTGATCATCAAATATTAAAACTGGCAAAGTGTCAAATTGGTTATTATAAATTGCTAAATAGACAGGCTTGACATATTAAATATTAACAAATGTTTCATTGTTACCCTTGACCTGCACACACCTTAGCAAAGGGGAGTAGCTATCATCGACCCTCGGTGGCTCTATAATATTGCTGTAAAAACTGAGTTAGTAGAATCCTGCATTAGTATCCGAACAAGATGGATCTGTTGAGGCAGTGCTTTTCACATGTTGGACTGGTCCTAAAACTCTACTTAACTTGCCGGTCCAAATACATTCTGTATCAAGGTGGGTACTTCTTGAAAAAACTTTTCTTTTGATGCTATCTAAAAACAGCTTTATATATCTGAATAGAAAAATGTTAGTGAGAACTTTGTTGATACCGTTGACCACTGCTGGTAATATCCGTAAGGAAACCCAGCATGAAGTAATTCTACCCCCTGTTGCCTCTTAAAAGTAAACATAGCCTCGGATCTAGTAAAGGTGTTCCAGGCCTAAGGGTACTGGAATCTCTGTGAGGGTGACTTCTCAATCCCTGTTTAAATCCACCGGTTTAGACAATTTCACAGGAAAGTTGGTGTTTCAATTGTTGGGGAACGTCTGGAAAAGCAGTTGATG